>NW_028274810.1:23563064-24184314 GCF_037043125.1 Eumetopias jubatus | reverse complement strand
TCCAGACTGGAATCCTTTTCTCTCAGTGTTTATCACGACTGCCTCCTTTTCAGTATTACCTCCTGAAAGACACCTTCCCTGATAGCTCTATCAGGAGAGTTCCTCTTTCTCCCTGCCTAAACCCCTTAGCCCAGCAACCCACCCCAATTTCTTTTGGAATTTATAACCCTGTTTATCAAAACTTCTTCAAATCTGGAATTTTCTTGTTTTTTCTCTATGTTTACTTGTTTATTATCCCCAGCCCTCCCACTTAACTAAAGTGTGGGCTTCATGTGAGCCCAGGAAGCCTGCCATCTGTTGCAGCCCCAACCCAGTGCCTGACACATGGTTGACATTCAGTGAACATTTGTAAAATGAAGTAAAGCTTCTACACTGGATGCTTTTTGTGTGTGCGTATGGCTGGTGGTGATGGTGGTGGTGATTGAGTCTTGGCTCTGCCAGTTGAGATAAGTGATTTGGGGAGAATTATTATCACCCTTTGCCACAAGTTTATCTGTAAGATGCAGTTGATGATAATTGCACTTACTTCCCATCATGTTGTTGACAGGACTAAATGAAGTAATGTAAGTATATGGTGCTAAGGCACAGTCCCCGTCCCTTAGAAAATTTCAGTATCTGCTATTATGGTACATAAGATTAATGTTTTTAAGTTGTAGATGCATCTGGTTTGCAATTTGTAATGAGATCTTCAGAGACTCACAAACATATATATGTTCCTGTATGTTTTTTAATTACTATTGAGAGTGCTACCAGAATTTTGGTATTGTCTCTTAAATGCTGTGTTATAGGCTTACTCATTTTATTGTTGTTTCCTTTATTGCAGGCTTTGTAAATATTACATTTTTTTTTACCAATTGAAAGTCTGTGGTAACCCTGTGTCAAGCAAGTCTCTTGGCACCATTTTCCTTACAGTATTTGCTCACTTTGCGTCTCTGTGTCACATTTTGGAAATTCTTGCAATATTTCAAACTTTTTAACTATTATTGTATTTGTTACTGACCTGTGATCAGTGATCTTTGATGTTATTATTGTAATTTGTTTTGGGGTTCCACGAACAGCACCCGTATGAGATGGGGAACTTAATACATAAATGTTGTGTGTGCTCTGGCTGTTCCACTCACTAGTCATTCCCCTGTTGCTTTCCTTTTCCTTGACCCTCCCTATTTCCTGAGACACAACAATATTAAAATTAGGCCAATTAATAACGCTGCAGTAGCCTCTAAGCGTTCAAGTGAAAGGAGGAGTTGCACGTCTCGTCTCTCACTTTAAATGAAAAGCTAGAAATGATTAAGCTTAACGAGGAAGCATGTCGGAAGTCAAGATATTCCAAAAGCTACGCCCCTTGCACCAAACAGCCAAGTTGTGAATGCAAAGGAAAGGTTCTTAAAGGAATTTAAAAGTGTACTCCAGTGAACACATGAATGGTAAAAATGAAAAAGTCTTATTGATAGGGAGAAAATTTTAGTGGTCTGGATAGAAGATCAAAGCAGCCACAATATTCCCTTAACCCAAAGCCTAAGCCAGAGCCCTAACTGTTCAATTCTGTGAAGGCTGAGAGAGGTGAGGAAGCTGCAGGAGAAAAGTCTGAAGCTAGCAGAGGTTGGTTAGTGAGGTTTAAGGAAAGAAGCCATCTCCATAATATAAAAGTGCAAGGTGAAGCAGCAAGTGCTGATGGAGAAGCTGCAGCAAAGTATCCAGAAGATCTAGCTCAGATCATTAATGAGGGTGGCTACACTCAAAAAACATATTTTCAATGTAGACAAAACAACTTTCTATTGGAAGAAGATGCCATCTACAGCTTTCATAGCTAGAAAGAAGTGAATGCCTGGCTTTAAAGCTTCAAAAGACAGGCTGACTCTGTTGTTAGGGACTAATACAGCTGGTGACTTTATAAGTTGAAGCCAGTGCTCATTGACCATTCTGAAAACCCTAGAGCCCTTAAGAATTACAAATCTACTCTGCCCGTGCTTCATAAATGGAATAACAAAGCCTGGATGACAGCACATCTGTTTACAACATGGTTTACTGAATATTTTAAGCCCACTGTTGAGACCTCCTGCTCAGAAAAAAGTTCTTTTCAAAATACGCCTGCTTATTGGCAATGCACCTGGTCACCCAGAAGCTCTGATGGAGCTGGACAATGAGATTAATGTTGTTCTCATGCCTGCTAACACAACATCCATTCTGCAGCCCATGGATCAAGTAGTAATTCTGACTTTTAAGTGTTCTTATTTAAGAAATACATTTCATAAGGCTATAGTTGCCACAGATAGTGATTCCTCTTGATGGATCTGGGCAAAGTCCCTCAAAAACCTTCTGGAAAGGATTAACCATTCTACGTGCTGTTAGGAACACTTGTATTCATGGGAAGAGGTCACAATATCAACATGAACAGGAGTCCGGAAGAAGTTGATTCCAGCCCTCGTGGGTGACTTGGAGGGCTCAGGACTCCAGCGGAGGCAGGATCTGCAGATGCGGTGCAAACAGCGAGAGGACTAGAAGCAGCAGGGGAGCCTGAACATGTGTCTGGACGGCTGTGATCTCATGATCGAACTTTCACGGCTGAGGAGCTGCTTCTCATGGATGAGCAAAGACAGTGGTGTCCTGAGCTGGAATCTAATCCTGGTGAAGATGCTGTGAAGATGGTTGAAATGATAACAAGGAATTTAGAACATTATATCAACCTAGTTGATAAAGCAGCAGCAGGGTTTGAGAGGACCAACTCCAATTTTGAAAGAAGTTCTACTGTGGGTAAAGTGTTATCAAACAGCATCACACGCTACAGAGAAATTGTTCATGAAAGGAAAAGTCAATGTTTGCAGCAAACTTCACTGCTGTCTTATTTTAAGAAATTGTCACAGCTCCCCCAGGCTTCAGCAGCCACCACCCTGACCAGTCAGTGGCCATTGACATGGAGGCAAGACCCTCCAACCAGCAAAAAGATTACAACTCACTGAAAGCTCTGATGATGATTAGCATTTTTTAGCAAAAACATGTTTTGTAATTAAAGTATGTACTGTACCTTTTCTAGACATAATGCTACTGCACACTTAATAGACACAGTTTAGTGTAAACATGACTTTTCTATGCACTGGGAAACTAAAAAATGCATTTGACCCACTTTATTGCAATATTCCGTTTATTGTGGTTGTCTGGAACCGGAAACCCTCAATATCTCCAAAGTGTGCCTGTGTGTGGATATAGCTCCCCAGCTGAATGATTCATGATATGTAGTACCTGTCATGTTATTTGAAAGGATTAGAGGATAAGAATATTCTTGGTACAGCTGTTTTAACGGTCTACTAGTTTTCTTGATATAAGTATATATTAAGTCTCTTAGGAATGCTTTTAAGGTTGTTGGTGTGGCTGGATATCAACGCAACTCAACCTTTTGCCTGGAAAACACTTACAAAGATGAAACTTTGGTGTAGGGGAGTAGTTATAATTTACTGTATGCCGAATTCCATTTTAGTCATGCATAGTAAGTGTACAGTCAGTTGGTTTTTTTTTTAAATTTATTTTATTTTATTTTATTACATTCCTAAGTTGGGTCTGCAGTGTCGTCTGGCCATAGAACATATTTTCAACTTCTTCAGGCGTTCCGATTAGAATAATTCTTTTTCCTGGCTTGCTCTGTTTCTACTTAGTCATCACTGAATCTATAATAGGTAGTTGGCTGATACTGTGTTTAATATGTGTATCCAGTACCCCAAACTTATTTTGAGGCAAGTTTAATAGACCCTTTGTCATTTGTAGATTTAACATTAACGGTTTTAAATATCTTTGGCATGTAGTAACATGACATATTGGTGAGGCCTACATAGAACTGTACCAGTGGTTTGGAGGACACACTTCATGTGGGAGCCTTGCCTGTCTTTCAGCCTTAATATTTTACTTGTTATTTACTTGTCCTAGCTTACATATGCAGTGATCTTTACTGAGGTGAATAAGAACATTAATGTGTGTGTGTGTGTGTGTGTGTGTGTGTGTGTGTATGTGTGTCTGAGTATAAAAAAAAGAAGCCCTTAAAAGAATACAAATGCTAAAAATCTGGAACTTACTTACCTTTGCCTACCTATGAATTGTCAACAGGACTTTATTTTTATTTCTAAGTTTTATGAGAAAACTTTAAAAGAAAATTACTGGACAGTTTTCAGCAATCAAGAATGTATCTTTATCCTATTTGAATACACCTTTTATAACTTTTTTTTAAGATTTTATTTATTTATTTGAGAGAGGGCAAAGGAGCAAGCACAAGTGAGGGGGAGGGGCAGAGGGAGAGGGAGAAGCAGACTTCCCCCTGAGCAGGGAGCCAGACACAGGGCTCAATCCCAGGACCCTGGGATCATGACCCGAGCTGAAGGCAGATGCTTAACAGACTGAGCCATCCAGGTGACCCCGTTTATAAGTTTTTAAATGATTTTTCATTATAGAGTATTTTCATGCGTACAAAAAAATATACAGATCTTCCTTCACCTATGATGGGGTTACATCCTGGTATACCCATCGTAAATTGAAAATACTGTGAGTTGAAATGCATTTAATACACCTAACCTACCAAACGTCATAACTAGCCTAGCCTACCTTAAACATGCTCAGAATATTTACATTAGCCTACAGTTGGGCAAAATCATTTAACACAAAGCCTATTTTATAATAAAGCGGTGAATATCTCATTCACCTGAGATACTGAATTTGTTGAATACTCTCCTGAAAGTGAAAAACAGATTGATTGTATGTCTACAGCATGGTGGTAAGTGTATTGGCTGTTTACCCTCATGATCACGTGGCTAACTGGAATACTGCTGTCCAGCTTATGAAAGAGTATTGTGTTGCATATATATCGCAAGCCCAAGGAGAAGATCAAAATTCAAAATCAAAGTATGGTTTCTACCGAATGTGTGTCACTTTCTCATTAGTGTAAAGTCAAAAATCAGAAGTATTGCTGTCTGGTTAAAAAAAAAAAAAGTGGTGGGGATGTAGAAATAGAACATACTTAACAGGGTTGTGGTAAGGTTTACCTAAGATAATTCATACAAAGCCTTCAGGCAGATGATGTGTACATCACATGTATTCCTCTCTTTTTTATCCTCTCCTTAATTCTCTGTGATCCAAGGTGAGATATGACCTCTCTGCCTGACTACAGAGACTTTTTCTTTTAATATACTACATTTTGGGGGAGGTAGACAGAGGGGAATATTCTGTCAAATAGAATGATGTGAAAAATTATTATGGTTAGTATATAGCTTTGTAGTGCCCAAAACCTGAGGAAGTCCAAGTACATTCAAGGCAACAGTGTTAGAAAATAGAAATACTAGAAACAGAAAAATGGATAAATAAATTATCATATGTGCATACAAGGGTATATATCCTACATAGCCCTGGAAATTATGTCAAACAAGATTAGAGTGTTGTATGCCCCTTTATAGAACATGACACAGGCTGGCTTTTCCCCCAATCACATTTTCAACAGTGTTCCACAGAAGGCCTTTCTGATTTTTTATTATTATTATAAGCAGGCAGATTGGAAGGAGCTGTAAACCAAAACACAGCTGGTAAGTCTAAATTTAGGCCCATCAGGATGAGTGTCCCTCATAACACAGTTTCTCAAACTCCTTCCACTTTAAGTTGCTTTTTTACCAGATGTCTCTTGGTGTGCGAGTTTCTTGCGCATCAGCAAATTTTATTTGCATGGCCTTTTCATGCCACTATTCTGATTTATCACACTTCTCACATTGATTTTTTTTTCCCCTCTACTTGTAAAAAGAAAATAGCTGTTTGTGCACAGATGGTAGATACGATTTAGTATTATAAGAGTAATTCATGTTATATTTATGAGATGTTTCCAAGTAGCCTTTTAGTGGGAGATATTCAGGAAGGACACCTCTTAGAAAGGTCATCTCTCACCGTTTAACCTGTTTCTTTGGGTGTTTATCTCCTGAGTACTCAAATATTGACAGGCTATTGTTTGTTTTAAATTTCAGCGATGTATTTTATTTATTTCAGTAGTAGAACCTTGGAACCATCTAAGAGCATTAAAGGAGGGAGGCAAAAATATTTCTCAGAAATTACTGGAGTTGATTGTTAAACTGTAAGAAAATAAAGGAATGGAGCAAGGATGAAATGCAGTAATCATAATTCCTTCCTACGTTTCCACCCTTGCTTCCTTCCTTAAATTTTTATCGTGTACAACTCTACGTGTAGAAATGCTGTCAGTTTGCCAGGGCTGCCATAACAAAGTACCATAGACTAGGTGTCTGTGTCTGAAATGTCTGAAACAAGAGACATTTATTTACCTTTTTCACAGTTCTGGAAGCTAGAAGTCTGAAGTGAAGGTGTCAGTGGGTTTGGTTCCTTCTGAGAGCAGTGAGGAGGGAATCTGTTCCAGGCCTCTCAACCTGGCTTGTAGATGGCTGTCTTCTCCTTATGTTTCTTTTTTTTTTTTAATTTTATTTTATTATGTTACGTTAATCACCATACACTACATCATTAGTTTTTGATGTAGTGTTCCATGATTCATTGTTTGCGTATAACACCCAGTGCTCCATTCAATATGTGCCCCCTTTAATACCCACCACCAGGCTAACCCATCCCCCTACCCGCCTCCCCTCTAGAACCCTCAGTTTGTTTCTCCTTATGTTTCTTAACATTGTCTTCCCTCTATACATGTCTCTGTGTCCAAATTTGTTCTTTTTATAAGGAGACCAGTCATATTGCATAAGGACCCAAACCAATGGCCACATTTTGACTTAATAACCTCTGTAAAGACCCTGTCTCTAAATAAAGTCGCATTCTGAGGTATTAGGTCTCTTCATCATATGAATTTTGGAAGGACATAATTTAACCCATAACAAATGTTTGTACTAAACCAAACGTAACAACAAGGAAAACTTACACTTAATTTGTAAGTGATTGTATCAATAAACTTCAATATCATGCTAACACAATTCTAATGTCCATTAATTTCAGTAAAGTCATTTAAGTGGTTTCTCTCTTGATGGATGTGTTGGTTTGGAATAAAGGTAGAAGACAGTGACTTCTTGCAATAATTTGGCTTCGCTATTATACATGTTCACATCTGGGCTTGAAACCATCCCAGGATTTTTGGTGTGTGTGTGCCTGTGTGTCTTCACTATGCTAGCTATAAGAAAGGTATTCAGTGTTATTTAAGAAGTCGAAATTTACCACACAGATCATTTCCCTTCTGCTTTAATCTCTTGAAGAAAGAAAATGAAATGGTGTACTTTCATTGTCTAAAAGATCAGAAGATAATGGACATCTATCCAAATGCTAAGAATGAATGAATGTATAAATAAAGTTCAGGGGTGGGGGTGGGGAGAGAGAAAAGAGAGAGAGATAACTAACAGGAGGAAGAAGCACATGTTATTGTGGAGGTGAGACCTTTGTTTGGAAAGAACAAATTTTAATGATCCATTTCTCCTGAAAAGCATCCACCACAAAAGGTTAAATGGAGGGCTTTTTTGGTTAATTGCTTCTTTGGATCTTCTCAAACACTTATTTTCTTCTCTTATTCATGTCCAAATGTAAATCTTTTAAGCATTGTCATTATATTTTCTTTCCCTTTTTTTGAAGTGAATATAAAACTCTTTGGATAGTCAGTTTTATTGAGATTTTAAGAATGTTTTTGAGTGATTCATAGTAATTTAAATCCTTCTACTGAATTCTTGGATGTTGCTAAATTTCAGCTTGTAATTTTCTCCCTTTGCTTGATGTTGAAGCATATTTTTGACACCACACTATGCTCATTGGAATTGTGAGCCTTTGTAAATTCATGCAGATCTTTCCCGCTCCTCAAAAGGATGCATTTTAAGCAGAAGAAATAGAATGCTAAATTATGTAGTAGGTATAAGAAGTGGGTTGTGGTGAGTTAAGAGGGTGACTACAAAGAATACCAAAGCACATGGTTGTGTGCAGTGTCAGGGAAATTTAAAGTACATTTGCCTGTCAAATTAAAATTTGTCAGCTTAAAAAGCTACTACAGGAACACCCCTCCCCATCTGAAAGTCGAGCATTCCAATGAAACCTTTTGTAAGCTGAAATGGCATAAAATGGCATACCATTAATCTATATGGAACATTTTTTTGAACATTCCCAGACCCAAAACACAGCCTCTCCTAGGCTTTTCTGACACCTTAGGACACATTTTGCTAATGGATGCACAAAATAAATGGGGATAAAGCACAGATGTTCACAGACACAGTTCAAGCTGTGGAGTTTGATGCCAGGATGCTGAGTGTAGTTCCTGGGGAAGGAGCTTGGTATCGCCACTCTTACTGCTTGGGGTGCACTCCGCCTCTCTAAGGGCTTGCTGCAGAGCCGTTGTTGAACACTATTTTTGCTTTTCATCTTTTTCCGTAAGAGTGAAAATCTTTGGATTGCAAAAACAGATACTTATGTAGTGAAGTGGCTATACTATATACAATATATACTATACGGAGAGATATTTTTGTAACGCTGACTGCATATTCACTTGGAACCTCTAAATTACGTTTTTAATGGCTCCTTAGTGTTCCATTGTGTTAGCATTCCATAATTTATCTTGATAATCCAATTTCCATGTGATTCCAAACATTTTAAAATTTCCTATTTAATTATGCAACTTTGATGAGTTAAGAAAAAAAAAATCAAATGTAATCCAAGGTCCTTTGCCCAAATGGCCCTAGACAATTGTTTTAACTTATAAGAGTAGTTCTTACTGCCTTGGAACATATTATACATGGTGTTGACACTAACAATTTTAATATTTTCCTCAATAGATGTTTATTTTAGAATATGTGGAAATGCAGAAACTCATAGAAAGATATTAAACTCAAAAGCAATCCCAGCACCTGGAATAACTTCTGTTAACTTTTTTGGTATAGCTTATAAGTTTGTGTCCCCTGTCTCTCTCTGACACTTTTTCTCTCCTACCCTCTCTGTCTTACACACATATAAACTCACATACACACATAAGAATCTAATTGTACACAATTTTTATATCCTGTTATTTTCTTTTAATAACATACTGTGACCCTGTTTCCAACACACTGTATTCTAAGCTCCTTCTAGAATATTACTTTTAAGATTACTTCTAGAATATCACATGGATAGACTTTATTGTAACCTATCAATAGGGATATACCATGATTTATTTGGCTAAACTTTCATTGCAAGACATTTATTGTCTCTGTTTTTGTGTCTCATTAATACAGCTGTTACCTGTCTTCTATTCCTTGGTCTAAATCATGCCTAAATGTTTTTCCTTTCACAAATCATTTTGTAATCACAATAACCTGAATCTTCTTAATTTAAACAGCCATTGTTGTTCTTCTCTTCAACTGGTGTGTCCTACCATAATATCTCTTGCATTATTGCATTGAGGGGTTACCAAATTCTATATTATAGTTCACATAACTAACTTTTTGTGTGGGATAAACCTTGAGAATAGTGCTCTGGATATTACTGATGCTTCACAAGAATTTAAGTTGATTTGTTTTGAGGGGAAAAATAAGTCAGTTTTATGATTTCAATCTTTTTTTTCATTCCTAGTACTACAAAAGCATTCCTTTTCTTAAAATATCATGGTTTTGCTACATTTTTCTATATTAATACATTTAGAAGTTGTCCTGTCTTAGCCTTTGAGATGGGAGAGATTTTGCAGATTTTCAACTCCAGATCCTCAGTTTAACCTTGAAAGGCTGAATTAATTGTTCAAAGTTACCTGCTTAGTTAGTGGCAGAGAAGGGACTGGAACCCAGTTTTGGGCCTCCTTTGTAATGATTTTTTTTTTTTTTTCATTTAGGACTGGCTAAACTCTGTTGCTAAGTTATGATGGACTTTGTTGCCAAATTCATCTTTAAGTGTGTTGGTTAAATTTAATCTGTTCATAACAACAGACAAAATTTTAATTCTGACATCTGTATTCTTAATTTTGGAGGGAAAAAAGTGGTATCTAAAAGAGAAAGCAGAGAGTTGGAAACAAGTCATTATTACTACTGAAGAAATAACTCAAATGTTATATTGGTATTGTTAGTTTTATCTTTGCATATGAATAAAATATTACTTGTAGAATTTACTGCATATTATCCTTTGTTTCATTTAAAAATTTTTATTAAAAAAAATAACATGCAGCCCTTTCTTTAGAAACAAACTATTGAAAATGCCTGAGGAGACAGTATGTCCAAGGAAGTAGCCAGTGGGATTGGGGCTGAGGAGGGAACCCGTATGGCTGTGAGTGAGAATGACTCCCTTGGCTCATGAGATCAGGACTGAGGAGAGAGTTAGCCTGGTTGGGAGATTGGTTACATGTAGGGGGATTGAACATATTAATAAATATCTTCAGGATACTGGGAGCCAGGCTTCTCTCTGCTGGAGAAAAGAGTTACAAATATGGAAAGAGGTAAGGCCGGAACAGTCAAATGGTGTCAAATTGTAATTGGAGGTATCAGTGTGAACTCATTTTTTATTTAATATCTATCTGTGTATATCTGGATCCAGATGTGTATGTGCATGTGTGTGTATGTGTGTGTGTATTATACTTATATTTCCTATCATTCGCATCTTGGTTTCCAAATTCCAGTTTCCTCTAGAAGGAACCAGAGCTCTTTGGAGACATGTCTGATTCCATAGCTGGGTCAGGGAAAATATGATAAACCTGAAACATCTTATTCTGCCAAGTTATGTTGTGTAAAGTGCTCAAGGAATAATGAAGACAAATCAAAAACACACAGGTGCCACTAGGGGGTCCCACTATCAGGTCTTGAACACTTAACAACATCAAAATAAATTGTGATATTAATGGATTGTAACCTATTGAATAACATAGGAATCTGTGAGTCTATACTTGTATAATTAATTGACTAAGTAAATAAATACTCTTTATTCTCTTTAGTAGGAAACCTACTGATAATGTCAAAATTGAAAAAAAAAATGAAGCAATACATATGTTATTTTGAAATAAGGAATGTAACAAGGAACAAAAACAGCTAATAGAGTTCTGCATTTGTTTCTGAGGAGCGTGAACTGAGAACAGCAATTCTGGAGCAGAGGAAGCTGTTTTTAAATTTTAATTTGTTTTATTTTAAGCTTTGTAGAATTATTTGACTTCTAAAAACTATAAATATACTTTTTATTTTGAAGTAATTTCAAACTGGGAGAAAAGTTGCAAGAATACCACAAAGAACCTAGATTTCCCAATGACTGCCATTTCACAATTTTTCCTTTCTCTCTCTCTCTCTCTGTGTTAGTTGAGTAAATTGGAGACATGATGTTTTATTAATCCTGACTAGGTCTGCATGTATTTTATGAAAACAGGGACACTCTTCTACCAAATTACAGTATACATATCCAAATCAGGAAACTAATATTGACACAATACTACATTCTAATCTACAGACCCTTTTAGATTTCTCTAGTTGTCCCAATAACATAGTTTAGAGAGAAAAAACAAAGGTTCTCCTCCTTTGGTATGGAATCCAATTCAAGATCACATGTTGTATTTAGCTATTATGTCTCTTTGGTCTTCTTCAGTCTGGAACAGTTGCTAATCTTCCTTTTTTCCATCATAGGAATTGCATTTTTGAAGCTATTTTACAGGCAATGTCTCTTCCCCTCAAACATATACAGTACCTGTATTTTTCTTCTGATCAGTATAATTATACTACCATTTTTAGTTAAATTCAGGATTAAGAACAATTTATTTTTATTCACAGTCAAGCCATATAGTGAATTAGGATTACATTTTCATTCTTGTACATCTTTTGCTTTCTTGAGAGTTCATCATTCATTTATTCCTTCATTCATTCTTTTCCTCTATTTCTTTATGCCTCGCTCTTGCTTTCTCTCCATCTTGGCTTTCTCTGCACCCATCTCAATTCATCTACAAAATCTAACATGGCTGCATAATATTCCATTGTATATATATATACCACATCTTCTTTATCCGTTCATCTGTCGAAGGACATCTTGGCTCTTTCCACAGTTTGGCTATTGTGGACATTGCAGCCATCAAAAGGAATGAAATCTTGCCATTTGCAACGACGTGGATGGACCTGGAGGGTATTATGCTGAGCGAAACAAGTCAATCAGAGAAAGACATGTATCATATGACCTCACTGATATGAGGAATTCTTAATCTCAGGAAACAAACTGAGGGTTGCTGGAGTGATGGGGAGTGGGAGGCATGGGGTGGCTTGTGATGGACATTGGGGAGGGTATGTGCTATGGTGAGCACTGTGAATTGTGCAAGACTGTTGAATCACAGATTTGTACCTCTGAAACAAATAATACAATATATGTTAAAAAAAAAAAGGGAAAAATGAAGGGGGGGAAATCAGAGGGGGAGACGAACCATAAGAGATGATGGACTCTGAGAAACAAACTGAGGGTTCTAGAGGGGAGGGGGGTGGAGGGATGGGTTATCCTGGTGATGGGTATTAAAGAGGGCATGTTCTGCATGGAGCACTGGGTGTTATACGCAAAGAATGAATCATGGAACACTACATCAAAAACTAATGATGTAATGTATGGTGATTAACATAACATAATAAATTTAAAAAAAGACAGTGAAAAAAAAATCTAACACGGCATGCTTCCTCTCATTATGTTTAAACATATGTATTCTGTCACCTGCCTCTCTCCCTCTTCCTCATTCTCTTTTCTCTTCTTTCTTTCTCTTTCTTTCTTTCTTTCTTTCTTTCTTTCTTTCTTTCTTTCTTTCTTTCTTTCTTTTTCTTTCTTTCTTTCTTTCTTTCTTTCTTTCTTTCTTTTCTTTCTTTCTTTCTTTCTCTTTCTTTCTTTCTTTCTCTTTCTTTCTTTCTTTCTTTCTTTCTTTCTTTCTTTCTTTCTTCCTTCCTTCCTTCCTTCCTTCCTTCCTTCCTTCCTTCCTTCCTTCCTTCCTTCCTTTCTTTCTTTCTTCTTTCCTTTCTTCTTTCTTTCCCTTCTTCCCTCCCTCCCTCTCTCCCTTCCTTCCTTCATTTCCTCTCTCTTTTTTTTCTTTTTCTCCTTCCTTTGCTTACTCCGCTGTGTCTTTCCTTCTGTCCCTCCTTTCTTCTTCCCTCTCTCCCTTTATTCTTTCTCCCTCTTCATCTCCTTGCCTCCCTGGTGACTCTGTCTTCCTGACCAGGTCTACATAGGTTGTTCCCTAGTTCTGCTGCAAAGCTGTCAACCTGGAACATTCCTTCACAATCACTTGAAGAATTTCTTCTGGTTCTCTTTTCTGTTGAATCTGCTGTTTTTAGATTCTGTTACTTCTTCTTTTTTTTTAAGATTTATTTATTTATTTTGAAGGGCAGGGGAGGAGCAGAGGGAGAGGGAGAGAGAGAATCTCAAACAGACTCCCTGCTGAGCTCAGAGCCCTATGCTGGGCTTGATCCCACAACCCTGAGATCATGACCTGAGCCAAAACCAAGAGTTGGATGCTCAACTGACTGAGCCACCCAGGTGCCCCCTAGACCCTATTTCTTCTTGCTCTATGCCCTTATTTTGGCAAGTTAAAGAAGCTTTCAAAGAATGGGTTCAAGGGAAGTCAGTTTTTGGAATCTTTTCTATCTGAAATGGCTTTAATCTACGTGTATACTTGAATGACAATTTGCCTGGCTATATAGAGTTCTAGGTAGAAGATACTCTCTCAAAATGTGGAAGATATTTTATTGTCATTTAGTTTCCTGTGTTACCATTGAGAAATATGGAGCCATTCTGATTCCTGAGATTCCTATTGTATTTTACCTGTTTATATTCTCTCTGGAAGCTATGAAATGTCATGGTAATGGATGGTTGCAGGAGCACATCCCACCCCACCACTGCCTCATTCATTTTGAAGAGGTGTGAGAGGCCCTATCAACCTGGAAACCCTTCAGTTCAAAGCACATTTTCCTTCTTCATTTTATGGAGTTAGTTTTATTAAGGTACTGCCTGCCTGGATCCTTTAATTTTTAAAATTTTTAATTTTTAAAACACCTTCTCCTTTTCCATCTCTTGTTCTTTTAATTCAACTTAGTTCTTGACTTCTAGCTTTCAAACTTCCTGTTGAGTTCTTATCTTATTATCATATTTCAGTTTTCATGAGCCTCCCTTTTTATTGTCTTGCTGCTGTTCTCTGAATTTGTTAAGAATATAACTCCTGTTTTTATTCACGAATTAGATATCGTTCTTATCTCTGATGACTTTCTCTGTTTTTTGTAAGCGTTCTGTTCTCTAACTGCTTCCTGTCTTCTGTTTGTGAGTCTTTCACATCAGAGGCTTTCTGCGTATTTAGATATTTTGTAGTCTCTACATCAGGTAATAAAAAGTGGAGTAGATATTCAGCATGTATGGTAGGGGCTTCACAGCAGGGTGATTATGCAGAGACCTGGCTAATTCATCAGGGACTGCAGCTGTTAGTTTTTACTCAGAATGGTGAGGTGAGAGGAACCCTCTGAAGAGCACTGTGTGGAATTTTGCACATTGCTGCCAGCATCCTTGTGGCCAGATGAGGGCTGGCTATCTTCCCATCTAGTCTATAGGACTTTCCCTTGCTCTTTCTTCCTCCATTCTGCCTGGCAACCTTGAGTTCAGAGACACTCCAGAAAGTAAACTTCCAGTTTTCTGCAAAACTGGGAAAGAATTGTCACCTGATGGCATGGGGTAGGTGAGGGAATCTGAGGTACTAACTCTCCCTCTCTCTCTCTCTCTCTTTTTTTTTTTTTTTTTTTGGTTTTTATTAGCTCTTCAGCCAGTCCTCTGGTTTTAGCTCTACCAGCACTCTGTGTCCATGGGTTTCTGTTGCCTGTAATTTTCAAGTCACTCTGGGATTCTCTCTTATAAACGTGCCTTCTAAGTTTACCATCATCTCCTAGGTTTATTGTTCAGCTTTCTCTGTGCTGCTCTTTCACTTACCCCTCAACGATCAGATTTCCAGTTTCCAAAAAGTTGTTACTTTTGTTTGCTTAGTCTCCTTCTCTCTCTCTCTCTTTTATTACCTTGAGGCTTTATGCCTTTTTATGCCTTTTTGTCTTGTTTTGTTTTAATTTGTTTCTTTGCTGTCATTTTTAAAGTGGGATTTTAAGAGGAAACAGATAAAAATACATGTTCAACATACCATATTTAACCATGAGTCCAATCATCCTTTTTGTTCTTGACATATTTCATTAGTCTTCATGGTTTCTAAGAAAAAAGAGGATTTTAAATTATTTCTTCTATAGATACTAATTTTTGAATGTGTTTAATTCCTTAGGATGCCTCACTGATGGACATGAATTCCTTCAGCCCTATGATGCCAACATCCCCTCTGTCAATGATAAATCAAGTCAAGTTTGAAGATGAGCCAGATTTGAAAGATCTCTTCATTACAGTTGATGAACCTGAAAGCCATGTTACTACAATTGAAACTTTCATTACATACAGGATTATTACTAAGGTAAATTTTTAATGAATACAGTTGCTCTTTGAACTTTTGGAAGTGCTTTTTGTTCACTATGACTTTCAACAGTAGAGAATCTTAGCTGAATTGACTTTTTTTTTTTTTCAACCATTTTGGGTAAGACAATGCATCTGATCTATCCTTCCCTTGTTCTGTATGAAATCAGTGAAATTCAAATTACAACAGTCACTCATCTTTTAGCAGTTATGCATCTTGAAAGAGGAACATTTAGTTTCTAGTTTCAAAAATTATGAAGAAATATCTTAGGAAAAGAAGAGCTTCAGTTTGCTAATAAAGAAAACTATTTAAAAACTTGATATAATATATATATACAGATATATATATAATATATATAATGTAGCATATCTCTGAAGATTATAAAATATAATTTCATTTGTTTTCCAAATAAGAGCAAGTGGCCGCTTTATTAGATACTGTTAGTTGTCCAATAATTCAAAGGCAGAGTAAATCTAGAATCAAATCTTCTTAATCCTAGGAGAAGACCCTGTAAAAAGACAGTTTACTTCTGACAGAATAAAACAACCAAATAGTATAACTGGGTTTTTTTAAAATCCTTTATGTAACAGCAGCCTTTAAGAATTATATTCATAAGTTGTAACATTTTCTTTTCTTTTTTTTTTTTTTAAAGATTTTATTTGAGAGAGAGAGAGCCCGAGTGGGGAGAAGGGGCAGAGGGAAAGGGAGAAGCAGTCTCCCCGCTGAGCAGGGAGCCTACCCGGGCTTGATCCCAGGACCCTGGGATCATGACCTGAGCTGAAAGCAGATGCTTAACCATCTGAGCCACCCAGGTGTCCCTATAATATTTTCTTTATGAAGCCCCACGCTAATCTCTTTTGTTGTACATCTCTTTTATAGCTGAAAAGGGTTTGGACCATCTTCCTGTAATCACTTCTTCCAATGCAAATTCCACCTTGCTGCTAGTTATATTTCATAAAAATATATTGATCTCTTCGCTCAGATTCTTAAAATCCTTCCTCGGTTCCTCATTTCCTATAGAACAAAGTACAAATTCCTTTGAATGACATACAAAGAACTTCTCAGTCTGATGCCGGCTTACCATATAAGACTCATCTCCTACCTCCCCATTTTTAATACTCCTGCTCTCCACTCAACTAGAACTATTTTTGTTATCTGAATACTCTAGGATATTTCTTTTTTTTATAAGATTTTATTTATTTATTTGAGAGAGAGAGAGCCAGAGAGAGAGAGAGCAGGAGTGGAGTGGAGGGGCAGAGGCAGAAGCAGGCTCTCCACTGAGCAGGGAGCCCGATGTGGGGCTCGATCCCAGGACCCTGAGACCATGACCTGAGCCGAGGGCAGACGCTTAACCGACTGAGCCACCCAGGTGCCCCTCTAGGGTATTTCTTACTCTCATGACTTGGCATATATTTTTCCTTGTTTGCTATGTCCTTCCTCTTCTAGAGGAAGAATAAACTACTGTTTATTTTTCAGCAACTCAAAATGATGCCTGCTCCCCTGTCTCCCTGGCACCTGCAGGCTCAAGTTCTCTTTCTTTCTTCTGTTTTCTCATGTTGTCCTAATTGGATTCTTAAAGAATGTAAAACACTGGAGTCAATATAGCAAAGAAATTAAAGGTCTATATTTAATCCTTCTAAGCCTCAGGGTTTTTTTTTTTTTTTAATCTATAAAACAGAAATGATAATCGAATCTGGTTCTGTAGAGTTGCTGTAAGAATTGATTTAGGATCGGTAATCAATGCAAAACACTTAGCAAAATGCCTGTCACATAATATATGTTCAGTACTCACCTATCTGTATGTGTTTATTTGTATTTATTCCTAACAAGTCTGTGAGCTTCCTAAGGAAGGTAATTGTATCTTAAGTTATCCATATTTCCAAACACAATCCTTACGATATAGTAAGTAAGCAATTTAACTTTTTGGTGAATGGATGAGTGAAGAAATTTGTGATATCATGCTTATATCAAGAGGCTGTAGAGCAAGACAGCATGGAATTGAATCTTGATGACTTCCCTTTCTTGCTATGTATCTTGGGCAATTTAATTAACCTCTCTATGCTTAGTTTCCTCAGTTATAAATAAGATAACAGTACTAACCTTGTAGGGTCTTTGTGAATATTTAATGTGTTTATACAGACATACTGCTAAGAACAGAACCAGATTTCTCCTGGTATTACTATTTTAATTATAAGTACCCGTTGTTATCTTTCTTCCTAGCAAAGAATTTGTGTAACTGACTAATTTTCCTATCATTATTAGTTTCTCTTAGAAAGACACTTTTTTATAAGCCACCCTGTGAATTTTATTCTTTTTTTTTTTTTAAAGATTTTATTTATTTATTTGAGAGAGAGAGAGAATGAGAGATAGAGAGCACGAGAGGGGGGAGGGTCCGAGGGAGAAGCAGACTCCCCGCCGAGCCGGGAGCCCGATGCGGGACTCGATCCCGGGACTCCAGGATCATGACCTGAGCCGAAGGCAGTCGCTCAACCAACTGAGCCATCCAGGCGCCCTGTGAATTTTATTCTAATCACTGACATATAATTCTGATGAGTTACTCAAATTTCCATCATACTTTAAATGTATTGTTCTCGTTGTAGTAGTAGCAGTGATATTACAGTGTGTTTAACTAATATTTATTGTGTGATTATTTTGTGCCAGGCAGTGTTCTAACCACTTTATACATACTAACTTATTTAAAGCTTAACAATGATCCTAGGACCTAGATGTTACGAGTTACCCCCATTTTGTGCATGAGGACACTGAAACTCAGTAACTTGCCAAAGGTCACACACCATAATGATTACCTGAGCTGGGATTTAAATCCAGACTATTTACTTTCACACTATATGTGTTTTCTGTGCATCTCTACGTGGTTATGGCCAACTATCTTTTATTTCATTTTTATGAAATATGAAATTTATTTATACAATAAATCCCTTTGTTCTACTTCTGATTATTTTTACTACATCCTAATATTTACACTATACCTATATATGCTAAAATATGCCTTGCAGATACAAATATATAAATATTTAGTAAATGGATATTATGTTATCAAATAGTCTTTTCTTTCTTATTCACTTATTATCATTTACTCACTTTCTCATGTATTCAGTGAAGTTTTGTTGAGGGACAGTTATGTCCTGGGTACTGTGCTTGTATTTTGAGACAACACCAGCAATCAAGCAGACATACCCTCTGCCTTCATGGAGCTTTCAATCTAGGGGGGGTGATGGATATTAAACAATTACATGCTTAATTATTTAATTATTTAAAAATTACAAATGCTATGATTTTATGAGTATGGGCACCCCGTCTAGTTTGGAGGTTCAGAGGTGGCTTCCCTGAGAAAGTTTTAGTTTCATGAAAATTTATATTTATGACATTAAGATTATAAGGGCAGATGCACATATACATGCACACATATGTATACTGACAATATCTACTTAGGAATACTTAAGAATGACCTGGCTGTAAATAATTATGAGTGTCAGGAAGCCCATGTTCCTGGCATCTGTTCTCCTCGTGGAAAAGTACCCTTTACTTTCCAGGTTAGACTATCTGAAGTGACTGCTCTAAAGTATTTTCTCTTTTGGAGATCAAGAGATGTGCCTTCCTTTACTACATATAGAAACAAGAGTGAGGAGGTTTAACAAGGGTCTTCTCTCTCACATCCTCATCATGAAGACAGACTCCTAAATGTCTACCGGTGTGGAGTAGGGGTTAAAATATATTCCTGATTCTAAGATTCGTTTTCCCTCAAAACCAGTTTTCTAAATCCTCAGAGCCTAGAGTAACTGCCCTTGACCAAAGGTCAGTGTTTGTTGCATAAGTGTGTTTTGGGGTATAGATCACATGAATCTATTCATCCTAAACTTCAAGTACCCAAGCTTTTAAAGTCAGACGTGAGAAATTAAACACCGTTTACCATATAGCTTCCATGGAAAACTGTATCCTATATTAGAAGCATTATTTGTGCTTCAAATTAACTTTTTGGAACACATGTTCTTTCTAAGTTGGAGATCTGTCATCAAACCGTGTTATTCCTCTAGTTTGGAAGTTTCTATCTATCTTCTAATGACCGAAATTGGCCACTTTAGATGAGAGAACGATTCTGTCCCTGTTGTTGGGAAATTAACCATGATCTGAGCCCAGCTGATAATACTTGTTTTCCTTGCCATATCTTAGTCTTATAAGTCCTTGGGAATAGAATAAATTCTTAAAGTAGCACAAAAGAACACACTGTCTTTGAGACTTGTACTTACCTTCTGTTTTCTTCCTCTGCTATTGCTGTATGTTAGAAAATTCTTCTAAGTCAATGACTGAGTGTGGGGACAGAATCAACCAATTATTTGACTTGATTTTACATCTTCCTCTTGCCAGAATTTATATCAGATTGTTCTATGTTTACTTAAAGTGTTGAAAATTCTTGAGGACATATAAAGCTCTTAATTGCCCAATTTTTTAGTATTTTAGTGTTGGTTATGCCAATTTATATTTTTGGAAATTGGTAGTGAACCTATACATATGTGCCACGTACAAGAAGGTGTTCAATAAGTATTTTTTAATGAGTGACTATAAACCATGTTTTGTGTGTATATATGTATGCATATGTGTGTATTTGCATATATATGTACATATACCAACTCGTATATATGTTGTTAAACTGTGTTTCTACTAGATTTAGTTTTCCTATTTTTACCATTTCCATAACTTGTACCCATAGTTAAGATTTCATAGTGTTTTTGTGAACATTTAGTTCCTTAGACTTCTGCATCTCATTTGCCTCCACTTTTCCCACTAAAAAGGAAATGTTTTGATAAAATATATTGTATGATATTCTAAACATTCATTTTAAAAGGATAAACCTTGGAAAGTATAACTTTTGTGAACCTTATTTCATGACAATTAAGATTGCATCTATGACTTGAACTACTTAATTTTACTATTGCATTCATCTATGTGGGTGATTGATATTTCTGGTGAGGGTGAAATATGCATGCAATGTGTTAATCCATCATTATTCCTCCAGGAAAATTTCAACCTTAATATTAATGTGTATAATTTTTAATATGCAAAAATTTTAGTTAATGCAATATTGGTGTGAGTGTGTATTAGATAATCTTTTTTTATTTGGTTTGGAATTCATGCAGTGGAAGTGAGGTTGATATTATACCCATGTTCTTCTTGTCATATGTGTTGGCATAGATTTTTGGTTTGTTGAGAACAGATATTTTAATTTATTTGCTTAATTTTTAGGAGTTTAGGGCTATAACTCAAAATCCCTTGAGAAATGACAGGAAGATTTTCTTTTCACATCAAATCTTCATTAATAACATTTTTTAAACAGTGGTAAAATCACTCTGTAAAATGTTAGAATTTTCATATACTAAAAGCAGATTTTACCAAAGCAATTCATTTGAGCAAATTCCAGGAAAACATTTTTTCTCAGTTATGTTCAGGTTATTTTCCAAATTACAAAAATAGAACTTTCCTCAAATTCTGAATTCTAATCATCTTGAGAAAAATATATTTGAAACCTAAATTCAGAACACACTTTCTTGTTAGCAAGAAAGTCACGCCAAATATAATCGTAGTTAAAATCTTCTGGAAGGCAGATGGCTGCTCTAAGACAGATTTTTCAGTTTGGATTTTAAATTTGAGCATGATGTTTGCTTTCTTTCTGGAAATACTGAAAAGTTTGCTTTGTTTCATCTGCTACATGAATTGATGACTGCAAAAAAAGTACAGGCTGACAAACACTGAATAATTAGAATTTGTTAATTTTTCTTAGAGACCCATTTATTTCAGAATGTCTAAAATAACATTAGGCAAATGTCTTCCGTCTCATATTGCGTGTGCTGTTATTTTCTCCTTCTTTCTTCAGACATCTCGTGGGGAATTTGACTCCAGTGAATTTGAAGTTAGGAGACGTTATCAAGATTTCCTTTGGTTGAAAGGAAAACTTGAAGAAGCACACCCCACTCTGATTATTCCAGTAAGTCTACATTTTTTTTTCCATAGGGTGACTACCATTTTGTCTTGTGAATCATTAGAATGCTGAAAACCTAATGTCAGACCTTTAAATTTAGTGTAACTCATTGATCTTAGAAACATTTGCTCTTAAACATTCAATCTATGTACAGATTTGTTTTCCTAAAAATTCTAAATATGTTAAGATTTTACAGGTTTTGGTTCTAGCATTGTGAATCTTGAAAAATTATTTTTATAAGAAATCATCACGTGTTTGAATAGTCTTCCAGAAAGGAAGAGTACAGAATTCCTTGTAATCCCATGCCACATAATGCTCAGATACGTTTTAAAATTTTTTTGCCTCAGCCATTGCCTGAGAAGTTTATCGTGAAAGGAATGGTGGAACGCTTTAATGATGACTTCATTGAGACACGCAGGAAGGCACTGCAGAAATTCCTGAACCGAATTGCTGATCATCCAACTTTAACATTTAATGAAGACTTCAAAGTGTTTCTTACTGCACAAGCTTGGGTAAAGAATTTTGATTTATACTCATATAATCCTTTAGTGTCTTTATGTATAGTAGGTTGTACGCTTCTTCTTGTTTAGCTTTATAAATCAGGCAGCAGCATCCTTGAATTAAGATGGATTATCAGACCTTCGAGAAATATCCTTCAGATTTAACCCTGTGTCAAATCTACATGTAAACATCACAGACATCTTTTATCTTCCTCACATACACATATTCATATTTCTCTTAGTAGCTGATTTTTTTTTATAATGTCAGGGTACTCCTCACATATATAGCTAATTAATACTGAACATATACAAATATATTTCTTTTATAATGGGTTAGGACTTTTCAAGTTAGGATAAAAGTCTTTATTAAATGGATAGATGGTTGGATGGATAGCCAGATAGAGAATGCAATTTTCTTATTTTTCTTTCAATTACCTAATGAAGGGAAGGGGGTATATCTCTTCTAATGCAGAAACTTTATATGTTCCTCTTCTTTTTTCTTGTCACCTATGAAAATATAACTCACCGAAAAAAGAATGGATAGGGAAGATGGTCAATATGAAATGATTGCTGACCAATATTGAGTTTTATATCTCTCAGTTGTTGCCAAAGTGACAGAGGCTCGAAAGTGTTTCATCTCAGTCTTGACAGATAGTACTACTTTTTGGAAGCCCTTCGAGACTTCTGTGAAATGAATTTGTGGCCTGACTCCAGAACCTTAGAAGCTGCTAGAAACATTCTCTGTAGTCAACATTCACAATAATAGTTTGCCAGTTGTGACTTGTGCTGTCTCTGATAATGTTAACTGTACCGAGAGATGCTGTAGCCCTCCTGGAGAGATGTGTTACCTGGTCAAGGGGTGGCATCTGTCGTTATATGCTCATAAAATCATACTGACTTGGAAGCAAACAAGTTTACTTTCTATGTATTCTTCTGTGTAAGACCTTCAGGAAAGAAAATCTGGATAAATGTGTTATTTAATATTTGGGTAAATAATACATAATAATATTTTTATCTGTGGACTTGGTAGTCAGCAGTATTATTTATAGATTTTTTTTTCCTGGTGGGTAACCTTTTATTTGATCAACTTTTATTTGATCCCAAACCTACGTTTACAAGTGGTGTAACCATCACCAGAATCCCTTGGTCTTCTTGGTGTTCTTTTTCAATATGCTCTACTTCTAAAGGGTTACTTTTGTGTGGTGTATCCTTTTCTTGCATTTCTTCTTTTTGCAAGTCTGTAGCACTCCCTCCCAGATTAACTATGAAACAGCCGGCTACATATATTCTTAAAAATCTTTCTCTACAGCCAGCCAGCAAGTAGAGGTAGTGTCACAGTTTACCCAACTTCAGTTGACTGAAGAGCTATCTATGGTCAGGGAGTATCTATTTACAAACTACTGTAGAAACAGTATGAAGACAAAGCTAGTTAGTGCTGAGCTGTAAAGCCTCTGGAGTGAGACTGATCCTTGTTCAGCACTTAATTGCTCTTGGACTTAGAGCAAGCTCCCTAACCTTCCTGTGCTTATATTTTCTTCTGTAAAATGAGGATAATAATAGAACCTACCTCCTAGTGTTATTGTGAGTTATAGATGAAAAAAAAATGTGAGTATAGTGCCTGGAACATACTAAGCTCTCAATACATGTTAGCTATTATTATAACCAAAGAATTAATGAAATTTTCCTTTTTTTTTTTTTTTTCAGGGAGTAGTTTAGACCCTAAGAAATCTTCTCTCAATCATTTTCCCATTAAATTCCTGTTATAAAATATAGATTGCATTTCATATTATCCTCTTATCTTTTCCAACATCTCCTTAAGCACGATCCCCTCTGTTAAACCTCGTTCTTTTAAAGATCCATGCTGAGAGGAAGCAGGTATACATGTTTCACACGAGTACTTTGAAAAGGAATATTATCAAGAAGGCAGACTTAGAGGAAGAAATGTGCCCCATTAAAACTCAGCTGCTTCAAACTACATGAAAAGAAAAGTATATGAAACATTTTTATTCTCTCTCCTTCCAATCAGATTTCCTTTTGTTGGGAATATTGGAATATTTGCTTCAGCACAAATATTTCATTTGTCTGTCTGTCTGTCTGTCTGTTTCTAGGAACTGTCTTCTCACAAGAAGCAAGGGCCTGGATTGCTCAGCAGGATGGGGCAGACAGTCAGAGCTGTCGCGTTATCAATGAGAGGAGTGAAAAGCCGCCCGGAGGAGTTCATGGAAATGAATAACTTTATTGAAATATTTAGCCAGAAAATAAATTTGATAGATAAAATATCTCAGAGAATTTACAAGGAAGAAAGGGGTATGTAGAATCACTGGAATGTGATCACAAAGTTGTTCAGTTTCTGACGGATCTTCACATTTGCTGGTGTAGTAAAGCCACGTGAAGTTAGCGTTTCTTCCCGGTTCTCTCTTAAGACTTCCGTCTCTCTGCTTACAGCCTGCATCTGTTCTTGCATGCCGTTTACTTTCTCCATTAGAGCATTGCTTTAAATTCCTGGTCTGATCTTTTCAAGGTCCCCGCCCTGTCCGATTCTGATGCTTGCTCTGTCTCTTTAAATTATCTTTTTTTTTTTTTGCCTTTTATTATGCCTTGTGATTTTTTTTTTCTTAATAGACATGATACTGGGTAAAAGGAACTGCTGTAAACAGGCCTTTAGTAATGCACTAAGTAAGGCGTGGGGGAGGAGAAAGCGTCTATAGTTTTAAATATAGAAAAAATTGTTATACCTGAACAGTTCTATAGTTTTGCGATCAGGTCTCAGTTTTTTGGTGAGAGCCTGTGCCTCTGGACTGTGAACGTCACAAGAGTTTCTCAGTTTTCCCCTCCCTGCTTCCTTGGGACAGAATGGCCAGAGTGGGCTGGAGTTGAGTATCTCCCTTTCTCTGGTAACTAGTTTCCCCTGAGGGCAGGCTTTTGTTGAGAAGAACAGATGCTCTGGCTATTTCAAAATGGTTCATTTTCCCCTGCAAGAAGCAGGAGTAGTTTTTATTCAGTATTTACTGTGGGAACCTCATTGAACTCCTCTGGGTAAATCCCACAATATTGTGGGGACCCCCCCATGACTGGGTCCTCCTGAAGGTTTTAACTCTTAAGTTGTCCACCCTGAGCCCCCAGCAGTCCCTCAGTCACGGTTGCAGTTCCCCTACCCCAGCAGTGGGTGGCTGGAGGTGGTTCCACTCTTTGGTGTATGCCCAGGAACCCACAATTCCTTGTATTCACCTGTCTTTCCAACCTCGAGGGCAATGGTTTGTCCTGTGTCTTCTCCTATCTTCCAGAGTCAAGAAAAGTTGTTCATTTTTCAGTCTCTTCAGCATTTTACTTGTTAAGATTGAGGAGTGACGTCTATGCTCCTTACATGAGGAATCACATAACATTAAGTTAGAATTTCACCTTCAAGTGTGGCTTATGCCCAGACCTACTGAGAACATCTTTGATTTCTATACAATTTTGAAGGTAGTCATGGCCAGTCCCCATTTGCGTTAATCAATCACTAGCTATTCTTGTTCCCATTTTTAAGTAATAGTGGCAAAGTAAGCCCTGAGCTTCAGATTTTGAATGTAGTTGTATGAAGTTGGTCTCAAATGTACAACATGGATCATAGCTTAAAATCAAAAAGGTGATGTTTAAGAAAATCAGGTTTCCACATTTCCTATTGGTATTTTTGGAACAAGTACTCTCTATTAGGCCTGTCCCAGCATGGCAGAGAAATTTATATATTGGAAATTAGGTCCCTCTTTCTATTTTCTGTGACCATATCCTTTTTCAATTTTCTTATTTTTTTCAGTTTATAAGTTAGACTTTATTCCATGATGATTTTTTCCAATTCCATGATGACTTTTTGCTAATTTTCTAATTGCATTTAACTACTTTAAAAATAGGTGGCTAAGTCAATTTATATTGCTTCCTAATATAAATTGGTTTGAGAGTCTCTATATTGATGGCTTATTCTGTTGTTGTTGTTATTTTCTGGGTCCCCCATTAAACAGTAAATTCCATCAGAACCAAAAAGGGAAAAGATTTATTTCTAGTATCTAGATAGTACTTAACACGTAGTAGGTACTCAACTAAAACCTGTTCAATGATTGAAAAAATAAATGAATTAACATTTGGTGGTAGGAAAATTTGCTTTATCAAGAATCGATTGGTTATTAAAAGAAATATAGAAAAAAATGTTATAGCTGAATGTACGTTTCCCTTTACCTTTTTTTTTTCAATGCACTGATACTTGATGAGGTCATTGTGGTAACTGAATATAGTTTAATAATTTCTTTTAAGACTTATGGGTCTGCCTTTGTTATTTACCATTTGTCTTTTTTTTTTTTTAAATCTCAAGAGGCTAATTGTTTTGAGTGTGTTCTGTGATTCCAGTTCTGTTAAGTATATTCTTGATGCATAGTTAAGTGGGATAGCGATTCAGAGAAGCCGCTGGAAACTCTTGAGATGTAGGAGTTTTGTAGAATATCAATGTGCTGCTTCACATTTACTGGTGCAAAGGAATAGTTTTAAAATCTTCGGTGTACTCTAAAGTTGGTGAAATGCTCAGAAGGAAAGCTGGATTTTATGTTAGACTTTATAAATTTGAGTTCTAATTTTCAGGGAGTGATTGCCACTGGCCCAAACTTGAGGGATTTCTGTCTTTCCAATGTGAAGCCCACTTCTCAGATTCTATTCAAAATGATGGAATGTTTTCATTTATAGCCTTGGGAGCCTAAGCTATAAAGGACATTTCATTCATATTCAAATCATGAAAATTTGGTGATCATAACTAGTGGTTTCTCTTTTTAGAAATTTCTTATTCAAGTTTTGGGGCACCTGGGTGGCTCAGTTGGTTAAGTGTCTGCCTTTGGCTCAGGGTCCTGGGATAGACCCTGGTCAGGCTCCCTGCTCAGCAGGGAGTCTGCTTCTCCTTCTTCCTTTGCCCCTCTGCTCATGCTCTCTCTCTCTCTCTCTCTCTCTCTCAAATAAATAAATAAAATCTTAAAATGTTTTTATTCAAGTTTTTTCTTTGATCTTGTTTTCTTTTGTGTTCCCCAGTTTACTTGCATGTTTGTATTGACCACATGCTGTGGTGCTTCTCTGTGCTGGAGGCTAAAGGAGGAATAAAATGGTACCTGTCCTTGAGCTCAGAGTCTAGTTGGGGAAACAGATATATTAATAGACATTACAGTGCAACTCATTAAGTGTTTGCATATAAATGTGATCTGAGTGCTGTGTAAGCACAGTGCAGAATTTTAGGAAAGCTCTCTATATAAACATAAATATTGCAGGGTTTAATGATACACACTGTTGTATACAAAAATTGAGAAAAAGAGATAAAGGAAAACATTTTTCTTTGCTAGAAATATTAGTTTAATATGGCCATTACTTAAAACAAAGGATAGGCCTAGGTCAGGAGGGTGCAATTGGAAAGGCTCTAGTGGTCATGAAGCCTAATACCTTTATTCAGTGACAACTAATATTTCCGTTATTTTTATTTTTAAAAATATTTTTCAGTTTGCTTGATCATATGAACTTTTGATATTTTAATAGTTTAGAGTAATATGACATATTTCAACTAACCCTAATGAGTAGTAAGATGATAAAATACAGAGAATTTCATTGTATCTAATGGATATTAGACAAAAAATTGCTTACTGCTTATACATTCTCTACCATAAAAAGCTATCATTTATCAAAGATGATAGTACAAAAGCAAAAATGTAAAAATAATTCAGATTTTAAAATGAAATCCAAATTTTTGAATGAATGGCTTATCAAGCACTGAATAATCTTTTGTTGTTCATTCGTTCTCTCACTAATATGAGAATATTTATTGAACACAGTATGTAGCAGGCTTTGAGACAAAAGAAAATAATGAGACTCAGCCCCTGTTTTAAGGAGCATATGGCCTAGGAGCATATGATTTATGCAAGCAATTATAATAGAATGGGATAATACAAGCATAAAATTATGATAGGCGTTAATAGAAATATAAAATTATGATCAGCTCATTGAGGAGAAAGCATCTACAAATCTTTTGGAACAGGATCAGAAGGAATTTATTTGTGCTAGGATTTAAAAGATTAGAAATAGTTTGTCAGATGGTAGGAATGGCAAAGGGCAAGGCAAAGGGATATGTGTAATGTTTAAATGAGGAGAATTCATGAGATATTCATGAATGAGTAATTATTTTGGCCTGAATTAAAATATCTTTGGGAGCGAATCTCAAGGGTTGCACCTGGAGAGGCAATGTAGGGACTGATCATAAAGGACTTTCTAATTCAGTTAAGAAGCTTCAATGTTTATATACTGTGACAAAAATTAAAAGAGGGAGAATAGTTAGAAGTCCCTTGCAGTAGTGTAGTTATAGATGCTGGTGAGCTGATGACAGTGGAAGCAAGAATAGATAGGTAGATGGATGGATGGATGGATGGATGGATGGATGGATGGGTGGATGGATGGATATTAAGAAATACTGGAATTGGTGATTGAGTAGTTCTGTGCAGGTATGTGTATAGGATGATACCTGGATTTTTTGCTTAGATCACTGGAAACAATTACTGTTAAGTAGGATATGTATTCAGGAGAAGGGGAGAAAGAAGACAAGTTTGTTTAGGTAATGTTACCTCTGAGACACTGAGGTATAGTTTATTTGGTAGGCAGATGTCCATGATAGATGACAGTGATCGTATAATTTATATTCCAAGCCAGGATACTTTTGAGAGTGAAAAAGGTGGCTGTTGCTGATCACTCTTGGACAGTAGTCATTCAAGAACTGGCCTGAGCGGATTGGAATGACCACTCAATTTGATGAAAGAGAATATCCCTCCTTTTATGTGCATTTGGAAGAATATATGCACAATGAAAAATAGCTTTCTTACTGTCTTTAGTATAGGGGCTTTTAAAGCTTTTATAAATTGAAGGACTTAATTTTCGTTTTTAGAATATTCTGATGAAATGAAAGAATACGGCCCGATTCATGTTCTGTGGTCGGCGTCAGAAGAAGATCTGGTTGATAGTCTAAGAGGGGTTGCCAGATGCCTTGACCAATGCTGTAAGGCCACTGAGAAACGGATGTCTGGACTCTCAGAGGCCCTGCTTCCTGCTGTACATGAGTATGTGCTTTACAGTGAAATGGTAATGGTAAGAATGCCTCGTTACACTTTCGCTTTAGCCCCCACCTGATTACAAGCTTTACAAAGGCGGTTTCTATTTCTGTTGTTTCACCACTGTCCTCCTATCTGAGCAGAATGCTTTGCATATACAGATACTCCATAAATATTTGTTCACTATGTGAGTGAACTGATGAGTAGCAGAATATGTTAATAAAAGGCAGAATACTCAGTAGCAATAAGGACGTGTAAGATTACACGTAGATCTGAAACATCCTCAGTCAAGATTTACATAGAGGATATGATTAGTTTTTCCAAGCTTTTAAAAGTTTACTTTAAAAATTTTTAGTGCTTTAGAAATTTCTTTTCATGAAAGAGTTGTTGCTTACCCCCTTCTAGGTACATTTGATTTAGCAATTCATTTATCATTATGTACAAAGTACTTGAGTGGATCTTGATGTTTGTTTTGTTTTCTGGTTGCTTCTAAAAAGAAATCCTTTAAGTTAAAATGTGTTTCTTTCAGTGGTTGCAAAGGCTTCTCTTCCTCTTATGTCAAAGTTTTGCACTTAACCTCCTCAATTCAAGTTAAGGTTTCCAGATATTTGGGATTTAGCAATGCTATCTGCAGAGCTAATGTTTTTCATCCTGTATTATCCTCTGCGCACAATACCTTGGCACAAACTGGTACCCTCAGGGTTCTGGTGTTTTAGCGTGGCCGTGGGGGCAGGAATCTGCTTACATTCAGATATAGTCCATTTCTTCTGCCATTTCTAATCAGAGCCATGTTTTCATGGACTCTTGGTTTGGAGGGAATTTTTTTTTTTTTTTAATTTTGCTTCTGTCTTGGTAAGAAAAGCTCTCTTAGCCTTTCAGCATGAGGTTCTGCCCCTTTTGTGCTTATCACATTTAGGTTTTTCTTTCAGAGCCATTAAATATTTTGTAGATATTTCAGGTTGCTGCCATTACTTGCTTTTTTTGGGGTCTTCTATAAACAGACCCTTCTGGCTTCCCAAAAGCCTCTGAGGTTTCACTGTGGAGGAGTCTCCTCCTTGTCTCCATCAATCTCCTTGGCCGCATTTCATTGCTTTGCTTCATTATTGATATCCCCCTTGTGTGGCTCTTCAAAGAGATCTGATTTGTATAATTAAAAATAGTATATTCTTCTCCCTTAATTAGATGTATCTCTATTATGTCAAGGTGAAAATTATGTAACTTAAGTCATATATCATTATAGGTGTGGAAAAATTAATAATAGTAACCCGAAAGAACTATTTTGTAGGTTCTCTTTTGATTATATTATTTTGTAGATTCCCAGGGTATAATCAGTAGCATTTATATTGCAGTTTTGGTCTGTTTTGTATTGGAAGGTTTTCTTCAATGTGAGCTAAAATAATGAAGTGTATGCCTTGACAAAATGATTAAATTTGTGTAATTTTACTATTCGTCTTCTGAAGCAAACTCTTAAACTATTTCTACCTATGTGAAGCACCGTACTTCATATTTATGGAAACAGACCTTAAATGAGCCTAAATTGTAGTACGTGTCATTTGGGTTAGAGAAAGGAAGGGGTTCCTGATAGTAATGGCAATGAAACATTGAAATAAATATAAAAGATCTGTGATAATTAGCTGAATTTTCTATTGATTTCTTTGAAAATACAAGAAAGGTTTATCTCTTTTGAGTGTTTTAAGAGTGATTCCACCAGGCGCAAAACTAGACTGAGTAATTTTCAGGATGCTTTTTATCTTTAATGCCTCTCAGTTCCCAAATTTAACTGTATTTATAGGTAGGTTCTTAACCTTCCTCTGAAAACCCCTAAACAACCTGTGCCTCATTAAGGCCCTTCTCTTGTATGCCCTGCATTTCTGCTCTTTCTGGTTGAATTGTTCACTTACCTGGAGCTTGTTTTCATTTTTCTTCCTTAACCTGTTTAGGCCATTTGTGTTCATTATCACAGTTTTATTACTTAAACTAATATTGTGAAAACCAGTGAAAATGAGTACAAATAAAATGAGTCCTTGGGTCCATAAAGCCCAAGGAGCGTGTCTTGGAAGAAAAGTGAGTCACTCAGGGAAAGACATTGTAAAAGACTGGCAAACATTATAAAAGGTGAAGGTGAATTCTGCACTCAAATTCCTTCACAAGGGTGTTTTAAAGACACCAAAACATGAAATCATGATTATGCAAGAAAACAAGATGGAGCTCCTCTCAGTCAGAGAAGAGGCTGTGATTTCTCATCAAAAGCTTGGCTAATTGATTAATATTGATATATTTTAAGCTAAGACAGAGTTTCAGAATGTGAGTGTACACTTCAGTTTTCTGATTCCCCACTGTAATTAACTCTTTGATTCACCATGCCTTTGGCATTGGGTAAGTGGGCTACCAATTATTACAGACATTTTAGGTGAGTGGCCCATGTGACATCCCAACTGCAACCACTTTACACTATAGCATGTATTTTCAGTGATTTCACAGATTTTTTTTTTTGTTTATTTGTTTTGCTTTTTTGTTCTTTTTGAAGAACTGTGTATGTCTAGGGTGTTCCATCAAGAGTTGTACATAAAATACCTAACCCAGTAAGATGTGTATTGGGAAAATGAATAAAAGATTGGCGGGGGAGGAAGTCTCTTAAATGCTTGCTTTCAGTTTAGCTTTTAGAGATTAAAAAAAATTTTTTTTTCTTTAAGTCATTGTATCCCCAAATGACTGATGACTTGGGGGAAGAGATGCTATTTATATTCTAAAGTGTATATTTTTTGTCATACAAATATTATTAAACCTCAGTGCAACCTATCCCGACCTTGTGTTTTGATATGAAGGGTGTTATGAAGAGGAGAGACCAAATACAAGCAGAACTGGATTCCAAAGTGGAAGCTTTGACGTATAAAAAGGCAGATACTGATCTGGTAAGTTTTTAAGTTTCTTGATATTAATCATATAGATAGAATTCATTGCCTTAAATTTTTATTAGCAGTGTAGAACTCCATTGCATGCTTGTTTTTAAGGATTCAGCAAATGATACTAAACTTTCTTCTAAAAACTGATTATACATTGAGTACCCATTGAGTACATTGAGTCCGCAAGCTCAACAATGATGCTTTTCTGCTTTTCCATCTTATATTTTGTCTCTTATTATGAGTAAAGTTTGAAGTTAATTTTTTTTTAAATTAGAGTGTTAGAAGAAGGTATGGAAAGTACCTAGCATTGTTCCAGAAGGTTAGTAGATAAATCCATTTTTTGCTCGTTTTATAAGGTTTTTATACAAAATAAGTCAATGTTCCTGTACAGTTTTCCCTAGTTCTTGTCAAAACCTTTAGAGAGGAAGTGCCTTTGCTTTCAAGTTTCGTCCTTTCCTTGCAGTAGATTTTTATGGAAAATTTCAAACATAAAAAGTGATATAATGAATTCGTATACCCATCACTGGGCTTCATTCATTTCCAACATTTTGTCTGCCTTTCTTCATCTGTCTCTTTCCTCACCTTTTTTCTGAAGTGTTCTCATGCTGATTCCAGACACTGTCGTATCACCCACAATATGTTTGTATTTATATTTTATTGTCTTTGCATGTCTTCAGAGTACTACTTTCAGCTTGGAATTATTATTCTCGTTTTAAAATTGAGAAAGAGGCTTTGAAGGTGGAGTAACTCTCCTAAGTTCATATAGTTCTTGAAGCAGAAGTAGGCTCAGAGGTGGTGATATCACTTGCCTTCCTCAGACTGTGCTGCCTCCCAGAGAACAAGTATAAAAGTGGGAAAAATTGAGTATTACTTTGGTTAACGTCTATTGAGTTCTCTATGATCCTTTTTAACGTAAGGATTTTGTTTAGTATTGAGTACAATATTGAGTATACTTATGGCAGGTGCGTGGGGAGTTCTTGAAACCTTCCATTAATCCTAGTATCGTAGCCCCCATCCCATCCTGGCTTGGGGTCAGCCTCCCTCTTCTCTGCTTTAATTTTCTCCCTGACTTTAATCATTTTCTAACAAGAGATATGATTTTGTACTTACTGGTTTTCTTTGTACTTACTATCTTTCTCTCTCTCCCTGTCTATAATCTAAGCACCTGAAAGGCAGGAATTTTTTATTTGATTCCCGAAGTGTTCTCAGCCCCTAAAACAGTGCCAGAGTTATTGTGTAGCTGCTCAATAAATATTTAGTGAATAAATGAATGAATGAAAATTGCAGTGATTGCTCTGATTCACAAAAATACGCTGAAGCTTAAAGCAAGAAGTCTCTACAAATTCAGACTTTGTGTAGAACATCGAGCCTTCACCAAGAAGTGACTATGAATTATCTTCATCTTCCTTGAACTATTTTTGTTTTTCAAACTCAAAGTTCTTTCTCCTGGATGGAAGGTGAATGGGCAGTAGTGGACTGCAGTGGACAGAGTAGGAGAATGGCATCTGAGAAAGAAAATAATGGGAAATGTAAAGCCAATGGAACTAATGCTCAGTGGGGAAAATCATGTTTGCCATTACCTCAAGATGAGGAGAAAAAAAGAGGAAACCCAAGGTTAACCTTTTCTTCCCAACAGGGAATGTGTGTGTGTGTGTGTGTGTAAATTTAAAGAGTCCCTTGGAAAGAACAAAAAAGAGTGGGCACATGTACAGAAATTATAATTGTATCTTTTGAACTGTGGATTCTTTTTGTTAGGTAATTTTTAAAGATACTGAAAAATTAGCAATTAGATAAAATTTGCCCTTGACTAAATACTAGATAAAGTACAGGATTTTAAAGTTTCAGGAGAATAGTTACATGGCTTAAAAACCAAGCATCTGTTCAGAATGGTTTATATTCATATTTTAAATTGAAAGGAAGAGTAATTGAGATTGTTCCAACCACAAAAATACAGGAAAAAATAGCTTGGGCCCAAATACGGCTAGGCTTTCCCAACTCAACTAAAAAAACACATTTTTTTTTCATTTGACTTGCAAATATTTTGTCTTTTGCTCTATAAAAATTTCCTTGATATCTCATTATAACCTAATGATCCATCTGTATTTATGATTTCATTTTATGTGTATGTGTCATATCCACTATAAAGTATTTTTTACCTAGTTATCTGCTATGTTGTAGGATTGGAGAAATTTGAAACTTTAATTATCTGCATTATACTCTGTAAGATATTTTAAATTAAGATTTGAAACAGACACATTTAACAGACGTTGCAAATGGGTTTTTTTTTTTTTTTTTTGTTACCCATCAAAACAGATCCTTCCTAAAATGTATAGGGACTAATTTAATGATTTATGAATGGTACCATCTACGTTTTCAAGCAGTTTATTTGTTTACAGACCTCACTTCCAAATCCCTATGTGTTATGATGGTATCTTTGGGTGAAACTGTCCAGGGTGACTCTCAGAATGAACCTGCCATGATTGGTCACAGAACAACCAGAGGGAAGTTGCTTAGAAATATGCAGGATAGGGTCACCATGGAAACGCGCCCTTGTGAGGTCCTTCTAAGGAGCCATCCTTTGCAGTCACCATGGCGACCCTGGCAGAGAACTGAATATAGCAATCTAGCCTGGTTGTTTACCATGGCAACTCAAGCAGGGCCACTTTGGAGACAACCCTGGGGCCATTTCTATGGAGACCTGCCGGGGCTGCCTTTAGAAGCCCCATCAAAATCACCTTTGGGTGGGAAGCTATGTGCAAACCCAGCAAAGCAACTCATAATAGAAAGCTCTGTGAAATGAAGCTTTACCAAAAAGGGCAAAAACTAGGAGAGTTATAATTATTGGGTAGAAATGAGCAGAGTTGTAATATTCCAGAGGTCCTTTTAGAAATATCAGGTGACGGTTATGTGGGCTTCGTGGCACACAGAAACAAGGTTCTGGACTTTTACCTTGCCTGTAATTTTGTAAATGCTGTAAATTGACAATAATGGTAATGTTGTTAGTTTTTCTCATCACACAAATATGCCTACAAAAATTATGTGTTTGCCTGCAAACTAAAAACAGTGCTTTAGAGTGAATTCTTTGATTTATTATCTGGGTAGTTGTAAAGTGGCAGCTTCTTAGAGCTTGTGGTTTGTAGTTCTTATCTCACAGCAATAAAATACATCGTTTTAAAATGACCTAAACTCAGTAAAGACTTTTAGAATACCCATTTGAAGTCAGTTCAACTGTTTATTTAGTTTTGACATTTAGGCTTTGGAATTAGGTAGACGTAGGATCCAATCCTAGCTCATCTGTTTATTAAGTCTGTGACCTAGGACATGTTTCCTAACTTCTTTTAGCCTTGTTTTATCATGTATAATTTGGGGGAAGTTATTAGTACCTTTCTAATAGAATTGTTCAAGGGTTAAATGGTACAGTGCAAGTCAATTATTTGAATCCTAGTAAGCACTACATGGTTGTTAGCTGCTGTTATTTTGATGACTTTATAGAAGTAATATTTGAGATGGCTCCCATAAAATGACTTCAGAATTTTTCCTTGAAGAGCAGGGAGCATATTGCATGTACAGTCAGTATTATGAAAAGTAGCAAAAGCTCAAGAAGCATGCTAAACTGAGAAAACTAGGTTGATGTATAGGGAGCAGGTATACAGGAGATAAGGAGATGTGGCTATAAAGATAGGCCACAGTCAGTTAGGGAGCCTTGTTGTCTGTCAGGATGAGGAATATGGACTTGATCCTTTGGGCAGCGTGGATCCAGTGGGAGCCTGAACTGAAGAGGTAGTTGGGGTGTTACAGAGGGGAATAAATTTGGGAGAGTTATAGGTGGAAGATAGAATCCACAGCAGTTAAAGAATGAAGGGAAGCCAATGTTTCAAGTTGTTAGTGACTCTTTCCATCTGTAGCTTGCAAGGAGGGCAGATAATGAATGGCTCTATAGACTGAACTATAGCATATAAAATGGAGGAAAAAATGAGAGATATGCAACTTTATGTCATGTTAAGATGACCTTTAAGGTAGAGGTATTTAATGAAACCTGTCGACAAATGTTGTTGAGGACCTACTGTAAGAGAGACACTATTGCAAGCAGTGGGGAGATAGCAGTCAAGAAAAGCAGGCCCTCATTCTAGTGGATGGAGACAATAGCAAACAATTAATTAAAATTTAAGTTGATTGTCCTATAATGATAAGTGCGGAGAAGAGGGAGTGTTTGGGAGCAGTGAAATTTAAAATTGGGGGTCAGGGAAGGTCTTTTCTTTTTTTTAAAGATTTTATTTATTTATTTATTTGAGAGAGAGAGAATGAGAGATAGAGAGCATGAGAGGGAAGAGGGTCAGAGAGAGAAGCAGACTCCCTGCTGAGCAGGGAGCCCGATGCGGGACTCGATCCCGGGACTCCAGGATCATGACCTGAGCCGAAGGCAGTCGCTTAACCAACTCAGCCACCCAGGCACCCCGGGGGGTCAGGGAGGGTCTTACCAAGAAGGTGATCAAGTAAAACCTGAAAGGGGGGAGGTTTTAAACTCCATGAATATCTGGAAGAAGAGCATTTGAGGTAGAGTCAGTAAGTACAAAAGGGTAAATATGCCTGCACGGTTCAGAAAAAGCATGGAGACTAATGTTGCTGGAATGGAATGAGCAAGTGAAAGAGTTATAGGAAATGAGGTCAGAGGGATCCGATCATGAGATCTGGTCTCAGTGAAATAGGAAGAGAACAGTTGAACAGAGGAGTAACACCATCAGACGTAAGTCATGAAACAATAACTGTTCTTGGGAAAGACAAGAGATGGTATGTATGTGGTGTGTGCATGGGATAGGAGAACACCAGTGCTGGAGACTGACTACCTCTTACAATCCCACTGGACCAGGGTGGAAGTGGTGTGAAGTGGTCAGATTCCAAATATATTGTGAAGGTAGAGCTGTTTGCTATTTGGACATCTATAGATTGTGAGTGGGCAAGGATGATACCAAGGTTTTTGGACTGAGCAACTGGAAGGTAAGAGTTGGTATGAATTGAAAATGGGGAAGACTTCAGAAGGGACAGGATTAATGGGGAAGATGAAGAAATCAGATTTAGACATTTAAAGTTGATGTACCTATTAGATATCCAAGTGGAGATTTTGAGTACATATAAAAATCTGTATAAAAATCCAGAGGTCAGGTCAGGGATCCAGCTGGGAGATACATATTTGGGAGTTGTTAGCAGATAGTATATAAAGCCATGAGATTTGCTGAGGATGTGTACTAACAGATGAGAAAAAAGAGGTCCCAGGACTGAATGGGACTGCGCCATGGCATATTCCAATATTAAAAACCAGAGCAGGATTAGCTGGTGAGGAGAAGGAAAGGAAATTTCTATGCTTTGGCTGGTGGTAAATGATGGAATCAACACAATGAACTCAACAAATTTATTTAGGGTCATTCAACTTTTTAACCACTTCTCCATTTATGGGGAATTTATAAAACAGCTTGATACAGAATAATTAAGGTAAGTATAGGTAATAAAGTATTTCTTTTTTTAAAAAAGATTTTATTTATTTATCTGACAGAGAGAGAGAGCACAAGCAGGGGGAGCAGCAGGCAAAGGGAGAGGGAGAAGCAGGCTCCTTGCTGAGGAGGGAGCCCGACTCGGGGATCCATCCCAGGACCCCGGGATCAGGACCTGAGCCGAAGGCAGACACTTAACTGACTGAGCCACCCAGGCACCCCAATAATAAAGTATTTCAAGAGAAACTGAGAGTTGTATTATGTGCTTCAATGAAGAAGATACTCAATGAAATAGATACTGTTCAGTCAAAGTAAGAGAATTTCTGACTATAGAGATAAAAGCATAACAATAACTGAGATTATGAGGAAAATTCAGATATTTTGAAGAAACTTGTGGTTTTTGCAGTTTCGTTATTAAGTTTTCAGAGTCAGAGCTTCTGTTTGAAAATGCTTATTCACTTCGCTGCTTAACTGCAAGATAAATAAGGTTCATCTGTGGTGCTAAATAATGCTGCATATCCATTTTATTTTTGTTTTTATTTTTGAATGGATGATTTATAGTTTTCCACTCAAAGCAGCATTCAGATATAAATGAATATGAATACATTTGACATTTAGCAATATGTGCATAGAATCTGAGAGTTGGATCTAGATATAATGCCATAGCTGTTTAGCAGTATATTTATGTGAGGAAAAAAAATGCATTTTCATAAGATCATTATGATCTGGATTTGCATATAGCCACATTCAGTAGATGCAAACAGATACCAAATTTATTCAAGCTGGTCTTTGCTCTGTATGACTTGCTATTTTTGAACCAGTATTTTACTCTTGTCCTCAAATAGTGGCTATTAATCTTCAAATGTTCTTGATAGTGTACTAAACACTGCACAAAGCAAGATTGGCTTTCCTCTAAGCTTCTAGGAAATGATAGTATTGACATAACTTTTTTTGTGTGGTGGGGGGGCAGAGGTCACCTCCACCTTTTCTCGGATATTTATTGTCCTACCTCTCTCCCTTGACCTTTTACAAATTTATTCCTTTCTGTATGCCTCATTTCTTAGTATCTGTTTTCCTCTCTTGGCTTCTTTTTTGTCTGTTTGCATCTGTGTCTCTCACATACACACAGGTACCTATACGACACTCATTCAGTGGAAGGAAAAGGGACTTTTTTTCTCGTATATTTCCTTTTATCCATTTATTCTGGAAGGCACTCAGCAGACTTTTCCTTGTTTCTCACTAGCCAGAGTTGTGAAAAGTCCATGATCGAGTCAATTACTTCGAGTGGGAATGTGACCATCAGAATTGACTTAGATAAGCCAACAATATGCCACGTGATGCAAATACCAGAAAAAAAACCAGGGCTCTTTCAGGTAGTAAGAAGGGGAGTGGAGAATGGATTCTGGGTAAAAAACTAATAGACACGTGCCGCAAATACACAATGTACCACGTATTGGAGTAGTATACCACAGCTGGGTAGGAGTTAGGGACGGGAGAGTGGGGGAGGCTGTAATCAAAAGGGCCCTCAGCAGCTTCTCCTCCCAGAACAAAGTCCCTGCCAGTGCCTAGAATTCCTGTGCCTCTATACCTTCACCAGCAGGCCTCTCATTCAGGGCATTGTTGGTTTGAGTGGTTGTGCGGGGGCGGGGGTGGGGTGGGGTGGGGTGGGGGGGTGGGGCATGTACTCCAATTTACATAAACTTGTAAAGGAGGCTAGTGGATATTTGAGTCAATGGTAAAACATCATGTCTACCCCATGAATAGGAGTCTGTTGAGTCTGGGATCTCCATCTGAATTTGTACCATATTACTTTCCCCCTCTAACATTTATTTTTATGCTCCTGGCACTTTTATGTAGAGCTGTCCCTGAAAAGTATTTCATACAAGGTCTCAAACCTAATTGCAGAGTTGCATGTAATTGCAACCACAACACTGTGCTCCTTTGTAGTTTTAGGCAAGTTACTTACGTTCTCCTTGCCTCAATTTCCTCGACTATAACAGTTGTGGGGATTATCTTCCCTAGAGTGTTATTAAATCAGCATCTGAAAACCTAGTCCAGTGCCTAACTAGAGTTAGATTGTAAATATTTTTATAAGCAATACTAGAAGAACTTTCTTTGAAGTGTGTGTTGGATGTTTTATTCTTCTAGAGCCAAGTTTAAGTGTGGCTATAGTTTTGCTTCTTGGACCTTCACAATGTCAAAAATATATATTAAGAAAAAAAAAAGGCAGCAGTTCGCTTGGCTGAAAAGTGACTGCTCCCAGTGACCCCACTTAGTCACTCTAGGTAATTGAATAGATACTTTAAAACGTATCTGAATTTGTACAATCAAAAGTTGTGTTTTGGACTCCATGGGATTATTTTAACTAAACTGTACTTGGTATTATGCCATTGATTTATAATGAAGGACTTTTTAAAAAGGGGAACCATAAATCCCTTTATGATAAGCATCAACAGCACTGACTACATTTTATTTTTCATTTAGGATGACTCTTGAGAAAAGTTTCATTTATCTCTCAGCATCAGCAATAGGATCTAATTTCTCCTGAGCCATTAGCTTTTTTTTTTTAGCATATACACATCAGGTTTTATACCTGATCCAACCCACCCTTTACATTAGTTACTAGACTATTAGGAGCCCCAATTCAGATCCAGTTCTGTTTGGCAACTAAGTGTGTCTTTTGTGTGTCATCCTCACCCCTGGCTTTAACCATGTTTTTTCCCTACTTTTATTTTCCTTCTGCACTAATGCCTTTATTTACTTGCAGGGTTTAAGCTAGTTGTAGAGTATTAACTTTTGAAGCCATTTCAAATCTAATATGGAACAAGTGAGAAACATCAATAAAAAGAACTAAAGTATTTCAAATCAACTAAAAGATCAACACATTTTTTATAACATATTTATGACAAAAAACCATGTTTTAGTCACTTTCTTTTTTGAATCCACAAACACTAGCATGTCTGTTGTGAACACAAATTTGAACGCTGGCTGGCTCATATTAACTGTTACCAAGAAAATTAGGAGATATCTGAAGGTGAAGTGAGAAACTCGTATGACTTCCAGAAATTTTTACCTATGAAATTTGCTTAGGGAATGTATTACATCTTAATGTTTACTGATTTGAAAAAAAGAACACATAAACCTACAGTCTTGATGAATAAGGCTTGTGTATGCTTGTGGTGGGTGAGCGTAGGAGGGAGGAGACAGTGGAAGACTGTAGAAAAACAGAGGCAGTGTAACATTGTTGTAGATGATTTTCTAAAGGAAGATTGTTAGCTCCGTGTCTTTCTCTCCGAACATTTTTTCCCCCACTGTCTTAACTGCAGCAGAAAAAGTAACAAATGGATAAGTGAAAGAAGTGGTTTAAAATTCTAGTCCTTTCTTCTCAGGATTTAAGAAATTCTACTTAACGGTGTCCTTGTGGATTTGTGGTTTGGTCTGTGGAGTTCTGCCCACCATAGATATAATAGTTTAAATAGCTGTCCCATAAAGAAACTCAAAATAGATTCAATTTCCTTTTAATTTAGACTTTTTGTTAATAAGAAATGTGTCCCTCAGGGTCTGTCTTACATATCTCTTTCACTCCCGGCCCGGCCTAGGCCCGCAATAAATATTTGATTATGCTTAGAGCAATAACACACTGGGAGTCTGAAGCCTGGAGAGGGCTCTGATTCACTTTTACTTAACTTGTGACCTTAATCAGACATTAATTATTCTTTATCCATGAACATATAGAAATAATGCTTACTTTGAAGAAGATTTTTTTGAAGATGAATTAATGTTTATAAATCTAGAGCTTGTGTCAGTAAAAATTTTGGTAAGTTAGAGGAAGAAAGTATAAAAGAATAATATGTTAGGGAAGATATAATGGTACCATAAAACATGTTATTAAAGTATGAATCGTTTAAATAGCACTACTAAAAATAAAAAAAAATTATATTTCCACGAAGAATAGAACCAGTAGTTTTTCTTCCAGCACAGTGCTGGATCACTAAGTTAAGTGCATTTTGATTTGTTATATTTCTAGGCTTTGGAAAGGAAGCATTTCCTCTCTATTAAATCATAGTCAATAGGGCAGTAAGTTTAGGAAGAGATACCCTTTGAATGGTCAAAGCACCATTCAACTTTCAAAGAGTTTCTAGACCCAAACTGGTGCTTTCCATTGTCTATGCATATTTTGCATCTATTTAGTACCTGTTGTGTGCCAGGCACTATGCTAATCATTTGCATATATTATTCAATGTATAATGCTACAAGTTCGGTAGTAGTTTATTCCCATTTTGTAGATGAGAAAATCGAAGCCTAGGTTGTCAGTCAGCCAAGAGTTATTAGCTGCTTCCCACTCCAAGCAGTTGGCTGTGGGGAAATTGCAGGGATGGAGACCGACAAAGCCCCTATCCTTAAAGGTGATTACAGTCTAGTTGGGGGATACTGAAAAAAAGGAAAAAATAATAAATGACTATGATAATTTGATAAAGAAAGAAATTTAATAACAGTAAATTTAAATTAAATTAAATAATTTAATAAATTATGACGGGACTGAACCTGGGCGATTCGATAGAGAATACCAGGAAGGGAAGAGAAGGCCTTTCTGAAAAGGTAACATTGAGAGAACAGGTGAATGCTGATAAGGGGCAATCATTCCAAGATCCGGACACAAGTGTTCTAAGAATCCATGCAAAGCTCTGAAATGGGAGCGAGCTCTGCACATTCCAGGAGATTAGTCACAGCTAGTGTAGCTGGAATATAGAAAACGAAGGGGTGGAGGCTGGGGACGAGGACCTAGCAAGCAGGATAAAAACACGTAGGTCTTGGGTTTTATTCTAGTTGCTGTGGGGAGCCACTGACAAGTTCCAAGCAGGGAAGACTTACGATGCGAAATGTTGTGTGCTTGTAAGTTTGGTATTTTTTAAATCTTGAATTGACTTACAGAAAAGTTCTAAGTACAGCTCAAAAATCATTTTTCCCCCCTTGAACCACTGGAAAGTAAATTGCAATCCTTATACTCAGGACTCCTTGATGGTGCACGTTTCTTACAAACAAGGACCCTCTCCTACATAGCCATAATACAACTAGCAATATCGGGAAATTATCATGGGAACATGACTTTCATCTAATGCTCAGACCCCATTCAGATTTTGCCAGGGTTCTGTAATGTTATTGACAGCATTTAGTTACATGTCTTCTTCAGTCTGTAACGGGTCTTTCATCTCTCCTTGACTTTCATGACCATTACATTTTAGAGGCCAGTTACTGTGCAGAATGCCTCCAATACCAATTTCTTTGGTTTTTCCTTATGGTTAGATTTAAATTATCAATCTTTGACAGGAATATTGCTCAAGTTATGCTGTGATCTTTTCATTGATTTCTGTCAGGTAGCACAGGATTTTTATTTGGCCCATTAATGACAATGTCCTCTTCGATCAGTTGATAAAGGTGATGTCTGCCCAGCTTCTCCACTGTAAAATCACTCCTTTCCCTTTGTAGGTAATAAACACTTTGTGCAGAGCTACTTTGAGACTGTATAATCTTACCATTCCTTATCATACTTTAAATTTCCAATTGATTTTTGTATGTGTGTTGTGTGTGTGTGGTTGTGGTTTTCTATGTTAGTCAGTGGGTCCGTTACTATCACTGTGTATTTTGATATGCAAATTGCTCCCAATTTGGCTAATAAGGCAGTCTTCAAGCTGTTTTTTTTTCCTTTTGACATGCTCCCATCATTCTTTCTCATACAACAAAACATTCCAGGCTCTTCTTATTCTTTTCTTGTCCTCAGTCCTTTTTCTAACAAGCCCTAGTTACTTTCTTTTTTATTATGTTAATGACCACGCATTACATCATTAGTTTTTGATGTAGTGTTCCATGATTCATTGTTTGTGCATAACACCCAGTGCTCCACGCAGAACGTGCCCTCTTTAATACCCATCACCAGGCTAACCCATCCCCCCACCCCCCTCCCCTCTAGAACCCTCAGTTTGTTTCTCAGAGTCCATCGTCTCTCATGGTTTGTCTCCCCCACCAATTTACCCTCCTTCATTTCTCCCTTCCTGCTATCTTCTTTTTTTTGTTTTAATATATAATGTGTTATTTGTTTCAGAGGTACAGGTCTGTGATTCAGCAGTCTTACACAATTCACAGCGCTCACCATAGCACATACCCTCCCCATTGTCTGTTACCCAGCCACCCCATCCCTCCCACCCCATCCCTCCCACCACTCCAGCAACCCTCAGTTTATTTCCTGAGATTAAGAATTCCTCATATCAGTGAGATCATATGATACATGTCTTTCTCTGATTGACTTATTTCGCTCAGCATAATACTCTCCAGTTCTATCCACATCGTTGCAAATGGCAAGATTTCATTCCTTTTGATGGCTGCATAATATTCCATTGTGTGTGTGTGTGTGTGTGTGTGTGTGTGTGTGTGTGTGTGTGTGTGTGTGTGTGTGTATACCACATCTTCTTTATCCATTCATCTGTCGATGGACATCTTGGCTCTTTCCATAGTTTGGCTATAGTGGACATTGCTGCTATAAACATCTGGGTGCACGTACCCCTTCGGATCACTACATTTGTATCTTTGGGGTAAATACCCAGTAGTGCAATTGCTGGGTCATACCGTAGCTCTATTTTCAACTTTTTGAGGAACCTCCATGCTGTTTTCCAGAGTGGCTGCACCAGCTTGCATTCCCACCAACAGTGTAGGAGGGTTCCCCTTTCTTTGTATCCTTGCCAACATCTGTCGTTTCCTGACTTGTTAATTTTAGCCATTCTGACTGGTGTGAGGTGGTATCTCATTGAGGTTTTGATTTGGATTTCCCTGATGCTGAGTGATGTTGAGTACTTTTTTATGTGTCTGTTGGCCATTTGGATGTCTTCTTTGGAAAAATGTCTGTTCTTGTCTTTTGCCCATTTCTTGATTGGATCATTTGTTCTTTGGGTGTTGAGTCCCTAGTTAGTAGAAAAAATTATATTTAGAATACAGTATCTTGGCAGTAGGGGCACCTGGGTGGCTCAGTCAGTTAAGCATCTGCCTTGGGCTCAGGTCATGATCTCGGGGTCCTGGAATTGAGCCCTGCTTTGGGCTCTCTGTTCAGCAGGGAGCCTGCTTCTCCCTCTCCCACTCCCGCTGTGATCTCTCTCACTTTCGCTCTCACTCAAATAAAGAAATAAGATCTTTTTTTTAAGAAAGGAATATAGTATCTTGGCATTAGATATGTTTGTTGCTATTGCGGTATCAGTAATTCCAAGACCTGAGTGGATAGAGATAGAGAATATATATATGTGTGATCAGACATACACATATTTTTATTTATATTTATTTGTCCATATATATATTAAAGAATTCATACCAATGTCTCCAGTTCAAATTCAGTATTGTAAGGGTTCACAGTAGTTTTCTTTCTTTCCTTACTTGTAGTTCCCTTTCTGACAATGAAAAACAGGTTCCCATTATCCTTCATATATCTACCTCTTTGATCAATCCTCTGTTTGTAACCAATCTTAACATAGGTCTTGTCATCTTTCCTAAGTACCTCACTCCACATGGATTTTGCAGCCTATGCTGGGCCACACCCATGCAAGAACATCTTTACACTCAAGGATTCTGTTTCCCCATGCCAGGCCCCCCTGCCCCCACAATAAGACACCCTCTTCACCCTGCTTGGGCTGTTACTTCCCATTCCAGACCACTTTTTGCAGGGGTCATCTTGCCTCCCTTCCTCCACCATCATGGACACCAGCTTTGCTCTGCCCCCCCACATAAGTTTCAGGACTGAATTGTTCAAGAAGAGAAAGGGAAATGGAAGAACTTGCAGTTGCTTTCAGACCTCACTCTGTTTCCTGCATGGGAAACAAAAAGACCTGCTGAGTCCAGTGCAGTAGGAAGATGATGATGGCATAAACCAATGTGGTCATCATGGAGATTTTGATAAGAAAGGTTAGGTGATTTGTCCACAGTTACACAGCTAGTTAACCAGCAGAGCCAGACCTGTAACCTGGTACTGCACACCCCAGTCTCTTGTAAATACTATTTTTTTTTTTCTAGTGGGTGAGTCAGAAGCCCAGAAAATTTGAAGACAAATAACAATTATTTTCTACTAAAATCAAAACAGAAAGGAATTTTAAGAGTTTAGTGCTTTCTCCTTTTATCCCCTCCAAAAAAATCATATTCAGAAATCATGATACATTAGAAATTTCAACTTGAAAACACTTTGGAACATGTAGAGTTGTTGATGATCTCAGAAAGTTGAAATTCTTTTTTTCTTCTTATAAGGAATTATTATAGAATTTTATTTTACCAGGTCAGAATGTAATGCTAAAACTAAATGATGATGATGATGGTGATGGTAATAGCTATCATTTCTTAAGCACTTTCTTTGCTTCTAAGTGCTGTATATGTGTTATCTCATTTATGTTTCACACAATACAGTGAGGTAGGTACTATTACTTCCTCATTTTACAAATGTGAAAACTGAGGCATAAAGTTAACTGGCTCAGTATTGCACGTTGGAGTTGTCGAAGCAGGATTCCAGAAAGGGTGCTATAAACTTATTCCAATTAGATTAGATTAGATATAAAACTATATTCCAGGGCAACATGTGAAAAGATGCTTATCAACATGCTTCAGATAACTAATATCAATAAGTTAGAGTTTGCATGGGTGATAAATTCTATTTGCCATTCCTGCTGCAGAACATTAGTGGTGATTTTGAAATATTGTGTCACCGTGAACTGGCAGTTTTCATGGTATTAATTTTAGCATAAATTGACCTGCTTTGCTTATCTCTCAGTAAAAAGAGGGTGTGAAATGAATTAAGGAGGGACAATTTCTTCCCCAGTGTGTGTCAGTGGTTCTCAATAGCAGTGTGGCCTGGGAAGGGGTAAGAGTTCAGGATCAATGGGGCATTTTTCAAAATATACCAACTTTCAGAGGTTCCGCCCTGCCAGGAGACCCTCTGATCTAGAAGCTTTTAATTTAAAATGAGTAAGAAAGAGGACAGAGAAATGCGTTCAAAACAAATCTTTCATGTTTTAAAAGAGCTGGTGCAGACGTTCATGGATTTTGCAGCCTATGCTGGGCCACACCCATGCAAGAACATCTTTACACTCAAGGATTCTGTTTCGCCATGCCAGGCCCCCCTGCCCCCACAATAAGACACCCTCTTCACCCTGCTTGGGCTGTTACTTCCCATTCCAGACGACTTTTTGCAGGGGTCATCTTGCCTCCCTTCTTTCTACCAGGAAAATGCTAGACACGTTATGGAAAGTCCATAAATGAGGTTGCAGAAAGGGCATGCACACACACCAGTTATGGTCATCATAATCACATGTAGAAATGCAAATGTGAGCCCCTCCAACACAAGTTTTGCAATGAAGATCCCTCACGAAAAGATGAAGTTTTTGTCCAATGTCAAATTTTTATTTTTATTTTTTAAGATTTTATTTATTTATTTGGCAGAGAGAGCGAGAGAGCACAAGCAGGGGGAGCAGGAGAAGGAGAGGGAGAAGCCGACGCTCCGCTGAGCAGGGAGCCCATTGCGGGGCTCGATCCCAGGACCCTGGGATCATGACCCGAGCCGAAGGCAGACGCTTAACCATCTGAGCCACCCAGGCACCCCTCCAATATCAAATTTTTAGTTATAACATTTAGATTAACTTAGTTATACACATTTAAGATCACCTGTATGTATGAATGTGGAGTTTTCTAATATTAAATAATATTAGAATTAATAATTAAATAAATTAAGTAATAGATCAGTGTAGAATAGAATTTTTCCACTCACATGCATCCTCAGCATTTCTTTTGAGTCATCTAACAGTCCTTTTTAGTTGGAAAAGTTTGTATATTCACACAGTTCAATGATCAGGAAAAAGGAACCCAGATTCCCTATTTCTGTGCCTTTCTTTTGAATCCTTACGTGACACGTCCCTACAGATATTACCTCCAACCATCGGTACTCATTTAGATGACACAGGAAACTTCAATATTTCATTTCTCCCAAAAACATGTATATTTTTGATCTCTAACATAAGAACTTAGCATGTTGTTTTTTTTAAAAAAAAACCTAAAACGATTTATTTGAATAGGTCATACCTTCACATGGTTCGAAATTTATAAATTTTAAAACTCGCATTTAATGAAAGGTCTTCTTCCCATCCCCATATCCTTGGTCCCCTCAACTCCCACCACACACATTACAAGTGCATGCTGTTGTTAGTGACTTTTCTGGCCTTCCATGTTTCTTCATGGATGTACAACAAATACAAATATACATCCTGATTTCCCTTTTCTTAATGAATGTAGTAATATGCTCTAAAGTTTTCAGCACCTTGCTTTATTAATATCATATGAGATCTTGGACAGAATTACAGTCACTGGCCTTTTACAGCTACATGGTATTCTATTGTATGGATGTATCAGGATTGATTTAATCTGACTGCCACTGGTGCCTGTTTACTTCGAATCTTTTGCTGCTATAAACAGTGCTTCTGTGAATAACCTCATACAAATATTATTTCGTAAATGTACCGGCAGATCTATAGAATAAATACCTGGAGGTTAAATTGCTGAATCAGAGGCTATTCAGTTTTGATATTTCCTTACTAAATGTGGAACCTTGGGCAAGTGAGCTAACTTCTTGTCCTTGATTGAGTTTACTAGTTTGTAGAATAGAAATAACAGTACCTAGCTCATAGGGCCAAATGTGTTAACATATATAAGGTGCTTAGAATAGTGCCTGGTACAAAGGAAGGGTTAAAAGAATTGGCTGTTGTTGTTATTGTTGATGTTGTTTTTATTATTACCACCAAATTGCTTTCTACCGGGAGAGCTATTTACATTCTCACCAGGATGTTTTTGATTGCCTGTTTACTCCTGTACCCTCCACCCTGGGCTTGTCAGTGTTAAACTAGAATGCTCCCATCTCCTAAGTGAAGAGTAGTAGTTTTAATCTGCATTGCTATTATGATGAGTAGTATTAAGAATTTTTGTATGTTTAATTGTATTAAAATTTATTACATTTTATTTAATTTACATAAAATTTGATTTCTTTTTTATGATTCTCTATTTTTTTAGAGATTTTATTTATTATTTGACAGAGAGAGAGAGATAGGGAGAGCAGGAACACAAGCAGGGGGAGTGGGAGAGGGAGAAGCAGGCTTCCTGCGGAGCAGGGAGCCTGATGCGGGGCTCCATCCCAGGACCCTGGGATCATGACCTGAGCCGAAGGCAGACGCTTAACGACTGAGCCACCCAGGCGCCCCTGATTCTCTGTTTTTTGATCATTAGATTTTCTCTGTTAATTCTTGGGCTTTCCCTGATTTTTAGAAGATTCTTGTTAGGGAATATTATTTGAGTTTTTTTGTGTTTTGTGTTTTTTTGGGTTTTTTTTGGTCATTTGTATTGTTATTTTCTTTATTAGTGATTTTTGTTATGCAGAAATGTTGAGTTTTTATAAAGTCAAATTTATCTATCTTTTTCTAAAGGATTTTAGTTTTAAGTATACGTGACAAAGTCCTTCCCTAATTCAGGATAATAAAAGAATTGTCTCATGTTTCTTCTATTAACTTCTATGGTTTTCTTTTTTTATATTTGAATCTTTGAGCCATTGGAATTGATTCTGGTTATGAATGTGAGATGTGGATTCAGTTATCTTCTTTTCTAGATAACTACTCAGTTGTGCCAAAACTATTGAATATTCATGTCTTCCCCAGTAATTTGTGATGCTACCTGTGAAGGACACTACCTTTGAAAGTTTTTGTTTTCATTTGCACCTATTTTTTTTAATTTTTTATTGTTATGTTAATCACCATACATTACATCATTAGCTTTTGATGTAGTGTTCCATGATTCATTGTTTGTGCATAACACCCAGTGCTCCAGCAGAATGTGCCCTCTTTAATACCCATCACCAGGCTAACCCATCCCCCCGCCCCCCTCCCCTCTAGAACCCTCAGTTTGTTTTTCAGAGTCCATCATCTCTCATGGATCGTCTCCCCCTCCGACTTACTCCCCTTCATTCTTCCCCTCCTGCTATCTTCTTCTTTTTTTTTCTTAACATATATTGCATTATTTGTTTCAGAAGTACAGATCTGTGATTCAACAGTCTTGCACAATTCACAGCACTCACCATAGCACATACCCTCCCCAATGTCTATCACCCAGCCACCCGCTCCCTCCCACCCCCCACCACTCCAGCAACCCTCAGTTTGTTTCCTGAGATTAAGAAGTCCTCATATCAGTGAGGTCATATGATACAAGTCTTTCTCTGATTGACTTATTTCACTCAGCATAACACCCTCCAGTTCCATCCACGTCATTGCAAATGGCAAGATCTCATTCCTTTTGATGGCTGCATAATATTCCATTGTGTATATATACCACATCTTCTTTATCCATTCATCTGTCGATGGACATCTTGACTCTTTCCACAGTTTGGCTATTGTGGACATTGCTGCTATAAACATTGGGCTGCACGTACCCCTTCGGATCCCTACCTTTGTATCTTTGTGGTAAATACCCAGTAGTGCAGTTGCTGGGTCGTAGGGTAGTTCTATTTTCAACTGTTTGAGGAACCTCTATACTGTTTTCCAGAGTGGCTGCACCAGTTTGCATTCCCACCAACAGTGTAGGAGGGTTCCCCTTTCTCCGCATCCCCGCCAACATTTGTTGTTTCCTGACTTGTTAATTTTAGCCATTCTGACTGGTGTGAGGTGGTATCTTATTGAGGTTTTGATTTGGATTTCCCTGATGCTGAGCGATGTTGAGCACTTTTTCATGTGTCTGTTGGCCGTTTGGATGACTTCTTTGGATAAATGTCTGTTTCTGGAAGAAGTTGCTGCGGCTGAGGTCGAAGAGGTTGCTGCTGCCTGTGTTCTCCTTTAGGATTTTGATGGACTCCTGTCTCACGTTTAGGTCTTTCAACCATTTGGAGTCTATTTTTGTGTGTGGTGTAAGGAAATGGTCCAGTTTCATTCTTCTGCATGTGGCTGTCCAATTTTCCCAACACCATTTGTTGAAGAGACTGTCTTTTTTCCATTGGACATTCTTTCCTGCTTTGTCAAAGATCAGTTGACCATAGAGTTGAGGGTCCATTTCTGGGCTCTCAATTCTGTTCCATTGATCTATGTGTCTGTTTTTGTGCCAGTACCATACTGTCTTGATGATGACAGCTTTGTAATAGAGCTGGAAGTCCGGAATTGTGATGCCACCGGCTTTGCTTTTCTTTTTCAATATTCCTCTGGCTTATTCGGGGTCTTTTCTGGTTCCATACAAATTTTAGGATTATTTGTTCCATTTCTTTGAAAAAAGTGGATGGTATTTTGCTGGGGATTGCATTGAATGTGTAGATTGCTCTAGGTAGCACTGACATCTTCACAATGTTTGTTCTTCCAGTCCATGAGCATGGAACATTTTTCCATTTCCTTGTGTCTTCTTCAATTTCTTTCATGAGTATTTTATAGTTTTCTGAGTACAGATCCTTTGCCTCCTTGGTTAAATTTATTCCTAGGTATCTTATGGTTTTGGGTGCAATTGTAAATGGGATCGACTCCTTAATTTGTCTCTCTTCTGTCTTGTTGGTGTATAGGATCATTTGCACCTATTTTAAGCCTTTTTGTATGTTCCTTTGATCTGCCTGTTGGTTAAGCACCACAACCATACTGTTTCACTAATGGAGGTTTTAGAATGAATTTTATTTATGATGGGACTAGTCTATCTCCAGTTGTTACTCTTTTTGTTTGTCTATTTGCAGTGTTTTTAAAAGTAAACTTTAAAATACTTACTTGTAATGATAATCAAGCACTTGAATTATGAGTCATTTCCTAGAAATAATTATTGTGTGTCATCTTCAAAAAAAAAAAACAATTCCATTAGTGGACTATTAGTGGATCTATATTTCCATAAGTACCATTAACTGAGTTTGTTTCAAGTTAATATTTCTTCCAAATTATTATCATGTTTTTCAGAATGAAGTAATTCAGAAAATATTCAATATGAGAGGCTTTTTAGGAAAACAGGAGTATTATTGAAGGATACCTTTGTGGGAGAGAACATCTAACTTATATAGTTGAGCATATCTGTTATTCCAGTTATATTAATCATAGCTTTCCAGAGCTGTGCTGTACCGGATAGTACCCACTAGTCACATGTGGCTATTCTCATTTACGTTTGGATTACTTAAAATTAAATGCAATTTAAAACTCAGTTCCTCTGTTGAACTAACTATATTTCAGTAGTCATATAGGGCTATTACTACTATTCTGGACAGTCCAGAATTGAACATTTCTGTCATCACAGAAAGTTCTCTTGGCTAGCTCTGTTTTAGAATATGTTGCAAGAGCTGTTTTTTATGGGTGGTAATTTGGTTGATTGGGTCAGAGAGGAAAGGTCATATCTAATAGAGGTTTTAGGTTTGGTAGGAATTCAGATGGAAAAGAGATGAATGTCTGAAGGAAACATCAAGAGAATTCACTTGAATAAAAGTGTAATGTAACAGTACTTCAGCAAAGATAACATGTAGTCACTAGACTTTTTGATCACATGCTTCTATCACTTAAATATTTCTGAGCACACCACCCACTAGATGTACATTTTAAATTCACAAATTATCAAGTTATACTCCTAAATTCATATATTATAAACCATGCAAATAAGTTAAAAATATGGAATAAGAGTTAAATATAAGGTTGTCCAGAGATACAAACTTCCAGTTATAAAATACATAAGTCACGGGGATGTAATGTGTTCAGCACAGTAACTATAGTTGATACTGTATTATATATTTGAAAGTTGCTAAGAGAGTAGATCTTAAAAGTTCTCATCACAAGAAAAAAATGTGTAGCTGAGTGCTGATGGATGTTAGCCAGACTTATTATTGTGGTGATCACTTTGCTCTATGTACAAATATTGAATCATTATGTTGTACCCCTGAAACTAATATAATGTTATATATCAATTAAATAAAAGAGTTACATATTAATGGATGTTCCTGTGTGTAGCTCTATGAGCTGCTTTTTCATGCTCTGAAGTTCCCTGGCCCATTTTGGAGTGGAGTAGTAGGTTGGGGGTTGGATCACAAGTTAGAGAACCCAGGTTCTAGGAAGAAGTTACAAAAGAAGTCACTGAGACCTCAAAAGCCTTACTTTTTTTCTGGTTGGTAAAATGGGAAAAATAATGCTTGCTTTACAAGTGAGATATTGTTTGGTTAAACAGTGAATAAAATAAAAGTCTCTCTTGGCAGAAAATTGTAGAACCTGTAAAGGCCTGTAAAAGACATGTTTAGATTTTGCTTTGAAGTAACTTTTAACCTCAGTAAAACCTAATGATAATATAGCATATTGCTTTTCTAAGCTTAGATTACGCTTTTCAGAAACAAACACAGGAAATTATTACATCTAAAGAGTCAAAGACCTTGACTTTCTTTTTAATTTTTAAGGAGACACATCATACCTTTTTAGAAGGTTTAAATGAACAAGACTCATGGAAACACCTAGAAAGCAATGAATCCTCTTTAATCCGATATGTATCTACTATGCCTCTGTTGTGCAGAAGATTCGAAGGAAATCACTACATTTTTAAAAAAGTAGGACCCTTTAAATAATTGGCTTTGTTGCCTCCAATGTTACAGGAAATCATATTCTTTATTTGAGGGATGTTAGTGGTGGTGGAGATGCTGACTTGAAAGGTGATGTGTCAGCTACATTTGTGGGTGTTTATGACTCAAAGTGACATTTTTAAAAAAATGCATTGTGTTTTCCTGAACATGTTACATTTGGATAACAAAATTGCCAATGGGTTTCAGGGAGAAAGGTTTCTACTTTTTAAGAAATGTGTGTATTGTAAAGTACATAAAAAAGGTACTACTTAGTAATCATATGTATGCCTGAGCAGCATTGTATAATCAGGCATCTGATTTCTCCAGACACATCTTACCTCTCTCACGAATCAGAAAATAATATAATTTTATTGTTAAGAGCCCTCTTATCTCTCCCCTGCAATTTAATTAATACTTGTTAAGAAGACGTAGCTGTCAGATTAGAATTGGATTTTTGAATTTTCTATTGTCTTCTGATGGAGTGGCAATCTAAATCTTTTTATTTAGGTATATTATTTTCAAGAACTTTTCGAAATGATAATTTCCCAGCTTTTCTGATGATGAAGAGAAATTTTTAGCATTTGAATAAATAGATTGAATGGTTGATTTTTTTTTTCCAAAAAAGGAAATAATAGAGAAGCCATTTCAAAAAGAAAACAATGAAGGTATTTTTAAGAAAGAATAGCTATTATTCTCAAATTGTATTGTTTTGTTAAAAAATTTGGTGATAATATTACTTTAGGGTTAGGTACAGGCTCATTTTAATTTCAGGTGGTATTTAAAAGTGTAAAGAAATAATCACTGGAAAGGCAGTAGGGAAACAAGACTAGATTCATTACTAATATTTCACTTTTCTAAAATCATTCATCCATTCTACAAATAATTATCAAATTCCCACATAGTGTAAGCACTGGGGATGTAAAATGGTCAAAAGATAGACACATGGTCCTCATGGTACAACTTATATTTCAACATGGGAAATAAAAATAATAGCTATTTCTAATCAATGTTAAAGAAATGAACAATGGACTGAAATAGAAACAGCAAACGGACCTACTTTGTACATAAATGCTGTTCTGGAAAGGATTATCTGAGAAACATATTTAAGCTTAAATTAAAGGAAAGAGAACCAGCCAGAAGATGTAAAATAGAATGATTTGTCAGATACTCACCATTTATTTAAGTCTTCTTGGCTATCTCTCAGTAAAATTCAAAAATGTCTTTTCCAAAAAGTTCTTATACATTTTGTGATAAATTTATTTCTAAGAACCTTATTTTTTTTGTTTGTACTTAAATTATAAATCTAAAAAATTTTATTTTATAACTTTATTTCCAGCTTGAGTATAGAAATGTAATTCACTTGAGCATATTATCTTATATCCAATGATCTTTTAAATTAGTTTTAATTTTAATAATATGTAGACTCTTTGGGATTTACTATGTAGAAAATCCTATCATGGGTGCATATTGATAGTTTTGTTTATTTAGTTGATATATGATATTTATTCAATCATTATACTTTTTTTTTTCATTTCTTACTGAGCTGGCTAAAAAATGCATTATAATGTTATTAGTGATGGGACATTCTTGTATTATTCCTGATTCTACCACAAATGCTTTCAAGATTTTTTTCATTAGTAATGATATTTGCTATATCCCCTCCCCCCTCATATTTTTAATCAGGTTCAGATAGTTCTTATTCTCTGTGATAGGAAGTTGGTTCATAAATGGATGGTGAATTTTATTAAATAGTTGTCTGCATCCACTCCTATAAGTCTATGATTTTTATCCATTATACACTTAATGTGGTGATTTACACTAAGAGATTTTCTCATTTTAACCATCATTGGAACCCTGGGCAAATTCAACTTGACCGTTGGTGGATTTGGCTTGCTCAGTGTTTTAGGACTTTTATATCTATATTTCTAAATAAGAATGATTCATCATTATCTTGTACACTTCAGACATACACAACTTCATTTGTCAGTTATATCTCAATAAAACTGGGGAAAGAAAAAGAATGACTTGTCATTACTATTGCTAATGCCAAGAATATCAGTTTTTATATCAAGGTCTTGCTAACTTCATAATTAGTTCCATGTTGTACTGAGTTTTGTGAGTTGGCCATTACTTGTTAATGAAGAAAAAATTCTTCCAATAACGCTTTTGGAGCAGACCCTCAAGAGCTGTTTCAATGTTAGTTTAGGGGCTTAGTCATGATACTGGAGAGACTCTTAAGTTTTAATTGTGCTGTCTGAATATCTTTACTACTGTACTTGCAAACGGAGAACAGTGACGGGGTGAAGAAAAGGGATGTTTACTTGCCCCTGTTCTAGATTATAATATAAGACATAAGCAATGAAAGATGGATGATTCGAATAGTCAGCTAGGGCGATTCTTCAAGAGGTCAGTGAAATCCCCCTAGACTGCTGTTTAGCAGTGATAGATCACAGTGATTGAAAAAAGTTTGGTATTTTCTTCCATCATCCTGGCAGCTATTCCTGGAGAAATAGACTTGTGAGGAAGCTGCTTTCTCAATCTGTAATTTTTATAAATGATACTTTGACAAAATTGTTGGTAATCATGGCAATTAACTCCTCTAGAATTATCATGCCAAAGTACATTAATTATTTATTAAATATATAGTTCCGCAGTCAAGCAGATTTGCTTCTAACACATATTTTAATGTAGTGTGTAATTCCAACATTTTTACCGAAAGAGTTTACTTTCTTTGACATAGAAAATTTGGAACATATACCCCAGTCATCTGAGAGACACCCATTAATTGCCAATATAAGCTCAACATTTGTTTAAGCTCTTCTACTTTAAAGTTTCATTTGAGTATCGCTACTCCATAATACATTTGTGTTTGTGTTAATTTAAAAATATTTGTATATGATCTCCATAAAATATCTATCCACATAAAATATCATAAAAGATTATGCCACATTTATTCATGACTTTAGCAATTCTCTAGGCCATCCCTGGAGTATTAGTGTGGATATGAGAATTCCAACTTGAGAGACATAGATTAAGGTATTCCATATTGGTCTCATCATGAAATTGTATCAGAATTGAGAGAATTTCCTGACGTTATGTAAAGATCTGTCTCCGTGAAATCAGTATGCCAAAAAATGAGTGAGAAAAGAAAAATATTTTACACCAGTGCTAGCATGGTCCTCGGCACATAGTTAGTATTCAACAAGTAGCTGTTGACTGAACTAATATATTTTCTAAAAACTAATAACTAATCTCTGATAAATAAGAAAAACTAAAGGCCTAAGAAAATGTTTGGAAATATGGCGGATCTTCTTAGGTTGCTGAACAGTTATTGTTAGTTATTAGGAAGTATACTCTAAAGTGCCTTCAGAGTCGGGGAAGCAAAAGGTCCATTTGCATTTTTTGTTTTAGGATTTTATCATTCCATAATTAACAAGATACGAATATTCCTTAGTTAAAGTGGAATACTTTATTAAGGTGACATGGCAACCTAGTTCCTTAAAATGGAAGTAATGTCTAGACTCTTCCTGATTTGGAGGAGGGCCTGATAGAATGGCCTTACATAGACTTTTTGGCCTGGCTGCATTGTCCAGTTCAGCCACCAACACTTTCAGGTATATTAGGGTTTGGGGGGAAGCTTTCTGAGCTATTGATAAAGTATCTCTTTGTTTCCCTTATGACTCTCGTTCCTTTTTTTAAGCAGGTCCTCAATAAGGATTCTCTTAAGACAGTACAAATGAGTGAGCGGGCAGATTCATTCAGGACATTTCTGACACACTAATCCTTCTGTGGTCACTTGGGAGTGCTTCTCTAACCCTAATGTGTGCTAAATGCTTAGTCCCAGAGTTTTTACCAACACATTTTGCAAAAGAATCCTATTATGTAGGGACTTTCTTTCTCCTCATATTACAGATGAGGAAACTTGACTATTATACATGTGTGTGATTATGAAATTTTTCAAAATTCAGGAAAAGGGAAGGAGCCCAAACCAATGTATTAATGCCCTAAGGCAACAAAAAAAGATAAAATGTTACTTCTTCAGAGTGGAGCTGCTTCAGTGGACAGTACATGTGGAATCTGGGTCAATCTAGATGCAAAAATATCTTGTCGTTAAGGAGGCAGGGAACTTGTCACTGAGGCAGGTCACACTCCCTTGTAACAGGTACATGTCTTGCTCCCCACATGCAGCAGAGCCCTGGACATACAGAAATGTTCTGGAAATGAGGATATTCAGTGTAAATGACATTTGAATTACTTACTTCAAACCAGCAAAATGTTTTACAGTTTTCTGAGAACCTTGAAAGCATAGTGCTACAAAATAATTGATTGAATCACAAGAGGATATGGCCAAAAAATAGAACCAGATTTATATATTTATGTATTTTAATGAGTACGATTAGGCATTCATTTTATTGGAACAAATGTTTTAATAGTTTTCAAATGAACCGCATCACTGTTTCCTGTTCTAGAATTCTAAGGCAATTTAAGCATCATTAAAATATCACACTAAAAACCTTGGTAATAAAGAGAAGTCTGGTCTTGCCCAAAAGCTAGGGAGTGTGCATCAGCTGCACTGAGATGCAGAGCACTTCTCTGGTATTTTCCTTGTAGTTTTCCTTCTCCCCCACAAACATGTAGCTCTCACTTTTGTTATTTAAAATGCTCATCTGTGTTGGCATATAATTGGTATTTCCCTATCCCCTCCCTGCTTGTCCAAACTACCCAAATTACTACAGCAAAGTCACTTTGGAAGTTGCAAAGCTGAAGTGTGATCTTGACTCCTGTTGACCTCCAAAAATTGTTTGATGCCCTACATACAACTGAGTGGTTTTGAATGTTTACATAGAAGAGTACCTCACCCTGTGAGACTATTCCTGTCACCCTCAGGCCTTCATTTCCTCTTTCACCCTACCCCACCTGTTGTTCCCATTAGTCTTCACAGCAAAACAGACTTTTCTCCCAATGCCCACATATTGTCAGTTGACAAACCCTGCGGATTCTGTCTCCCAGCATTTCAGTTTTCTCTTCTCAGTGCCCCTGCATCAGGAATCTGATCGTTACCACTGTCCCTGGGTCCTTTCCTTTCCTCAGACTCCTTCGGTGATTTTACTTGTCTTCTATTAAAGGAAACCCCTTCAGGATCTGGCAGCTGCCTGCCTCTCTTTCCTCATCTTTTTGCAATTCCTCTACTCAAACTCTAGGTACCGACTTTAAAGAACCACCTGTAATTTTTCAGATACTCCCAGGTAAACATGCTTCTAAGACTGTATACTGCTATTAGCTTTACATGAAATGTCTTTCACATTTCTTTATCTGCTTGATTGTTTAATCTCTCCCCTTGGGCATGAGTCCTTCAGTTTCTTCACTCTTGATCTTAGTTCTTTCTTCCTTTTTTAATGAAGTGCAATCGACATACAATACCCTCTTTATTTCAGGTGTACATCGTAGTGATTCAATATACACTACAAAGTAATCCCCATGAGAAATCTAGTTGCTTACATCTGTTACCACACAACGTTATTACAATATTATTGACAGTGTTCCCTATGCTATACATTGCATCCCAATGATTTATTTATTTTATACCTGCAAGTTTGTACCTTCTAATCATCTTCGCCTATTTCACCCAACCCTCAACCCCTCCACCCCTCCCCCTGTGGCAACTAACAGTTTCTTTCCTGTATCTTTGAATCTGTTTCTGTTTTGTTTTTTAGATTCCACATATAAGTGAAATCATCACTATTTGTCATTCTCTGGCTTATCTCACTTAGCATAATACTTTCTAGATCCATCTGTGTTGTCACAGATGTCATGATTTCATTCTTTTTTGTGGCTGAGTAATATTCCATTGTATATATACAGCACATCTTCTTTATCCATTCATCTGTGTATGGACGCTTGGGCTGCATCCATATCTTGGCTACTATAAATACTGTTGCAGTGACCATAGGGGTGCATATATCTCTTTGAATTGGTGTTTTCATTTTCTTCAGATAAATACCCAGAGGTGGAGTTGCTGGATTATACAGTAGTTCTATTCTTAATTTTTTGAGGAATTTCCATGCTCGTTTCCATAGTGTCTGCACTAATTTACATTCCCACCAACAGTGTTCAAGGGTTCCCTTTCTTCCATATCCTGGCCAACACTTGTTCTTTCTTATCTTTTTGGTAATAGCTATTCTGACAGGTGTGAGGTCAAACCTCATTGTTTTGATTTGAATTTCCCTGGTGACTGCTAATATTGAGCATCTTCTCATGTGCCTGTTGCCCTCTGTATGGCTTCTTTGGGAAAATATCTATCCAAGTCCTCTGTCCATTTTTTAATCAGGTGGTTTGGTTTTTTTGATATTAAATTGTGTGTGTTCTTTATACACTTTGGATATTCACCCCTTGTTAGTTTTGTGATTTGCATATATCTTCTCCCATTCAGTAGGTTGTCTTTTTGTTTTGTTGATAGTTTCCTTCACTGTGCAAAAGTTTTTAATTTGATATAGTCCCATGTGCTTGTTTTAGCTTTTGTTGCTCTTGCCTGAGGAAACTGGTCCAAAAAAATATTATTAAGACCAATGTTCAAGAATTTACTGTCTATTATGTTATTCCAGGAGTTTTATAGTTTCAAGTTTACATTCGAGTCTCTATCTTGATTTTATTTTTGTATGTGGTATAAGATACTGGTCCAGTGTCATTCTTTTGCATGTGGCTGTCCAGTTTCCTCAATACTGTTTATTGAAGACACTGTCTTTTCCCCACTGTATATTCTTGCCTCCTTTGTTGTATGTTAATTGGCCATCTAATGTGTAGGTTTATTTCTGGGCTCTCTAGTCTATTCCATTGATCTGTGTCTCTTTTTGTGCCAGTACCATACTGTCTTGATTGCTGTAGCTTTGTAGTATAGCTTGAAATCAGGGAGCATGACACCTCCAGCTTTGTTTTTGTTTTTTGTCTTTGTTTGTTTTCCTTCAAGATTGCTTTGACTATTTGGGGACTTATGTGGTTCCATACAAATTTTAGGATTATTTTTTCTAGTTCTTGAAAAATGCCATTGGTATTTTGATGGGGATTTTGTGGACTCTGTAGATTGGCTAGGGTAATATGGACATTTTAATAATATTAATTCTTCCAGTCCATGAGCATGGAATAACCCTAATTTATTTGTGTTGTCTTTCATTTCTTTCATCAGTGTCTTACAGTTTTCAGTGTCCAGGTCTTTCACATCCTTAGTTAAATTTATTCCTAGGTATTTTGTTCTTTTTGATGCGATTGTAAATGGGATTGTTTTCTTAATTTCCCTGGTAGTTTGTTATCAGTGTATCAAAACACAATCGATTTCTGCATATTATTTTGTACCCTGACACTTTACTGAATTTATTTATTAGTTCTAATAGGTTTTTGGTGGAGTCTTTAGAGTTTTCTATATATTGTATCATGTCATCTGCAAATAGTGACAGTTCTACTTCTGTCCAATTTGGATACTTTTTATTACTTTTTCTTGCCTAATTATTCTGGCTAGGACTTCCAATACTATTTTGAATAAAAATGGTACAGTGGGCAGCTTTGTCTTAATTCCTTCTCTTAAGGTGAAAGCTTTCAGTTCACCATTGAGTGTGATGTTAGCTGTGGGTTTGTCATATATGGCCTTTATTATGGTGAGGTACATTCCTTCTATATCTACTTTGTTGAGAGTTTTTATCATAAATGGATGCCAAATTTTGTCAAATGCTTTTTCAGCATCTATTGAGATCATCACCCTTTGTCTCTTTAATGTGGTGTAGCACACTGATTGATTTGCAGATATTGAACCATTCTTGCATCCCTGGAATAAATCCCACTTTATCATGGTGTCTGATCCTTTTAATGTACTTTTGAATTTGTTTTACTACTATTTTATTGAGGATCTCTATTACATCTCTAATACATCTCTATTCATCAGGGATATTGGCCTGTAATTTTCTTTTTTTGTGGTATTTTTTGTCTGGCTATTCAATCAGCCCTCAGATCTTCAGGGGAAATTGCTCTGTATATAGGTATAGATTTGGTGTGTTCATGGGAGGAGGTGAGTTCTGGGTCTTCCTGCACCAGTCTTGGATGTCCTTTATCTTAGTTCCTAACACAGATTAGACGGATGCTGAGTGAATGCTGCTGGATGAGTGAGTGAATGGGGATGAAGCAGATCCTACTTACCATTGTTTCTTCATAACGTTCTTCAATGAATGTTAACTGGTTTCCTTTTTTCCCTCTCCTCCTTCCTTTCTCTTTAACCATCCCTGCATATCTCTGACTTAGGAAATACAGCTCTGTCCTGGTCAAAAACTTTTAGTGATTTACCATTTCCTGAAGAATCCGTTTCATGCTCAATATCATTTATACCCTCAAGCAGTGAATATTTAATCAACCTATCCAGCAGCATTTCTTGTTTCTGCTTGCCTACTTCCAGACTCCAAACCTACTTCTTATCCATTCTGTTATCACAGCCTGTAGCGTGCAGTTTTGTTTATGCCTTACCTTCATCCTGGTGTTTCTTCCCCAGTCTCTGCCTACTGAATTGACAGTCAAAATGTCCCCTGCTCCAGTCAGAAATAATCCTCCATTCTGTGTCCTCCTATATCACTTTAATTTTTTCCTCCATTGTGGTATATATCACATTCTGCTTCATATTATAGTCTTTAGTTTTTATTTCATTTTTGTATATGTATATTCTAGTAGATTACAGACTTCTTGAGTTAAAGCTGAATTGGTTCAGCCTTGACATCCACAGGTAAGCTAGCTTGGTGCTGTTTAGTCAGTGTGGAAAAAACATGGGCTTTGACTTAGGCAGGCAGTGGTTTGAATCTCTATAATGTCACAAAAGCTCTGAGATCTCTTTCATTTTTTTCTACCCATTTCCTAACTTGTAAAAGGAAGATAATAATACCAAATTTGCAACATTATTATGCAGATTAAATGAAATAATATATGTAAAGTATATAGCTTAATGCAATGGCCCTCGGCAGAAATGCAATAAATGGTTATTATTCTCATTGCTATTACTGGTACCATAGTAGGGAATCACTATTGGAAAAAGGCTTTGTTTTGTTTGCCTGAGCTCTTAGTATTAATGGTTTTCATTTGATTATGTGGCTAACTTCTAACTGAATATAACTGAAGCTAGAAATTACCCATTAGCCTTGCTGTTAAATATAAATCTTCCCCCCTTTTTTTTTCACTATCTTACAATCTTGTATTACTTATTCTGGTATTACAGCATTTTCCTGGCAAAAAGGGTTGCTTGCTTCTTCTGTTTTTCCACTAATGGAGGGCAAAATCACTTCCAGGATTTGTGAAAACAATTATTCAAGCCTTAATCCTTTTTTAATTCAGTCTTTTCTGTGCTATTTTGTTGTAGAGAATATGAATTGAATTTCCTACTTTTAGAGTTATTGAAACCTTCCTTGGCCTCCAGGTTCTGGCACATCTTACTCTCCCTCTTCTGTTAACTGTTGTGGAGTGTATATGTCCTAAGCCCGATGGCACCATCCAAATGCACAGTTCCTTATACCAAAGAACTTGCTAAAATTGAAGTCAACTAAGGGAAAGGACATACTATGCTTTTGTGAATTATTAGGAAAGATAGGGTCCAGCTCACTCTTCATTTGAACTAGGTGCTTTGTGCTTATTATCAATTAGAGTTTTCCTAGAATTGAAATTATGGGAAGATGATTCAGTGTGGGGAAATAGCTAATGTCTCTTTTCTCCTTTTCCAACTGAAATAATGATGAAATCATCAAAGAAAGAAAAATTACTCTTGTATAGCTACAAAAAATGACAAGACTTGATCATATATATTTAAAGCATATGCATCATCTTCTACCCTGGTGAGAACAGATTAAGCAATAGCACTAGGAATTGACTTAAGACCAAGACCCTGGCAGAGGAATGCAATACTTCCAGAGATCAAAATACTGGAAAAGGAGAAGGAATCAACTTTAGTTTCACCAACTGATAATGATGATGATGATGGTGGTGGTGGTGGTCATCGTGGTGGTGGTGGTGATGGTAATACATAACATTTAGTAGGCAAATTGTCAGGCACTGTGAAAGACAATTAGTGTTCATTATTTCATGCATTTAAAATCCCTGTGTGGTAGGCATTGCTATTTTTATATCCATTTTACAGTTGAAGAAACTAGGGCTTCAACAGCTAGTCTTACCCAATGCCACATAGTCTGTAAAGACAGAAGTGGGACTTAAACTGAAGTCAGTCTAACCTGTTATCAGTCTTCTTAATCCCAACACTGTGCTGATAAGGCTACAAACCTTCTTTCTGTAGGTGAGAGTGAGGTCAGAGAACAGTACAGGACTTCTCTAGTAGCTCTCAGCCAGAGCAGAAGCGCCAATCAGCCAAATCATCACTTCCAAGGGCTTTTAGGAGAGGGAGCTGCAGATTGATCAAGGGAAAGCTCTTAGAAACCCCTTATGACAGGGACATCATGTTAAACTGTTAGGAAGGGGAGAAAGATAAAATATATATGACTTAGATACTGTTTCCTAAAGCCAATTTTAGTAGAGCAGTCTGCCAGTAATCCCACTCCAGTGCATAGCAATTTTAGACTGCAAAAGCTAAGCAGAGGAGAATAATAGTGAGCTTACAGTTGGTGTATGTACCTCCTGATTCTCTGTAAGAGAGACATTTTGCTAATAATTTCCATCTGGCTATGAAAATGGCACAATTTCATCCAACAACCCGGAGGAGTGAAGTTCTCTAACCTACCCTTGAGCTTTTGCCAGCAGACCCAGATCCTGTTTGAAATATTTGGACTTTCAACAATTTTACTCTTAGCTTATCCCCTAGCATCCACAGCCCACCATCAGATGTCCCATTAATATACCACTGACAACTCTTTAGACAGATTCTCTAAGATTTAACAAAATAATCAGCCCAAAGGGTATACATACTCATAAAATAATAAGTGGCCTCACTGAGATAGTTAACACACAAAACAAGTAAAAAAATATCTCCTTTCCCCCGCAAAAAAACATGGAAGTCAACCTTACTATTAAAATAGACCTCCCATTGGCAATGGAAAATTTATATAATGCCAAATGTCTGTTCTAAGAAATAAAAGCAAATAAAGCTATGATGAAATAAGGATAGAAAAGTGAAATTCCATAGCAAAAATAATAATGATGATGATGAAAATAAGAGTAATAACTCACATGAGCATTTGAAGCAAAATAACGTATTTTGATTCTAAGACATTTTCACATTTTAACGCCTCTGAAATAGGGATCTTCTTAAGTAATCGCCTTTTTCAGATACTTTAATTCATACCACAATGGTAAAGTATGATGCCCCTTTAAAAATATGAGAGAGATGGTGTCATTTCTGCTCGAAGCTTCCTGGCCTAGGATCTCACCCCATAAAATCCATGAATTTTACCACAAACTGCATGGCTCACTAGGATATGGTCACCCGTTCCTTCTGTGACTTCATCTCCTAGAACCTTCCCTTTGTTGTTCACTCCACGACGTGCCACGGCCATGCTAGTCTCCACGCTCTTCTCGGGCCATCCAGGCAAGCTTCCACTTCCAGGCTGTTGCCCTGTGGTTTCCTCTGCCAGGAATGATTTTTCTCCTGAGAGTCTCATGGTTCACTCTCACATTGACTCCAGATGTTTAATCAAATGACACTTCCTCATTTAAGCTTGCCCCTGTCATCTTATGTGATCTTGCATTATCCTACATCCCCTACTTTTCTGCTTCATTTTTCTTTTTAGCATTAATTTTTTGATCGATAGTTCCTGTTTCATTTATCTTGCTTTTGGTTTGTCTCTCCCTGGTTGAGTATAAGCTCTGCTACCAGCAGGGATTTTTTTTGTCTGTTATCTTCACTGCTGAATCTCCAAGCCCTAGAAGAATGCCTGGTACAGAGAAGGCACTTAATAAACATGTGCTGAATCTATGAATAAATAGTGTACATAAATAAAGTATGTATAAATATATGTATTAATATGTAAATACACCAAATACAAAACAATAAATTGATGGATTACATGCTCAGAGGTTGGTGGGTGAGATAGGAGGAGGTGTAAATATCACACTAAACCTGTCTGATGACGCATGGATTCAGTGTCAGGTGTCTTGAGATATAAACCTACCTCTGTTACTAGCTCAGTGGTGTTTGGCAGGTTAACGCCCTGGGCCTCCAGGTTGGGCTGCATAATCGGAGTGGATGTTACAACATGTCAGTTAATTGATCCTTCTAAAAACAGCTGAAAAATGAGGCCCAGGAATGGGAAGCTGGGGAATGAAACCATACCTCTTAACATAAATATTATCACCATAAACAATAGTGGTAATGAGACTTAATGCAAAAAATTTTGAGATAACTTGTAGTTCAATTTCCTCTGTTTTATAAATAGTGAAACCCAAGCCCACGGTTTGAGGGACTTAGCCAAGGGCAAATGCTAATTGGTGGCAGACCTTAGAACTCGACTCAGCATCTCTGGCTGAATCCAGTCTTCTTTTTACTATAGCTGGTTAGTACAAAGGGTAAATGCCGGTGACTTTCCAAACAAAGAATTACTCTTAAGCTGTTTTGATATAATGACTGGCTGAGATTTGATGATGAATTCATTCAGTAACAAGAATACGTAGATCGTAGATTGATGCTTCTCTCTTTGTGATCTAATTCAGCTTATAGAAGAGATTGGAAAACTTGAGGATAAAGTGGAATGTGCTAATAATGCCCTGAAAGCAGATTGGGAAAGATGGAAACACAATATGCAAAATGATATCAAGTCAGCATTTACAGATATGGCTGAGGAGAATATCCACTATTATGAACAGGTAATTAGTGATATGTGATATTGCTTCATTTTATGAAAGTTATCCTCTCTTTAACTTTCTGTCTGTCCTTTGTTGAAAGAGTCTATTAAGGAACCAAGTGTCACATTCAAAAGCCTCCTTGGTGGCTCGGTGCCAACAGAGTAATGCTGAACCCACCCACTGAAACAAATGTGTTTATGTGGAGGAAGGACGAAAGTCTTCCTTCTTACACAGCATGCCCCAAGTGCCTAATTTGAGCCTTCATGTGAGAAAGAAATATGATGCCATTTTGCTTTATTTGTTTTCCCCATATTTTCTTGTTTTGGAAGGATTTGAATTTTTCAAAAGCACTTGGTAATGCTTCCTACTGATTCACCATCTTATTTCCTCTCCCTTTCCTTCTCTTATGTTAGAAAGGGTTTGCAACATGAGAAAAGGACCAGAGGTTTGAACGAGCAGAAAATCAAATTGGCTCCTATATCTTGTGTCCCTGCTGATTCCACCTTGCCTTCTGTAACTGTTCAAAACCTCAAAAAGCCTTCTGTAGCATGCTCTTCTATTTTTTTTTTTTAGTTCAGTTTAGTTTAGTTCAGCCCTTGTCTCTTTTTTTTCAGTTCAAGATAGAACCTACTCATCATTTTGATTTTCAAATGATTATTTTTTTTACAACTAACAGTTCCCCAAGGTAGTTGTTATTTTAAATAAATTTTATACTATCACTTTTTTTTTTTTTTTTTAATTTGGCGTATTCTAAACATACTCTTCCTAGCAGGTACATTTTAAACATACATCTTTCACCTTATCTCTGGCTGGATTAATGACTATATGAAATTGGCACATTAAGAATATTATTTTATGCTTTGTAGTCTGTAGTGCATGTCAGTTTAATACTATAAAATACTGTATATTTTGAAAGATGAACTAACTGATAATGATATTTTCATTTAACATGAGTTTCTTAAGCCCCTACTTCCAGCAGACCCTGTGCTGGGCCCTGGAGGGGACCACAGCATGCAAGACAAATACAGTGCCTTTCTCATGGAGGAGGCACAGTCACCCAGGGGAACAGACAATTAATACAAAAGATTGTAATAAAGTATAAGTCATTCTAGCTTGGAAAGACATTACAAAGGCATCTAACCTGATCTAGAAGGAATGAGGGAGGTTCTGCAAAGGGTGTGTTTAAACTGAGACCTGAATGATGAATAAGGTAGACGGATAAAGATGTGAGAAAGAGTTCCAGTCAGAGAAAATACATGCAGAAAATCCTAGAAGTGAGCGAACGTGTTCAAATAACGGAGGTTCTTTTTTGGAGGCTGGAGAAGCACAGGTCATGTTGAGTTGAAAAACAAGGTTTTGGTAGGGGAGGAAAAAGTTTTCCTGAACCCTCTTAGGGTCCTTGGCTAGGTCTGAAAATTAAAATGAGAAAGATAAATTGATAGGAGAAAAGTATACAAATTGATTTAATGTAAGTTCTCTGAGACACGGAAGCCTTCCTAAGGACATGGAGTCTGGAAGAAACAGACTTGAGTATTTTATGCGAGGATTGATGAAAGGTAGGTAGTTGTGTAGAAATCTGGTAGATTAAGGAGTATGAGGTAAGTATAATAAACAAACTTAACAAGTCCTGTTTGTTAGGTGTCTTCTTTGTGTTGCTTCCCTTTGATAAAGACGTCTCTTTCCTCTGGATATAAGGAAGGCACCTTTCATATGAGGCTTTTATCACCTGCATCAGGGGATGAGGGTTCTGAAAGGTCCAAGTGACTTTTCTGCTTCTGCCGTAGTCTCAAAGTCCTTCAGCTTAAAATACTCAGTCTGGCCAGGTGCCATATTTTGCTGCCATGTGTCCTGAACCCCACTAGGCTGAAGAGGGCCTGATAATATAAATCTTTTATTTTTCATCCTAAGGGAAATAGGAAAGGCCATTGAAGAGTTTTCAGCAGGGAAACAACAGTATCTATCAGACTTGCCTTTTAGAAAGGTCACTCTGGCTTTTATGGGTCAGAGTGCAACACAACTGGACGTGATGAGACCTAATCGTTAGGGAACTGTTGCAGCACCAGACAGAGATGTGACCTGACACAGGGATTTCATGGCCGTGGCCTAGAGCCTCAAGTGATTGAAAAGATCATTTTCTCTCTCTCCTTAATTTTTTTATTCTACATTAACAAACTTAAGTAAATTCAAGTATCTCAAAGGAATTTCCCGTAAGTCTCAGATTTTGAAATGGTTTAAAATATTTTGTTGACTAAAGCACATTGACCACCATAGGCTTTATTACCCCTTAACTATTTAAATCTACAAATATAGCCTTCTCTCTCCTTTACATTAGAACTGTTCATTCTGATGTTACAGAACTGTTATAACAACCAACCAAAATAACTTATAAGAAAATGCCTCAAAAATTAAAATATACAATATAAGTGATTATGATTATAAAACATAAATATATTAGGGTATAAAAATCACATGACAAATGCACTGACTGTATTTTCCTTTAAATGATAGGATCTGCAAAAAATTTTTTCTAAGTGTGGACTTTATTTTTTTTAAGGGAAAATGTTCATAGCAATTCCACTGAACTCCAACTGAAATATTTGGGTTTTGACTATACCTGTCATTTAAATTCATATTTTTGTCATTCTCATAGACTGAATTCAGTTTATACAAAACAGTATTATATAAAATACTGTTTTCTTAGAAACAGTTAAATTAGCATCACTGTGCCATACTACCATATTGCCAATCTTGTTCTTCACAGCAGTTTATATCAGTATGTTTTTAACTCTTTCCTCCAAATGAATTATATTTCTAAATGTTACTAAAATGTATCAAGTGCACTGCATCTTAAATATGTAACTTTGAAGGAATCATTGGTTTTCCTTAAATTCAGAAAAACCCTACGGTTTCAATTATTTGTTGTTTTTTCCCTGAGTGAATAACTTTTAACTGAATTGCTGTAACAGTACAAGCATAATCAGGAAGTTGGAGCCCTTAAACAATCAAGGCTTCCTAATTAGCACATAGACTGTGTGGCCTGAAACAGTAACCGTCTGCTGTTATCTGTTAACTTCAGAATATCTTAGATACACAGAGAAGTGAAATGTTCCAGAATCTTTCCATTTCCTTTTTTAATTTAATCACATTCTTATGGAAATACTTTTTTTTTAATCAACATTTGCAAATATAAATCCCCAAAGGGGTTTGTTCCTAGTATGATAGATGAATTGGTGTATAAACATTTGCCTTTGGACTTGTTTTATGAAGTGAAATGGTCACAGCTCGTTTACAATTTAAAATTTAAATGTCAAAGTGAGAGAGGAAGATCAGATTATAAATATGAGGCATGGGTCTGTATAGGAAGCCAGCTATTGTCATATTCAAATGTAGTACTTAGATGTGTGAATTTACTTGGAGACAGTTGATATCAAATATAAAACAGGTATCTCCAAGCGAACTCTAAATAAGTAAAATGAAGCTATTTCCATTTTGTCCTATATGACCAATAATTGAGAATAAATTTCACTTATTTTTAAACAAGAATTAACAAAGCATTACAACAAAATTCCAAATGAACATAGGTGAGTAATTTCAAAGTATATTGGTACCCGCCTCTCTGCCTACTTGTGCTCTCTATCTCTCTGTCAAATAAATAAATAAAATCTTAAAAAAAAAAAATGTGGAGGGATGTTAAAACCATAAAACATGACATGCTAGATTAAGTGCATGGACATTTTCTAATTGTTCTCTGGTAGGTACAGAAGTGTGTCTGTTTATGTGTTGTTTATGCTGATGTTAATGATGATGATTATGATGATGGAGAGATTTGAAAGGAAGTGGTCTTTGGTAGGTATTGCACACTGAAAGAATATACTCTTTGAAAGTTCAATTTTAATATCATAGTGAAAAGATCACATAATGTTAATTTTTGCCAAATAAACCAGTTTATAGTTAAGTGAATATAATACTTAAGTGAATGTAATACTTAAAGTAATATAATTTATGCCTTTGCTCAGTTTGCTGTATAATATTAATGTACGGAAGTCCTTGTTTCATAGTCTTATTTTTGTGGTTATAAAATTAATATATGTGCACACTAAAAACAAAAACAACAAAAGCTAGGTACACTAATATATAAATTAAAAAATAAAGAATGCCTGTAATCTTTTCTCCTAGAGAGGGTGGCATATTTAAATACAGTTACAGAAAAATAATTTGCTATGTTCAGGTCAAAATATTTTAAGATTTCTACATGACCCTTTCTGAATGTGTCAGCAGAAAAACATGATGACTTATTTATTCTGTGTCATGATTACAGTGGATATGTGTTATTTTGCATTCCATATTTCTCATTTGTTTACTTTTCTGTATAATGTATAATCTTAACATAATACAGTCATGTTAATATACTTCTGTTAGCAAAGGTGACAATTAATAGTTGAACCTCTATGTTATATTTTTGCTCTCACAGACAATACTATTACAAATAATTATGAACATTAGACTTTAAAAACTTTCTGGATAAGAATTTCAAGAAATAACCAGGCCAGAGGACATTTCATTTCAAATTATATCAGTCTTATTTAAGAATGTCAGTTGTCTCATGTGAAATCATTCCTTTAAGATTCTCTTACCATCAAAATCCTGTGCTAAGCACTATGGAGCATCCAAATTCAAACTTTAAATCTTGCCATTAGGACCTTAGAATTTACTGGGGAAGAAGAGTAAGTCTATGTATTTTTCACTTGATCACTACGGCTTTGTTTTAATGGAAGAGTATTTAAATTAGTTTTATTTACTTGACTTGTAATGAACAGATTTAATCGAAGGGTTCTATCACTATGGAATAATACAAATATATGTGTCAACATGGAAGTGTTGGAAACAAAAAAAATTATTATAGCATAGGACATTTTCTGGAAAATAAATGAGGAAAGAAAAAAATCATTGCAAAAGTATACCATCTAGCCAGATGAATAATACAGCTAATGTTTTCCTAAAATCCAAGTCCTCTTATTTATGGACCACTTGAAAATTAGAAAAATTTTAAAAAGACACACAAACATATACATATGTTATAGTAGTCCTACAAAGTAAGTAATAGATGAGCATTGAACGTCCCAGAAGTTCAAGTATAGTTGTATTTATTTAAAAAATGTATTCCTTGTTATGCTGGGGAATGGTAAAATAAATTCTAGCGAAAGAGTTGTTTGTTTTCAATTCAGGGGTGCACTACATAGTTTGGAACGTGTTATAAATTTTGTAAATTTAAAGCACCTTGGTCCAGGTAAAGAGAGCTCCCAAGCATGGTGACTTGAAGAGGTCAGTCTATATTAATAATGATTATAAAACTGCCAGATAAGCAGGATTCTGGGTGGCATTTAGATTTCTGTCCAAAATTCCATTCTTCTTTTGAAAACTGGGATCAGATAAGTGATGGACTCTATGTTCATCTACATGAATTAAAAGAAGCAGTGAGGGGAAATAGCTTCCTTAGACTTAATTCCATCCAACAGAGAGTAACTGTTCTAGAACATGACAGAAACCTGGGGAGAAACTACGCTTTTCACATTCTGGGAGGCAAGAGCAAAGGAAGGAAACCCTGGCCATTTTCAGTCATATTCCCTAGAATCTAGTAAAGGGGTTTTAGAAAGTTACAGAAAATTTACTTGTAATTGCAAAGTCACAGACTGAAAAAGAGAATATGACATAAGAGGAATGAACAATTCTAAAAAGTAAAAGGGAAGCAGTTAAGAATCAGATATGATCATACCTGCGGACCATGGACTATGAAAGGCAAAGATGCAACAGTACACAAACATGAAGACAGAGGAAACAGTGTCAGGAGGCACATTTCAGGAAGAAGTGAGGTTTGGGAGAAAAAAGTGAATGACTTCCAAAGAGTATCAAAGTCCCATGGAAGTGCGTGTTGAGGAGCCTCTTTGGATGCAAGAAAGCTGGGAATTAATAAACTCTAATAAAATTAGTAAAGCGAACCTCTAATGGAAACCATGTTATGGAAGCTGAAAAGACAGAACTACTTCAATTCTATTTCATTCCTGTTTTCTCCATCAAGGAGAATGAAAGTATAAATTGAAAGATTAAGGCAAATATAAATAAAAAGTAACTAAAATCCAGTATATTTGAAGAGATAATAAAACAACAGCTATCCATTTCCAGTAAAAGAGAAGTCTGGGTAAATTCTCTTTTCCAGTGAGCGATGCCAAAGTCCTTCTTTTACCAGCCCCAAAGCAGTGCTTACCAAGCCTTAGTTGTAGCCCTTAGTTCTAAACTGACTTAAGTCAGGAAGATCAGCAGACTTCTGCTCACCCAGGAGAAATGCAGACTGTTTTTCTTTCCTAGGTAAATGCTAAAATTAGTTTCAGAGAAAGTTTTGGGTAATGCTGGAACAATGACACTTGTTTCCAAGATAGTTAACCTCTGTAATTTCTGATAATATGCCATATACAATCACATAACTGCTCAAGTCTTTGTGAACAGCCTTTCTTGTAGAGAGAAAGGTAGGAGTGCCAGAGATCTTCCCAGAGAGAGTTATTTAATATCATTTTGACCCCAAGGAATGACAGGTAGTTTTTGAGCTTTCCTTTGACATGTTGGAACAAAGGCATAATAAGTGGTCTATATTGAACCATTTAAACTATTTTTTTATATTGACAGTCTCTTAGGATGAAACCGAGTAAACAGATCCTTTCTTTAAAGTTAATGTATCTCAACTCCCTATTCATAAGAACAAAGAAGTTGGCTACAGCTGGGAATAATTCAGTTGTCTCAGACAGGGACTTTTTAAATCCATGTCAGGGGATTTTTTTTAAATCCATGTGCCTCATACCATTTACTAAAGCTGGTACCTGACCTGATCCCCAGGACCCAAGAAGACAGATTTCTTGATGGTGCTAAAACAGCCCTTCAGAAGAGTCTATACCTTTGAAACTCTTTGAAGAATGTTTCAGAACTACATTAATATAGACCCCAGGATTGAATAGATTCCCATTGTGTGTAGACTAGATTTCCTGGAAAGCAAACACACCCAGCTTGAAAGGCTAAGGTGCTTAGATTTCTAATCAGCCTAACCAATTTTATACCAGTTAAAATATTCAATCCATTGCATTCTTATGCCCACATTATCTACTTTCTTACTTACTGGAAGTCACTCAGTGGGGGCCTGCATGTCTGGATTAGCAAATTCAGGCTGCATCACACCACTTTTCTATGGACCATCCAATTCATTTAGGGATGGTCATCTTCATCAAAAAGAAAACACCAAGTTCTCATCTTACTGCCGTTAAATGGCAACCCATTGAATACCTAGGAGCTTTCCCTTTGTGTTTTTAGTAGAGAGACCAACACTACTGATTATTTAATGATTCATCTTGTCTTTCTTTTTATTATCTATGCCATGGAAATAATTTTTTTGGTGAGCAATCAGTTCCTATTTTAAATAGAATCTAAAGGTATACAGTAATAATCATCAGAGCAAGGAAAACAGAGATGAATAACTCTGTTTTATCCTAAGATTTTAAAACTTTGTATTCTTACTGTTTGATGAGAGGTTTCACCATTGATTACAGAAATAAAATCATCAGTAAAAACCTTAGAATGTTCATGGAAGGCTATTAGAGTTCTCTATTATCAGTTGTTTGTGGGGAAGTGTATCTTTGGAGATTAGCTACCACAGAGACCAGGAAGCTGCCTTTTCAGTTTGATAGATTATACACAGGATTCTTGGATAAGTGAAGAGGCGAGAATCTGAGCTGAGGGAAAACGACATTAAAGAGAGTGTAAAAATAACTTTTTTAATTCAACTATTGCAAATAGAGGAAGTCCCTATGTATAGCTCTTTGGGTCTCTAAATCTTGTATATTTGGGGGCATAGTTGATCAACAGTCATTTATTTCCATTGATTTTCCTTTGGCTGTCTTTGGTTATGACAGTTTAATAGCCAAGTGCCTTCCATCTAGGTTATACTGTTTCACTTTATTGGAGAAGGTTGGCAATGCACCTTAGCACATTTACATTTCCAAGAAACTCTCTAGGAAAAAAAACCTATTCACCTTTGTTTAATGTCTCAGATTATTTGCTCACGGAAGCATTTATGGAATAAACAAATATTCTTTAGAAAAGACTTAGGGAACTAACAGAAATGTGAAACTTTTAGTGCTCATTAGAACCTTTATTGTAAAACCATCTGAGGTTTAGGTAACTGTGAGCTCTTAGAGTAAATTTCAATTCTACTTAGCTTAAAAGACTGCTGTATTGTAGCCAACTACCTTTTGAACTATACCTCAATAATTTGATACAGGTTTTTGGTGATACAGGTGAATGTTCCCCTACTATTGCAAATAAGAAGGTAAATATTATCCTCTACATTGATGACAGGGTCCTGCTTTCATATTCCAGGTTGTAAATCTACCTCTAACTGGTTTTTTTCCAAAGGAGTCTTTATACTGAAGCCAAAATTATTTTGCAATAAAATTATCTTCAGCATGTGAAATAATAGTATACTTTGTGGAAGTCAGCTCATTTAATTCACTAAGTCTTTATCTGGTGATCACATTGAAATTTGCTCTCTTCCAAATTTAAGTTTTATGAGAGGCATCTTAAAGTCTTGTTATGCTAGAAAACACTTCTGACTTAAAAAAATAGAGCAAAGTAACTATCTACATCCTTCACTAGCTATTCAAAATACTGAATTCAGTCCTAATGTTGCATTTTGAAAGAAACATTGACAAACTAAGAGGTAATCAGAATAAGGTTGTGGTGATAATGGTCTTAGAAATGCATCTTCATTCAAAAATTTAGAAAAGAAGAAAGGTATTTGGAGGGCAGTCATGGAAGAAGGATTACACATTTTATCGTTGCTTCAGATAATATATCTAAAACCAACTCTTGGAAATTGTATAATTTGAACTCACACACACAAAACTATTTCCTTTATGTTACAATTTTCTAAATTATATTAAATTCCATTGTAAAGAAATAAATTCCTTGCCACTGGGAGTTTTTTAGCAATTGTTGAATAATGTAAATCAGTAATTCTGTCTATACTAGAGTCTCTCAATGCATTTTATAGAAAATTAGTGTTTTGTAATGTTAATGAGCGATCCTTTTGAAAGAAAAAGTTCTGTAGTCAAAGAAGTTTGGATTAAATAAAGTTAAACAGGTTTATTTCCTAAAGAAGTTCTCAGCTTACTTTATGTGCTTATATGGTTTGTGAATCTGAAGATATAATTTCCTTGACTAGATCAGCACTTCTTCTTGCAGGATTAGCATGTCATGGAACACAATTTGGGAAACCTTGGGTAATTATGTTGATCTCTAAAGTAATGCTACTTAACGTGTGGACTGATGCCCAGTCCTTAAGTTGTTTATTGCAGATTCATAACAAGATAAATCAGAAGTTGAAAGTAATCAATTAAAATCTTCTACAGCAATTAGACATCGCCATGACATCTAGGTAGATGATTAGTAGACTTGTTATGTTGATTAAGTATTGGCCAATTAAGTATTGGCCAGTATCTTTCAGCTTTTGTGGTGATTCATGTGACTTATACTGCAGACAGTCATGCTCAGTAGCATCACTTAATGGTCCTTGAAGATTGAAAGAAAAAGTTGTGTTCTTCACCACCGATAGTTTGAGAAGCACTGCTCTGAAGTTCCATCTGTTTTCTAAGAGTCTGCTCATCTCAGGCTTAACATAGTGTCCTTTCTCATTTAAAAGTTTATAATCTATTTAATATTCAAGTGTATATAAAACAGTCAATTATAGAAATATGTAACAGGGTGTGATTTTTATTTACTTCTAAGGAAACTTTAAAATCAATTTTCATTTTTAGAATTCTAAAGTAATTATATAATTAACTACAGTTGATCCTTGAACAATGCGGGGGTGAGGGGTGCCAACCCCTCGTGCAGCTGAAAATCTGTGTGCAACTTTTGTCTCCCCAAAAACTTAATTGCTGATAGCCTACTGTTGACCAGAAGCCTTACCAGTAAAATAGTCAATTAACACATATTGTTTAAGTTATATATATTATATTCTGTATTCTTACACTAAAGTAAGCTAAAGAAAAAAATGTTATTAAGAAAATCGTAAGGAAGGGGCGCCTGGGTGGCTCAGTAGTTAAGCGTCTGCCTTCGGCTCAGGTCATGATCGCAGGGTCCTGGGATCGAGCCCCACATCGGGCTCGCTGCTCAGCGGGAAGCCTGCTTCTCCCTCTCCCACTCCCCCTGCCTATGTTCCCTATCTCTCTGTGTCTCTCTGTCAAATAAATAAATAAAATCTTTAAAAAAAAAAAAAAAGAAAGAAAATCGTAAGGAAGAGAAAATACATATAGAGTACTGTCCTGTAAAAAATCTGCAGATAAGTAGACTTATGTAGTTCAAACCTGTTGTCATTCAAGAGTCAGCTGTATCTTGTTGTTTTGTTAAGTGAGAATTTCTGTTGTGAATTGTACATTCAAAAGCCATAGCTACAGCTCACATTTTCATATAACCATGGACATCTTTTATTAGGTTTCATGAGTCTTGAAGATTTTTGTGTTTTTCAGGTTTCCGCTTTCTTAAAAACTTCTCTTAAAAAACTCACATTAATCTCTTATATTCTGTGATATTATTTCTCAATTATCTGTACAAATGAAGTCAAGTTTAGGTGTGAAGTGGACAGTTATGCTAGAGCATAGACTGTCTTTGCCTCTTTCCCATCCTTTGGATTAGATGAATTTTTCTGTTGAGCTAATCAAGGATTTGAATAGAAGATTACATATTTATAATTTCTAAAAGTATCTAGTTTCTGAATCAAGGACTTTCATCTGATTGTGCTTCGTAAATGATAGACAATATTCTACAGATCAATAACTATGTAATTCCCATAAAGAAAAGGAAGGGATGTAAGACACACATGTGCACGTGTACACACTGCATGATACAACATCTTGAAGAAAAAAGGTGGATTGACTAATGAAAAAAATTAAAGTTGGGTATCAGGATGCTTGCCTCTAGCTAATTGTAAAATCTTAATCATGTCTTCTCTAAACCCAGTTTGCTAATTTGTCAGTAGACATATTGATAATCCTCCCCTTCCCCACCCCTGTCCACACACTGAACTCATAAATCTTTAAGAGAATAAAATTAGAACACATGTGTGAAATGCTTTAAAATAATGCATTGAAGCATCATAGCTACGCCTTGATAATTTTTCAGTAATTCAAAGGTATATAGTTTGCTGTATTTTCAAGGTGTGGTTAAACAGACACAGATAAGCTTGGTGTTGAAGTGTCTAGTACTAAGCTGGACATCATGCATATTATCAGTCAAAAACAATGACGATAAGGAATAGAAAAAGTATGAGTTGAAAAGATTTGAATTCAAATTTTGGCTCTTGTATGAATTCTTTCTCTAAAGATTTCCAATGTATCAGACCTTTTGAAGCTCCAATTTTCCCATGTGTAAAAATGAGAGAAAGGGAATAAATGATATCCAGGGTTCGTTCTTTCTTTAGCAGATCTTGAGTTAGAGATCCAGACTAATACGACAAAAATAAAAACGTGGACCACAAGATGGCGTTTGTAGCTAATGAGCCCTTTTGCATTAACTGTTAGTCTTTTAAGTATTTGCAGGATTTATAAATCAAGCTTATTACTTATATTCTTGAGAGATATGTAAAAGTAATTTTTAGAAAAAGTATGCAAATTCTGTTATTTTAAAGTGGTTGATAGTTCTAAAATTATAAATTGGCAGATGATTCTTAGAAGCTGAATTTAGACTTTTCCAAAAATGAAATGTAATGAGCAACTTTGAGCCATTACAAAATAATAGAAGTTGCTTTCCTCTAGCAACATCATCTCTAATTTCTTTCTGGATTGATTACATTCACAATTTAAAATATGCAGTCCCTGTAAGTTTTTGGTACTGTTTAGAATCTTAAGCTTAGGTGGTAAAAAGCAATTACTGTAATGTTACACATTCCGTTACCCTCATTTTAGGCATGATCTACAGTTCTTATAATGTAATTTATTTTGCAGTGAAATTGGCCTGGTACAGAGATGTTTACATATTTGAGCTTCAATGTTTCCTCAAATGTAGGTGATATCATTTGTGCCCAAGATCATTTGAGACAGCATTATATTTGAGACAATACTTAGAGGACACTCAGTCATATTTTTCATTTTTAATTTATTAGAAGACATGCAATTATCATGGTACTGTCTAAAAGATATTTTTAGATTAGTAGGAAAAATCTAGAAGCACAACTTCTGGCTTAATATGGAAACTTCTGGTTTAAAAATATATATGGTAAAGTTTGGCTTTATCACATTTCATAATGATAGGTTTAATTGTTATTGTTTCAGGCAAATGTATAGTTATTTTACTATTATCATGGAGATATATAAATAATACTGTATTAATTTGACTTAGGTGATAATTTGGATGGAACTAAATTTTCTATTAGCTATTCCACGAACAGGGTGGTAGCATTACCAATAGAGACATTAACTTTATATTGACATTGCATGTTGGCCAAGAGCATGGCTTTGGACAGACACAATTTGTAACTTTGAGCTGAGAGACCTCGAAGACTTTATTTTAGTGAGCCTCAGTATCCTTCTCTATAAAGTGCTGAAAATAATAGTACCTCCATCACAGATTTGTTTGGGTATTAAAATATATCTGTATGTATGTGTGTATGCATGTATGGAATGGAATAAGGAAAGATGAAAGAAAATTCCTAGAAGGAAAATTTAGTATTCCCTGTAAGTCAGTAAAAATAAATTATTTTGAAGCTTTTATACTCATAAACATCCTTCTAGGAGTCTCCTGCAACTTACTCCTTAAGCTACAATTGACTCTACTTGAGCCTGAAATTGCCAATAAAAGAAATAAGTTTCAAAGCTGATAGATAGATAGATGAATAAAAATATATGTGATGTCCTTAGCTTGGTTCCTAGCACATTAATAAGGTTTCAATAAATGTAGACTAGCAATAGTAGTAATTGAAAATATTTCTCAGTTTATGAATCATCTCTTTGGAAATTATTTATAATGATAATTATCTTGTAAATATCAAATACTGAGGAAAGAGGTAAAATTTTATGCTTGATGCATTTCCACACTGTGTCAAGCCAAAGAGAGCAAGACAGATTTATAAATTGTATGTGATCTCATTTTCCATCTTCTTGTTGGCTGCCTCTGGAAGCATTCACTTTTAATTCTAGGCTCACACTTAATGGACATTACAGTCCAAGCCCCTTACTTTATGAGTGAGTAAACAGGCCCAGAGCAGTGAAGATATTTGCTTGAAGTCACACTGCAGGACAGAACCTCTTCACACCCCACCAACTTGAGAAAATACTGATTCTTAAACATGCAAGCTTTCATTGGAAGCTACATTGTATCTGTAGAAACACCATCTTTGTCATCATTCATTCTCTGGAAAATTTGGTCACATCTGCTTGTAGGATTACCACATACTTATGAGAACTGAAGAGACATTTATCTTTTCTAATGGCGAATTCTTATCACCACTTTTGCTGAAATAGCAACAGATTTACTTTCAGAACCAGCTTTGGAATTAAAACTTATTTTCTAAATATTCTGTCCCTGCATTTGAGAAGTTTTAAGCATGTGTATAGGAACAAAAAGACTTTTGTTTACCTGTTGGATCTCTCTCCCCCAAGCTTTGTTTTCCAGTCCTGCCCTTCAAAGAGAAGCTACAGTTTTTGGCCTTCGGCTACAAACTGGAGCCACCTGGAGAAAACGTGCACTGGATTCTCAATTAGTGAGGATTTGTGATAAATTTACTTTTTGATCACCCAACATCCTGCCCAGTAGCATGTACAGCATATTTATTGGCTCACTTTTACTGCAGTGAGGCACCGGAGACAGTGGGAAAAGTACTGAAATCTGTAGACACAGTTTTCTTAACTGTAAGATCCAGTTCCTCGATTTTGTCAAAGTATTGTTGTATCAAATAAAATGATATGTGTGGAAGATTATGACACACTATTCCACTCACAGTGGAATTCCTGTTGTTGATTCTCAGAGGATAATATGAGAATCTAAAACTAGAATGAGCTGCTGGGTGCTGCTAAAAAGGTCAGGCCCACAGTGGTGCTGGGTATTTTCGATTGTTACTTTAATTTTGATAGATATTAGCTTGCTTCACTAATTGTAATGATTTAAAAGTGGAAAAAATCAATTCCTTGATAGGAAGCAATGAGAAGCCAAATAACAGAAATATCTTTTTACAAAAAACATGATTTACAATTATAAGCAAGTCTCACACTAGGTTTTGAGATCGTGTTGCTGTTGTTTTGATGACTGTTTATCTCCTTCAATTATCACAGTCATGGACACAGGAGATACTGAACTAAATTGCTTAACTACATGGTACAAACAATCCATTTCTTGAGTCTTTACTTGGTTTTTCATACTAAAAAAAAAACAAGAAAGAAAAGAGTTTTAGGGATTATCTCTTATTATTTTAAAATAGATTTATGTGCATTGATTGGATAGATGTGCAAATACCAGGTAACAGGGTAATATTAAATACTGGCAGGAGGGGCAGTTGACGTATTGATTTAGAAAAAAAAATCTATCACAATTCCAAAAGAGTTCTGGTAGTGTCAGGAGCTACCTAGTTCAGGTTTAGAGAGCAATAGAAGCCAGGATGTCAATTAATTAATATTCAGGTTGAAAACTGCAATTTTTGTGATGACCAGCATATTTGTATGTGTAGTTCAATACATTCCTTCTCTGTAATCATCAGCATTTACTGAGTACTTAATGTATGCCTGGCATGTATTAACTAGGTCCTCTTCAAAGGGTGTGTGTGCTCCTAGAAATATGTAAAGAATTTCCAAGAGGTGTGTAGGGAATCAATTTCTACACATTCAACCTGCACATACACACTTTCCTAAAATTTTTTTGGCTTAATGCCCCCTGCAGTCATGCATTTTCTTACCCACCTCTCCTTCCAGAATTGCCCTTTTTCCACTAGGTAAAAGAAGGTATCTCATCTTGATGGCCCAGTGACTTATTGAATGTATCCTGATGGTCATTTGAGAGATTACTTTCCATTTGTTGATGAATAAAACTGGCTGTACTACTTACCAGATTTGTAATATCACAGATGTACTTAACCATTTGTGCCTCAACTTTCTCATCTGTGAAATAAGATACGTAACAGTCATTGTAAGGTGGTAATATGCAGGTAATACATAATAAAGCAACCATGATAATGCCTGAGCAAATATTCATATTGCTATATATTGCAGGTGTCATGTTTTTTCTATTGTTTTTCTATGGTAACATGCTATAACTCGTATTTCAAAATACATAAATTGTTTTTCTTCCTATTGTATGGTAGATGGTAAGGAGATAGTTCTGTAGCTGTTTTGTCTTTTTTACTAAGTTTCACTGTCCCATTTAGGACTTAGTTGGGAAATGAAAATTTTAATTCACAACACTAATCAGTGGATGTCTACTGAATATCTTCCTTAGACATTTATTAAACTAGAATAGTTGAAGCAGAATATGACAATAGAAGTTTCTTCACGGGAGAATTAATGCTGTCTTTGGTGTAATTTGGATCACTTATTTGACAGGAATTCTAAATAGAGCAGACTGCTCAGAATTACATTTTGAATTTTACCTTGAGGACTTCAGAAGTTTATTCAAATGATAGTTTGGCAGAATTATCCAAAAGATGTGATATCTTGTGAAAGCAGTAATTGCTTTGGGCTGCCCTGCAGGGTTACCAGATAGTAGAATTGTGTATGGATTTGCAGAGGAGGCCAGAGGGCTCTAGTAGAAATGAGGTTCACAGGGGAAATGGGGCTCATCCCAGATGCAAAGTATGGTCTGCTCTCTATTGGGCCATCGGTCCCAGTTAATAACTTTCCTTGCTTTGTAGATACTGTAGCTAGAGATTTAAAGTGCTTTGTATTTTGGTTCTTTTCTATTTCCTGCTTTGTTTATACTCAAAATTTGGTAAGGAGATTTTTGAGTATATATAAGGCTGAGTTTTACTTTCTGTTTTTCCTTGGCATTGAAAAGAAATAAAATACTAATGACAGCTAATATTTAATGCATGTCTGCCTCTGATGTTAACTTTAGGTTTTTTGTAGGTGTTCTTCCTCAGGTTGTGGAAATTCTCCTCAATTCCTAATTTGCTGACAGTTTTTTAAAAGCAGAAATGGACATTATAATTTGACAAATGCCTTTTCTGTGTCTATTGAGATGATATTGCATTTAATACAGCTAATTACATTGATCAGTATTTGAATGTTAATCCAATCCTACAGTCCTGGGATCAACCCCTTTTGGTCATTGTATAGATTGTTGGATTTGCCAAAATTTTGTTTAGAATTTTTGTATCTATGTTTATGAGAGATATTGGTCTGTAATTTTATTCTCTTACACTGTCTTTGGTTTTGGTAAATTGGAAAGCATTCCCATGTCTTCAATTTTCTGGTAGAGTTTGTATAGAATTAATGATTCCTTCCCTAAATGTTTCATAAAATTCACCAGTGATGGACATTGGGCCTAGACTTTTCTTTGTGAGAAGATATTTAACGACAAATTCAAATTCATTGAGTTACTCTGTTTCTTCTGGAGTGAGTTTGTGTAGTTTGTGTCTTTCAGGGAATTCGTCCATTTCATTTTAAGTTGTCAGTGTATAGGTATAAAGTTTTTCATAATATTACTTTATTTCCTTCAGTAGAATCTGGAGTGATGTCACCTTTCTCAGTTCTAACAGCTAGAAATTTGTGTCATATCTCTTCTTTTGGGTCTGGTTAATGATTATCACTTTTATTAATCTTCTCTAAGAGCCAACATTTGGTTTCATTGATTTTTCTATATTTTTTCTCTTTTTCTTTGATTCACACCCTGGTCTTTTCAGCTTCCTTGCTTGCTAGGTTGCTTGCTTTCTAGTTCTCCCTTGTTTGGGTTTAATTTGTTTTACTTGTTTATGTTTTTAAAGATTTTATTTCTTTATTTGACAGAGAGAGAGAGCACAAGCAGGGGGAGCAGCAGAGGGAGAGGGAGAAGCAGGGTATCCGAAGAGTAGGGAGCCCGATGCAGGGCTCAATCCCAGGACCCTGGGATCATAACCTGAGCCGAAGGCAGACACTGAACCGTCTGAGCCACCCAGGCTCCCCTATATATTTATTTGTTTGTTTGTTTGTTTTTAGTGTGGAAACTCAAATCATTTATTAAGACCTTTCTTCTTTTATTTTTTTTTAGTTTCTATTTTAATTCCAGTTGGTTAACATACTATAATATTAGTTTCAGGTGTACCATATATAGTGATTCAACACTTCCATTCATCACCCAGTGCTCGTTGCAAAATTTCTTCTTTGCTAATAGACATTTAGTGCTATAAATTTCTATGTACTGCTTTAGTCACATCCCAGAACTTTTTATATGCTGTGTTTTTATTTTTATTTAGTTCAAAATACTTTCTATCTAAATTTCCTTCTGATTTCTTCTTTGACAGAGGGGTTATTATATATGTAAGTTTCCTGTTTAGATTTCAAATATTTGGGTATTTTTCAGATATCTCTCTATTACTGATTTCTAATTTAATTCCCTTATGTTCAGGGAACAAACTTCATGTGACTTGACTCTAAATTTACTGAAACTTCTTTTGTAGCCTAGAATATGGTCTATTTTGGTAAATGTTGCATATGCACAAGAATAAACATGTATTTTCCTTTCTATAGATACTGGTTAGGTCAACTTGACTGATAATGGTGTTCCAGTTTTCTGTATCACTGCTGATTTTCTGTCCACATATTCTGTCAATTCTTGTGAGAAAATCAATTGTAATTGTGGATTTGTCTTTCTCCTTCCATTTCTATCAGTTTTTGTTTCATGTATTTTAAAACTCTCCCATTACATATATATAAATATTTTAAATTATGCCTAGATAAATTGATGCCTTTATCATTTTGAAATAACCTTTATCTCTGATAATAATCTTTGTTCTAAAATCTATTTTATCTAATATAGCCCTTCTAGCTTTCTTTTGACATATGTTACATAGTATATATATTTTTCGCCCTTTTAATTTAAATGTATTTGTGTGTATTTCTTATAAGTGGAATATAGGTGGGTCTTGTTTTTATTTAATAGGACAATCTGTGTCTTATTGGAGTATTTACTTATTGACATTGAAATTGATTATTGATATGGCTAGGTTTTAGTCTATTATTTTGCTGTTTTTTATTTGTTCTTTGCTCCCATTTTATTCTTTATGCCTTCTTTTGGATAATAGACAATTTTGTATTGCTTCATTTTAGGTCTTTTGTTGGTGTATTAGATATACCTTTTACTTTTTAGTGGTTATTTTCAGGTTTATTTTTTGTAGCTTAATCTTTTTTTTTTTTAAGATTTTATTTATTTATTTCAGAGAGAGAAAGAATGAGAGATAGAAAGCACGAGAGGGAAGAGGGTCAGAGGGAGAAGCAGACTCCCTGATGAGCAGGAAGCCCAATGTGGGACTCGATCCCAGGACTCCAGGATCATGACCTGAGCCCAAGGCAGTCACTTACCCAACTGAGCCACCCAGGCACCCATTTGTAGCTTAATCTTATCATCGTCTACCTTCAAGTAATATTATACCAATTCACGTATCATTTAAGAACCTATAATCATATTCTTCATTTTCTTTCTCCTGGCCTTTATGTTCTTTTTGTCATATATTTTATTTGCACATGTATTATAAGCCTCACAAGGTTTTGTTACTATTATTATTAATAATTAAGTAGTCAATTATATTTTAAATAAATTTAAGGAATAAGAAAAATATATATGTTTCCATATCATTGTCATATTCTGTGTTCTTCATTCCTTTGAATGGATTCATATTTCTATCTGGTCTCATTTTCTTTTTGCTTGATGAAATTTTTCTTTTTTAAAAAACATTTCTTGTAGTGTGGTCTGTTGGTGACAATTCTGTAGCTTTTGTATGTCAGAAAATATCTTTATTCCATCTTTTTTTTTTTTGATGCCTGATCTTATTTATTTGTCACTCTTAGAAAATCTCATTTTTGACTGGACTCAGATTTATTCCATCTTTGTTTGAAGGATATTTTTGCTAGGCATAGAATCCTTTATCTTTTTTAGTATTTTTTCTCTCAGTACCTTAAAAATATTACTCTGCTGTCTTCTCATTTACATCATCTTCAGTGAGAAATACTCATCCCTATTTTTTCTTCTTTCGTATGTGACAGTATCATTTTTCTCTGTCTTTAAAGATTGTCTTTATCACTGATTTTGAGCAATTTGGTTATAAAGTGGCTTGATGCATTCTTCCTCATGTTTCTTATGTTTAGAGTTTGTTGAGTTTCTTGGATTTGTGGGTTTATAATTTATCAAATTTGGAAAAATTATGGCCTTTATATTTTCCAAAAGTTTTTGTGCACCCCACCTTTTTAGCAGTGCTAATTACATATATATTATCCTACTGCAAGCTGTGTCCTCTGGCTCACTGATGCTCTTTTCCTTTCTTTCTCGTTGATCTTTTTTCTTTTTTAAAGATTTTATTTATTTATTTATTTGAGAGAGTGAGAGCATGAGAGCGGGTTGAGGGACAGAGGGAGAAGCAGACTCCCTGCTGAGCAGGAAGCCTGATGTGGGACTCGATCCCAGGACCCTGGGATCATGACCTGAGCCGAAAGCAGCTGCTTAACCGACTGAGCCACCCAGAAGCCCCTCATTGATCTTTTTTCTTTGTGTGTCTTCTTTTAGATATTTTCCATTCCTATGCCTTCGTGTTTGCTAATTTTTTTCTTCTGCATTGGTCTTACATGTTATTAATTCCATTCATTATATTTTTTCATCTCACACATAGTGATTTTCATCTCTGGAAGGCTAATTTGTAGACGTCTATTCTTCATTTGTTCCATGCCTCTACTTAACTCTTTGAACATCTAGGACACTTATAATAACTGGTTTAATGTCCTTGTCTGCTAAATCTAACATCTTTGTGAATTCTGGGTCAGTTTCTTTTTTTTTTTTTTTTCCAAATTTTTATATAAATTCCAGTTAGTTAACACAGTGTAATATTGGTTTCTGGTGTAGAATTCATCCCTTACATACGACACCCAGAGCTCATCACAAGTGCCCTCCTTAATCCCCATCAGCCATTTAACCCATCCTCTGCCCACCTCCCTGCTCCAGTAACCTTCAGTTTGTTCTCTATAGTTAAGGGTCTGTTTTTTTGGTTTGCCTCTCTCTTTTCTCCCCCCATTGCTCATTTGTTTTGTTCTTTAAACTCCACATATGAATGAAATCATAAGGTATTTGTCTTTCTCTGACTGACTTATTTCACTTAGCATTATACTCTCTAGCTGTATCCACATCGTTACAAATGGCAAGATTTCACTCTTTTTTTATGGCTGAGTAATATTGCATTGTATATAAATTTCAATTGATTGATTTTTCTCCTCATTATGGATTATGTTTTCTTGCTTCTTTTTATCCTGTTAAACTTAATTAGATGCCAGATATTATGAATTTTGTTGCATGTTGAATATTTTTGTATCCCTATCACACTTAATTCAGTTGCTTGGACACAGTTTGATCCTTTAGGGTCTTACTTTTAAGATCTGATAGATGGTACTTGAGCAGCTTTTAGTAGAGGGCAAGAGAGTATTGAGGCAAGACGCTTCTTTGTATCCTACCCAATATCTCATGAATTATGGGATTTTCCAATCTCTTTGGTGGGATCTTGTACTATTCTAGTCCCTGGGAGAACATGGACACTGTTCACTCTAATTCTCACGGGTGGCTTTTTTTTCCAGGCCTCAGGTAGTTTCCCACATGCATGTACTGATCAGGTTTCCACTGAATACCCAAGGGAGACTCACCACAGATCTCCAGAGTGCTCTGTCTGCACTCTTTCTTCTCTGGTACTCTGCTCTCCGAAGCCTCCTGCATTACTTTTCTATAGACTCTTAGCTCCATCTCTTCAACTCAGAAAGTCTGCCTGGCTACATATAAGTTCACCTTCTTCCACCGTGGCCTCGACATTCTCTTAAGGCAATACATTGGTGTATTGGTTTGCTAGGACTGCCATAACAAAACACCACAAACTAAGTGGCTTAAACAACAAAAAATTATTTTCTTACAGTTCTGGAGTTTAGATGTCCAAGATCAGGATGTTGGCAAGCTTGGTTTCTTGGTTTCTTTTGAGGCCTTTCTTCTTGGCTTTGCAGATGACAGCCTTCTCCCCGTGTCCGCACATTGTCTTTTCTCTCTGCTGTCACTCCTGTAGTCTTCTTGTTATAACCAATTTCCTCTTACAAGACGCTAGTCAGATTGGATTACGGCCCGTCTTAACAGCCTCATTTCAACTGAATCACCTCTTTAAAGGCCTTATATCCAAATACTTTCACATTCTGTGCTACTTCAATAAATGAATTTTTTAAAATTCTATTTATTATATTATTCTTTTTTAATTTAAATTCCGTTATTAACACATAATGTATTATTGGTTTCAGAGGTAGAGGTCAGTGATTCATCAGTCTTCCATAACACCCAGTGCTCATTACATCACATGCCCTCCTTAATGTCTATCACCCAGTTACCCCATCCCTCCAACCCCCTCCCCTCCAGCAACCCTCAGTTTGTTTCCTATGATTAAAGGTCTCTTGTGGTTTGTCTTCCTCTCTGGTTTTGTCTTGTTTTATTTTTTCCTCTCTTCCTGTATGATCCTCTATTTTCAACAAATGAATTTTGAAGTATCTCAGAATGTGCTTCAACAAATAAGTTTTGGGGACACAATTCTGCCTCATTTCAACTGAATCACCTCTTTAAAGGCCTTATATCCCCAACAGTAGGGTAATCATAGAGCTCAGATTGTTTTTATCATGTCTCTTAGGGATCACTGTTCTTTGTTGCCTGATGTTCAGGGTCTTGAAAACTGTCATTTCATATATTTTTTCTTATCTGTCTGTCTATCTATCTATCTATCTATCTATCTATCCATCTATCTATCTATCTATCCATCTATCTATCTATCTACCCACCATTTTGGCCAGCAACAGAAGTCCTAAGCCCAAGTTCTTAACCACTGTACCATACATTATTCCTCACATTGCCCTTCCACAGACATGTACAGAAATTTATGGGCTTACTTCTACTAAGAAACGTTTTTTAACTCATTCTAGTCTGATTTAGATCCCACTACTATTTATTTTCATCATATCCTGTAACTTCATAGACCCTGAAGTTGATTATATTTGCTTACTTATGTTTCTTTGCTAAATCATAAGTTCCATGAGGTCAAGGATTGTGCCCCAGACCCTGACATAGTGCCTGACATAATAAGAACTCAAAAATATTTTTTGAGTAAATGGATGTTTTATGTCAACCCCCGCCTCCCAAATTATGTATAGTTTGGACTGTTATAAAAGATGTAAGGTCTAAAAGTTGAAACAGATCAAATGTGAGGTATTTATCTTAATGCCCTTTCATGGGTATAAGTATTTAGATGTAAAGACATCTGCTTCTTCTCCTGAACCATGTCAGAGGAGGCCACGCTTGCCTGGTGGTCCCTGTCATAGCTCCTTGGCCTTCTCTCTTTTCCCTGCCCTCTCCTTCCTTACCCGTATCTTATTTTGTTATTTCTTCATCCCAATGAGATAGGTATTATTATTTTACACCCAAAGTAGAAAATCAGAGAGTTAGTAACCTACTAAAGAGTAAAGGTAGATCACAGAACTAATTCCTCACAGTGACTAAAATTATGCTTTGTGGGTTATACTTGGCTTCCAGTACTCTCTAAAGTTTTTAAATCTAAAATATTCCTTAAAGTCTTGATAAGCTTAATTATTCTTATGAGACCTGTATTATACCAAGCCTGACTTTCAAAATACATATATCACAAAGTAAATACTCAACATTTTACCCAGTAATTTACTCAGTTTTTTAAAATTTGGTAATTAAGTTTTCAACAGTATTTTCTACTGTTCTCATGCAAATATATAATTTTATAGCCTTATTATTCATTTCCTAGGCTCTTGAAACTATCTCAGAATCAAATCACTGCATATAACCTTTATAAAAACCTTATTTGGCAAAATGCTTCCCATATTCTGAATCTTCAGTTTGAAAAAAAACATTATTCAGTTTGTTTTATATATATATGTGTATATATATATGTATATATATATATGTATATATATATATGTATATATATATATATATATACATACATACACACACGCATACACCTACATAAGTCCATACATACTTATACTTTTTGGAACACAGCACATTTATAATTTGGGAGGTTTAAATTTTTGAGTTTGTACTGTCTTTGGGAAATTGCTGGTCTGTCACTTAGTACTTGTCGGACGTGGACATATTAAAGCTATAACAGGATTAGAGGATAAAGAAGTGACGTGAAAGTAGTTTAGGCAAGTAAACCGGTGTTAATCAGCCCAACTTTGCAGTATATTATATAAAAAACTACATATCTATGTATTTGTATATAGCAGTCCACATTTGGAAAAAAAATTATTCCTTTCCTAATTAATTTTAACTCGTGCTAAATATATGTTAGAGTAAGTATGTTTTAGAAGAATCCTAAATACGTGTAAACTATTAAAATTATGCTGTGGATAAACTTCATACAGATAACTGAGACTAGGCTAGTAGGCAGGTCAGTCCTAGGCAACATCACAAAGGTGGCCACATTCTTGTTGTCATGTCCCCACCACCTTCAGTCTCCTCTGATCCTTTTTCATTTCCTGTGGCACATCAATGACTAAGTTTCACCATCTAGTCCCACGAGACCGTCATAATATAATAATTGCTAATTTTTTGAGCACTTAATTTGTGTTAAGCATTCTGCATAGAGATTTATACAGGTTATGGAACTTTGATTTTTACAGTTGCCCTAGTGGTAAGTACTGTCATTAATCTAATTTATAGCTGGAGAAACTATAATAAAGATTCATCAGCTTGCCCAAACTCAAACTTGTAGTGGGATTCAAATCTGATGGATGCGTGCTTATATCCCCAGTCCTCTGTCTAGATGCTTAACGCCTACCTCCTTGGATGCAAATGGTCCATCTTTTCCTCCATAATTTAGTGGTTTCCTTTCCTGACAGTGGGGTAGTACTGTGTTATTTTAGCAAACTAATCCATGCTCATTTTTTTAACCTTTTATGTTTTCCTCTTATTTAGCAATAGTATCCATCATTAGGAATTAAAATATGTAGAAAACAGCAAGGATTTTGGCTTGCTGGTAGGAGAGAGGAGCAGGGCAGATTGCCCTAGGAACAAATACATAAGGATTTATTAATCCTTTCACTGCTGAAAGTTAACTACTGTTGATCTCGTGGTGTATTTCCATTATTCAGTGCCTTGCTACATGGGAATCCTTCCTTGCATCACAGACTGACCTCCACATGGAAGAAACCTCTGAAGATAAACCTGAATCCCATTGAGGACTTATGTGTGATCTTTGGGAGACAGCATCTATTAACCAAAGTTATTCTTTCTGGATGGGCTGTGTCCTTTATGAAGTGGATGAAAAATGTTTCACACTATCTGGAAAACCAACAGCTTGAAACTCAGGTATTCCAGATAATTGATATGAATTTATAATACATACATATATATATGTTATACATACATATATATATATGTATGTATTAGCTTAGTTTTTATTTTAAATTTGTGTGCCAATAAGTACATATAGAAATTTTTTGCCCAAATATTTGTTTGTGGAACATGTCATTTTAAATATATTACGAAGACTCAGTTTTAATAAAAAGTTTAATATGAAATGCCTGGCTGTGGTGTGTTCTTTTTGTACTAGTAGCTCAAGCCTCTGAAGCAGATTCTGATAAGAATTCAGCATGTTACCAAGCATACTATGTATTCACCTTTATTTCATCACAATTTTCTCTAAAATACTATTTACTTTGACATTAGGAACTTGAAGTAAATATATAAAAATTAATTTAGTATTATTAAACATTAATGATAACTGTTCACAAGTTGGTTTGGTAAGAGTAAATTGTTTTTCCCAATTGAAAAAAAATTACCAAGATAGATTTACATTATTCTTTGAGTTATTAGTTAGTAATCCTATGAAACCTAGTAATCAAGTAATACCATACAGAGTGATTTCATATTGATCTTTTTTTTTTTTAAGATTTTATTTGACAGAGACACAGCGAGAGAGGGAACACAAGCAGGGGGAGTGAGAGAGGGAGAAGCAGGCTTCCCGCGGAGTAGGGAGCCCGATGCGGGGCTCGATACCAGGACCCTGGGATCATGACCTGAGCCGAAGGCAGATGTTTAACGACTGAGCCACCCAGGCGCCCCCAGAGTGATTTCATATTTATCTTATGGCTATATTTAGAAACTGTATATGTTGGTTATTTAACATTTGCTAATTTTTTGAAATAGATATTTCTCAAGACTTTAAAGTTTGAGTATTTGGTCATGCATGTTACGTTACATACAGGACATTAAGTATCATTTGGGTATTAGCCTTAAATAAGTGTCACAAAAACAACTTAGACATTTGTTTTAGATACACAAAGCTAAACGTTTTTCATAAATATTGGTATGTATAATTTTTGAACCATCTGTGATAAAGAATCTGACTCCATTTTTTGATGTTAGACTGCTGGTAGCTTTTAAGCACACTTTCCCTTCTTCCCCTCCTGCCACATCTGGTCAAGCTGCTAAGAAAGCCCGAGTGCTCCCCTCCTTTGGCATTGACATGAAGTTCAAACCATATGACCCCGTCTCTGCATGTAGGAACCCACCCCCTGACCCACCATAAAAACCCCAAACCATTCTCCTTCTCTAGCTCTCTCAAATCATTTTCAGAACAGCCTGAGAGGCCTGCCCAACTCTCCCCAGAAAAGCTCATTATGTAAGTAATAAACCTTTTCATAGCTTCTCAGTGCATTTATGACATCACTACCCTTGACATCTAACACAAATTTTGGGTGAGAATTCTTCCTGTTTATTAGGATGGCCCCAACCATATTGTTTTGCAAGCTATTTTACTACTCCAAGCTGTGTTTTCCCTGTCTAGAGATAATGGAGATAATAATCTCTAACTCACAGGTTAAAATGATATAGTAAACTTAGAACATCTACCAGACAGTAGGAGGTGAGGGAATTAGGTGGGGTGGTCGAAAGGTACAAATTTCTAGTTATAACTTAAGCCCTGGCGATGTAGTGTATACAACATGATGACTGTATGTTAACAATATTGTATACTTGTAAGTTACTAAAGGAATAGATCTTAAAAGTTCTCATCACAAAGGAAAAAAAGTTGTAACTGTGCCTATGTGATGTTAACTAATCTTATTGTAATCATTCTGTAGTAAATACATATGTCAAATCATTGTTATACACCTTAAACTTAGAAATGTTAGATGTCAATTACATCTCAATAAAACTGGGGAAAGAAAGAATACCTACCAGAGAAATGGTAGCCAATAAGATCATTAATTATTTAAATGGGAATCACATAAAAATGCTTTATATTTAGATTCAGTACCTTTCTTCTTCCTCTTTAGTTTTGCATGTCTTTCCTCCCCCACTCTCTCCCTTTCTGTCCACATGACTGCCATCCCACATAAATACCATGCATATCCACACAGCTAACTCTTGTTAAGTAGTATGTATCCTTCCTTACATTTTCCCATACCCATAGTATTCGGTGCAGACTTACATACACACACACACACACACGCACACATACACATGCTCCCAAACACAGTTTTAAAATTTGTTTTATAAAAATGAGGTCCTATTATACATGCTATTTTGTCTCTCGTTTTGTCACTCAACAATATCGTGTGGAAATGTTCAAAGTAAAGAATAGCTCTAATACATTTCTTAAATGGGTCTACAATATACCATGGTGTGAATATGTAGTAATTTATGCAGATGTTTTCTTGTTTATAGTTATTTACTTTGCTTCTAGTTTTTCATCACCTCAGAAAGAAACCCTATACCGTCTGGCTATCACTTTCTAACCACCACCCCCTCCCATATCCCCAGGTCTAAGGAACCCCCAATCTGTTTTCTATCTCTATAAATTTGCCTATTCTCATTATTTCATATCAGTGGAATCCTATAATATGTGATCTTTAATGACTGGCTTATTTCACTTAACATGTCTTCAACAAATATTGTAGCATTTGTCAGTACTTTATTCTTTTTTTAAAATGGCCAAAAATATTCCATTGTATGGATATACCACATTTTGTTTATCCATTTTATTTGTTTATTCTTTGATTGATAGACATTTACGTTATTTTCAATTTTGACTATTATGAATAATGATGCTATAAAATTGGTGTATACATTTTTGTGAGAACATAGTTTCATTTTTCTTGGGCCTTTACATAGGAGTGGAATTGCTGGGTCATAGCACAACTGTATTTTAACGATGTAAGGAGTTGCCAGATTGTTTTCCAAAGTGGCTCCACCATTTTACATTTCCAACTAGCGGTGTATGAGGGTTCTGATTTCTCCACATCCTCATGAATGCTTGTTATTTTCTGTTTTTGTTTGTTTTTGTTGTATTATAGCCACCCTATTGGGTGAAATGATATATCATTGTACCTTTGATTTGTATTTCCTGTTGCATCTTTTCATGTGATTTTGGCTATTTATATATATTCTTTGCAGATATGCCTATGCAGATCTTTTGCCGATTTTTAAAGTGAGGTTGTCTTTTTATTATTGAGTTTAAGAGTTATTTATATATTCTAGATAAAAGTCCCTTATCAGATTATGGCTTGCAGATACTTCTTTTTACTTCTTGATAATGCACTTTGAAGCAAAGAAGTTTTTAATTTCGATGAAATTCATTGTTTCTGTTTTTTTTTTTCTTTTGTTGCTTATGCTTTGGTGTAATTTTTAAGAATCCATTCTCAAATCTGAGGTTATGCAGATTCACCCCTATGTTTTCTTCTAAGAGTTTTAACTTTTAGATTTATGTCTTTGATCCATTTTGAGTTAATTTTTGCATATGATGTGAGGGAAAGGCCCAATTTCATTCTTTTATATGAGGCTATCCAATTGTCCCAACACTATTTGCTGAAGAGGCTGTTTTACAATTTTCACACTGGGGATCAAGTCCATGGAATTCCTTATGTTGTCATCCTAGAGGTGGGACACCTGGTATAGCTTTTGAATTGGTTGTTGTGATGTGTGCTATGATGAATGTTATTAATATAGAAATATGACTACTGGATACTTCATTATAAAAAAGCTTCTTAACAACAACAAAATAACTCACTTGATTTTTACTTAAAAGAAGGATTTCCCCTGAAGTTTACATATACTTTTCATTCAACACATGCCTTCTTTCAATAACTGCTTCCCAAAACACAGATTTCCTGCTTTCAGTTAATTTTCTCTGAGTCATATAGCCTTTCAAAAAAGACAAAAGAAGGATTTTAAGTGGATGTGCCAGTAGCTGTTATATAGAATTAGTAATAGACTTAGTATGTTTTGAAAATAGTTTAAGTCCATCTTGTGATATTGCTTGTAGCCAGGTATTACTGTTCTTCCCACCCCACCCCCCGCCCCTGAGGATTCCACTTCCCCTACCCCTTTCATTCCAGTTACCTAGGGGGAAATTAAAAGTCTTTTTACCTCAACTGGCTCTTCAAAGTAGAAACATCAATGCTGAATCTGTCATTTTGACCTGAAATTCTAGGGAGAAAGAAACTTATTTCTTATGTTTACAGGAAATGAGGTTGTACTTGGATGAAAGTCATCATCATAGAGGATGACTCATGTGAGCTTTGGAATCAGTGGGCTCAGGATAAGATCTGACCTGGAGATATTACTTGTCTGGTCCACTGTTCGTTCTTTTCCTTCTCTTTTTGTATTACTGGCAGTTGATTGGATAGAAAACATATACGCTCCATTTTTAGAGAACTACAAACACACACAGAGACACATACTTTAAGTAGGAAATCATCACTGGACATGTGTATAATCCCAGGAAGATACAAATAAAAATCTGGGTTTGTTTCTTTTCTTTTCTTTTTTTTCCTCATGCCACGACTACCTTGAAGATAAGAGGCTCTGAAGTGAAGATAAGTACACTTATGCTATTGACCATCTATTTCATAATCAATTTCTTTATCTTCGCTTTAAACAGGTTTACAAGTTATTATATTTTTTTCAGAACTCACAGTTGAATCTATGCCTTGATCAAGTCCTATTATGGATTGATTTGTCTTTTATTGTGCTTTGGCTCTATTCCTCCGTTTGTATTTTTCTGTTATTGTTTCAGAATTTTTATCTTTTTGACAAAAGAACAAACCAAACTACTTTAGATCACAGGGAATTGATGCAGTTATGTAACCAAAAATGAAAAGGGTATATTTGGGTATAACTGGTCCTGAACAGGTTTATTTCTCTTTCTGTCTTTATTTCCTACTTCTCTTGAAAGGGTTGACTTCCTTTACTCCTATTGCTACCTTTACATGAGGCTCATTCTGTGGTTCTCAACTGGGGGATATTTAGCAGAATCTAATAATATAGTATGGTATAATATATAATATGTAATATCTAGAGATATTTTTAGATGCCACACTGTGGGAGAAGGGTACTACTGGCATCTAGTTGGTAGAAGTCGGGTGCTACTAAGCATCCTACAATGAACAAGACAGCCTCCACAACAAGAAGTTATCTGACTGAAAATGTCAAGACTGCTGAAGTTGAGAAATCCTGGGCTAGATTAATGTCTACCAGTAAGCTCCTGGATCACAAGTTCGCAACTATCTATGAAGAAGGAAAGAGCTCTTCCCTTCCAGTTTTAAATCATTTGAAAATTCCTAGGGAAGACCTGCCTTCGGATACAGCCAGTGCCTTCCTATCCCCCTCAACTCTGCCCCAGGCCAATCTTTGTGGCTAGAAACCAAAATACTGCAATCAACACAGCCTAGGTCAGGTTCTCACTTTTATACAAACTACATCAGGCAGGGAGGTTATGACCAAAGAAGATGGCAGCTTTAACTCAGACCACATGTTACATGTTCACTTGCCAAAAGAAAAGAGCTACTTTATGCAGAAGTAAGCAGAATATCAGGGAAGATAAAATAATACCTTAGGTCCACACTCTCATTTTAAAATGAAAATATGATTTTATTCATTTAGAATTTTTCAAGTTCTACACATTTATATATTTAACAATATTCTGTTCTTATGCCTAAAACTGTTCAATGAGAAAAAACTAAAGTAAAAATAGCTCTTCAAAGAGCATGAATTAGAGATTACAAGTGTAAATAAACCATTAGTCCAGCACATATAATTACATAGGAAGTCAATCATAATTTTATTGCCTAAGAAATACACAAGACTGTGAAATTAGAGTCATCAGTGCCTTAATCTGTATTGAAAATAAAACCTTTAGATTAGGTTTGATTGAGACCAGTGTATAAAATATATTCCTCTGCTGAAATAAGGCATTGAGACTCCATCAAAGTACACTGATGTAAAGAAGGTATTGAATGACAAAGCTGTGATTCTTTTACAAATATGTTCAAATACATGATCATCTTACATGAATGGAGTATTGAGGGACTGCTACACCCAGTTTCACTGATCAGTACGATATTCGCACTGTTTCATAAGGATTTGAAATGTTAGAGTAATGAAATTACTCTGTATGGAGATAACCAGGTCTTTAAACCAGCACCTAAAAAATGGCATCTAGGCACCTTTAATTTAAATGTAAGGGACGATGTCTATAACTGATCTTGTAATTAATCAATTTGTTCCTGGACTCCTCCACCATGTTATATTTTTACCCCCTTTAGCAGTGTACTGCTTTATTCTGCAACCTGTGACAGAGAATTGTTGATTGTCCATTTGAAAGGCAACTAATTTTTTCATTGTCTCAAATGGAACTTGCACAAATATACAGTATTTAAAAAACATTTTCACAGCTAAAGCAATAGTATTGTGCCCATTTATTTCCTTCTCTACAGATATTTTGCAAAGGACCGAATTTGCTGTTTTATTTTAATTTGCTTTTTTTTTTAAAGATAAGATTAAGCCCTATTTTCTTTCTCTTCTGAAAATAAAAGGAACAAATCGTGGATTTCTTACAACTGCAGAATGACTAGAGGCACCTGGTAGGTATAGTATGACTTTACAATTTTCTATCTGTAACACCATCATTCATCAGGTCCCTGAAGCTTAAGCTTTTGACATATTGCTTTATTTCTGTCATCTGGCAGATGTACTTCATTTAGACATCTAGAATCATGACATTTGATAACCAGATCTTAATAATATCTCAATCAACCTTTCTCATATGAGAAAAGAAAAGCTCAAAGGAGTATAATGACTCTGAGTTGCTTGCCCTCTGTATTTTGTAAAAATTAATAAAAGGAAACCTCATTTAAGATGAAGTCTGGGGACCAGAAGGGGTAGCTTTCATGCCCTACAACTCGTCCTCAACTGCAGACCCAACAGGAAGAGACTTACCTTGCAAGCAAATAGTGCTTTAGCTATGATGTTACTGTTTCAGCAGAAGGAAGAAAGGTTTCTCTGCTCAACCAGGCAACAGCCCAGCCAATGAGAGACTGCCATAACTCAGCCAATGAAAAGCCACTATCCTTTGAACTCCCAGTTTACTTCAAAAGCCTTTTTGTTTATAATAATAGCCTTCCCAACTTCCCCCTTTTCCTCTATAAAAGAGTGTTCCTCTCCTTTGTTCTCCAGACTGCTCTATGGTTTTGCAGTAGCTTGTTTGTCCCAGAGTGTAATTCTCTGCTATTCCTGAATAAATGTCATTTTTTTTCCTGGTAAAATACTGGCGGTTTTATTTTTAAGGTTAACAATTTCATCACTCCTTCCATACTCTCATTAACAGAAAATAAGTTCTTTGTCACATCATTCCTGGATTTTAGCAGTGTCCCCCCCCCCCCTTAATATTTTACTCCCTTGCAGGCTCTCTCCCCATAGTCTCCAAACCACAGTTTTCTGACTCATTTCATCCTGGCAGAGTTTTCTTTGGGTCACATTAAAATCAGAAAATTAAGGACAATGCACTGTAGTTTTCTACAGTTAAACCTAATTTAGTTTATGAATTGTTTAGAAACAGGGTCTTTGTTAAAGTCATAAATGTGCCTCTTATTTTATTAGGTACTGGTAATGCAATGCCCTTAACTTGGTAAAATAAAAGTTTATCTGTAATCCTTTATTTCTTTGTCAACTGAACTGGACCACAGGGTGCCCAGATAGTTGGTCAGATATTATTCTAGGTGTTTCCACGAAAGTGTTTTTGATGAGATTAACGCTTAAATCTATAGACTGAGTTAAGCAGATTGCCCTCCCTAAAGTAAGGTGGTCCTCATCCAATCAGTTGACTGCCTAGATAGAATAGCAAAACTAAGAGAAGAACTCCTGCTGCCTGGCTGTCTTCAAACTGGGATATTGGCTTTTTTCATGCCTTTGTATTCAAACTGAAACATTGAGTCTTCCTGGGTCTCCAGCTTGCCAACCTCAGATTGGGACTTGTCAGCTTCCATAATGTATGAGTCAGTTCTTTATAATAATACACTCTGTGTGTGTGTGTGTGTCTCTCTCTCTCTTTCTCTCCATACACACACATGCACACGTATTGGTTCTGTTTCTCTGGAGAACCCTGACTAATACACCATCACTTTGTCTTCACTTATTTTTTTAAAAATTCCACTAGTTGGTGAAATCCAAAAGCCCAGAATCTATGCTCTGCTCCATCCTACTTGATCAATCTGATTCTATTCCTTTAAGTCTATTGTTTCTGCCTTAAGCCCCTCAGGGTCTACGCTTGTGCACTCAGAGTTTTCTCTGCTGGCCGACTGTATAATCTCATTCTTGTGGCTGTCAGTGCCTCTACAGTCTAAATAAAGTTGAGAAGATGCTAAACAGTACAATAGAAGGAGACATTTTGATTGGTATTCCAATATATTGTCCCACTATATGATTAATTATATTAGAAGAAGAGATATGATCTTTTCGGGTATTCCAAACCTATCAGAAGCATAAATTAAGTGCAATTTTAAGAGATATTTAATAATAGTTACCAGTTATTAAGTCCCTTTTATTTGTCAGACAAGCTTGGTTACGATTTCCTTGCATTTTCTCATTCCTACCAATTCAGATCCAGAGGTACTATGATCTTTATTGTTCAGGGGCAGACTGGATCTTAGAAAAATTAATTTATCCATTTATGATCAAGTTAGGAAATAATGAAATGAGGATAACCCAGGTCTCCTCTCAATGTCCTTGTGTCCTGTACCACTGCTTCTCAAAATTTAATGTACATTAGGATCACCTGGGGATCTTGTCAACAGGCAGATTCTGATTCAGTGGGTCTGAATGGGGTCTGGGGTTCTGTATTTCGAACAAGCTTAGAGGGGATGTTGATGCTTCCAGCCCAAAGACTACATTTTTAATTGCCAAAGTTATATCATTACTGGAAAGGTGCACACTGTGAGAATGTATTACATGATGTATATAAAATCCTCTGAGGCTTAGAGTCACACTTTGGTCTGGCTCTATTACTTACAGTTCTGTGACCTTAGGAAAATTCATTTCCTTTACCTGTTCTATAGAAAGACTAATAATAATACCTAATTAATATCGCATTGCATAAAATAATGTATGTAAAGAAAGGTCAGTATATACTCAGGACACAGTTTAAGCATAAAAAATAAAAGGGCCATAGGAGGATATAATTGTTTTCCAGAGAGATCGATCTTACAGCATAGGCTTCTTCCTAAATGGGAAAATCAATTTCACTGCTACATAATCTAAAATAGAAACATGCAACTATTAGGCACTGACAAACCCACAAGTATTATACTAATCAAGACAACATTCCCAATTTCTAGCTTTTTGTTTTTTTAACCAGATGTAGGGTTATAGCAGTGTGATCCATGAGCAACCTAAATTCAGAGAGAAATAAAAGTTATCTGGAAACATTCTTTCTGGCAACCCAATTCTGACATCTAGCTTATAAATGTAGAAATAATGTTCTTGTGTGTCTAATAATGGCTTTAGATAAACTCTTAGATCGTTAGAGGTAGAATTAAATTCTGAGCATACTGTAAAAGAGAAAAAAAGGCATTTTAGCATTTAAAATTCTGAGCTTGCTAGTTAAGTATTCTAGGCCCCAATTTCCCATCTGTGGAAAGGGGGAATTAATCTGCCAAGATCTACATGGCTGGGAAGTACAAGAATAAATTATACACAGCTGACTTTGACTACTTTCTTAAAAAAAAAAAAAGTATTAAATTTTACATCAGCTCCCCCTGGTTACCCCCAAATACTTAAAACTTACAGTCCATCCATGAATTTAAGATATCCTGAGATAAGGCAAGCTAATGGTCATAGCTGCTAAAGTATATTATAGTAGAAAAGATTCAGAATGTGATACATAGGTGTGACTATATATAGATATATATACATATTTAGGTTCATATTTACGTACATGGTGTGTGTGTGTGTGTGTGTGTATGCTTGTGTGGTGTGTGAATTATAGAGTAATTAGTGGAAAGACATATGAATTAAAAATCACTGGAGCTGGAAGCCAACCACATGGATACTACTGCCAATCTTCCTCCCTTTCCTCATGTATTACTATTCCCCCAGGTTTGAAAGTGTATTTATGTTGATGTTCATAAGGTTTTTGAACAATGAGATCCTTTAAAATGGACAACTGTTTGTGTGTGCTTGCTGCCACGTTTGCATGTGTAATCCTTTAAGGCTATAATTGCATGTGTCGGAGAGGGAAAAATTGAACTTCCACAGTTCCTGTTTATATTTCTCTTATTGTAAAGTCATGGAGATTGAAGAGCTTGTTTGTATTTTTTTTCCCAAAACATGACAGTTAGGGTGATCTTTTGATAAGATCAGAAGAACAATGCTTTCTCATTTTAAGAGAAATCATCCCAGAACATGCAATTTAAATAGCTAATCAGAGCTGGTTAAATGAAGCATTTGATAATTATGCATAAAAGATTTTCTCTTCCTACTTGAAGTATTATGATTACTGATGTTAAAATTAAATTATTATTGCTTTTAAGTGGTTTATTTGAACAACCTGAGATTCTAAAATCTTTTGAAACACTTTGCATTCAAATATCACCATATATGCATCCATTTATGCAGTAATTCACTAATTCCATAAATATTCTGCTAATAGGTGCCAGACACCCTCACCTGTGCTGTCATAAGCAATAATGGTAAATAAAATAAACCTAACCTGCCCTCAGTAAGCTAAAAGTCTACTGAGGAGACAGGCACCATACATAAATAATGAATAAATCTCAATTAATGCATGCATCAGTCTCAGGATTGGCTGATGGGGAAGTTATAGAGGCTGGAGACAGATGTAGCTGGAGAAATGAACTCAGTAGCAGAAAATCCAGCAATTCGGACTTGATTCAGGCTGGTATCCACATCCAAATTGGTCCCATTCCACAGAGGAAGTATTAGAAGCTGGAGGCTTCATCAGAGGAATAACTGCATGCCAATTCCAGGAGAGCAGCCGAGGTATGAAAGACAGGATCCTCTCTATGCGGAAGAGAACTGGCCCATGTTGGACACTGGACAGGTTCCTATGTAAGCAGAGGAATGGAAAGCTAACACAAAGAAGTAGAATCTATTTGGATATCAGAAGTAAGATCTATTTGGCTATCAGAAGTAGGAAATTGACTCTACTAGTTTTAAGCAAGGAGGAATGTATCCTCACTTAACCAGGAGGTCCAGAAGGAGAAAGTGGTTTAGGATCAGCTTAATCAGGCCTCCCTACCTTTGTCTCTCTGTAGACTCTTGCCCTTGTCTTGTTGGCCTGTCGTCTGCCTGCTTTCCTCACAGCATGAAAATGACGGCTTTTGGTTCACATTCACCTACACAATATCCAGAGGAAGCTAGAAACTGTCTTCCAAAGGTTCTGTTTTTAAGAATAGGAAAACTCTTGGGGTGCCTGGGTGGCTCAGTCAGTAAAGTGTCTGACTCTTGATTTTGGCTCAGGTCATGATCTCAGGGTCCTAGGATCCAGCCCCGTGTCGGGCTCCCACTCAGCGGGGAGTCTGCTTCAGATTCTCTCTCTCCCTCTGCCTCTCCCCCCACTTGCTCTCTCTGCCTCTCTCTCAAATAATCTTTAAAAAAGAATAGGAAAATTCTTTTCCATAATAACCAATAAACTTTTCCTTGTGTCTCATTTCTCCAAACTGGAATTTATTCCCATCTTGAACCAATTCCAGGGATGATTTTGCTGTACAACATTTTGCCTAAGCCTGAATTCCTGAACCAATCTTACACAAGGGGAATGAGATTACTCTTTTTTATTTTTAACATTTTATTTATTTTGCTTGAGATAGAGAGGGCAAGAGAGAGAGCCCAGAGGGAGACAGAGAAGCAGACTCCCTGTCGAACAAGGAGCCCAACGTGGGGCTCAATCCCAGGACCCCGGGATCATGACCTGAGCCGAAGGCAGACGCCTAACTGACTAAGCCACCCACGTGCCCCCAAGGGAATGAGATTACTCTTATTCCATTTAGCCCACTCCTCGGTTTATTATCAAAATTTGTTTTGCTTTATTAGCACTGGAGCATTTGATTAGATCCTTCTCAATTTTTTTTTTGAAAGTGAAGAGTCAGATAGGATTTCATACCCTAGTATTAGAGAGTATCCGATAATGAGGCAGACTCTAAGACAAAATGAAAAATGTCAAAGATTCAGGTAGGATATACTTGCAAGAGATAAAGCGGGAGAGGAGCAGAGAAAGGAAAGGCTTCAGCCTGCTCTGCTGATCTGAACCTGAGAAAGGAGAGGTGGAAGGAAAGGAAACTGGGTCTCAGTTGGAAGGGCCTCAGATTGTAGCACAGCCCTGAGAAAGTCCTGGGGCCAGGAGGGAGCCCCAGAGCAAAGATGATTATAAAAGAGTCCTGCATTGGCAGAAATGGCCTGGCTCTAGTCCCTTTACCAGGCTCAGTCATTGGCTGTGAGCAGCCTGGGGAAAGCATGACCTCCCCGCGAACATCACGGTGAATCCCAGTATGTGGGGGCTGGAGGATACCTGCTGACCACACTTCTCATGGCAGGTTTTCTCTCTTTCTAGGTGACATACTTAGCTGCTGTCTGTGTATTTGTCATACAGTTTGCTTTTCAGCTTCTGGGAAGTATAGAAAGATTTCACCGAAACTTATTCAGTGACATTTACTACTTCCTTTATTCTTTCACATAGAGGCAGCTTGTTCTACAGAACAAAGGTTTGGGAAAATTTTAATATTGCTAATTTTAGTAAACCTTTGCCATTACAATAAGTTTTGATAAAGTGCTTTAATATTAGGCATTTTTTAGAAAGATTTATTTATTTATGTTAGGAAGAGAGAGAGGTGGTGGGGCAGAGGGTAAGGGAGAGGGAGAGAGAGAGAATCTCCAGCAGACTCCCCACTGAGTGTGGAGCCCTACAGGGGGCTTGATCTCACAACCCTGAGATCATGACCTGAGCCGAAATCAAGAGTCAGATGCTTAACAGACTGAGCCACCCAGGTGCCCCTAATCTTAGGTATTTTAAAGATATTTCTTGTCAATAGGTATTTTAAATATTTTTTTGTCAAAACTTTGGATTTATAGACTTAGATTATTCAATTTGTGGAAAATGCCTGGCATATAACCCAAAGTCTGTCTTTATTTTTCAATTCAAAGAAATGTGTAAGTTCATATTTTCATGACAATCATTTCCCTTCTGAATTTTGAGATAGTTACATGGAGAGATAAGTGATACATGGGAAGATGGGTGCATACATAAATAAATAGATCAGGCTTGCTGATACCTTTTCATTTGTATAAAATAAACCGTCACAACCCTCAGCATTTCTTATATGGACTCTTAGCTTTGCTCATGAAAGACATTCATTGCTCACTGGAGCAATGCATTCTTTTCGGATCTTCTGAGATGGATAATATGAAGTCATTAAACAAAAATTAAATAATCCTACCTTAGCCCAAATTCCCAGCATTGATAAGAATACAGAATTTTATATTACACACACACACACACACACACACACACACGTATAAATTGTCTGTTTAGTGACCAGTGTCTTTTACCCCTGGGCAATTAGGCATAGTAAAATTCAAGTTGTGTAAGAGAAGGACCTCTCTTTTGTAAAGTGGAAGAAAGTCTACTGGAAAAGGGAAGATAAGAAAGAAAATAAGGCATGACTTAGAAAACAGAGACATTCTCACATAGTTTTAGAGAGGACTATATTTAGGAGTTAAGTATCTAGAAATTGGTTACTAAAAAGATTACCCATGCCAGATTAGCTCTTGAAAATTTTTCTTCTGCAGCCCCAGGCTATGAAGATGGCTGGTCTGTATGATCATTCATGCTTTTCTCCCTGCCCACTCTAAATTCCAATCACATGAACTTGCCTGGCATTCTCTAAGCTAAGCACTTAGTACATGTTCATGCCTCTGTAATTTTGCTCATTTTTTTTTATATACTGATAAATTCTTCCCTCCTGCCTTTCAAACTTCTACTCATCCTTTAAGACTGACCTTAATATTACCCAAAATTTGATTAATCTTTTATCTCCAAGTCAGTCTTCCCTTTTTCCTTCCATGGCAGTTGATAGCTAGGTTTATTTATTTAATTGGTTTTTTAAAAATCTTTATTGAGGTATAATTGACAAAATTGTAAGATACTTGAAGTGCACAATGTGATGACTTGATATATGCATACATTGTGAAAGATTCCCTTCCTTGAGTTAATTAACACATCCATCACCCTACATAGTTACTCCTTCATCTTTTGGTGAGAAAGTGTAAGTTCTCTCTTAGCAAATTTCAAGTATGCAATACAATGTTATCAACCAGCCGTCATGTTTACATTATATCCTCAGAACTTATTCACCTTAGAACTGAAAGTTTGTACCTTTTTACCAACCTCTCCCTATTTCCCCCACCTCCCACCCCTGGCAACTTTTCTACTATTTCTATAAGTTTGGTTTTGTTGTTGATGTTGTTGTTTTTAAGATTCCACATATAAGTGATACCATGCAGTAGTTTTCTTTCTCTGTCAGGTTCATTCATTTTGTCACAAATGGCAGGATATTCTTCTTTTGTAAGGCTGAATAATATTCCATTACATACCTATCTATCTATCTATCTATCTATCTATCTATCTATCTATCTATCTATCTATCCATCCATCCATCTTTGCTCACTTTGTACATTGTTGTCTTATAGGGAAACTTAGTCTCAGCACATGGGCCAGCTTGAGCTACTAAGTCCCTGGGAGTTTTTAAGATTTTCCTTATAATAAAGAAATTCTCAAAAATATTCTCACATATTTACATAACTCAAGAAATAAATGCCAATACTCGTTTTTCTCCTTGAACTTACAGCAACGATTTCTCTCTAAGGCCTGGTACTACCTAGATATTAATTTGCTTGACAATTTAAGGGACTGATCAACACATTTATCACCAATTATTAGGTATTGATTACCTAGTGGGCTGAATATGATCAAAACCTCAGGAGTCCTCACCATCTAGGTATGCAGATAAGAGAACCAAATCTCTCTTAATTAATGGTTAAGAGTGAGGACCCTGAGGTTAAGACATGGATTTGAATCAATCATTTATTGTCTGTGTGACCTTGGGCATATCTACTAACTTTTTCTGAGTGTCAGTATTTTGTTTTTGTTTGTTTATATAATGTTTCATTCAGTAATAAACAAGTATCTTTTGAATATCTATTTGTGAAGTTAATGGTGAAAAAGATAAACATCATCTCTGCTCACAAACATTCCACCAGACCACACATCTATACAAAGTATGAACACAGGAATGTTTTTTTTGTTGTTGTTTTGTTTTTTTAAAAGATTTTATTTATTTATTTGACAGAGAGAGAGAGACACAGCCAGAGAGGGAACACAAGCAGGGGGAGTGGGAGAGGGAGAAGCAGGCTTCCCACGGAGCAGGGAGCCCGATGCGGGGCTCGATCCCAGGACCCTGAGATCATGACCTGAGCTGAAGGCAGACGCTTAATGACTGAGCCACCCAGGCGCCCCTGAACACAGGAATGTTAACACTAAACTACCCACCTGGAGGAAAACTTAGGTGTAAGATCATTGAAATCTGAGAAATTTAAGTAAAAGTGTTATATTTGATTTTGCATACTTGATTTATGTTTACATTATATTAGGAAAGATTTGCTGTAATATTTAGCAGCTTGCTCCCCCCCATGTATGCCATGTAACTTTCGGGGTCCTCCGTTTAGGATAATGTAAATATCTTGCCCTTGATGGGGACTAACTGTACAGTCATGAAAATACCATTAACAATCAGAAAAAGAAACTTTATCACAGATTTGGCAAAGTTAATTTATTCCTTTTAGCTTTCAGAAATCTTTCATAAAAGTAGATAACAAAGAATCTAATGTATAATCTTGTTGTGAGTGGGTGGTTATACATTGAGATATCTGACACCCAGTTGTTAGAAGATCAGAAAAATGCAAAGCCCAACTGAAAGGCTAATTGTGTTTGGTGTCACCTGTGGCAGAGCTGTAAAAGAGGCACACTGTGTGGGAAGAACACTCTTTCTGAAGGCTGAGAGCCATTCATTTTGCAGCATGTCCAAACAAAAAGTATAGAGAAGAATAAATTCGTTCCACTTTCCTTACCTTCATTCATTAACTTAATAATTCATCAAAAGATCTTTTAAAATAAATAAGAGGAAAATAATTTATTTATATACTATTTCAACATACCTTTCTCTGGTTCTAGTACAAAGAAAGAGCAAAGAGACGCTTGACATTAAATTGATTCAGTGATTCTCAAACTTTCCTCTTACTACCTCATTTTCCCGGACTGAACTGCTACATTGAGCTTTCAGGAGCCGTTATCAACTGGGCACATGGATCCCAGTCCTTTAAATTCAGCTCGCCTGAAAGGAAAAAAAAAAAAAAAGGAGGGTGTAAAGGGGGATGTGGAAAAAGCTATCTCACCAATTCCAAATACTCATGGGTGACTGCCCTCATCGGCACACTGACTTTGAAGCTCCATCGTTGCTGTATTTCTAAGCCTTACAGAAACCTGTGGCCACAGATGAATCTGAAAGAGAACTTGGGTAACGATTTGGTATTGATTCTGAGATGATGTGTTTATAATACTTTATATTTGATACGTAAAAACATGGTTGCCTCATAAATTTGTAAGCTATAAAAATTCATTTTTTCCCCATTGTGAATCATGAGTAAAACCAAGGGCCACCAGATCACAGGGATCTTCCAGGAAAAGAAACAAAGGGGATGAAAAATCCTTTTTGATTATATAGTAACAGTGAATATTTTTTGATAGAATCTGTGTCCAACACTTTACATGTGATTAGCCTTTACTTGATATTATGAGCCCAAAGTAATTATTACATTTTTACAGATAAGAAAGTAAGGCTTGGGGAAGTCAAAAAGCTTGCACAACCTCACATGACAATTAGTGGGATTCACACCAGAGGTCTGTGCTCTTTCTTAACTACTACCCTAAACTGTCTTCCCTATTTGAGAACTCCAGGCTTTTGATTCTTTTTCTAAAGATTTTATTGACTTATTTATTTGAGAGAGAGAGAGAGAGGGAGAGGAGGAGGAACAGAGGGAGAGGGACAAGCAGACTCCATGCTGAATATGGAGCCCAACTCAGGGCTCGATCCCACATCCCTGAGATCACTACCTGAGCCGGAATCAAGAGTCTGATGCTCAACTGACTGAAACACCCAGGCTCCCCACTTATTTTTAATAAGCACAAACCACTTTGCATTTCCCTGAATCATTAGATCTATGGGGTGAGAGCAGTGGAGTTCTCCCAGCAAAGTCCCTTGCAAAAAGGAGAGAGTATCAATCCCACTCCATAGAGGGAGGAAGAGCCGCTGCTGCTGGCCACAGCAAATGTGTCTCACCTTTAGAAACTCTGCTGTGTGTCAGAGAGGAGGAAATATCAGTGTCGACAGATTTAGTGATCTACCAGTCCAGACTTTGAGAACTAACAGTTGACATGCGTGGATGGGCCTTTATCCTATCTCTGTGTGAAGTCACTTCACTTCCTAGAATATCCGCAAATTTAAGGAACGTATTAGCTGGCTGTTAACGTATTTTCTGCCTCTAAAAGGATGTGAGTCTATGAGACATTGCATTCAGATTGTAGATCACCTTTACCTTTACCCCAATTCCCATTTTAGACCATGTGATTTCCCTTCTAATCCTCAGTTCAGCCTGTATTGTTTCTTTCTTTGTGAAAACATGCAGACTCAGGAGAGAACTAGAATAGTGAATATGCAAGTGTCAACGCCTCTTTCAAGTACAAGACTTCAGAGAAACTGTGATGTTCTTCCAAGTTAATCTTTGTTGAAGTCTCTTCATCCACAAAATAAAATTCTAAGCAGAAACCTCAAAAACCTTGCTGTTAGGAAGAAGTTTTAAGCAAGGCCTATTGTCACTGTAATGCTTACTGACATTTTAATGACAAGAAATGCCATGATATACTTTGTAAATCCAGCATAAATATACTAATCTATTTCTTGAGTATCACTTGAGGTTTCTGTGTCAGTTTTTCAGTGGTCATTGGGTAAACATTAAGCCAGTTTCTTATTAGTGTATATTTAACTTAGTTTATATGAGTGTTCTATCAGGCGAACAGGGGGTTATTCTAAGTCTTTGTACTTTTGTGCAAACAACGCATGCCACAGACTATTTGTGATCACTACTAATACTCCTCAAATAACAAAGACACCTTGCATCTAAGGAGCTTCAAAGTCCTTTGATAAAAACATTGCAAAAAAAGAGAAATAATTAAAATATTATTGAATTCTCCAGAACCCGCAGCACCGAACATAACACTGCTATTCCCAGATTGTCTTATGGCTCCATATACAACCAACTCAGCCATTTTTGATTGACATGGTGAGTCATTTCAGTGAAACAACCCGTCAGTTTCATCTTATGCCACGGTCCAACCAATTTAACTGAATTGCCAGGGAGTTTGAGACAACCAAGCAATCAACTCAAGCAAAGCAATTAAAGTGATTTTACCTGTAGGCAGAGTCTAAGTGATTGATATAAAGTTCCATAAGTTGGTATGTTTTATCCACACAAAAATTATGTTTTCCTTATAAAATATTCCCATTGCTCTACTATGTTTTTACCTGTATATTCTTCTAAAATTAAGTTTACATGGAAACATCCTGAATTTTTAAAAAAGAAATGTAAAATGAATAATTTCTAGATTTATCTCTATAATCTTTTGAGAAGAGCGTTAAGTTGGCAGTGAAAAATAAAATTAACACATAGCACTTTAAGAACTGTAGCTAATCAAGAATAGAATGAAAAATATTAATTTTAAAAAGCAATTTTTAAAAAGATAAAGTACAAGACATTTACTGAAAGCTATGCCCATTCAAGGACAATAACAATTCTGGTGAAAGCCATCTTTTTTTTCTTTTTGTATGAATTATCTCACAGAGAAATATTTGAGTTTCCATGATTGTATGGACATTATTATTCCTTATTCACTAGTCAGAACGCTGAGCCTTGCAGCTTGTCATTTAAGATCCGAATGAATACACTTAGGTATGTCCACTTCCAACTGAGGTGGAGTAACTGAGAACAGAATTTCCACTGAAGCTGAAAAAAGAAACAAATGGACAAAACATATGGAGTAAGACTTATCGAGACACTAGCATCAGGGAACATAAGACAGTGATCCTGAAAGGTGGGGGAAAATGATGTGCACCCTATGATTTCCCGAGCTTACTGCCTTGAGAGAGTTTCCAGGTCATAGAATATGGAGGCAGAACCCAGCCAGAGTCTGACCAACGCCCTGAGTTGAAGAGACAGAGCCGAGGATTTGAGGACAAAAAGATGCTAGAGTTTGCCTCTGCAAGGTACTAGAGAGGAGAGAGTTGCACAGAATGGTTACTCCAGAGATCGAAGCAGGACTCTTCATGGCTTTAGCATGGTGTCGATGAGTGCATGGTGTGAGGAAACTACCCGAGGCCAGGGAAAGAACCACCTGAATGACGTCAAGGTGACAGTGCCTGGCAGTGACACGGACCTGAAAATAGCCCCTTCCCCATGATTCACAGGGCATCAGGTGGAGCTCGCTGAAGTGTCTTTATCAATAATAGGAAATAAGTAGTTTTAAACACTTTTCTAGTCTTGCCTAACAAATCTTAAAAGCCAGTTCAAACAGTATCCAAGTAAGTTAACTGTGACTCAGAACAAAGCTCAAGAACATATATGATGATACAAAAGTATCCAGCATCTCACAAACCAAATTTCATAATGCCTGGTATTCAATAAAAAATAATCAGTAATTCTGCCAACTAGGCAAGATAGTAGAAAAATATGACTCATGATGAAGGGGAAAAAAATCAATCAATTGAAAGCCAGGTTCGAAACTGATGTTAGAATTAGCAAATACAAATATTAAAAGAGTCATCATAACTCTATATGTTCAAACACTAAGTATAGACGTGGAAGATACAAAAAAGACAAAAACTGCATTTCTGCAAATGCAAACTAAAATGTTTGAAATGAATAATACACTGGATGAGATTAATGACAAATGCAACATTGTGGATATAAAATTAGTAAGCATGAAGATTTGGGAATAGAAACTATGAAGATGAAACACAGAGGCGAAGGACAATTTTTAAAAAAATGAACAGAGAATCTATGAGATATGAAACAACAAAATCCGGAACTTGAAAAGTGGCGAATATACTTGTAGTCCAAAGGAAGGGGACACGGACAGAAAAAAAAATATTCGATGAAAGAAAGGCTGAAAGATTCTTAAATTCAATGAAATCTATGAATCCACAGATCCAAGAATCTCAATGAATCCCAAGTCCCAGAAATAAGAAGTCAATTGCAAGTCACATCTTGATCCAATTGTTAAAAACTAGTAATAAAGGGAAAATCCTTAAAAACATATATATAATAAACTTATATCCAGAATATATAAAAACCTCCCCAAACTCAATATAAACAACTCATTTTTTTAAAAATGAGCCAAAAATTTGAATAGACCAAAAAAGATATACTACTGTGTCAAATAAGCCAAAGAAACCATACACCACACCATCCACCATTAAAGAAATGCAAATTAAAACTACAATGAAATATCACCACACTTCCACTAGAATGGCTAAATTAAAAGGTGTGAACATCTCAAGTGTTGACAGGGATGTGAAGGAACTGTATCTCTCATTTATTGCCGAATTAAAAAAAAAGAATATTAAAAAAATATAATATAGCCACTTTGGAAAAAGTTTGGCAGTTTCTTAAAAAGTTGCACACAACTCTGTGATCCAGCCATTCTGCAACAAGATATTTACTGAAGAGAGTTGAAAGTCTATTTCCAAAAATACTTGTACAGGGCTGTTCAAAGAAACTTTAAGGTTAATTGCCAAAATCCGAACAAATCAAATGCCCATAAACAGGTGAATGGATCAGCAAACAGTTATATTTTATACATGTATATAATATAATTAGTCTATGCAAAATTTATATAATAGCATACTCTTTACCAATAAAAATGAACTACCAATATATTCTACAGTATGAATTAATCTAATAATTTTGCGGAATGAATAAAGCACATAAAAATAGAGTACTCAATATAATTCTATCAAATTCTAGGCTATACAAACCAATTCCTAGTGACAGATTAATCTATATTCTGTAGTGATGAACTAATTCAAGTAGAGAGTATGTGGGCGGAATCAGGAGAGGCCAGAGAGAGGATTTATAAAAAGGTACGAGGAAACCTTTCTGAGTGATGAAAATGTTCATTACCTTGATTGTATTAATTTTGCATGGGTGTGTACATATGTCAAAACAAATTGTACATGTTAAATATGTGGTGTTTGTTGTGTGTTAATTTTGCATCAATAAAGCAGTCTAAAAAAATAAGTACACTTAAGAAAGCATACCTTATTCTGTCCCTCCCACCCCTGTTAACACTCTAACTTGGAGGGCGCTTCCCTGAACGGTGAAGTGCATTTCACAGCAGCAAAATGTAAAAAAATATGTATTTTCCATTGACGTTACTCTTATTTTATTCTATGATACAAATGATTGACTAAATAGCTTTGCATATAGGGGCGCCTGGCTGGCTCAGTCGTTAAGCGTCTGCCTTCGGCTCGGGTCATGGTCCCAGGGTCCTGGGATCAAGCTCCACGTCAGGCTCCCTGCTCCGCGGGAAGCCTGCTTCTCCCTCTCCCGCTCGCCCTGTTTGTGTTCCCTCTCTCGCTGTCTCTCTCTCTCTCTCTCTCTCTGTCAAATAAATAAATAAACCTTTAAAAATAAATAAATAAATAAATAAATAAATAAATAAATAAATAAATATCTTTGCGTATAAATATTTTAATCATTTTGGAAACCCTCTTTATTTATTTACTTTTTATTTTTATTTTTATTTAAATTCAGCTAGCCAACATTGGAAACCCTCTTTAATGGGATGTTTCTTTTGGGGCTGATTTGCCAATAACTAGATATGTTGTCCCTCCTCACCTCAGCCCTGGAAACCAATACAAGAAAAACCCACTCTGTGATGACCCACCAACTGGCATTTCATTGTGCAACTAATTCTTTAGTGCTCAAATAATTTAATCCATGCTCTTGCCAAAGAAATTATTCTTAAATTGTGGAAGTTTAAAACTTTTTGTGGAGGGGTGCCTGGGTGGTGCAGCCAGTTAAGTGCGCAACTCTTGGTTTCGACTCGGGTTGAGATCTGAAGGTTATGAGGTGGAGCCCCTCCTCCATCTCTGCACTCACTGGGGAGTCTGCTTGAGATTCTCTACCTCTCTCTCTGCCCCTCTCCCCAACTTGCATGTGCTCTCTTTCTAAATTAAATAAATAAAATCTTCAGGGGCACCTGGGTGGCTTAGTCATTTAAGCAGCTGCCTTTGGCTCAGGTCATGATCCTAGGGTCCTGGAGTCGGGCTCCCTGCTCAATGGGGAGTATGCTTCTCCCTCTCTCTCTGCTCCTCCCCCAGTTGTGCATGCATGCTCTCTCTCAAATAAATAAATAAAATCTTTAAAAATAAATAAATAAACTATTTAAATTGAAAAAACATTTTGTGAAAAATTATTTTTCTCATTAAAAAAGCAATCCATCTTTCTTAGAGAAAAATTTAGAAAATACCAAAAAATGAACATCTATGTATACATAGAGTTATAACTACTATTAATATTTGGCATAACGTACCTGCATTATTTAATGAAAAATCCTACTTACATGTTATAATACCATATAAAATCATGTATCCTGTTTTTTTCACTTGCTATTAAAAAAGACATTTTTGTACTAAACATTCATTTCAATGGCTATCATAAATTCCATCATTTAGACTTACGATAGTTTATCACCCATCTGTTGTTAGACATTTACATAGTTTTAAATGGCTTACTATGTAAATAATATTGCAGCATTCACCTTTTACATAAAACTTTTCTTGGAGAAGTGTCTCTGGAATGGAATTACACTTGAGCCTTGAACAACACAGGGGTTGGGGTGCCAACCCTGCACGGTCAAAAATCCACATATAACTTTCGACTCCCCTGAAACTTAATTTGTTTGTGTTGTCTGTGTTCTGCTGCAGGACTTCTTTCATGCTCTGGGTTTGCGTGTTTTCTCAGTGGTCCTCCACAGCAGTCAGTTTAACCTGAACCAGACATTCATGTGCTAAATAATAACCACCTCTTGGTATGGCGTGGGTCGAAATGTCTAAATGTCTACCTCCCTGATTTTAATGATGGTTTCTGAGATGAAACCAAATTGACAATTTGAGTTTGTTAATGTTAGTATGCAAAGAAAGCCTCCCTCCCCATCTCTCCCTCCCTCCCTCTCTCTCACTCTCTGTATATATAAGAGAATGTCATAAAATAAAAATAGTGTCAGTATTTTTTATTTTTAAAATGTGTTTGAAATTTTCTTCCACAAAGTTGAGATTTTATAAAAAAAAATTTAACGGGAAAATGTGCTGTTGGAAATATTTGAGAAATCATTAGTGTTGATGGGTAAGGAAGTAGGAACCACTTAGCAGAAGACCAAAGTTGAGAGTAAAAGAGTAGCCAGAGGCAAAATAAAACCCTGGCTGAACAAACACATTATGGGTAATAAAGTTATATTGATATCAATGAAAAGACAACTAAAACTTAAATTGAGCACTCTTTGGTTCACTACTGTGAAATATTTTAAAATGTTTAAAACATGGATCATTCACTTTGAATGGCTAACACTGTGGTCAAGATGGAGCTAAGGAAAAAAATCCTGGAACTTATTCTGTACTGGAGTAAAGGCTCGGAATAATCTGGGCCGGAGAGACCTAAGACCACTTAATATTCAGTGTTTAGAATGTTGCTGGAAGCTACATAGTAAAGGGCCATTAATAATATTAGTCTTTTTTTTTTTTTTGAGTATATTGACACACAATGTTACATTAGTTGCAGGTATAGGACACAGTGATTCAACAAGTCTATATGTTATCCTATGCTCACCACAAGTGTAGCTACCATCTGTCACCCTTGCAACACTGTATCGTTGACTATATTCCCTAGCTGTACCTTTCATCCTTGTGACTTTTTCATTCATAACTGGAAGCTTGTATCTCCCACTCCCCTTCACCCATTTTGCCCATCCCCTACCCCTCTTCCCTCTGGCAACCATCAGTTTGTTCTCTGCATTTATGGATCTGATTTTGCTTTTTGTTTATTCATTTGTTTTGTTTTTTAGATTTCACATATAAATGAAATCATATGGTATTTGTCTTTTCTCAGACTTATTTAACTTAGCATAATATCCTCTAGGTCCATCTATATTGTCTCATGTGGCGAGATCTCATTATTTTTTATGGCTGAGTAATATCCCATTGTGTGTATACATATCACATCTTTTTTATCCATTCACCTGTCAATGGACACTTGGGTTGCTTCTGTATCGTAGCTATTGTAAATAAGCTGCAGTTAACATAGTGGTGCATATATCTTTTCAGATTAGTGTTTTCATTTTCTTTGGGTAAATACCCAGTAGTGGAATTCATGGAACACATGATATTTCTAGTTTTATTTTTTTGAGGAAACTCTACACTTGCATTCTCGCCAACAGTGCACAAGGGTCCCTTTTTCTCCACATCCTCACCAACACTTGTTATTTCTTGTCTTTCTGATCCTAGCCACTCTGACCGGTGTGAGGTGATATCTCATTGTAGTTTTTTAAAGCAGCTGAGAAAAGGGCAGAAAAGATTAGCAAATATAAGACTTGTGCTGCTACTTCCTGTCCTGAGTGCCCTGACAGGCATTTTCAATCAGTTGCGGCTTTCTTTCCCATTAGGCCCCAACATGAGTTTGGAATCCTTCTTATTATAACACCATGTATGTTCAATACCAACAGATGGACTTTAAAGCTCTTAAACATGACTTCCAAATCTGAGGTATATGGATGTTTCTCTTTTTTCATTACCTGCTTATTTGATAGAAGAACTGTTGTGAAGAGTAAATAAAACAGTTCGTGTTAAAGGACATTGTCAATAAAATGGTGGGACTTATTAAATGCAAAAATAATGGCTAAGTTGATTATTAGCCTATGGTTCTAAAAATGTGGCTAAGGAAGTAACAGGTGAAATTCCTTTACTTACAGCCTAGGAGTCCTTACCGTATGCAGATTTGTTTCGTGAAAAATCACAATGGACTCTCCTGTATGTATGTCTCCCGTTAGACTGAGTGCTTCCTGTGGAGAGGACGTGTGTCTTTCATCCTTGTGTTTTTGGCACTTGATGTACTGCCCACTTGATTGGAATATATCCAATACTTGTTGAGCCAAAATTAGAATAAAAATCTGGATGACTCACTATTTCTTCAACTTTTATCACAATTTCAATTAAGGCTAGGTGTTCAGAATTTTACCTTCCGGCTACATTAGACATTTCTCAGTTAGTGTGAACTTGGATTTCATACAATTTAGTCTGGATGGTTTTTGGTCCAATTCTGTAGTGATGTTTATAAATCAACACACAAGATATTCTTCTAAATTATGTAATAATGTGCCTGCGTTTCACTGGAGATGGCTCCCAAAAGGAAACTATTAATCCAACCACAAATATGTTTACGTTTTGGATTCAAAACCTAAAATAGTGATAGAATCTTTGATTTTTATCTCTGCGTTCAGTCTTGCTACCCACTGCCAACTGATTTCGAGATTCCAAAGGAAAATCTTTTCATATGTGCCTTCTTGAGCATCGTACATTTTATTTCCTAAGAATTTAGGATTCAACTTGCTCTGCTCTGAGGGTGGGGTGTTTTAGTTTATAGAAATATTGAGACAGCAATGGATCAGCAAATTTGTATTGGGAGGAGAGATGAATATTTCAAAGCTCATATTCATACTGCCTTGGGAGGAATTTGTAATCTGGATCCCACAGCTGTTGCTAAGTGAACCAGTGGGGTCGTTTTCCTCTGGCTGAGCCAGTAGGGTGTTCCCAATGCCTGTCTCTACTGCAAGATGCTCTCTGCATTTTTATTACTTTCTGTAACCTTAACGACTGTGTTTGGAAATGCATGATTTTTTTTAAAAATCCCCTTATAAATTATGTATGTCTCTATTGACTTGAAATCATGCTCATTCACAGGTTCTGCATTTGGGAGAAAACAAAGAGCATTTGGATGGGGCTAGGTTCTTAAAATATTTTTCAAGAGAGGGAACTAAATGGAAAAGCCAATTTATCTGAATATTCTAAGGGTTTTTGGAGTGATTTCATAAATTCTGGTGTGCGTGTGTGTGTGTGTGTGTGTTCACACACACTCCCGAGTGCACAACATGCTCCCGAGTGTTACAACTTTTTTACCTACTTCTCCCTTGGAAGCATTGTGTTGCTTCAAAAATTGACTCTTAATCTCAAAGCTGTAAGGGATAATGTAAGGCTGTCATCCAGGAGAGAGAAGAGGTATCAAATTTTAAGGGAGAGAATTTTCTAAAAGTAGACAGACAGGGAGGGGGCAGGCGGTTGGTACCAAATTTTTATATCACTTTGTACCTCAGAGCAAAACAGGGCTTTGCACATAGTGGGTTGTTAGCAAATTTTGTCAGTCTGATATTATATCCTCTATTTTTACATTGGGGAGTTCTTTGAGACTGTTTAATGATTATATTTTTGGAGAAAAGAACACATAAAGATATATTAACAATATATGGTTTACATAATATAAATATACCAGCCTCTGAAAACACCTGCTGCTTGCTTTCATAAAACTTGTCTTAATGAAAAAAAGAAATTGTTTCCAAGATTTGCCCCTGATATTAATGTTCTTGTTTTAAGAGTTTCTCACTTCAGTCTGAGAGGAGACATTGAGTCCTTTGGGCCTCCCTGTTCTCATCCTTGAGATGCTTGAGCCCTAAACGTCATTTCTTGTTTTTAAAATGCATCTTACATCATCTGTTTGTGTGAATAATGGCACAAGAATGAACAAATGGTTAAAAATGACTTGTGATTTGGAAAGGTTGGTTTTTATAGCTTTTAAGTGCACAATACAGAGTTGTACATAATGAGTCATTTTTTTTTCCCCATTCAACAGCAATATGTTTCCTTCACTGAGTTTTGAATGGGTCTTATGAAGAGGATTTTCAAGTGGCTCCGGGGAGAGCAAGGCAGTGATGACTGACTTTACAAAAGCTACTGTGGATATATGTTGCTGTATCACCAACATTTCTGGTGATTTAAATTCAGCACTAAATTGGCTCTGATAATGTGAACCAACAAAGTGGATGCAATTCCAGTAGCACATATTCTGACATCTTATCTAAGGAATCTCAGCTGTTTTCCTGCAGAAATAAGTTTGGAGCAAGGCTGCAATGCAACCTCAATTACAGGGCAGATGGACCAGCTACAAATGGATGTTCTCCTGCTAGATGTTCTGTTCCAGAGAAGGATGCAATCAGTTCAAGCTGTTTTTGACTGATGCTTCAGATTGTGGTCTTGTAAACAGGTCTGAAAATAGCCACTTTTTAAAGACTGTAAATTCCTGTAATTAGGGTATGCCTTAAAAATTAACCCTAAAGAGAATATGGGTTGGAGCATGGAATAGCTTTTCATTTTGAATTACTAGCTGATGGCTGTAGCACTCTGTTCTTAAAAGAGGAAGAAGCAGGTCATTAAAGGATATGCATCTAAATGCTGTGTGTCAGAACTGAAAGGAAAATGGAGTTTCCTTGGTGCTGAGAACTGTGTAATTAACTGGGATAACAAGCATTGATATTTATTGTCGTGGAATGCAAGGAAGAAACTGAAAAACAAAACTCCTGGTGTCTCTGCTCCACATCTGCCGAACTAATTTGGGGGTAATTTTATCATTTTAATCTGCGTGATACTCTTCCCCTTTTGCTAAAGTCCCCTGGTGTTTACCAGATGTCAGACATTTAACGAGGCCTCAGAGGCTCGGGATGGGTTTGATTGCAGGTGTTTTGTGCCTACCAGGCCTTTAGACAAACCTACAAGCTGGTGTTTCCTCCTTTGCCTTGATGCACACTACTTAAACCCTTCAGAAAATGTTAGTGGCCACTCGAGCCACTAGGAGGAGCTGGAGGCTACTTCATCCACTCCGCTCAACTTCACCCAAGACTGGTTAGATGAAAGAGCAAAACACTTCCAAGTACTAGCATTGTTAAAGGAGGAATTCGAGCTCTCACTCCACAGAAGTACTTGAGATGGTATAAAGTGATTAGGAATATATGATTCCTAGCGTCTAGGATTTAAGTGCTGGCAAAATTCTGATTTTCTCTGTTTCTTCAGCTTCAATGTAAGGATAATAGTAATACCTCTCCCTTAGATTTGTTGTAAGCCAAACATAAAATAATCCAGATGAAGCATTTAGCTTGTGCCTGGTATCGTGTCAACACTGCTCCGTAAATGGTATTTATTTTTGATATTATTATGTGATCCCTTGAAGGGTTCGCTTAATCTTGGGAATCCTCTTCTGTGGTGGAGCTTGGCCTCCAGCTCAGGTAGAGAATAACTCAGGTCACCTATGCTATAGTCATTGGTCCCCCTTCTCGAAGTAGCTTAGCTCCATTTCTTGAAGCACTGGGCCTAGAGTCGTACAGACCTGGGTTATGACACTTAGTGACTCTGTGACCTTGGGAAGTTTATTTAACTTTGTTAAACCTCACTTTTAATGATCTTTATTGTTTTCCAGTGTTATTGAGATATAACTGACATATAACATTGTGAAATGATCACCATAGTGTAACCTTTCAATCACTTCACATACTTACTCTTTTTAGTGATGAGAACATTTAAGATCTACTCTCTTAGCAACTTTCAAATATATAATAGTGTTGTTAACTATAGTCACCATTCTGTACCTAAATCCCCCAAACTTACTCATCTTATACCTGAAAGTTTGTATCCTTTGAGCATCTCCCCCATTTCCCCATCCCCCATCCCCTGAGAAACACCATTCTACTCTCTGTTTCTATGAGTTAGGCTTTCTCAGATTTCACATATAAGTGATCAGACGTAGTTATGTTTCTCTGTCTGACTTATCTCACTTAATATAATACTCTCAAGGGCCGTTCATGTTCACACAAATGACAGGGTTTCCTTCTTTCTCATAGCTGAATAATGTTCCAATGTTTCATGGAATATTATTCATATATATGTATAATAGATTATATGTAACATATAATGGAATATTATATATAATCTATAAGGAATATTATGTTTCTTATAATATATATATATTATATGTTTCATATAGTATATATACACACTGTAGCATCCTTTTTCTATCCATTCATTCATAGATGGACACTTAGGTGGTTTCCATACCTTGGATATTGTGAACAGCGCTGCAATAACCACAATTTTATGATTTTTATCTCTGTTAAACTTATTTTGTTTTTGTTTCCCTGATTTTATTGAATTGTCTTTCTGTATTTTCTTATAGCTCATTAAGCTTCCTTAAAACAACTACTTTGAATTCTTTATCAAGTAAATTACAAATCTCCATGTCCTTGGCGTTGGTCACCGGAAAATTATTGTGATCCCATAGTAATGTCCTGCTTCCTTGATTTTTCACATTCCTTGAAGTCTTGCACTTCTGTCTTTGCGTTTGAAGTAGTAGTCACCTCCTCCAGTCTTTACTGATTTTTCTTCAGGAGAAAAGTATCTTTTAGTAGCCCTGCTAGGGATTCTGAGGCTTTCTCAAACCCTTTATGGATATACCTGCTCCACACTTCTTGACCCCTCTTGAATGCCTTCTCTGGATCCTGCAAAGCACCGAGCTGAATGCTGCCAGCCTCCCTCTTGCTTTTCCGAGGGTGGTGCTAAATGCTCAGGCTTGTGTTGTCTCCCAGGCTTGCAGAATCAGAGGGGCTTTCTGAGCATGCTTACAAGCTATCTGCAGCAGCTGGCTCTTGCCCTGGTTGGGAGCACGCACAGGGAGCCTGCTGTGGGGTGGGTGGGTGTGGGTGAGGCATTTGGGGCTCTAGAAGTAACTGGTAGGCCAGTTGGGGGGATCCGAAAGGTGATCCAGTGGCTTGTGGGTGGACCTCCCGATAGAGTCTGTAATATGGTAGTAGGATCTGCGTCCCTTTGATTCTTTCATTCCAAGTCCTGGCAGTCACTCTCCCAGCCCCTCACTGCTCCCCACCCCTACCGCATCATGCAGCTCATGACGAGTACTGGGAATGAGGCAAGAGCCAAATGGGCCTTTTTGACAGTATCCTGAAACAGCTGAGGAAGTCAGGTGTTTCCTCACACGCTCTCACTTTTCCTCAAAGGAGAAATCAGAGGCCAGTGAAGCACTCTCTTGGCCCTAAACTGTGTGGCCTTGGGGCAGGGGTGATTTGGGAAAGTCCAACAATTCCTTTTGACTCCAATGTGTCCAGTCTCAGGTTATGTTGCCCCACTGGTGTGCTGGAACTTCTCTGCAGGACTTCTGCAAAGGTTCTTTTGTCTGTGGGTGACTGTCTAAGACAGTGTTTTCCAGGGGCTCCCAGACCATGGCCAAAAGAGCCTGGAGGCAGTTCTTGGGCCACTTCAGGATCCACAGCTGGGACAAAAGTCTGTATGGCTATTTCTAAAGGGAGGGGGGGGCAAGATGCTACCGGATCACCAAGAGTGGTGTGTGGTGCTGGATCCCACAGATCCACAAAGGTACTTTTATCCATGGATGGATGCCAGATTGTTGTTGTTGAGGAGGGATATCATGAAGGACATCTTATGTGGCCATCTTGCTGATAATCATTCTCACAATCTTTAAATGAGTAAAACAATAATAATTTAATCACATAGTTGTTACTAGGATTACAGATGAGGTAATTCATGTAACCGTACTTAGCATAGTCTCTAGTGCATGGTCCCCTACATGTTTGGTACTATTATTATTCCTTAGTCCCAGTGCTTATTTATTTTTTAAAATTTTACGCTTTTTTTTTTACTAGGTTTTATTTTCAATGTTGTTTACTAAACAAATTTTGGGCAACACTGGTCATAGGAGACTTTTTTCTTTTCTTTTCTTTTCTTTTCTTTTTTTTTTTTTTTTAAGGGAGAGAGAGTGGGAGGGGAGGGGCAGAGGGAGAGAGAGAAAATCTCAAGCAGGCTCCGCACCTGGCTCGGGGCCTGACACGGGGCTCAATCTCATGACCTGAGATCATGACCTGAGCCAAAATCAAGAGTCTGATGCTCAACCAACTGAGCCACCCAGCCACTCCAGAGATTTTTTCTTTTCTTTCTTTTTTTTTTTTTGGACAAGAAGATCTTCCTATTTCCCCTGTACTCATACTCCACCTGCTTACAACTTTGATTTTGATGATAAATCTATGTCAGTCATTCTAAGATTATGGACTTTGGTTCAAAATGTATGGTCATCATTCTTTTACTCTTAGATGTCTCATTCTTTTAGCTAAGTATACATGGATTTGAAGACTAGATGTGATATTTTGAGAAAGAGCTTCTTTTAGCATGAGTTTTCTTATCCTTAAAATGGGAATAAAAATATCTAACTCACGGCATTATATTTTAAAATAAGCTTACACGGGGTGCCTGGGTGGCTCAGTTGGTTAAGTGTCTGCCTTCAGCTCAGGTCATGATCCCAGGGTCCTAGGATCAAGTCCCACATTGGGTTCCCTGCTTAGCAGGGAGCCTGCTTCTCCCTCTCCCCTCCCCCCGCTTGTGCTCTCTCACTTTCTCTCTCTTGCTCAAATAAATAAATAAAATCTTTAAAAATATTAAAAATAAAAATAAAATAAGGTTACAGATAAAGCACAGTGCTTGGCACATGGTGGGGTCCTAAGAAATGAGCCTGACTGCTGGAGAAAGGAAGGTGGGAGGGTGGGGGAGGAGAAAGGGGATCAGATAATCCAATGTAGCTTGGCTCTAGGATCTGGAACTTAACTCGCTGAGGATAGATTGTAAACTTTCACATAAATATACCCACCTTTCTCTCTTCCTTTAGCATAGACACTTTGCCCATTCTTATTTCTCCTTCTCCATGCCACCAGTCCCAACTCCAAATCAACCAGGTGTTACGTATGCGGATGTAAGTTGGTGCCCTTGTATTGATCACTGATGCTTTGGTATTTCCACTGCTGCTGGAGAAGAGACAACAATGGCTAAATGCATTCCTTAGATTCTGGAGAAAGTCAAGCAGGAGGATATTGCCGGGCTAGGAAGGTCATCTGTGGACCCTTTACGAATGGAGGGCAAGGGCTGATGGGCAGGGCCAAACATAAAGATGCCTGGGCATGAAAGAATGAAAGTGACTCTAAAACAACTGGAGTGCATCAAAGACAAGGTGTCATTTAATTCAGTTTCTGCACACAACTCCATTTGGAGTTGGCCACTTTTGTGGTTTAGGGTCTGCCCAATTGAACTGCATCTTGGAGTAAAATTACAACAAACTAAAACCCTCCTTGCCACCACTGATGGATTTCTGTTGAGAATGTTTTCAACAGGTGACAACCACTCTGAGAACAGCCAGCCAATTGACAGCTGCCTAGAGTCAGCAGTGAGAGCTGAAATTGAAAAATGCATGAGATACCGTGCTCAGTGAGAACTTCCCCTAAACTTTAAACTGTTTAGTATACCTGCTGAGGTGTTTTCTGACTAAGAGAATGCCAAAAGAAACTAAAACATGAAAGAACTAATGAGAAGGTGAAAATATTTTTTGCTGACATAAAGGACAAAAAAAGAGAAAACTTTCAATGATATTCTGAACAGGACTTTGTAAGGTGTCCTTATAAGTTACTTCTATATTTGTGCATATAAGCAGTGGATGAGGAAAATCTACAGAAGAAAAAAATATTCCAAGTTAAATTAGAATATTACATTGCACTCAGCGTATGTGACTGAATTCTCTTAAAGATAATGACAGAGGCGTAAAAGGGCACTTTTCTCTTTCAGTAAATAATTATTGGGTAGATATTTTTGAAATATTGGTTTAAATGTGCATGAAATTATTAGCTAATCCAACTTATCATATGTCATGATAGCCTGTTATGGCTTTAGATAAACTATCTCTGCTTTTATCCTTGGGTTGGATCAGAAATAAACTATTCTAGGGACCTAGTAACTGAGATGCTGATAATCCGTCCTGAATAAAAGGGAAGGGGAAATGAAGTGAAAATGTTAGCAGCATTGCACTCCACAAAGTTCATTTTGCATATGTCACTTTCCATAAATGTGGATTCATCATCTCTAACATAGTCTTTACATGTGGTGAAATCCTCCTGTCTTTTTTGAGGGGATGTAATCACAGAAAGAAATTTAATTTTATTTGGTTTAATTAACCAATTACACAAATGTGTTCTGAGTACCTACACTGTGTACTTCTTTGGATTCATGGAGTGACTGGTTTGAAGAATGAAATTCCTCAGGTGAAAACAGCTTCCCCTGTCAAGAGGTGACATTGGAGTTATGACATGAAAGATAAGAAAGACCAAACATGTGAGGATCTAGAGCAAAAGAAACAGCGAATGCAAAGTCTTGAAGGCAGGAATGAACTTGCCATCTGGGTGCATTGAAAAAGAAAAAGAAGTTTTCATTAGGAATTCTCACCCACAAGCCTGGATTCAGAGTATGGAATGCTCTTGTGCGGCTCCCCAAATACTATACCAAAGAGTCATTTTAAAGTGGTCATGGTTGGCAGGGCCCCAGGCACTTAGCAGAAGTGAACAGAAATTTTCTCTGCGCAGAGAGGCTTCAAAGTACTGTCACAGTAAAATTCCCCTAAACGCAAGACGAAACAAGCCACCATCACTGGGAGACAGCAGAAACTAGAGTCTACAGAATCAAAGGCCCAAAGATAGCAAGTGCTAGGCTGAGCAGTATCAGAATTTAAAATGAGCACATTTAGTATGTTTAGAAAAATGAGAGAGAGTATTTAATATTTCTCTTTACCAACCGACATGTATTGAACACCTTTTATGTGTCAGGTAGTGTCCCAAGTGCACATCTTCAAGTTCCTAACATCTTAGAAGGTGTTCATGTTCATTCATTGTCCCAAGTGTGTGGCTACAGCTCAGGACTCCTGTGTATGTGCATCCCTCCTTCTTTTGGGTACTTCTGCTGGGTTGTGTTTAAGGGAAGTTTATTTTTTGAAATGTATGTAACTATATCTTTTGGTCCCATGTTGTGGAGTGTGTGTCAGGCTCCCTTGCAAGGCCACCCCTGTTTTCAACTCTGCTTGTGACCTAAAATGAAAGAACGCACTGGCCTTGGGCCTGACACAGGTGGACAGATTTGAGAAATAATGATCAGTTCAATGACAAAAATGCAATAAACACAGAATTTGTGAATTAGAGTTATAAAGTGTTTGAATTATTTGGAGAATTTAGTGAAAGGTGAAAGACTCTAACACATACGTGTGCACAGATGTGCACGCGCGCGCACACACACACACACACAAAGGAAAACGAAAAAGGCAACAAGAGAAAGGAGAACATTTCTACATTGACATTTGAATTTCAAAGCTTTCATGGTTGCTATGACTGATTCTACTCCATCTATCCTAGAAATGACCTAAAATGTAGGCATTATCTGGTGGCATTCATTAAAATAAAAGTGTTTTAAATGTGGATGAAAAATGTTAATCAGATATAAGAAACTTAAATCTTTATTGAAGAATATAAAGGCCTCACTTTTAGAGATCCTTAAAAAAGAAATTATGGGATTCCTATATTCTTGAAACTATAACACTTCCTTTGCAGTCTAAGTGAAGCTCTGCTTAACAAAAGAAAGAAGTATATGAATGCCCTATTAAAGGTAGTTTCAGAATTCTAGTTTTATGATGTTATCTCACTTAAGAGGTCCCCTCCTGGGTACTCTGGCGATGATCTGGATTAAAATAAACCACGTGCTTGTATATATGTGTGTGTGTGTGTTTGTATTTACAGATATTCACAAACATTTTTTTTAGAGAGAGTACCAGTAAAAGCACATGCACCCTTCCTTTCTTGGTAGGACCAGCTAATTATAATGGGAACAATAATGAGAACAGTAGAGATCCACCACTCCAATTTTAAAAAAGAGGTGATGGAGGAGCATGAAACTTTCATAATATTGATAACACAAATATTTAATAACAATTTTAGTAGTGCTTTATCTTTTAACAAGCCTTATTTCCCTTTGAGTCTCATAGCTGTGTGTAACAGATATTTTTTATCCTGCCCTAATTAGGGATTGCTTGGTAGCAAGAGACCTGACTTACTCAAGTCGATGAAGTAAAGGGAGATTTATTACAAGGAGAAAGGAAGTCTAACAAAACTGAAAGACAGGATATATGGCTAAGTCTCATGATGTACTGAAATGAAAGCGGAAGGCCCTTGGTAAAACAAGCCTCTCTCTACTACTTTGCATGGCTTTTCTATCTCCCCGCTAACCGCCCCCCGCCCCGCTTTCTCTCGCTCCTGAATTTTACTTCTGGCAGTTCTAGCAAATTACTAGACGCTCTTGTACCCCGATTTAAAATCCCTGGGAGCCAATGGGCTGGGTGGGAGTGAGGAGCAGAGAAAGTGAAATGCTCCGTATGAATGAAATGGAACAAGAGGTGGGGCCAAAGTTAAACAGTTCTCTAAGAGTAACTCATGGGGGAGGGGAGTAGTTTAGGGGGCTGGACCCCCAACCCCAAGGGTGTCAAAATATATCCTTTATAGATGAGGACACGAGGCTCTGTTTTCTTCACTGCCCAGCGTCTGATGGAAATTTGAAAGCCCTCAGTGTGGTAAATTGAAATAAAAGCAATAGTAATCATTAAAATACACATGGCAGAGTTCATCAGTGTGCTGAGGACTACTGTGATACTTTCTGAAATATTAAATTTTTTCAAAAGGTGTTTTTCTCATTTTCTGTACGTCTGTTTTCTTAGTCTCTAAACACATAAACTAGAACACGAGCAAGTTCTTTACCACTCAGAAGAAAATTCCATGCCAGACTGAAAGTTGGAAAATGCAGGGACTGACCTTTAAGTTCTTTCCAGTTTCCTGAACATAAACTTGGTCTTAGAAGGGCTTGTGTGAATTAGGAGACATTGTTTTTCTGGTGATGTATGATAAACGGGGGCTTTCTGCTTTCTTATGGGTAATGCCCAGAAAAGCACATTTGATCAGAAAATATAGCATGCTTTGTCATCCATTCTAAAGACATTCAAACACAGATTTATTTTTTGCATTATTTGAAAGGTATTTTTTGTTGCTTAGGTAACAGGAAACAGGTTTCTGTAAATAACCTGCAGTTTGACAACTTGAATGGCACATAGGTGAGTCTTAACCTCGTATGATGACCTCAAACCTTCCGACAGGTCCTTTTCCAGCTGACATCTCAGTTTTCAACAGTGGGGCTCTTGGGGCTAAGTGGGCAGGGAGCAGACGATGCCGGCTCTTCCTTACTTTCCCAATCTGCTCACTAAGCAGACAACCCTAGACCACGCCTAAGAGTGGGAAGGGACCGGGACTCCTCTTTATTGTCTCAGCCTTTGTTATGTCTCAGTGCCCCCGCAAGAGTAGGTGCTTAATTATTATGTATTAAATGAATGAATTCATTTTTTCAGCTTAAGACTTCATCTGAAATCAGGCATTTAATTGGAAATCCCTCTCACTGGGAGGTCTTCAGAGTAGGCACAGTAAGTAGTCCAGGTTGAAAATAAACTGTAAGCTAAACCGTAAACTAACCCAGGGTGAACACAATTCTGAGCGACCCAGAAATCATCCAGTATTCACCACGGCCATTTCTCTGGGATATCCTGGAAATTGATAGTCTTCTATACTCCTTTAAGGCTGAAATAAGTCTAAGCCAATACTACTGATAGGATAGAGAGTATAGAATAGAATAGTTTTCACTCTGTCTCTGGGCTCTTATTCTGCTTTTCCTTCATTTCCATTCCTTCATAGAATATTTAGCAATGTCAAGTATGTTGGAGGCCATGGGAAACAGAAGTGAAAAAGACATGGCTTCTACCTTCAAGAAACTTTCAGTCTCAAAGACACAAAGGGAATTAATGAACAGTAATGAAACATTACGGATGTGCTCAGAGTGTATGGTGGGCACTATGGTTGTAAAAAAGGAACCATTGTCATCTGGAGGTTTGGGGACTGGAATCATGATGTTTTCATAGAGTGTAAATATGAATGGCAATTCTTTATATATTTCTTAAAGTTCATATTGTTCCACTTTGGAAGATAAGGAAAAGAACATCAGGTATTAACCTGTAATTGGAAACTTTCCACAAAATATTTTTAAGGTTATTTCCTTTTGGAAGAATAATACATGTCATACCAAGCCATTCTGCTGCCGAAGTTGATCACGCAGACTGTGAGGTACCAGGCTATTCCCAGGCACAGAGAAGGGAGTCAGTGTGGTGTCTTGGTGAATGTAGCTACCCACTACAGAGCCCAGGGTGGGGCACAATGGATGCTAGAGATACAGCTCTCATTTGCTGACATGCAAATTCGTGGTTTTCTTCTGTCAAATATCCTTACTGCATATCTGACTCTGGATTTGAATTTGGAAAGTCTTTGAACACATGTAATGGTGATTTTCTAAGATATGTCTATATAAAGTTTGAGTGAGGGCAGGTAAGGCGAAGAGGAAAGAGTAGGATCACAAAATGATAAAGGAAAAAATTGGGTATATATTTACTAGATCTAGGTGCTATTTTCTAAATCCTAAAATTTCTCATGGGGTTTCAGACCATATGGATTTCATTATTTTCTTTTTCTAGCAGATGTTCAAAGACAATTTTCACTTGCCAAAGACTGTAGGAAATGTCCAACCAAACGGAGACTGGAGTGATAAATCTGACAGGTTTTTGGTAATGAATGTATTAAAATAACAAATGCAATTTACATACTTAGATGCTTATTTTTATTGCAAAAGCCTTTGGAGAAAATATTTAAACCACTATTTAAGGTCTCTAACATCATAAATGCCTACTAATTGGCCTGTATCTACCCTTGCCTGTCATTTCAACTCAGCCTGTTGTATAAACACTACATTTTCTAAATCCATTTCATGAAGTCTAAAAACTGAATAATGTTCAGATGAAAAGATGGAAAGGGAAGACAGAGAGGCTTGTCAAATGGGTTTCCCAAGTGCTTTTTTTTACATTCTAGTGTTTTTCTCACCTTTGAGATCCAGTAAATCAATGACATAATCACAGTTCATTCGCCATAATAAATATTAACTCATACTAACCAAACATAAGTAAACCAGATGGCTATTTCACTAATTGAGCCTGAGGGATTTTCATATCCAGCAACCAGGATATCCTTCTACCCAAGTCAATTCCTCCCCAGTGACAGAGTCTGGGGTTGTTGAATTGGCAATTGGCAGTTTCTCAGTAGACACAGAAGCAGAGAAAGGGAAGTCAAATGTTTTATGGATGGTTTACTGAACCATGGTGAGACCCTACAAACGTTTCCTACTTCACAATAGGTTCTATTTCTCCAGCGAGTAAGAAATGTATTTGTCAGATTTCTTGTCTGTTTTCTTTAGAAAATGCTGGAGAAATATTGCCAAAATCGTTTTCTGCCTTCCACTTCCCTATGACCCATGATGATATTTCTAGCTCTCTTAATACATTCTTTCTTCAGGGAGATTTGTATCACACAGATTTGGAAGTCACATAGCGTCACTTGCACGGTACTTGATGGGTAGAGACAATCACAAAGGTCTGCCCTTGTTCCCTGGGAAGGGACATAGATCTCACTACTTAATGGGAGGAGCATTAGGTTGATACTGTTAGAAGACAACATGGGATAAGAGATACCGATGATAACTATCTTTGCGGAATACAATCTACCACAGTCTACCCTCGGTCATAACAATTCCCATAGTTTTCACATGGGAATTACATCCACCCCCTGCCTCAAAATTTCCAAAATTTTATCCCATTACAGCATCAGCTCACAGTCTAGTATTTCACCATTTAAATTAGCTTTAGACTCATGTGCAGCAACTTGGTACAGTTCAATCTAAAGACTTATGAATTAAAAGGGACAAATGATGTCTTCCAGCTCCCTCTCCCCAAAACATAAAATTCTGGTACAGGAATAAGACAATTGTTCAAAAGTGGGGATATGAAAAGCACACAATATTCACTGGCTCACAGCACTTCTGACATCCCACAGGAAACATTTTGTCAGTTCTTTGATTAGGGCTCAATCTTACTCTATAGGAGTTCTCAATCTCTTGGTCCTGTTCCTTGAGTTCTTCCTTTTTCACAAGAAAAAGCCTGTGGTTTCAGCTGAGTTACCTTCTCAGCTTGTACTTGCCTATAAAATGGTGCTGGTACAAAGGATTTTTTTTTTTTTTTTCATTTTGTACTCTCTTTGCCCCTTTCAATCTATGATGGCCATGCTTGTGCCAAAACAATACTTTTTTCAAAAATCTTGGTGACTTTTCTATAAATCTTGTTGCGGTTGCCTCCTGTACACAAAAGCCTCAAGTAGAAGTATCTTTATGACTGGTTCTTTTCTACCCTGGGCTCCCTGAAAAGAAGCTAAATGACAAAACGATTTATATTCTTACAAGCCCTATTTTTTGGTAGAATCTCAAGACATTCTCTTAAGGTCGTTAAAGTGCCTTTTGTTTGAACTTTCTTTTTTATAAGACACTATATTAGAACTTTCTGAAGTCAACAAAAGAGCTTTTAGTCCTATCCAGGATTTGATCTTTCCCATGATACTTAATTTGAGAATCATTTGCCATCTGGGGAGACTGAGAATGAGGAATAGTTTGATTTTCCAGCCCAGCAAGTCCTGAGTCTTAGATATTTAACAGTTTTTTTTTTTCTTTAGCTCAACTTGTTCTTTTTATATTTTGTCAAAGGCTAGGAGAAGAAGCCAGGTGGTAATTTTAATATTTTGCCTGGAAATCCCCTTAGCTAGAGCACGATATTCAATGGGGTACATTTTCTGTTTTTTCACATTACAGTGGGCAATAGTGTTGCCAAGTTTTCTGCCTCTACATAACAAGGAACCCATTTCTGTAGCTTCCAGTAACTTCGTTCTTATTCATTCATAACATTCTTATTTTCCTTTAAACCCTCACCAATAGTGTTTGGGCTTTGAGGTCCTTTATGTACCTGTTAACACTCTTGTCCGGTCCCTTTTTTTAAGATCTCACTAAATCTTCTCAAGCTCTTTCCAGCTTTTATGCCCTGCCGAAGCCCCAAGCCAATACCATCGACTTCAAGTGTTTGTTACAGCAACGCCCATTTCCAGATATCAAATTAGGTGTGACTACTGATTGTTACATAACAAATTACTCCAAATCATAGTAGCTTAAAACAATAACAATCATTTATTTTATTCACAATTCTGCTATTTGGGTGGGGCTCTGTGGGGATAGCTCCAGGCAGCATGGAATAGGACAGCTTGATTGTGGCCTGAAGGATCCATTTCCAGGATGGTTCACTTGATCAAGGCTGTTGACCCAGAGTTGTCAGCCAGGGGCCTTAATTTCCCTTCCTGTGTGTCCCTCCTTGGGTTTCTGGAACTTCCTTACAGCATGGTGGCTGGCTTCCAGGGCTGAGCATTCCGAGAAAGTGTGGTAGAAGTTCATGGCATTTTTATGGCCTACCCTCAGAAGTCACGTAACATCACTTCAGGGGAAATCTATTGTTTGAGGAACATCAAGGTCATATTGTTGGAAGAACGTGTCAAATGGGAGATATTATTACAGCTATTCTTGGGAAAAAAAAATAGCCCGCTACAACTGGTATTGTTGTAAAAGTCTTCCTGTTTATGGGCCACCTGCATGTTATTTATTGCCTTTAAAAAAAATCTTCATATTTGACTTTTTCCTCATTTGTATATGTGCTTTCTATATTGAGAATATTAACCTATTATCTACCATATCCATTGCCAATGTTTTTTTGTTTTTTTCCCCTAGAACTTTCCTTTTTGGGTGGATTTTCAGTGGGCCACATTAAGGTAGCCATCCCCAGCACAGGTGTTGGAGTGTGCTATGGCTCAGGTGTATGCACACTCATGTCCCCTTAGGCTCTCATTTGTTACACATATGAAAATTAACAGTAAAAGAGAGCAAAGAATTTGTCAGGCCAAAAATAAGGACATTATATTTTCCCCCACCCAGGGTGTGGGGAACAATCTTATTCTGGTGAGGCATTTAAAGGGAAGAATTTTCAAGAGCAGGTAATAAAATATATTTCTTATATGCAAAATTGGACAGTGCCTGGTGCATAGTAAGTGCTTGTTTAAATGCTTGATGAAGTAGTTTTCATCGGTGACAGTTTAAGTGTGGGTTTTCCCAAAAGCAGTCCCTGAAAGGATGTGGGCATAGTTTATTTGGGAAGGGATTCCAACAAGCAGAGTGAGGTAGTTTGAACGTGGGACAGGGAAGTAAGGATGGTGCTACAGTTAGGTTACCAATGTGGACAAGTGGAACTCAATTTATCTGGGGTTCTTTAAAAGGCTATAAAGAACACATCTCAGAATAATCCCACCAGGAGACAAAGAGGCTGGGGTCTCGGGCCATCAACACAAGCCCCTCAGGGACGCGTGTTATTCCTGGGAGCATTAACATGCTGGCATTTCCAGCCTTCCTTGAATGCAAGTGCTTGAGATCAAAAGCCACTGGCACGTACAGGAACTGCATACCTCCGTGGTGGGTATGGGTGTAGAGGCAGGGCTCTGGCAGCATCTACTACAGTGACATATTGGATAAAGGGAAAAAAGAAAAAAAAAAACTAGAAAGACGGAATAACATAAATGGAGCAAGAAAAAAGAGAAAATCCATTTATGGAGGGAAAATTAATTCTCCTACAACTCCTAAGAATGATGTAAAACCAACTACATTTACCATAACTTTTGGGGTCAAGTAATATAATTTAGAACTTTAAATCATATCATACTTATCTGAGTTGAATGTGTGAAGTGGTATATTTCTGAGTTAGAAGTAACAGACTTTGGCTAAGGGTTCTCTGCTTAAAAGCTGCCTTTTGAATGAAAGAGACAAGGTACTAGAAAAGAGAATGCTGGTTTACTACAGAAAGAGAGATATGAGAGTTCTGGCCAAATGAAAAAAATGGAAATTCATCTCTCCTTCACTCCCTCCCTCTCCCTTCCTTCCTTTCTTCAAATGTACAACTCAAAGAAAATGCTGTTGTAAAATACACATGACCAGACATAGATTTAGCCCATAATACCTTTGTCTTTACCTTTTATGTCACCCTGGAACTTCTTAAGGTAATGACATGCTTCTGATTACTTATTGCCTATCATTTAATATCAATTTGGCTCTTCCAAACTGTATGGTCTTTACATTAGCTCTAAGCTGTCACAGCCTGATTACCATTTGGTACTGATCTCCCAGTGAATGATAACAGAATTAACTTAACAAACATACAGAATAAAATGAAATGTCAACTTTTATTACATACTTTTCTTCCATCTGCCAGAGTGATTTTAAATGCCAGTTTTAAAAAGTAGAGAGACAACCAGCCGGCCTTTCAAGGGAGTTTGCATATGGCTGCCTATGGCGTATGGCATTTGGGTGTTGTCCTGTGTGGCGGCTCAGAGCACTGCTGAGTCCTGACCCGGTAGTGGCATTGGGCTGCACATGGCAGTAATCCCTTGTCCATCTGTGTCCTTTCTCTGCCTGGGATAAGCTGTTATGGTTGAACAGCTCTGTTTTGTCCTTTTTCTGAAAATTTCTTGAATTTCAAATCTTGGCTCTTGCATTGGCAAAAGTTCTGCTTCATTCCTCTTTCCAGAGAGATGCTGCATCTTCTCGTCCTTTCCGGACTGCTACCCTAGTTGATTGTGATCTAACAATATGCATCCCTCTGTTTGGGATTTTGGTGGTAATTGTCTGATAAAATATGGCAGCTTGTGAGATAGACTGAGGACAATATGAAGAGTTTAATTTTTAAGGTTCCTGGCTAAATCCAACAGCCTTACTGGGATATTAGCAACCCACCTAGAATAAATTAGGTACTTCAGTCAGATTCTACAATAGCATTGTGCACATCTTCATATTGCTCACCAATACTTATCTTTTATTCCCACCCCACCCTTATTTATTTTCTACAGTCCCATTAGAATGCAAGTTCTAAGAAGGTAGGAACTCTGTAATACATCTGTGCAAGTATACTTTTGGCATACCTGGTACATAATAGGTGCTCAATAAATACATTTTGAATAACTGAATGATTGTCATCTTGCTGCCTACTGAGTCCATCCATTTTAGAGTGTATTGAGTTAAGAATCAATAAAATGGGTGACAACTGAATTTACCTTCCTAACACCTCCTGAATTTACCTGGAAGTGCAGTTGCAAATTTGCCTCAGAGCAGTTCTTCCCTTGTTACTATAGCATATAATGAGTTAAAAGTGAACAAATCAGAAACCTGAACCCTCTCATTTCCTGTTTCTGGCAGGTAGCACCAAAGGTAATTGGAGTTTTAGGATGGGAGGTGCAAGGTCACATTGCTTTAAGGTCCCATGTTTGTGACTAGAAATTCCAGGATAATGGATAAGGGGCTCCAGAAAGTAGTGGTGCAGGTATGAACAGAAATGCAGAAAAGATGCTGATTAGAGAGGCCAGAGTCAGAAGCCATGAGCACTGGTGAAGGGATGATTGGAGGGACAATCTGCATCCTGAGGTAGCTTCCAAGCTCATCAAAGGCCATGGTGGGGTTAGAGGTAAATTGCTGGGTGGCAGCAGCTTCCAGAGGGGAGGCTAGTATATATATGCCTGCCACCATGAGAAAGTAGTAACATGGGCCTTCCCAGGCAGCCTTGCTAGGGATCCTTCCTCTTCTTAAAAACTACTGCTTTGGGACGCCTGGGTGGCTCAGTCGGTTGGGCATCTGCCTTCAGCTGGGGTCATGATCCCAGGATCCTGGGATTGAGTCCCACATGGGACTCCTCGCTCGGTGGGGAGCCTGCTTCTCCCTCTCCCTCTGCTGCTCCCCTTGCTTGTGCTCTCTCTCTCTCTCTCTCTCAGTCTCTCTCTCTGACAAATAAATAAATAAAATCTTAAAAAAAAAAACAACAACCTACTGCTTCTTCCAGAGGATTGCGGTTCTCTGTTGGAATGCTGGTCCACTCATCGGTGAAAGGTTTCAATCCCTTCTGCAGTGTTTCCACTGTGTCCAAACAGCGGCAATGCTTATTTCTTAACAGAGTCAAATTCATCTTTGTAGAGTTCAGATGATTACAAAATGGTTTGTCTTTTAAAAATATTTGTTTGCATAGGTTTTATCTTGGGTTTTAATTCTATTCCTCAGGGATTTGTTACTTCTTCACATGACTAGCTTCTCAAACTACTTGAAGGCACTCATTGTTCCCTGTGTTAGTCAGGGTAATTAACTCTAGTGACCAAATCAGAGAAACCCTGAAATCTCAGTGGCTTATCCAGATCGAGGCTTCTTTCTTTCTCATGTGGGTCAGGATGCCTTTCTGAGTCTTGTAAACTAGGCTCTCTGGCATATGTGGCCTTCAGGATCACTTTGACGGAGGAAAAAAAAGAGATGGAAACAGCAGACCAACTCTTAACTGACCCGTCCTTGAAGCCACACACATTGCTGGATCCACTGGCCAGAATTAGTCATGTGACCGTAACCTGCCCGCAGGGGACTCTGCGAAATTGAGGGAAGAGGGGAGAGCGCATGGAATTATTTTTGCAACTGGCTGAATTTCCCAGAAACTTTGATTCGTTGCTTTGCTTTTCTGTTCTTTCAGTTAGCTCTTTTAGGACAGGATTCCAAGTACCCTCATTGTCCCAAACCTTTAATGCCACCACATAGTTCATTAACCGCGCTATGATGCCTGCACAGTCATTTTCCCCGGTTCGCCATTGCATGAAGGCGCCTTTCCCTACAAAGCTGAAAGACTAGCGGGCGGGTAAATTGGAAATTAGAATAGGACATTAGAAATGTGCCGCTCATGCTGGTACAGACCTTATAGCCACACAGAGAGAGACAAGCCAACCCAAATCCTTCCTTCGTGAGATGGTATCTAAATCTCAGTTCTGAGAAATTAATCGGGGTCCACGAGGCGGGAGGAGAACTGAGGGCGGATGTGTCAGGGCGTGGGAGAAGCCGAAGGCCCAAGTACAACCTGGAGAGTGATGCATTCAAAGAACTCTCAGGAATCCATTTCTACTAGAGGCTGGAATGTGAAGGGGCACTGGGCAAGGATGAGCTGAGATACAGGCAGTGCCCACATCATTCAGAGGTCTAGAAAATATACTCATGGTTTTGACTTATTATAAGAACAAAAGGATTCATCAAAGTTTTTAAGCAGAGCGATTTAAGAATCAGACTTTTATTTTATTAAGATTTTATTTATTTATTAGAGAGAGAGAGAGAGAGAGCATGAGCAGGGGGCAGAAGGCAGAGGGTGAGGGAGAAGCAGACTCCCGGCTGAGCAGGGAGCCAGACACCGGGTTCAATCCCAGGACCCTGAGATCGTGACCTGAGCTGAAGGCAGACATTTAACTGTCTGAGCCACCCAGGACCCCGGAGACACATTTTAGAAAGACTATTTTGGCTTCAGTGTGAAAGATCAGATTCAGATGGAAATGGGATGAATTCAGAGGCAGAAATCAGGTGACTATCATGATAAACTCAACAGGGATGTATAGTACTCTGCCAGAGGGTAATATCAGAAGTATTAAAAAGCTTAGAAGATGGATTTTCAAGATTTTTTCAACTTGTCTCCACTGGAGTTTCTGACTCAACAAAGGAACCATATCCAACTAGGTGTTTCCAACCCACCAATGTTACAAATTACCAAATTTCCTGTTTGGGTTTAAATAAGACATCTGGAGAGATGTGTATTTATCTTTCTTTCAGCTAAAATTTGAATTTATTTGGGGAATCACATTTTGTACTTCCTTTTATTTCTATCTGGAGTTCTAGGTACACAATAAATATCTTAATTAAAAAACTAGGTACAACATAACATATAAAATAAAACAAATTTTGAAATCATTATTATAACAAGCACATCTACTATCTCTCAGATTATCTTTTTAGTAGTTCCCTGATCTTACAAAGCTGCTTTGGAATATATTTACATTTGAATGTCTTTACTTACCAGAGGGAAGAAAAATAACAAAAATATGGATTAAGTGGATGAAGGGGCCCCCGACAGTGATTTTGATTGGAGGAGGATTTCCATGTGATTTTCTCTTTAAGCTATTAATCTGGCAGGAAAAATAGTCAAAATAATTAGGCTCATCCTCTAAAGATGGATTAAAGATATCTGTATTTGAAAGTTAGTGAAGCACATTTATCGTAGGAAACACTGCAGATAGTACAGTGTCTTTTTCACATGAATACAGAAAAAGAGCAAAGCTTTATTCTGATCCTTAGACCTTATTGTATAAGATGCCAACATCTAAAGAGAAAATATTATTCACTCCACCTTTACTGCAAATATGGAGGTTTCTTGCCCATAGTCGGAGTATCAGTGTTGATACACATGTAGGGGGCTATTTGTTAAAATCGCAAATGCGTGTGGCATGTTAGAAAAGTAGCCTCTTTACACACATACCTGCAGATGAGGTATATTCACCATCTGCCCAAAACGGAGCCACGTTGTGCTGGCATAGTTAGAGATGATCACTCTGGCAACGAAATGAACATCTCAGTGGGAGCTGAGCACCACCACAGAGTCAAAATTCTTGTTAAATTAAGATTTTCCAACTCCACTGAGGAAGATAATCCATTTACATATTTATACACCGAGCTCTTAATTTTCTAGACAGGCTTTAAGAAGAAGGACTATCCTCTGCACAAGAAAACAAGGAAATTAAATATTTAGTCCATTCTTTTTTTTTTCTGTTCAATCATATAATAAATAACAAAACTATGTGATTCCTAACAGGTTTCAATTTCCAAAGTGTTTCACTTCGAATATATAAGTTTATGAAGGCAAGGATCGACATAGTTTTGGTCTTTGTTGTATTTTTACCACATACGAAAAAGGTGTTCAGTAAATATTCATGGAGTGAACCCATGAATGAATGATTTACATTGATTCCATTTTATTTTTTTGTCTCCTAGACAGCTCTACAGCTAATTTTATGAGGCTTTTATTCTAATTAGGACTAGGTTTATAAATTAAACATCATGTTTCATTACCAATAGAGTATAAGAAATTATTTTACTTGTAAAATAATAATAGGGGCGCCTGCGTGGCTCAGTCGTTAAGCGTCTGCCTTTGGCTCAGGTCATGATCCCAGGGTCCTGGGATCGAGCCCCACATCCGGCTCTCTGCTCAGCAGGAGGCTGGCTTCTCCCTCTCCCACTTCCTCTGCTTGTGTTCCCTCTCTCGCTGTGTCTCTCTCTGTCAAATAAATAAATAAATAAATCTTAAAAAAAAGAAATAATAATAAATTCACTTACAAAAACTATACATTTTCGAATAGATACAGTTTTAAAAAATTCTTTATTTGAGTACGGTTGACACACAGTTACATTAATTTCAGGTGTACAATAGAGTGATTCTTCATCTCTTTATGCTGTGCTCCTCGTTTTTATTTATTTTTTATTTATTCAAGTTTTTATTTAAATTCCAGTTAGTTGGAGCCCCTGGGTGGCTCAGTCGGTTAAGCGTCTGCCTTTGGCTCAGGTCATGATCCCAGGATCCTGGGATCGAGCCCAGTGTAGGACTTCTCAGCGGAGAGTCTACCACTCCCTCTACCTTCCCTCCCCCTGCTCCTGTTTGCTTGTTTTCTCTCTCGCTCTCTCTCTCTCTGTCTCTATCTCTCAGATAAATAAATAAAATCTTTAAAAAAAATAAATAAATTCCAGTTAGTTAACATACAGTGTTACACTAGTTTCAGGTGTAGGGTACAGTGATTCAACACTTCATACAACACCCGGTGCTCATCGCAACAAGTGCACAGATACATTTTTTAGTATCTGTGACTGAAGTGACTCTTCAGTTCATGTTTTAAGGAAATATGTTGAAGGAAAATGTTGTTTGTTTTTTTCTTGTTGTTGTTACTGATTCATACTTTGGCTAGTGACAAAATAATAATCCTAATGATCATCATCATAATTCAAAACATGTCCAGAAATTTTTAAAGATAATAAAGAGACTTCAGGTAATAGAATCTCCTTTGATCTTCATGGAGTCTGAGCTTGCACTGCAATATTTACTTTTAGGGACCTGCAAGGAGAGGCATGTGGCATTTGTAGTTATAGGTACTGATTGAAGAGAAGTCCCAATTCAGCACAGCCAACTCAGCATTTGAAATTCTGTCCACCCAAATCTTCATCACGCCAGCAGTTCCGCACCAGTGATTTTGTAGCTAATTGGTGTTTGTACCTTTTTCTGTTTTCTTTAAGAAAAAGAAACACAAACTCCTTAGCTATCAACATAAGTAGTCTCCTTTGAAAAGTTATACTCACATGAAAATAAGTATGGAGATTATTCAAAAACCTGAAGAAGTGTGTAGGATCTGATGTTAAGTGGAATATATGTTATGTAGAAAATATGGATGGGAAGATAGGAAGATTAGAAATTAACATGCAAAATTAGAATAGCTAGTTAGGGGTTAGGGATTTAGGTGACTATTTTTCCTTTTACAAAATGACATTTAAAACTGGTATAGCATTATTGTTTCCCTATTTTAAATAGGGAAGATAGATAATACCGTCTGGTGCCATTATAAGACAAAAAGATTATCCTGGAAATGTGAACACATAGCTTGGGATTACTTTACAGGGGTGGCTATGATGTCTTTGGAATTGCTACACTATTCTGTGTTCCTTGTATAGGCATTCATTTCATACTACTTTTATCTTCTTGTTAAAAAAAATTCCTCATTCATTCATGTTATGACAAACTGTTAAATCCAAGCAAGTCTAATTTTTAACAATTATAAACAAAAATGGGCTATAGGTTATAGATATTCAGGTACACTACAAGGCTAGAATGGACTAAAAGAGAAATAATTATTAACAAAAAGGAGAAGGAAATAGTCACAGTCGGATCTATTAATCCAAGTAAATACTGAATGTTTTGATAATATTTAAAAAGCCTTCCCTACACCATATTTTTCATTTTAAAATCCAACATTTTAAAATGTTATCCCTCATCATATACTTATTAATTTGTGACATGGATATAAATAATACTGTTTTGTGATTATAAACCTTGAACTCATGCTGTGTGTTTCAATGCATACGATTGGTTATTTGCAACAGAGAGGAAAAACTAATAATGGATACATGATTTATTTCATGAATGGAATAAAACTATATTTTCTTGAAATTATATATTTTCTAAAACAATGTGAAAGAGTTGTAAATGGGAAAGAAATGAAAGCTTTACATGTATAGTGACCTTGTCATTTTCTCAGCAGCCCTGTCATCATCTAGAACATGCAAGTGCCCTGAACTTTCATTCTCAAGAAAATTTGCAAATAACTTCTATACCAAAAAAGATAAATCATTCCTACCATCCACACCACCAAAAGACCATCATTCATGAAAATTTCAATGTCAGTGATCAAATGAGGGATATTGTAACTTAATGCTTATAGAAGGAATAGAGAGAAGAGAAACTGAGTTTGATGTATGACTGTTTAACCTGGAGAAACCAGGTCCTGCCAAGAAGAGCCCTTTTGTGAGAAATACACACACACCAGTTGGAAGGAAATGTTGATATTATTAAATACACAAGGGTGCCAAATCTGCTCATGTATACTAAGCATCAAAATAACATTCTGAGCATAAAAGATTTAGAAAGAAAAAGAACCAGGGCTCTGGAATGAGCAGTCAATAATATGACAACTATAAAAGGCTTACTTTGGAATTCAGAGATCAAAAAGGAGCTATAGTCTTTGCAACACCATTAGGAATTAGACCCAAACCACTTCTTTTTTATGACAATATTCAACTGTGCACTTTAGATCTTCCCAACAGAAAGTCTAATGAGCCCTGTGGAGGCCATGCTACCTGCCAAGAAAATAATCCATCCTCCAAAAGCCCCAGCAACAATGGGCAGAAAAAGTGCTGAAATGTCATTCAAAAGACTCTTGACAATCCTCTCTGGCAATCCTAGAGAATCTAACGAGTGAAAAGCCAACGTATACAAAAGAATCATCATCTCCAGATTTAGAAAGAAAAAAAAAAAGCAAGTGCTATAAGTCAGAAAATTAACTACTGCCTGTCCAAAATGACCTTTCTGCATTGTCAAACAATGCCTGTCATGACTTCTCAAATTAGTCCAGCGGGAAGGCCCAGTACCTGAGGAGAGGCCACAGTGCACTGATTCACTGCCCCGCTAATGTGCAACCTGTTCTTAACATTCTTATTTCCATCACATTTTGGAAATATATTTTAAGACTAAATAATCCTCAGGCCAGCGAGTGAGCAAATCTGGTAACAAGAGTGTTACAAAGAAGAAAACTGTCTTTTAGAAAATTATTTCTAGTCTTTTCTCTCATCTTTTTATACGACTCATTGGCTGTTGTTCTCTTCTTTTCTCATCAAATATCAGTATAATTTTTATTTTCACATTAAAGAAGTAAATAGAGGGCGCCTGGGTGGCTCAGTCGTTAAGCGTCTGCCTTCGGCTCAGGTCATGATCCCAGGGTCCTGGGATCGAGCCCCGCATCGGGCTCCCTGCTCAGCAGGAGGCCGGCTTCTCCCTCTCCCACTTCCTCTGCTTGTGTTCCCTCTCACGCTGTGTCTCTCTCTGTCGAAAAAATAAGTAAAATCTTTAAAAAAAAAGAAGTAAATAGGATACCCTCTGAGGCATATAAAAATCAACACTTCTGACTGACCCTGGGTTATTGTGAGGAGAAGAATGTGTCAAGCTAACTAATTAAAAATGGATACACAGGGGCACCTGGGTGGCTCAGTTGTTAAGCGGCTGCCTTCAGCTCAGGTCATGATCCCAGGGTCCTGGGATCGAGCCCTGCATCAGGGACCCTGCTCAGCAGGAAGCCTCCTTCTCCCTCTCCCACTCCCCCTGCTTGTGTTCCCTCTCTCGCTGTGTCTCTCTCTGTCAAATAAATAAATAAAATCTTTAAAAAAAAATGGGTGCACAATGACAAAATGTTGTTATACATTTTATTAATTTTAAAAGCTTACATGGTGTGGTAGGCGATCTTTAAGATGGCTCCTAGAGATTCCCACCTCTTGATATTCACTCCTTTGTGTAATCCTCTTCTCCTTAAATATGGCCTGGACTTTAATGACTCCATTGTTAAGGTAGAATATGGCAGAGATTCTGATATATCATTTCCAAAATTAAGTGATAAAACAACTGGGTCTTTGGTATTGGGGGCCAGTTCTCACTCCCACCCTTCCTTGGATTCATGACCCTGGGGGAAGCGAGCTGCCATGTGATGAGGCAACTCTGGGAAAAGGACCATGCTGTGGGGGGGGCCAAGGTCAACAATAATCACAGAAGTGAGTTTGGAAATGGATGACATTCCTGCACCCACCTAGTTGAAACTTCAGATGAGACCACAACTCTGGCCAACGGCCACCTCATTAGAGACCATGAACCTGATGTAACCTGCTAAGCTGTGCCTGGATTCCTGACAGGCTTGTTAAACACCTTGGGGTTTCCACTGAAACTACAGAGAAGTCACAGATTAGAAGAAAAGAACATAACTAGAACTAAGGGATTCTCATAAGATTAAGGGCGAAACTAAAATAGTTCCTCCCTAACAGTGTATAAAGTGAGCCTCCATAAGATCATTATTTTTTATTTACTTTCTTCTATGCCTCCATGTCCTCAAATTTTTCTAAAATAATAGTATGTTTATTTTATTATCGACCAAAAAAATCATTAAATACTAAAAAGACAGTATTTTTAAAAGTTGTTTCTCTTGGGGCACCTGGTTGGCTCAGTCAGTTAAGCATCTGCCTTCAGCTCAGGTCATGATCCCAGGGTCCTGGGATCAAGTCCCGCATCAGGCTCCCTGATTATCAGGGAGCCTACTTCTCCCTTTCCCTCTGCCACTCCCCCTGCTTGTGCTTTCTTTCTCTCATAAAAATCTTTAAAAATTGTTTCTCTTGTGCAAAAGCTTGATTGGAATATCATGAATACTAATGTTTATGAGTATGAAACAGTTAAGACCAGAAAAGAGGACAAATAAATAGTATTAAAAACAAGTGTGCATTAATACATTGAAAAGGTACATATATAATAAATTGGAACTTTGAATTTGGCAAGGTGGAGACTAAAATCCATAGCTATGAAAAACTATCATTAAAATATCCTCCAAGGTCAAGGGGTGCCTGGGTGGCTCAGTCGTTGGGCATCTGCCTTCGGCTCGGTTCGTGGTCCCAGGGTCCTGGGATCGAGCCCCGCACCAGGCTCCCTGCTCCACGGGGAGGCCTGCTTCTCCCTCTCCTTCTCCCCCTTCTTATGTTCTCTCTCTTGCTGTGTCTCTCTCTGTCAAATGGATAAATAAAATCTTTTAAAAAATAAATAAAATAAAATAAAATAAAATATCCTCCAAGGTCAAATAAGAGGGTGTGTTGCAAAATAAAAATCTGGATAAAAATGCAGCATTATTTTTTAACTGAGAATCAAGAATTATGGTAATTTATAAAATATGTGTCCTGATTCTAGGTGAGAAGTATATTAGCTGGACACTATCTGGCACTTTTACTCAGAAAATGAGGTCATGGCAAAGGATGTGTTCTGTTGACAACAACCAGTACTCAAAAATTTTGACCTTTACAAATCAAAATTGAGTTCCACCTGGAATTTGTGGACTTGGAAATCAGTGAGAGCAAATGTTTCTCAGCTTCTAATTGGATCTCCTCTTCATGGTACCTGGAAGAGAATATGATCTGCCAAAACAAATATTTGGTGTAATTTATATACAAGAGCTGTATATTTTTACATGACATAAGAAGAAAGGCACATCATTGCAACATTATACTGAAAGTGCTATAAACATTTTTGAGTAGTATTTTAATAATACTATGCATACCAACTTGAAGGTTTATAACTGAGGACTTTATTCTCCCTTTTATCCACGTTTTTTTTTCTTTCTGTTTTGTGTGTGTGTGTGTGTGTGTGTGTGTGTGTGTGTGTGTGTGTATTGTTGTTGCTGTTGTTGGTTTTGGTTTTGTTTTGTCCAATGTGGTATGCCTACAAGGAGAGTGGAAAGATGAAATTGTTACTGAAATAATGTAGTGCATGACTTTTATAAGAAAACAAATGACAGATTCTCACTACCATGTTTAAATACATGCAGATGATTTGGGGGGAAGAGTCATGGATGTCTTGCTTCTCCCTGCTTTATCTATCCTCAGATTGCTCATACTCTCTGAGTCAGCATGGATTTTACAGATGTGTGTTAGAAAATTCTAAGCGAAGTCTTATCAACTAAACTGAGAGATGTAAGAATAGAATACTATAATACTCACCTGATATATTATAGAATCATAGAGTAACCAAACCAGAAGTATCTTCTAGATCTTCAGTCTTCTTATTTTTTCCAATGAAGAAACAGAGACCCAGAGAAGTGAATGATTTCACTAAAGTCTTATACCCAGAAAACCAGGAATAGAATCTTGGTCTCACTTGACATCCACTTCAAATTCGTTAAAAAAATAAAATGATAGTTAATCAAACAACTTGCCTTTTGGGATGCCTTAAAGTTTACAACATATTTTTTATTTTATCTTATGTAATCCTTTGAGGTAGGAGGGAGGTATTGTTTTTATTTTACAGAGAAAGTGAGGCTCAGATTCTTTATAAACAAATTTACTGGGAGATTCAGTGTATAGGCTCAGGTCCATATTTAATTTGTCTACTGAGCAATTAACATGGACTAGGCATTGCATTACAGAAGTAGTCTCACTTCCCGCTACATATCAGAATCACCTGAGTAGGTTTAAACTTATCCATACCTTAACCACAGGGTCAGATTTAGTTTGAAAATCAATATTTTTAGAAAGGTCTCTAGAGGATTCTATGTGGAACCAGATTGAGAACCACTGTACTATAAGAAAAAAATTATGTTTGTTCAAACAACAACTCTTTATTATATGGTTAATATGTGTCAAGAATTGTTCTAAGTGCTAAACATGCCACAGTAAATATCACAGAAATCTCTGTCCTCATTGTATTTACATGCTGGTGGGAGAGACAAATAATAAAACAAATATAATAATGAATTTGGTGATAAGTGAAACTGGAAAAACAAAACAAAATCAAGGGAGGGGAATAGAAAAGGAGATAAATATTGCCATATTAAATAGGGTAGCATTTGAACAAAGACCTGAAGGAGATGGGAGAGAGTCAGAGAGGGAGTACATCATGCTGATATTTTTGAATAGAGACTTCTGGACAGAAAAAAATCAAATACAAAAGCTTTGAGGCTGGATCATGCCCGGTGTACTCTAGGAACAGCAAGGAGTTATCAGTAGGAGCCGATTTAGTGAAGGGAAAAGTAGTAAGAGATGAAGTAGGAATAGGGAACAGATCATGTAGGACTTTGTGGGTCATTGTAAGAAATTTGGATTTTATATAAAAAAGACAGAAAGCCAGTGGAGTATTTTGAACAGGGGAGTAACAAGGGCTGATTTTCATTTTAAAAAAGATCACTGTGTTTAGAAAAAAAATGGTAAGGTGGCCAGGACAGAAATGAGGGCCCAATAAGAGGCTCTGCAATGATCCAAGTGAGGGATACCATGATTTAAACCACAGCGATTACAGTGAAGGGGGTGAGAAACAATTGGATTCTGAATATATTTTAAGGTTAGAATAACAGAATTGACAATTTTTGGATGTATAAAGAATTTCGATCTAAAATGGAATCAGAGGATGGAAAATGGAAAATTTCACTCTGAGGTGCTCTCAGAAAAGCAAGACTTAAGGACTGAGAAACTGATGCCCCATAAATGCCTGATTTATAGAAAACTGATAATATTTGGAATTTTCTTAAATGATAGAGAACTGGTCAGGGATTGCCTCATATCAGCCTTGGAAAGTTTGGGTTATGGTTTATAGAGGCAAGAGCAAGAAGCAACCCAGGTCGGGTGGGTCTCACAAAACCAGCTGAACTGAACTTTTGTCCATATGACTGGACTGGTTTTGTCTGCTTGGGAAATTCTTAAAGCTGGTCTCATTTGCTTTGATTTTAACAGATCTCTCCGTTATTTTTACTGATCTCTCCCCTCCTTACTTTCCCTGCCCATAAATACAGCCTCGCCCCAAACTTTAGCAAACTCTCTGTACCTTGCTACATTTTGCATGTCCCAAATTGCAATTTCTCTGTTATCCCAAAAAAGCTCATCTTTTTGAGCTAGCCTCAGTTTACCTCTTTATTTGGTTTGGCAGATGTGTGGCATGTAGTAGTGATATTAGCCCAGGACAACCTCCAATTTTGGGTCTGAGAGACTAGGATTTCAGAGCACCCAATAATAAAACCTCAAAATACATGAAACAAAGCCAATCAAATTGAAAGTAGACAAATCCACAATTACAAATGGAGACTTAACACTCTTCTAACAATAACTAATAGAGCAAGTAGACCAAAAAATCAGTAAGGACATAGAAGACTTTAGCGACTTGAGCAATTAATATTTGTAGAACATTACAGCAAACTGCAGAAAACCAGCGTGTCTAATGCACATGGAATGTGTACCAGGATAGATAATCTGCTGGAGTATAAAATAAGTCTAAATAAAGTTCAAATGATTTAATTATTACTAGATGTGTTTTCTGACTTCAATAGAATTAAATTAAAATCAATGGTAAGACATCTAGAAAGCCCCTAAATATTTTGAAATTGAAACACTAGTTTCTAAATAATTTATGAGTTAACTATTTTAAGATTCCCCATTGAAATATATACAAAACTTTTTAATTAGCAAATTAAATTCATCAAAGTTTATAAGAGGTGATATATCATGAAAAAGTGAAGTTTATTCCAGGAATATAAGGTTAGATTACATTCAAAAGCCAATCAGTGTAATTTTCATATTAACAGAATAAATGAGAAAAATTTTATGATCATTTCAATAGATGCAGGAAAAGAATTTTGGAAGATTTGATATATCATCATGATTTTTAAAAAAAAGTTCTCACCAAGCCAGGAATACAAGGGAATTTTCTCAATCTGATAAAATTCATCCACGAACACTCTATAATTAACACTGTATTTAATGAAGAATTTATAAAATGCTTTCCCCCTAACGTTGGGAACAATGCACTTTCATTCAACATCGTACTGGAGGTTCCTAGCCAATGCAATATGGCACCAAAAAGAAATACAACTGTAAAGATTGGAAACAAATAGGTAATGCTATCTTTATTCACAGGCAATATGATTGGTTATATATGAACAATCTTAAACTGCATTTCACACACACACGGACCAAGAAATGTGGTCAGTTTACAAAAATACATTTTATTCCTGTATGCTAGCAGTAATCAATGAGAAAATGAACTGTAAGAACACTGTTTTCAATACTATCTAACAATGTAGAATACATAGGGATAACTTTAACAAAAGAAATGCAAGTCTTGGGGGAGGAACAAAATGGCAGAGGAGTAGGAGACCTAAAGTTTGTCTGGTCCCAGGAATTCAGCTAGTTATCAAACCATTCTGAACACCTACAAATGAGCAAAGAAAAGAATAGCAGCAATTCTATGAACAGAAAAGCAACCACTTTCTAGAAGGTAGGACATGCAGAGACGTGAATCCGAGGCAATATTTGGGAAATTAGACTGGAGGGAGAGGGAGCCCCCGTCAGCCGGCTACCAGCAAGCGATAGAGCAGTGGAGCACAAAATCGGAACTTTTAGAAGTCGGCTCCACTGAGGGACATTGCTCCAGTGGCTAAGCGGGGAGGTGGAACCCTCGCTGGGACAGTGTGGTCTCAGGACCCTTAGGGTCACAGAAAGAACAGGATGCCTGAGTGCGGCAGAGCTCCCAGGTATCCGAGCGGGGAAACCAGCTGCAGAGACGGAGTCGAGGTGCAGGCTCTCAGCTCGGGGTTGCCATAAACTGTGATCTGTGGCTCAGTCAGGCCACTGCTCCTCCAGCAGGGACCCAACAAGCGGAAGATCCGGGGAGACCCCCTTTCCTCCCCCGGGGAGGAGCGGCGCAGGAGCACACCGCAGGGACCTGCTGGGTTTGGAGACTCCACACTGAGTCCTGTGCCAGAGATAGAAACGCTGGGTCACAGGCCGGGTGAGCACGGAGTACAGCTGGAGACCGGGGAGACAGGAGTGATTGACTGCTTTTCTCTGGGGGCTCACTGAGGAGGGGTTCCCAAGTTCTTGGCTCCTCTGGGGCAGAGATGGGGAGGCTGCCATTTTCACTCTCATCCCCCAAAGCTGTACTGAAGGCTTGCAGGAAACAAAATCTCCTGAGACCAAACCCAAACAGATTACTTAGCCTGGACTGGCAAGGGCGGGGCAATTCCGCCTCCCGCAAAGACATCTGGGAACCATGGCAACAGTCCCCTCCCCCAGAAGATCAGCAAGAACAACCAGTCAAGCCCAAGTTTACCGCTCAATGAGAACTGAAGAACTCCAGCGCCAGGGGAATAGAGCACATAGAATTCATGGCTTTTTTCCCATGATGCTTCAGTCTTCCAAAGTTAGTTTTTAAAATTTTTTTTCTTTTTCTATTTTTTTTAAAGATTTTATTTATTTATTTGAGAGAGAGAATGAGCGATAGAGAGCACGAGAGGGAAGAGGGTCAGAGGGAGAAGCAGACTCCCTGCTGAGCAGGGAGCCCGATGCGGGACTCGATCCCAGGACTCCAGGATCGTGACCTGAGCCGAAGGTAGTCGCTTAACCACCTGAGCCACACAGGCGCCTTCTTTTTCTATTTTTTTTAGTTGAATTTTTCTTCTTTCCTTTTTCAACCAACATCTTATCAATTACTTTTTTTAAATCTTTTTTAACTTTTCATTTTTACTGTCATATTCTATCTCTTCATTGTATTTAACCTTACTTTTTGTATCTATATATAAGTTTTTCTTTAAAATTTTGGGATACAGTTTCTTCTAACAGACCAAAATATACCCTAAATCTAGTGTATGATATTGTCCTAGTCTCCCATTTGATCACACTCTCTCTCTTTTTTTTAAATTTTTTTCATTCTTTTTTCAACAAACTCTTTATCTTATCCACTCCATTTTTTATTTATTTATTTATTTATTTATTTATTTATTTATTTATTTATTTACTTATTTATTAAGATTTTATTTATTTATTTGACTGAGAGGTAGAGACAGAGCACAAGTAGGCAGAACAGCAGTCAGAGGGAGAGGGAGAAGCAGGTTCCCTGCCAAGGCAGGGCGCCTGCCGTAGGGCTCAATCCCAGAACCCTGGGATTATGACCTGAGCCGAAGGCAGATGCTTAACCAACTGAGCCACCAAGGTGCCCCTCAATTTCTATTTTAAAATCCTTTTCAATTTTCATCTTTACAGTCATATTCCATCCCTTCGTTGTATTTACCCTTATTTTTGTATATATATGTTTTTCTTTCTTTAAAATTTTGGGAGGCAATTTCTTCTAACAGACCAAAATACACCCAAAATCTAGTGTGTGGCTCTGTTATTTCCACCAGCCTGATCATTTTTTTTTTCCCCTTTCTTTTCCCCCAGGTTTTAGGTCTCTTCTGATATGTTTAGTGTATATTTTTCTGGGGTCATTGTTACGCTTTTAGCATTTTTTTAAGACTTTGTCCTCTCATTCATCTGTTCTGCTCTGGACAAAATGACAAGATGGAAAAACTCACCTTAAAAAAAAAGAATAAGAGGCAATACCAGCTGCCAGGGACCTAATCAATACAGACATTAGTAAGATGTTGGAACTAGAGTTCAGAATGACAATTATAAAGATACTAGCTGGGTTTGAAAAAAAGCATAGAAGATACTAGAGAATCCCTTTCTGGAGAAATAAAAGAACTAAAGTTTAACCAAGTTGAAATCAGAAAGGCCATCAATGAGGTGCAATAAAAAATGGAGGCTCTAACTGCTAGGATAAATGAGGCAGAAAAGAGAATTCATGATAGAGAAGACCAAATGATGGAGAATGAAGAAGCTGAGAAAAAGAGAGAGAAACAACTACTGGATAAAGAGGGGAGAATTTGAGAGATAAGTGATACCATAAAGCAAAACCATATTAGAATAATTGGGATCCCAGAAGAAGAAAGAGAGAGAGGGGCACAAGCTATATTGGAGCAAATTATAGAAGAGAACTTCCCTAATTTGGGGAAGGAAACAGGCATCAAAATCCAGGAGGCACAGAGAATCCCCCTCAAAATCAATAAAAATAGGTCAACACCCTGACATCTAATAATAAAACTCACAAGTCTCAGAGACAAAGAAAAAATCCTGAAAGCGGCTCAGGACAAGAGGTCTGTAACCTACAATGGTAGAAACATTAGATTGGCAGCAGACCTATCCACAGAGACCTGGCAGGCCAGAAATGACAGGCATGTTATATTCAGAGCATGAATATCTAAATGAGAAAAATATGAAGCCAAGAATACTATATCCAGCTAGGCTGTCATTGAAAATAGGAGAGATAAAAAGCTTCCAGGGCAAACAAAAACCAAAAGAATTTGCAAACACCAAACCAGCCCACAAGAAATATAGAAAGGGGTCCTCTAAGCAAAGAAAGAGCCTAAAAGTAACATAGATCAGAAAGGAATACAGACAATATATAGTAACAGTCACCTTACAGGCACTACAATGGCACTAAATTCATATCTTTCAATAGTTACCCTGAATGTAAATAGACTAAATGCTCCAATCAAAAGACGCAAGGTATCAGATTGGATAAAAAAACAAGACCCATTGATATGCTGTCTGCAAGAGACTCATTTTAGATCCAAAGACACCTCCAAGTTTAAAGTGAGGGGGTGGAAAACCATTTACCATGCTAATGGACATCAAAAGAAAGCTGGGGTGGCAATCCTTATATCAGGCAAATTAGATTTTAAACCAAAGACTATAATAAGAGGTAAGGAAGGACACTACATCATACTTAAAGGGTCTATCCAACAGGAAGATCTAACAATTGTAAATATCTATGCCCCTAACATGGGAGCAGCCAATTATAAAAGCCAATTAATAACAAAAACAAAGAAACACATCGACAACAATACAATAATAGTGGGGGACTTTAACACCCCCCTCAATGAAATGGACAGATCATCTAAGCAAAAGATCAATAGGGAAATAAAGGCTTTAAATGACACAGTGGACCAGATGGACTTCACAGATATATTCAGAACATTCCATCCCAAAGCAACAGAATACACATTCTTCTCTAGTGCAAATGGAATATTCTCCAGAATAGATCACATCCTAGGTCACAAATCTGGTCTCAACCAGTACCAAAAGATTGGGATCATTCCCTGCATATTTTCAGACCACAGTGCTTTGAAACTAGAACTCCATCACAAGAGGAAAGTTAGAAAGAACTCACATACATGGAGGCTAAAGAGCATCCTACTAAAGAATGAATGGGTCAACCAGGAAATAAAAGAAGAATTAAAAAAATTCATGGCAACAAATGAAAATGAAAACACAACTGTTCAAAATCTTTGGGATGCAGCAAAGGTGTTCCTAAGAGGAAATTATATAGCAATACAAGCCTTTCTCAAGAAACAAGAAAGGTCTCAAATACACAAACTAACCCTACACCTAAAGGAGCTGGAGAGAGAACAGCAAATAAAGCCTAAACCCAGCAGGAGAAGAGAAATAATAAAGATCAGAGCAGAAATCAATGAAATAGAAACCAGAAGAACAGTAGAACAGATCAACAAAACTAGGAGTTGGTTCTTTGAAAGAATAAATAAGATTGATAGATAACCCCTGGCTAGAATTATCAAAAAGAAAAGAGAAAGAACCCAAATAAGTAAAATCATGAATGAAAAATGAGAGATCACAATCAACACCAAAGAAATACAAACAATTATAAGAACATATTATGAGCAACTATATGCCAGCAAATTAGATAATCTGGAAGAAATGGATGCATTCTTAGAGACATATAAACTACCAAAACTGAACCAGGAAGAAATAGAAAACCTGAACAGACCCATAACCACTAAGGAAGTTGAAGCAGTCATCAAAAATCTCCCAACAAACAAGAGCCCGGGGTCAAATGGCTTCCTAGGGGAATTCTACCAAACATTTAAAGAAGAATTAATACCTATTCTTCAGAAGCTGCTTTAAATAAAGAATAGAAATGGAAGGAAAACTTCCAAACTCATTTTACAAGGCCAGGATTACCTTGATCCCAAAACCAGACAGAGACCCATCAAAAAGGAGAACTACCGACCAGTATCTCTGATGAACAGGGATGCAAAAATTCTCACCAAAATACTAGCCAATAGGATCCAACAGTACATTAAAAGGATTATTCACCACGACCAAGTGGGATTTATTCCTGGGTTGCAAGTTTGGTTCAACATCCACAAACCAATCAATGTGATACAATACATTAATAAAAGAAAGAACAAGAACCATATGATCCTCTCAATAGATGCAGAAAAAGCATTTGACAAAGTACAGCATCCTTTCTTGATTAAAACTCTTCAGAGTGTAGGGATAGACGGTACCTACCTCAATATCATAAAAGCCATCTATGAAAAACCCACAGCTAATGTCATGCTCAATGGGGAAAAACTGATAACTTTTCCCCTAAGGTCAGGAGCATGGCAGAGATGTCCACTATCACCCACAGCTGTTCAACATAGTACTAGAAGTCCTAGCCTTAGCAATCAGACAACAAAAAGAAATAAAAGGTATCCGAATCGGCAAAGAAGAAGTGAAACTCTCACTTTTTGCAGATGATATGATCCTTGATGTGGAAAACCCAAAAGACTCTACCCCAAAACTGCTAGAACTAACTCATACAGGAATTCAGTAAAGTCGCAGGATATAAAATAAATGCACAGAAATCAGTTGCATTTCTATACACTAAAAACAAGACACAAGAAAGAGAAATTAAGGAGTCGATCCCATTTACAACTGCACCCAAAACCCTAAGATACCTAGGAATAAATCTAACCAAAGAGGCCAAGGATCTGTACTCAGAAAACTATAAAATGCTCATGATTTAAATTGAGGAAGACACAAAGAAATGGAAAAACGTTCTATGCTCATGGATTGGAAGAACAAACATTGTGAAGATGTCAGTGCTACCTAGATTAATCTACACATTTAATGCAATACCTATCAAAATATCAATAACTTTTTAAAAAGAAATAGAACAAATAATCCTAAAAATGGTATGGAACCAGAAAAGACCCCGAATAGCCAGAGGAATGTTGAAAAAGAAAAACAAAGCTGGTGGCATCACAATTCCGGACTTCAAGCTCTATTACAAAGCTGTAATCATCCAGACAGTATGGTACTGGCAGAAAAACAGACACACAGATCAATGGAACAGAATAGAGAGCCCAGAAATGGTCCCTCAACTCTGTGGTCAACTAAAATTCAACAAAGCAGGAAAGAATGTCCAATGGAAAAAAACAGTCTCTTCAACAAATGGTGTTGGGAAAGTTGGACAGCCACATGCAGAACAATGAAACTGGACCATTTCCTTACACCACACACAAAAATAGACTCAAAATGGATGAAAGTCCTAAATGTGAGACAGGAATCCATCAACATCCTGGAGAAGAACACAGGCAGCAACCTCTTCAACCTCAGCCACAGCAACTTCTTCCTAGAAACATCGCCGAAGGCAAGGGAAGCAAGCACAAATATGAACTATTGGGACTTCATCAAGATAAAAAGCTTTTGCACAGCAAGGGAAACAGTCAACAAAACTAAAAGACAACCAACGGAATGACCTGTCAGATAAAGGGCTAGTATCTAAAATCTATAAAGAACTTATCAAACTCAACACCCAAAGAACAAATAATCCAATAAATGGGTAGAAGACATGAACAGACATTTCTGCAAAGAAGGCATCCAAATGGCCAACAGACACATGAAGAAGTGTTCAACATCACTTGGCATCACGGAAATCCAAATCAAAACCTCAATGAGATACCACCTCACACAATCAGAATGGCTAAAATGGGGTGCCTGAGTGGCTCAGTCGTTAAGCGTCTGCCTTCGGCTCAGGTCATGATCCCAGCGTCCTGGGATCGAGTCCCATATTGGGCTGCCTGCTCGGCAGGAGGCCTGCTTCTCCCTCTTCCACTCCCCCTTCTTGTGTTCCTGCTTTCATGCTGTCTCTCTCTCTGTCAAATAAATAAATAAAATCTTAAAAAAAAAAAAAAAGAATGGCTAAAATTAACAAGCCAGGAAACAACAGATGTTGGCAGGGATGCGGAGAAAGGGGAACCCTCCTACACTGTTGGTGGGAATGCACACTGGTGCAGCCACTCTGGAAAACAGTATGGAGGTGTCTCAAAAAGTTGAAAATAGAGCTACTCTACAACCCAGCAATTGCACTACTGGGTATTTACTCCAAAGATACAAATGTAGTGATCCAAAGGGGCACATGCACCCCAATGTTTATAGCAGCAATGTCCACAGGAGCCAAACTGTGAGAAGAGCCAGATGTCCATCAACAGATGAATGGATAAAGAAGATGTGGTATATATATATATATATATATATATATATATATATATATATATATATATACACACACACAATGGAATATTACGTAGCCATCAGAAAATGAAATCTTGCCATTTACAACGACGTGGTTGGAGCTAGAGGGTATTATGCTAAGCAAAATAAGTCAATCAGAGAAAGACAAGTATCATATGATCTCACTGATATGAGGAATTTGAGAAATAAGACAGAAGATCATAGGGGAAGGGAGGGAAAAATGAAACAAGACGAAACCAGAGAGGGAGACAAACCATAAGAGACTCTTAATCTCAGGAAACAAACTGAGGGTTGCTGGAGTGGAGGGGCATGGGAGGGATGGGGTGGCTGGGTGATGGACATTGGGAGGGTAAGTACTATGGTGAGCGCTGTGAATTTGTGTAAGACTGATGAGTCACAGACCTGTACCCCTGAGACAAATAATACATTATATGTTAATTTAAAAAATTAAAAAAATATACATAAAATCTTAAAAAAAAGAAATGAAAGTCTTATATGTTGAAAACTACAAAACATTGCTGTGAGAAATTACAGTAGACTTAGATGGAAAATTGTGTTTATGGAATAGAAGACTCAATATCATTTTGATATCGATCTCCCAGTTGATTCACAGAGTCACTGTAATGCCAAACAAAATCTCAAAATTATTTTTTATAGAATTTGAGGAGATTTTAAATTCTATATGAAAAAGAATAGGACTTAGCATAGCCAAAAGAATCTTGCAAAAGAACAAATTTGGCAGACTATTGCTATATGACTTCAGTTTACTATAGATCAGTGTTTTTTGACATTTTTTTATTATTGTTTCCCTCTCCCAGAAGAAAGTTAAATTAAAATTCTCCATGATGAGAGAAATTACATCTTAAATAAAGATTTTGTCAGGTAAGGTTGAAATTTAGGGTGTCACTCACCATTGTAATAGCCAAGATTTTTTCACCCATTACCAAGAACCAATTTTCACCTCCTTGGGGATGATACCTCTATTGAGAACACGTATTAATGAGCTATACTAATATGGACAGTATGAGTCTACTTATAGAAATTCTAGAACAGACAAAATTAATCTCTGATAATAGACAAAACATTGGTTACCTGTGATGGGTAGGGTTTGACCCAAAAGGGGGCACAGGGAACTTTCTGGAGTGGTTTAAATATTCCATATCTTTGTTGGCCTATTAATTATGGGGACGTCCCACATGTCATATCTAAGTTTTTTTTTTAAAAGATTTTATTTATTTATTTGACAGAGAGAGACACAGTGAGAGAGGGAACACAAGCAGGGGGAGTGGAGAGGGAGAGAGAGAAGCAGGCTTCCCGCTGAGCAGAGAACCCAATGCAGGGCTCGATCCCAAGACCCTGGGATCATGACCGGAGCCGAAGGCAGACGCTTAACGACTGAGCCACCCAGGTGCCCCTCACTAAGTTTTGTATATAAAATCACTGTATGTAAATTTTACCCCAGTTAAAATAAAAGATTCATATGAAGATCATAGTTTAATTTAAAAGAATATATCCTTATATTTGTCATCCGATAAATATGCAAACAAATTAGGCATTAAGTACATCTTGGTAAGTTATGCATTATATACTATATGTTACTTTATTGATATCCAGTGACAAGCAAAATATTTCCATTTGCATTTCTAAAAGTTATATGAACATTAAATCCAAAAATGAAAAGCCTGGCATGATGAAAATAAATTTTAATATATGCCACCCTATTGTTTTTCTACCTTTGTAAATTGCATTAAATCTCCCCAGGAAAAAATGTCTTTTGGTTACAAATGCCACGTGGCAAAGTACCTCAAAACTATATTAAAATAACCATATTAATATTAAATTAACCATTTTAAATATTAAAATATATTAAAATATTAAAATAATCATTTTAAATTATTAAAATTAAAATATTAAAATAACCATTTTCTTTTTGTTCAGAATTTTTTTGCAAGTCAGCAGTTTAAGACGGACTCATGCTGGCAATTCTTGGGGAGTCTCACGTGGTTGCAGTCAGCTGTTGCTGGGACTGCAGTCATCTGAAGGACCAACTGGGCATAACGTCCAATATGGGGCACTCAAGTGAATGTGAATTGCCGGCTGATTGCTGAGCCCTCACCTGGCTCTTGGCTAATGTGACTACACGTGGGCTCTCCAGCATAATGCTCTGAGGGTAATAGGACTACTTAGAAAGCAGTTCAAGGCCCCACGTACGAGTGTACCAGTGAACAAGACAGAAGCTGTGTTATCTTCTCTGATCCAGCCTTGGATGTCATGCAGAGTTACTTCTGCATTCTATGAGTTAACAAGTGAGTCGCTGGTTTACCCTCATTCAAGGAGAGAGGACACAGAGCAGATTCCTCCATAGGAGCAGTATCAGAGAATTTCCAATCTTTTTTTTTTTTTTTTGAAACGGCCACAGACTAAAAAACAATAAAGGAATGAAACATTTTTGTTTTGTTTTTGTTTTGTCTTGAAGAGTTGAGATCCATTGAGATCCAGCATATTCTAGCCTGAGTGAAAAATATTTCTGAGAGATTAAGATTTCATCTAGACGTTGAGATCAATGTTATTATATTCATATAATCTCTCTTAATAGTTTCACCTAATCAGTATCCCTGTTACTGGAGTAGTTGGGGTGGGATGGTAAGGATTTGGAGCAATTAAGTTTAAATGGGTCCTTTTTGATTCAGCAGCTTCTCAGGGATGGAGCTCTAAATTACTTGTTAGTTCATTTACACAGAAGCAGGATTAGGTAAGAACATAGAGCTACTGAGGATTCTAAATTCAGAGGATTTAAGGAGATTCTTTTTCTTTTGACTTTTTGAGTATAGCTGACACACAACATTACATTAGTTTCAGGTGTACAATATAATGATTCAACTTCTCTATATGTTATGCTATCCTCCCCACAACTGTAGCTCCCATCTCTCACCATACAACGCTATTACAACATCATGGACTGTATTCCCTATGCTGTGTTTTTTATTCCCATGACTTATTCATTCCATAAAGGAAGCCTGTACCACCCCCAAAATATGGAATGCTACATGAATTTGTGGGTCATTCTTGTACAGGCCATGCAAATCTTTGTATTGTTGCCATTTAAATATATGTGCTCCTGAAAGGAGCACAGGAAGATTGTATTCTATCCATTCATATATACACTCATGATGAATTCTTGCATTTATCCGTAACCTTTCATTTCTTTCTCTAGGGAACAAGAGGAAGTTGCCTAACCTGGAATGGCCCGACTCTAATTCCATGATTTCAGCTCCCTGTTGTGAGAGAGTCCTCGAAAGGGATATCAAGATCATTTGCAGGAAGGAAACTAGCTCTGAGGCCTGAATGGTGGTCATGAAGGATGCTTGTGTTGGGACAAAGGACCCAATAATTTAGTGCCATCCAGTCATGCTTGAGAGGAAAAGCTGAGCTCCTGACACATTTTCAAATTTTCTCTCAACTCTGCAAAACCTCTCTCATCTCATAACAGGACATGGCCTGACTGCCTGGGGAGGTGATGAGTGCCACAGATGTGTAGTTTTCAAACAATTTATTTACGTCAGCCTCTTGAAACATGTTGAATTGAGGTGGGGGGTAGGGTATCTCTACCCTATAGGGTATCTCAAACTTCACTATTGATTTAGGAATAAAGCTTGGGAAAATGCTTATTTATGACCACCTGGATTCCTTCACTCAAGATGAATTTATGGTAGAATAGCAATTTATTTGTTAGTTTTCTTGGCTCTGACACGATAATGTGTTTGGTAAATATGAAGCCATATTACTGTACAGCGCAAGAAAAAAATGATATAATCTGAAATGGTTCTTCTCAGACTCATTTTTCAAACAGGTCTCCTGGTTTAGATGGAAACTAATGGCTTACACACTGGCAATGTGTTAGAAAACTGTTACTTTATGATTGTGTACAAAAGGAAATGAGATGTCAGGTAAGCCAATCAATCAGCTCTTTAAAGCATCATCTTTTCTCAGTAATGAATAGTTTCTCTCAGCATTTGGTTAATTTTTCTTGCTGGGATCTAAAGAGTCTTCCTTGAATCTAAACTACAGAATGATATACGCAACTAGGGATCACTTACAATAATGTCACCTTGCGTCTCTGCCTGCCTTTGAGGTTGAGTTTGGGGTGCTCCATGCTTTTAAAAGTTCCTGTTTCAGTGATTACTTTGCCACCAGCTGCTGTTTCTTCTCTCCATTTCTGGACCATAAATATGGAGTCTCTGGGGAACCTCAGACTGCTGGACCAACCCTAGCTTGAAAGAGGTGCCTCTTCCCTTTTCATGTCATTGAACTGAGAGCCCCAGTACTAGAATGAGAAAGAGGCTCAGAATACTGGAGCAAAAGAAAGATTTGAGTCATTGAACATTAGAACCCTCTGTTTCACCTCTCAGGCAATAAAGGCCAAGGTTGCATAAATGATTTTTCCAAAGTCACACCTTACATGTCTCCAGACTCAACAACCAATGCCCCCACCCCTGCCATTGAGCTCCTCTGTATCTGTAATAAAAAATTAAAGCAATTTGAAAAGTCAGCACTAAAAAGTGTGAGGACCATGAAACTATTATACCCCTCTTCCTATTCCTTTTAGTTTCTAGTCCCTAGAAACTAAATATTTCAAATATTTGGAGCTCTTGGGATAAATTACTGGTTAAATTACTGGTTAAAGCTCTCCAGACTGTGATCATCTCTTTCATTTGTTTTGTTTTGCCTTTTACTGCTGGACAGAGGATTCATTCTTAGAACTTAAATTTTCTTCCTTGTAATTTACGAACTATCATGTAGATTTTCCCTATTGGTAAGAAGTCTTCTTTTTTCCTGCCACGGAAATGGTAGACTTTCACTAACTGTCTGAGCCCGTGTGGGTAGGCCCCTGCTTTATTGCCCAAACCTATATATTCCTTAATACATAAGCCTTTAGCTGTAAGAGACAAACAGCGTTAGATAAATTGGACTTGTCTCATTTGACCTAGCAAATAAAACAGCTATAGCCATTTGATGCAACTTCTAAAACATTATCTCCTATAAGCAACTGCATCACTGTCATTATTTTTGATATGTCAATTTTCATGTATTAGTAGCTACTTTTTGTACTAAATGACAGTGCTCATATTTTTCTTTGATGAACTTTAATGGAATATTTAAACAGCTTTAGAACTTCAATCAATACTGAATATTTTAAGGAGACCCTACCATTAAATATGAAAATATTCTGTAAAGTAAAAGCAGCACATAGAAATTTCATGTGTTCCTACAGTATCATTTGACCCACAGCCCTAGTATTTGTGGATAAAATTACAGATGTGTTTTTTTTTCTTTAATCATTATTCATAGAAAATAACATTTTAAAGAATACAAGTGAGGAAACTCTTCAGCTGCAGCTAGTATATGCCACACTGTGATTTCATCACGAACTAAGGATATTTAAAAAGAAACAATTCTACATTGTTAAATTATGCAATTTTTTTAAAAAAAATGTACTAGTGAAATAAGAGTAAAGTCTGCCCTTCTGTTAGGAGGACATAATTTTAATAAGAAATTAACACAATGTGAGTCCAAGTCTGTTTAAGTCCTCTAGAAAAGCATTTTCTCTTGATTGCTTTTAATATGAAACAGTTGGCTCACAAATAAATTAATGCTAGCCGGTGCACATTTCCCTTTGGATAGCTTTTCTTTTCTTTTTTTTCCCTCCAGCCTGAGACCAGTCATCAGCCATTTGGTTAGGTTTCTTAGTTCTTTGAAAATGCTTTCACAACTTGAAAGGTTTCTTACATACCTGTACGCTATGCATTGCATCTCAATGTATGGCATTCCCAGCATTGGAATTTGGAAACTCTGTGCGGCAGCAAATTGTACAGTAGTGCTACTGACCTAGCTAGTTTGGGGGAAAGACCTTCTGAAAAGCTTAGTGCTGCTACTGAATGCTACCTTTGTTTTACTGAACTTTCATTAAGCAAAATAACAAAAATCGGAAATTTCAATCATACCTCATAAGGTTAGACCCAATGCACTCTAGGGATTCATATGTATTACTCAAGAATGGTTGCACCGAGTAATTATAATCTATCTCATTTATAGCCTCAGACAGGGATGAGTGGAAATAAAACTATGTCCAAATTCTTCAACCATAAACTTGCATTAAGATATAACTCTGGAATCCTAGAATATTCATTAGGTTCCTGAAATAGGGTTTAATAGCATTTCCCCTCACTCCTATTTTGTTTCTGCCTCTACTACCAAGGAGGAGTTTCTACTGTTTATTATATGGCAGACAGTGGGTTTAAAAGTGCTCAGAACTCCACGTGTATCATATGATCTCACTGATATGAGGAATTCTTAATCTCAGGAAACAAACTGAGGGTTGCTGGAGGGATGGGGGTGGGAGGGATGGGGTGCCTGGGTGATGGACATTGGGGAGGGTATGTGCTATGGTGAGTGCTGTGAATTGTGCAAGACTGTTGAATCACAGATCTGTACCTCTGAAACAAATAATGCAAGATATGTTAAGAAAAAAAAAAGAAGAAGAAGATAGCTGGAGGGGAAGAATGAAGGGGAGTAAACCGGAGGGGGAGACGAACCATGAGAGACGATGGACTCTGAAAAACCAACTGAGGGTTCTAGAGGGGAGGGGGGTGGGGGGATGGGTTAGCCTGGTGATGGGTATTAAAGAGGGCACGTACTGAATGGAGCACTGGGTGTTATATGCAAACAATGAGTCACGGAATGCTACATCAAAAAGTAATGATGTATGGTGATTAACATAACATAATAAAGTAAAAAAAAATTTTAAATAAATAAATAAATAAAGTGCTCAGAACTCCAGAGTTCTAATTTGGAGCCTTGAGAATGGCTGGTTTCACACCCAGACTATACTCTATACTTCCTCCTCATCCTGGGCTCACTCCATTTTGTCACTCTATATATGTATATAGATAGATAGATAGATCTCTGTGCCAGAAAAAGCAAAGCTACATTTCCCACTTTCATAGTATGAATTATTGCTGGGAGTTCTTCTGGGCCAGAAACTATATTTTCCAGGCTTTTTGCATCCAAGCCAAAGATTTTCATCAATGAGACATGAGCTGAAGTGGGATGTTCCCTTTTGGACCTGGGTTTTTGAAAAGTAGTTACTCTTCTCTAATCTCTCTCATACTCTTTCCCTTTTCCTTTCGGCTGCCTGGAGGCAGATGACACTGAGGTCCTAAGGGAATCCAGAGCCTCAGGCCAATGGAGTCTAGTTCCCTGAATCACTGCCTAAAGGAAAGACACACCTGCCAAACAGAAGAGCCACCTTGGACTTTTGCATGAGTAGGACAGAAACTTCTATGGGGGTGAGCCATGGGAATTTGGTGGTTTACTTGTTACAGCAGCTGGTATTTTCTAACTATAATTGTTTCATATGCTCTTTTGAATTTACTAAGAAGTAAAACTGACTTGTTCACTTTTTTTTTTAAAGATTTCATTTATTTATTTATTTGAGAGAGAGAGAATGAGAGATAGAGAGCACAAGAGGGAAGAGGGTCAGAGGGAGAAAGAGACTCCCCGCTGAGCTGGGAGCCCGATGCGGGACTCGATCCCCAGACTCCAGGATCATGACCCGAGCCGAAGGCAGTCGCTCAACCAACTGAGCCACCCAGGCACCCCAATCACTTGTTCACTTTTGAAACTTCTTATATTCCCAACTCCTACTCAGTGTCTAGCACAGTGTTTTTATATTCAATGGGTAGCAATAAAACTATCTCTTACTGAGTTCTTGCTATATGGTCATCACTATGCTAAGAGATTTTCATATATTAACACAATCATCTTTACAACCTATCGCAATATCGTTACAAGAGAGCACAAAGAAATGGAACCTCTCCAAGAACACAGACAGACTGGATAGCTAGCTGAAGTTCACACAGTTAGTAAAGGTTCAAATCCGTAATATCTAAGTTTAACTCATATTTCTTTGACACTAAACTAAGTTGTTATCTGCAAATTTCATCTACTGAGGACTTTCTCTGGGCCATCTATGTATGTTGCAAAAATCATCTCATTTAATCTTCAAGCCTATGCGGAAGCCACTTAACAGAAGAGACAAGACTTTTATAGCTTAAGCATTTTTTTTTTTTGAGCACTTGCACTGTGAGCCGTTTTATGATATGTGAAATACAAAGCTCGTAGGTTTATTGACTATTTCACAGAGTAGTTAGTTGATCAAATGCTGACATCAACACAACTGAAGAACTCACACAAGTCAGGGTGGAAGATTAAAATCAAGATAGCCTGTAACTTGGATATTCAAGACTTAACTAGAAAGATATTATATTCGTTTGTTGGGGCTTAGAAAACGGGGTGGCTTAAACAACAGAAATCTATTGTCTCACAGTTCTGGAGGCTATGAATCTGAGATTAAGATGTCAGCAGGTTTGCTTTCCTCTGAGGGCTCAGACAGAAAATCTGTTCCGTGCCTCTTGCCCAGCTTCTGGTGGCTGGCTGGCAATTTTTGCTCTTCCTTGGCTGGTAGAAACATCACCTTGATCTCCGCCTTCATCGACACATGGTGTTCTCCTTGTGTGTTTATCTTTCCTCTTAATTTACCTTAAAAAAAAACAACAAGATTCCTGTCATATTGGATTAGAGCCTACCCTGATGACCTTATTATAACTGGATTACCTTTCTAAAGAGGCTGTCATCAAATAAGGTCACACTCTGAGGTACTTGGGGTTAGGACTTCAACACATGGATTCGGGTGGGAGGACACATAATTCAAACTATAACAGGTATTCATGGGTTCACTAAATGAATATGTAAATACTACGCATCTCCTGGGTGCCAGGCACTGTTGTAGGTGGCGGGGGAGTAAGCAATGAATGGAGCAGATAAGGTCCTGCTTGAATGGCACACTGTCTCACCTGTACCTACTTCCTCCAAAGTGCTGTGTGCTGCACCCCACTGGACTCCTTGTTAATTTTTTTTTTTGTTTTAAGATTTTATTTATTTATTTGACAGAGAGAGAGAGAGACAGCCAGAGAGGGAACACAACAGGGGGAGTGGGAGAGGGAGAAGCAGGCTTCCTGTTGAGCAGGGAGCCCGATGCGGGGCTTGATCCCAGGACCCTGGGATCACGACCCGAGCCGAAGGCAGAAGCTTAACGACTGAGCCACCCAGGCACCCCCCTTATGAATTTTCTTGATAAATTATTTTAACATTTTAATCCCATATTTTAAACAGCTAACAGACTATACATGTCTCCCATTTTCCAAACCCTGTACAATAAAGAAATTCTTCGGCTATATTTAACAAATTAATGTATACCACCTAGGGGTAAATTTGGGATGTTAGAAAACCTATGGAGTTTTTCTTAGGTCCTCAGCATGACCCTTAGTGAATTAATCTGGGCTGTTTGTTGAATGATATAACGTACAACATGGTAAGCCAATTAACTGTTATGTAACATAACATTGCTTTGCATTAATTTTGCATTTCTAAGCTGTTAAAATGCCTTATATACTCTAGGCCTGATACTTCTGGAGTTAAGCAGTTTGCAAAGTGGTGTAGTAATGACATGTTAAGATGGTCTTACCACATCTGTTCTTTTCAGGGAGGCAAACTGGCAGGATTCAGGGAAGGATATCCTCACGGACAAGAAGGAGCTAAAAATTGATGCACAGTCTGAAAAGATAAGTGTGTTTTAGCACTTCTCCTAGAAGAAATCAGGAAACAGCCATTTTAGATATGCACTGCACAAATTAACATTTTGATATCAGACAGTTCTACTAATTTCTCGAGAAAAGAAAAATGAGGAAAGAAAAAAAATCTTTGTACTCAGGTGCCCTCCTGGATGGACTGGCAGGACCCAGCACTGTGTCCCTGGCCTCTGGGTAATGACATTTGTTGAAAGGTAAGTGTGTCACCCAATGTGGGGGGAGAAGGAAGTTCTGCTGTATTGAAACATTCTTGGAAGCCTATTCTCAGTCATGCTTTATTTATTCTTCCTGGAACATCTTCCCACACTCCCATCTCCCATTTGCTGGGCTAATTTTCTCAGCTTCACAAATTTGATTTTATGCTTTTGAGAAATCTTCCCTGATGTCCCCAATCCCATATTAGTGTCCCTTGCTCTCTGTTCCTTTGACACAGTACTTACCCCTATCATGGCCCCCATGATAGAGCGAATACCAATCTACCAATGTATCTCTTCTACACAATGAACTTGAAGACAGGGATTTCATCTTTTTCACAGTGGTAGACCTGGGGCCTGGCCATATATATTTGTCAAAAGAGAAAGAATGATAAACATTTTATCCAATTATTTTGCTAAGAACACTTCATTTTTTTTTAAATTTACACTAGAAAAGCACAGTATGAAATGAAGAGGCGTGCATGTGGATACACAGTGGTTATAATTAAATGAGGGATTTTCCGTTGTTGCTCTGTCATTTATAGTTGGATGACATTTGAGAAGTCAACCTTGCTTGAAACTTCAGCTCTTCATGAATAAGATTTTTAAAAAAACAATAAAAGTCTCAATCAATTCCTCGGAATGTGGTGATGATCACCTGAGACGTATGCAAAACATTTTGTGAAAGGCCATAAAAGTACTCCAAAAAAAAAAAAAAAAAGAAGAAGAAGAAAGAAAGAAATCAGTGCCATTAATCAGATTGCATAAAATTCACTTATGGAAAGAACAAGTACCCAAAGATCCCCAAATGTACTTTATTGCCAAAACTGCTCTTTGTAAATTTTGCTGTATATCATGGCCAACAAATATTTATGGAATTCATGCTGGAGACAGCAGTTCTTTCATTTGCATTTTGGGTGAAAGTGCAGAAGGTTTGGCATTGTCAAATGCGTTTCCTAATTAAGTGATGAAAGTCATTTGAATCTCTTTATTTTCCACTAGGCCCAGGGAGGCTTTTGTAAGATAAAGTCCTGAAATCAACCACTGTTTTGACTCCTTTTTGTTTTTCTTTCCTTGTGGCATAGTATCAGTTTACGGTTTCAGATTCCTACTGCTGCTGTAACAAGTTGCCACAAAGTTGTTACAACACAAACGTGTCCTCATACAGAACTGGACGTCAGAATGAAAGCAAGGTGTCACCAGACAGCTTTGCTTCTGGAGGCTTCACTGGGGAATCAATTTCCTTGCCTTTTTATTTTTTCCCCAGCTTCTAGAGTCTGCCTTCATTCCTTGGGTTTTTTCTCATCAGCGTTCCAATCTCAGCCTCCGTGGTCACATCTCCCACAGCTCGTTTGACCCCCCTCCCCCTCATAAGCACTCTTGTGACTCATCAGATGTTAGGAATTGATTCCTGACCGTAGTCTAATTATGTAGTAAGTTAACCCATAAGAACAGTTCCCTCTGCTGAGAAAGCAACTTAAAAAGAAGAAATGTATGCAGCATTTTGAGAGAGATGAGCATTTGGCCATTGATTGTTTTTCTTCTTTAATAAAGCTCTCTGTCTGATATTTTCCCAGCTTGTGAGGGTTCACCTTTCAGAACTCTCACTGGTTGCTTTCAGGATCCATCACATCCCACTTAGTGTGTTACAGAGTATTGACAAATTGCATACTTCAGTTTTATATATAGTGTTTTCTGACAGTATAGTTTTCCTACCTTCTGCTTCTAACAGTAGCCAAATGTGCTTTAAACTATCCCATCATCTCTTCGCTTATGCTCCCCCTGCAAAAGACGAGAGAGAGAGAGAGAGAGAGAGAGAGAGAGAGAGAGGACCTCTGTCTCATCACATGGAAACTAGTTTTGTCAAAAGGTGTGAGATCTTCAAAGTTGTGCGTCGTTTGAGGGTGGTTGAAACTGCCAGAGATACAGCAGTAACACTTCTTTATGGCACCAAAAGAAGTGTCAAGATAGAGCAGACACTCCTGCAGCCTGAAAAGCAGTTTTAGTGACAGCCACTTTCTCCTGGGCTATTTCTAGAAACCAGGATTGTTCTGTCATTAAGAACAAATTTGAAACCAGATTCTCCACTGAAGACAATATTTTGGGGGGTGGATATCTTTTAGGGTACCTATCTTCCCCCCTGTACTTGTAGTACCTCAGGCACTAGGGGTGAGGCAGGAATCCTTTTTGCTCCTACTGTACCTTCTAGACTGTTCTCTTTCCTTTCTAAGCCAACAGATTGTGCCCATATGCAGCCCAACTACCAACCCATCTGCCAACCAACATCCCCTTATTCCTTGAAGATGTTAGCTCCTGGCTTGCTGTCATGCTCTCCAGCACTACCCTTGTCATAACAGTGGGTGATTTCAATATGCACTTGCTTTATTCTCCCAAACCCCTAAAATTTCAGTTTCTTTAGCTGCTGTCATTCAATGACTTTTTTTCCTCTAAACCACCGCAGACATTCATTCCCACTGACAGCACCAATCGCGAAATCCCTCCGTAATCTTACAGCCAAGCACTGAGGTCTCTGAACAACATCTCTTAGCCTTTCTGCTCACTCATACTACTGTTCTGATACTCTTTCAATCCCTTCATAGTTAAAATTCTTTGATTCTACGGGCTTTTTACTTATTCTCATGTCCTACCTCCCCTTTTTAGATTCATGTCAATCATTATAATCATTTCCTTGAATACACATTTACATATCTTGTATTTACTTGGCAAAAATCCCAATCCTCATTAAAACTAAATCTCTGTCTACCTTATCCCTGTACCTGTTCAGGTGAAAATGTCTGGAGAAAAACACATGCCGTATTGACTGATTTCACTTAAGTTCATAATCAATTACTTTAACTGGCTGTTAATGTGCTCAACAATAATACCACATTTCCTGCTCCATTTATTTTCCCATTCTCCCAAATAACTTATTCATATCTCCTCTTCTCTCCTCCCACTTCTGATCGCCAACACCTTCCTCATCTTCCTGATGACACAGTCAAAAGAGAATTTCCCAGTTCTTGCCATTTCTGCATACTCTGTATTACTCTATGTCCATATTTTATTCTGTGTCCATTTCCTCTTGAATATATCAGTCAGGCCTTCACCCACACCATCCCCTCTCAGCTAGTCTTTTCCAGGTCACCAGCTGACTTGCATGTTCTAAATGAAAGATCAATTCACAGTTCTCATCTTACTTGACCTACAAGTTAACAAATTTTATCATTCTCTCCCTGAAACACTTTCACTTGGCTTCCAGAACATCACACTCTTGGTTTTCCAGCCACCTCATTGGCCACCCCTTGGTTTCCTTTGGTGATTCTTTCTTTCTCATCTCTCTGGACACTTAATGTTGGGGTGTCTCAGGGACAATTCTTAACGCTACTAGTGATCTTAGTATGCAAACATACAGTATCGAATGTATTTCAGATATAAATTATGTTATATGTTTCTAAAATGTATAATTAATTCTTTGACCCATAGGTTATTTGGAAGTGTGTTATTCAGTTTTCATATATCAGGAGATTTTCTACTTTTCCAAATTTATTTCTAGTTTAAATCCCATTGTTTTTTAAGGAACATACTCTGTGTGATCTCAATCTTTTAAATTTATTAAGACTCATTTTTATAGCCCAGCCTATGATCTGTTTGGATGAACGGGACCATGTACACTTGAAAGTCATATATTTTCTGCAGCTGTTGGGCATAGTGAACTGTAAATGTCAGTTAGGTCAAGTTAGTTAGTCATGGTCTTCCAGTCTTCTATATCCTTCCTGAATTTCTTGTCTGCTTCGTGTATTAGTTACTGGGAGAAAAATGTGAAAATCTCTGAGTAGGATTGCGGACTTACTTACTTTTTTCTTTTCCTTTTTTCCTCATTTTTTTTCAGGTACTTTGAAACTGTTATTCAGTTAAATATATTTAAGATCACTGTATCTTCCTAATGACTTGACACTTTTATCATTAGGAATTCTCCGTGACTTAATACTCATTGACTTTGAATCATACAGCATGTTTTCTTTGTTTAAGCATATCTGTGTCCTTACACCCCAAACAGATTCCTTATAAACATTATTTAGTTGAGTCTTTCTTTCCAAACTGGCAAGTCTTTTAAATAGAGTGGTTGAATCTACTTAGATTTATTAAATTACTGATATAGTTGGGTTCAAGCTTAGTATTTTGCTCTTTGCAAGATACTTTTTTGCATACTCTTTTTATATACATCCCATCTGTTAAGTGTTCTTTTGAAAAAAAAATTTAAAAATAACCTTTTATATTTGCCCTCATATTTACCATTTTCAATGATCTTCATTAAGTCCTATAGGTCCAGACCTTCATCTGGGAACATTTCTCTTTAACTTTAGAACTTCCTTTGTGTTTGTGTGGCATGGGTTTGCTGGTGTCGAATGCATTAAGCACTTGTTCATCTGAAAGGTATTTATTTTGCTTCTGTTTTGGGATAACTATTTTTGCTGCATATATGATTCTAGGTCCTTGGATATGTTAGTAAAGATGTTTTTACATTCTCTTTTCATTTCCATTTCTTTCTGATGAGAAGACAGTATCATTTTTATTGTTGTACTGATGAATATAATGTGTTTTTTGCCTCTTGCTGGTTTTAAGATTTTTCTCTTTGAGTTTTCATTTTCACTTTGGTTTTTTGTTGTTGTGGTGGTTGTTTTTTGTTATTTGTTTGTTTTAGAGAGAGAGAGAGAGAGAGAGAGAGTGAGAAAGAGAGCAGAGTGGGAGGAGCAGAGGGAGAGGGAGAGAAAGAATCTTAAGCAGGTTCCTTGCCCAGCATGGATCCCGATGTGGGGCTGATCCCACCACCCTGAGATCATGACCTGAGCCAAAGTCAAGAGTCAACCGCTTAACCTACTAAGCAACCCAGGCCCTGCATCTTCAGTTTCACTTTGAGGCGCCCCAGTGTGGTCTTTATATTTATTCATTCTCTTGGAATTTTCTGTATTTCTTGCATCTGTGGATCAATATTTTTAATCAAACTTAGAACATTTTTGGCCCCTATCTTTTCACATATTTTCTATTCTGCTTCATTTTCTGTCTCTAACTCCATCTGGACTCTAGTTGCATTTATTTTTGTTAAACTATTCGACATTAGCCCACATGTATGGAAACTGTGGCCTGCAGTTTTCAGTCTTATATTTCCTCTCTGGAGGTCAGATTAGATAGATTGAGATTGTTGACTTTGGGATTGCTAAAACTCCTTCCAGCTTCTCAGCTCCATTAAATATTCCAATAAATTCTTTGTTTTGGAGAGACTTTTCTTTTCATTTCTAAAATTTCCACCCAGTCGTCTTCTGGAGTTTCAACTTTTTTGCTGAAATTCTCTATCTGTTCATACCTTTTGCTCATATTTTCTACTAAATTCTTTAATATATTTATAATAGTTCTTCTAAGTCCTTCATTGCTTATTTCAACATTTGAGTCATTTAGGAAATCTTTTATTGGCCAATTTTCTGTGGACATGGGTGTCATGCATCATCTTGCTTTTTGCATATCTGGTAATTTAATTGTACACTGAACATTATAAATGATATCTTGTAGAGCTTCTGGATGATGTCATTTTCCTGTAAAGAGGGGGTTTTGCCCTGACAAACAAACAGTTAAATTCATGTCAGATTATTTTGTTCTTATTTGCTGTTAGTCCTAGCACATTTTAAGTGGGAGGATCTTAGGCTATGGTCCTAAATCCTAAGGCATAGGTTTTCTGAGTTCTCAACCGAATGCTCAAGTTGTTCATCAGCATCTCTCCATCTGGCTGGATGGGCATGCCAATGTTTCCCCCACACTCTGAGGCTCTGAAATCTCTGTTCACCTCTCAGTCCCCCAGCAGCTGTTCTTTGCTTATCCTCACAGACTCCTGCCCTGCACAGGAACAACTTAGAAGCTGGCCAACGACTCGAGGGGAAGCTCTGTCCTAATTTCTCAGGCTTCCTCTCAGTGCTTTCCTCTCTCCAGGGCCCTGCCCTAACAATTACACATGCCTTCGAATCCCCAAAGCCAAATATCCATTTCTTTTACCCACTTAACTTTTTCCTCCATCCAGTCATATAGCTCTTCTTTGCTTCTTCAGTTTTCTGAGAAATAACTTGGAAATCTCTCCCAGACAGAAAGCCAGCATGAATGGGAAATTGACCTCATGAGCTTTCCTTCTTTCAAGGATCACAGCCTTGTACTGTCCATGTTTCAGTGTCTGAAATCAATTTTTAAAAAATTGTTTTCTCCAGTTTCATAGTTTTCTATTACATGAGTGTAAATCTAATACTAGCCCCTTGATCATGAACTGAATCATGATATTGTTATTTTTAAACATTTTCAACAGAGTTTTAATTTTTTTCCCTAAGGAAAAGTTTTTAAATGGCATACTTCTTTTCAGTTTCCGAAAAATGTGCTGCAGGGGGCGCCTGGGTAGCTCCGTCTGTTAAGCGTCTGCCTTCTGCTCAGGTCACGATCCCAGGGTCCTGGGATGGAATCCCACATCCAGCGCCTCGCTCAGCGGGGAGCCTGCTTCTCCCTCTCCTCCTTGCTCATGTTCTTTCTCTCTCACTCACTATTTCTCTCTCCCAAATAAATAAATAAATAAATAAATAAATAAATAAATAAATAAATAAAATCTTTTAAAAAAAGAAAAATGTGCTGCAGAAATTATGAGTAATTAATACCGTGAATCACATTTTAAGTGTTGATGGTGGTGGTAGTGTCGGTGTGTGCGTGTGTGTGTAGAAGGTAAGTTCTAAAGTTGGCATGTAATGGGGCGCCTGGGTGGCTCAGTCGGTTAAGCATCTGCCTTCAGCTCAGGGCATGGTCTCAGGGTCCTGGGATGGAGCCCCACTTCTGGCTCCCTGCTCAGCAGGGAGCTTGCTTCTCCCTCTCCTTCTACCGCTCCCTCTGCTTATGCTCTCTTGCTCTCTCTGTCAAATAAATAAATACAATCTTTAAAAAAAAAAACTTGGCACATAAGACATCACCATCTATCTTCCAAATTATCATTGAAGACTCCTTAGAATGGAGATGTACATACCATCTTTCAGAAAACCCAACAGATAGACAACCTCTTTGAGCACCAGATGAGGAAGTTAGCTGTTGTGAGAAAACTTACATCTTTAAACACTGGATCCTACTTGGTGCTCACACTGTATGGGGAGACGGATGCTGACTGAAGCAACATCAGATTCATATCTGCTATTTTATGCTCTCCTTGAAGGTATACTCTTTGAATAAAATGGTAAACTTGTGTTTTTTTCCATCTTTTTTCTATAGAGTAGTGAATTTTATTTTTTCTCTTCCTTTTCCTCTCTCTCTTCCTCAGCTGGGTACGTGGCTAAGGGCATTTTTCACAAGCTTGCTATGTGGATTGGTCTCCAGCAGAGTATATGGTCAAAGGGCTGAGCAGCTAAGCTGGTTATAAGATAGAGCTACCCTTAGTTCCTCTAGAGGCTAGTTTCTTTCCCTTGGTTGCCTGACCACAGATATCATTCTGACCCTCATAATATATTAGATTAAGTTTTTTTTGCATGAAATCAGTAGATGTTTGATCCGAGTCTGAAAGGTGCAAGGGGTCTGGCGAAGCTAGAGAGGGTTGAAAGCAAGTGGTCTTTGCAGAATTGAGACTAAATATTAGATTGTTTGGGAGAATACCAAAAGATAGATAATTAGGTATGAATATTTATCTGATTATGGTAAAATCCCAGTCTTAGAATATTTATTTGTGCAGCAGTGTGAATGATTGGCAAAATGGGCATAAAACTTGAAGTTAGGAAATAATTGAAAGCCTACTATAATGGAAGAAGAGGAATTAAACTAACAAGAATTGATTTGGTGAAAGGGAAGAGCCAGATTTATGAGATGATTTTAACATCTAACCCATAGTTCAGGTATTGAATATATAGCATGCTGTTCAAGTACACTGAATGAGCCAAAGTAAACCACCTAATACACTAGATTATCAGTAAAGGGAGAACGCTGAAGGAAAAAAAAATACACTCCATACATTAGGTTATTGAGAATCATTATTTGATGATATGACTGAGCTATATTGGTGGCTCAATAAGCTAAAAAGCAAGCAGGGAGGTCTGTAATAAAGAATACACACACACACACAACACCCAATATAAAAAAAAGTGAATGTATAATCCAGAAAAAGGAAAGGTTATTCCAAGGTTATTCAGTACTGTCAATAGCCAGGACTGCCCTAGGCATTTACATGAGCTCGGAGAAAAGACCGTAATCCTTATTAATCAAGGGTGCCATATGACATGTAGCTTCCCCCCACAGTCTGGTAGAATAATGTGTCCTAACATAGATAGTCAAAGGTCTTAGAGAGCCAAAGGCTGCATGTGTCTTGAGAAAAACAACTAGAGAATCATTATCTTAGAGTCACAGACCAACTCCTAACGTTGGATATCAGACACACATATATAGCCTAAAGTAGTTTATAAACCCCAAATTAGAAGTTGTCTTATAAAAATCCAGATTTCTGGCTTCTCTTGAAATATTGGAAGATCCAGCGACTCAAGGTCAATGGCAATAACTGACAGGAGCTGCACATTGCAGCCACCAACCCTTTATCTAGGCATGCACCCCTTATTTATACAACGTAAACATGTGGACATAAAGACCAAAGGATCATTCATTTTTATTATTTTCCTGGCCTTGTAGGCATTTCAGTTTGCAGTACTTGATTTAAGTTGCAAGTAAAGTCACAAGTGCCAGAGTATTTCATATCTGGATCTAATAAAGGAAAAGCAATAGGACCCCTAAGGGAAAGCTAAAGGAGCTGGGATTATTTATTTTGAAAAGTACAATGAAATATTTCTAGAAATGTCTTCAGCATGAAGGCTTTCATGTAGAAAAGAGGCTCTCAATTACATTAGATTAGTAGATTTTCTGATTGAAGTCCTATATTAAGGCAAAATTATCAAGTGACCACATTTTATTTGGGGCCAAAAAAAACCACCTTTCCCACAGTCCTTTTCTTTCTCTTCAACATTGGACTGTATCACCAGATTGCTGGGTCTTTATAATGTCTTCTGTAAAATTTGCATATGTGTGTATTTACATATTTATATTTATAAAATATCTTCTCAGTAGCTAAGAAGAATAGGATTTTATAATTATTATGGGCTTTAATTATGGGGTACCATCTAAGGCTTGGGGTTTAGATTAATTTATTCTTTCACCAAATATTTATTTAGCTCCTGGAGATAAAACAGGTTTGAGGTTCTTTCTTTCTTGGAGCTTAAATTCTAGTGGAGAAGACAAATGATGGATAAATAATAAAAATAAGCAAAATAGATGACATTGCATATTGGTAAGAGCTATGAAGCATCCAAGGGTGATGGGGAGAGGCGGGTGAGTAATGGCTGGAAAGTCACTGTAAAAAGGCAGCTCACGGAAGACCTCCTGGGAGGGTGACATTGGACCAAAACTGAATGTTGAGGAGTCATCCTGGGGCTTGTCATTTTCTGGACAATGCAAACAGCAAATAGAAAAGCAAGAAGGACCTTGATATGTTCTAAAAGCCGAATGAAAGCAGGGGAGAGCGGCAGGTGATTATGACTGAGGTGCATTTCTCACATCTGTAAGTTCCTTCTGATCTCAGATTTCCTATTGTAAAATGAAGGACATACCAGCTCTTTTGCTGGGTTGTATGAGGATTAAATATAATCAAGGACAAAATATTCACCTCTAGAAATAATCCACATTTCTGCGCGATTGTGGAACTTCCTGGGAGAAAATTCATTACGGGGGAAGGAAGAAGTACACATGCTTCCCCAGGAACAAATACCTACTGCACAGGAGAGGGCAGAGATGTCTGAGCGCAGAGTGGGAGTAAGTCAAGTTCAGTCCTGTATCGAACTCATATCTGATTACTGTGAAGCACAAGGAATGATGGTGGTGGTGGGCAATAGAACAGGGTGAACTGGAAGCAACAAGTTTAAAGTGCTCTTTACTTCCACTTACAGCTCTTTAAGATATTAGAACAAAAGGAACAGTTTTGGCGAGGGGACAGTCCCTGTGAGAAAATAGAGATCTAAAAGGTCTGGAGAGTCCTTCCATGTATTTCTACAGAGAACACGGCCAGCTTCGATGCTTTGACTTAAGTGGCAACACACCCGGCAGGAGATGGCACACCCCAGAGCAGGAGCAAAGTCAGGTGGATGAGATGGTTCCTGGTGGATGTGGCTCAGCTGACACCTGTTGATGCCAGAACCACTTAAGGACCAGGGTGGGACCCAGGAGATGTGGTGGCACCGGACAGGAGCAGAGTACTAGTATTACTGCCTTGATGTTGTGGCCAGACTATCCTGGCAAAAGAGAAAAGCAATGAGGGAAAGACAGAGGGAGAGAAAGAGAGAGAGAAGACAGTATGATAGAGTAACTGTTAGCACACAGGAAATGCACGCTGGAGTTTTTCAGAGAAACTTGGGAGTTGGAGAGTAAAGGGCTGGGGATCTGAATAAGGGCATAAGAGACAGGAAAATGTGTGTGTGATGCCTAATGTTATGCCAGATATACAAGAGATGTCCCTATAGAGTTGCCAGATAAAATACAAGAAGCACAATTAACTTTGAATTTCAGATGAACAATAAATATTTTTTTCTGTAAATATGTCCCAAATATGACATAGGGCATACTTACACTAAAACGTATTCATCCTCTGTCTGACATTCCAAGCTAGCTGGACATCTGTATTTTAGTTTGCTAAATCTGGCAACCTTATGCCCATAAAGCTCTGTTTGTTTTTCTGAGGCACTATGGCTTGAATAATTGCCCCTCACTATTTGGAAGCCATTATCTGTGTAGCAAACACCCCAGCAGGCTTATTGCAGTTGGGTTAAAAATTATTTACTTAAAACACAGTGCCACCTAGCTGGGATTTGCTATTTAACTATTTCATTCCCATTTTGCATGTAAGATTGCTCCAAGCAGTCACAATCTGCCCTGTATTGCTCTACAAAACTTCACGAGATTCACTATAATTCATTACCTATTGGGAAGAACCCCTTGTATCTAATGGGTATTTTTTCTTGACCCCTCCGTCTCCCCGCCAGGCAGCCAGCCAGCCAGCATTTCGTAAATACCTAAAACGTACTCAGGCTAAGAACTTAGTTTTGAAGGAATGAGACAAGGAATTACTAAGTTTTGAGGTGGAGGAAGTCGTTCGAAGAAAAAAAAATTACCAGAGAGGAACTGGTGAGGGACTCTAGGCAGCCTGGTTGTGAAGAAACTGAAAGGGAGTCATGTGAGAAGAAACTTGAATTTTAGTCTCCTTGGTAATTTTGTCTGAGTTCAGTCCTGGCTATGGCTCGGGATATACTGGCTTTGATTCGTCCATCTCTAGAATTAAATTTTCCCCTCCCACAGCGGATGTAATGCAGCAGAGTAGAGCCCAGTTCTCACAGATTCTTGCTCCTCTGGTGGTGAGGAGCATAGATGCACCGGATTCCTATCCCTGAGTAAATGGCCCCCTCCCAATCCACTCTGGGTTGCCAAATTAAGCCTGATTCTGAAGCTGCATCCAGGCTCAGTGAAATGGATTCGGTGATGGATTAGCAATGTCTGCCGTGAAAAATTGGTTGTTGGGGGAGGGGCAACGAGTGGGGCATAAAGTTTGGCAAAATGGACCACAAGTGATTTATCATAATGCTGCCTTTAAAGTTATCTTTAACTGACCTCTATGTTTCGGGCAGGAATAGCAAGAGCCAGGCGAGTTTCCAGGCCAATGTCCTAAGACACTTGGTAGATCTTGGAGTAGACTTATGTCATGCAGAAAAGCAAATGGGACTGAGTTGGCAGACCTTGGGGGGGGGGAGGGGCAGAGGGGTCGGGGCTCACCCACTCACCCAACAGCTGTGACTAGAACTCCCAGTCTCTGTACAGAAGAGCAAGTTGTTAGGGCTGCCAGAGGGTTGGTTAACTCACCCATTGTTTTCAGTGTAGGCAGATGAGAAGCACACAAATAAGCCCTACCTAGGCTGTGCTAGAAATAGAAACTCCAAGGGGACATAGAGGCCAAATACAGCACACGGTCCCCCAGTTGTCCCCTTAGCGTCCCCCTGGCCAACGTTGCTCATCGATCACTGGATTCTGTCCCCCTGCGCCTGGATATCGCTTCACACTCCTCACCGAACAACGCAGGCGACGATTGCTAATATGTCAGGCTGGATTTGATTGGAAACTCGTTTGACATACCTGGTCTGAGACCAGATTCTGAGATAGCACAATTTTCACACCAAGTTCAAAAGAGTGAGGCTAATGGCCCGGCTGCGGGACTGAAACAGAGACTGAAGAAGAGCTGAAGTTCAAGAACAAGGTTCTAAGAAGTCAGAGCACAGACCATCCCCTGAGCTTCATGATTCGGTTCCCTTATTAAGGCGTCTGGAGACTCTTAAAGATGGAATGCTCTGAATAAAGTTCCTAAAAATGAGGACGCTTTTGGTTCTGGGCTAAAGGAGACTTCATACTATCTGACATTTGGAGCTCCTCTTAGTATTTTGCTATTAAAATGTTCCCCCTTTTCAGGTGAATGTATTACTTGAGGACAAAAGAAAATCTTTTTTGACTGAAGAATAATTTGTGTACAAGTGTAAGATTATGTTTGAATGGTTTTCAAAATTTCTGCCATATAAATTGACTTTTTATTTTTTTTAAGGTTTTGTTTGTTTATTTGACAGAGAGAGAGAGTACAAACAGGGGGAGCAGCAGAGGGAGAGGGAGAAGCAGGCTCCCCCCTGAGCAGAGAGCCTTTTGTGGGGCTTGATCCCAGGAGCCTGGGACCATGACCTGAGCTGAAGGCAGACGCTTAACCAACTGAGCCACCCAGGGCGCCCCTAAATTGACTTTTTAAATAAGGCTATTTAACTTGCTGTTGTATATATCTGACTTACATCACGGAGTTTAATACCCTCTGTCTTTCAGAGTCATCAGCAGGATTTTAAAGCAGATATTGTTATATATGTTGTAAATGCCAAGGCCTTTTATCTTTTCCTCTCCACCCTCCGGCATCTCCCTTCCACTCGCCATGTCCCTGCCCACCCTTCTGACTCATTTTCACAAATGCTGACTATATTGACTTTGTAGAACGTGTTTCTTACACTTACAAGTGGATCTGATTGCTTAGAACAGGTACCACATTGCTTCAAAACTAGGCCCACATTTTGATCTACTTTGTGAAGATCTGCCTGCTCCTAGCCTAGATTTTACACAGTGGCTAAGAGCAGGGAATCTAAGGCTTCAGTTTCAGCGTTGTACCTTAGTATCTGTGTTGCCTAGAGAAAGTTATTAAATATGTGTTACTTTCCTTATATGTAAAATGGGCGATAATAATATTAATGATAAAAGTGACCTGTAGGAATCATGCATACATAATGCTGGCCCTTAGCGAGTGATCAATAAATGTTGGCCATTTTGTTGTTATTGTCTTCTCCATCCCACCTCACGATACCATAACCTTCTTAATCCCCCCACCAGCTCCAGTCTCTGCTCCATTTCATTCCCTAGAACCAATCCTGATCTGGACAGCAGATATTCCAGTATACCCAACCCAGACTTTGAGGGGTAGTGATCTCTTCCTTCCGCCTTCTCTCTTTCCCTTCTCTCCCTCCACCCCCTTCCCTTCTACCCCTCCTTCTTCTCCCTCCCCTCTCTCTTACCGCCCTTTCTCCCCCTCCTCCCTTCCTGTTTCCTTTCCCTCCCTCCTTCTTTCTTTTCTTCTTTATGAAAAACATTTCCTAAAGGCCTATTATGAGCCATGTTTTGTCATAGGCTTTGAGAATAAAATGATAATGAAAAGTTATCTTCTCTTATAAAGATATAATGAATTAATACTTTCAAAGTGCTTTAGAATCGTCTGACACATAAGTGTTCTTTAAGTGTTTGTTCAGTAAACCTGGGTTTCTGCTTCATTCCCTGTGTCTGATCCTAATCTCGTATTTCCACTGGTAATCAAAGTCTTAACTTGATACTTGTGTCTTCAAGCCTGTGTGACAACAAGCCCCACTAAACACGTTTCAGGACTAAGGTTTGCCTTATGTTTTTCTTTGGAGGCAGGGCAGGGGGAAGGAGAAGGTAATCAGAGGCACAGCCCCAGTATCCCACCTCGTTCAGTGGTTTCTGAACCATTGCCTTGATTCATTCAATGGCAGCTGCCCGTTCATATCTGCAATAGCAACTACTCCTGGATTCCGTTCTATACCTCTTCAAACCATGTTGTTCCACATTGGGTTCTTCTGAGACAGACCAACATACTAGATTACCTCTTGTTTTCTACTTCCCCGCTTTTGGGGGGTTACTGTATTATTACCCACCAGAACGACCTCTGTCTTAGACAAGCAGCAGCCATCATGCCTGCTCCCCCAGCCTCCACACCACAGTCAGATCTACCTCATTGCAGCCCACCCGCTAAGTTCTGTTCCTTTACAGGAGCATGAGGCTTATTTCCCTTCAATATTCCTCTTTTTTTTTTTTAAACCAAATATCTCTGGCTCTTAATTGATATGTAAACTATTATACATACAGAGGCTGCCAAGTAAACATTAGCTATACCATGAATAACTAGTAATAGGAAATAGATGAAATCAAAGTCTAAATAGTAACAAATGTGGACTTCATCTTCTGTCTGTAACTTTTGCACTGACTAATCTCTGAGAACAATTAAAAAAAACATTATTTTTAAGCTTAAACTGTATTTCAGAATATTTAGACTTAACAGAAGAGCTGTGAAGATGGTACAAGAACTGTTCCCATATACCCACACCCAATTTCCACTATTATTAACATCTTTCATTAGTATGGCATATTTTTGCAGTTAATGAACCAATAGTAATGCATTGTTAACCAAAGACCATACTTTATTCTAATTTTCTTAGATCTCACCTAATATCCTTGTTCTGTTCCAGATCCCATCCAGAATACCATATTGCATTGAATTGTCATACCTCCTTAGACTATTCTTGGCTATGACTGTTTTCCAGACTTATTTTGTTTTGATGATCTTGACAGCTTTGAGGAGTACCGATTAGGTATTTTGTTGAACGTCCCTCAGTGGAGATCTGTTGATATTGTTCTCATGGTTAGATTGGGTTAATGGGTTTTGGGAAGCCCACAGAGGTAAAGTGCCATTTTCATCACATCAAATCAAAGGTACACACCATAAACATGATTTATGACTGTTGATACTAATTTTGCTCATCTGGCTGAGGTAGTATTTGTCAAATTTCTTCACTGGAAAGTCACTTTTTTCTCTCTTTCCATACTGTCCTCTTTGGATGAAAGTCACCCAACTCAGTCCCACTTAAGGGGTGAGGCGTCATGCTCTATCCCTGAGGTGAAGTATCTATCTAAATTATTTACACTTATGCTGCACAGAATTGTCTATTCTCCTCCATTTATATATTCAATCATTTATTTATATCAGTATGGGATCATTGGCATATTCATTTTATACTTTGGATTATAATCCAGTGGGACTTTATTCATTTTGTTACTTGAATTGTTCTTGGCTTTGGCCATTGGGAGCTCTTTTAGTTGGTCCTTATGTTCCTTCAACACACCCCATCATGGAGTGTGTGTGTGTGTTTGTGTGTCTTTTATCACTTCCTTTCTTTCTGGGACTACAAGATGCCCCAGGTCCATCTTGCATATTTCCTGTCCCAGTCCTCGAACCAGCTGTTTCTCTGAGGAGCCCTGGTTCTTCTTATTGGAGAATAGTATTAAAACCAAGATGTAGGCATTTAGTGTCCTTCCACTACTGGGATGTCATTGCTTTTAGGCATTCTCTTTAGCTTGGTTGAGGTTAATCTGAGCAGTTGCAATGAAGAAATGTTTGGGTTATATACCAGTTGGCATTGGAGTGAAACGGAGGTGAGAAATTGGTAGTAAGAAGTAATAAATGGTAGAGTGGAAGTGGTATAGCCTGAAGTGGAACTGGATGGTCCCCCAAAGGATCCTGAGCATATCTGTAGCTAAAGGCAAGAACCCAGTGACCGTGGAGAAATTCAAGACACAGGATGGGGGCAGACAATTGATTAAGGAAACTAGATTATTTTATTTGGAAAATATAAGTAAAGTGGTATTATTTTGTTATGGTTTTCATTAATAGTCTCCAGGGAAACAGAACAAATTAAAAATTTCAGAAGCAGTTACTCATATGCTATTGAATAGTTGTTTCTACCTTTGTTGTTTTTTTGGTAATCAACTTAAAGAGATTTTTGAAGTATATATAATGATAATATTTGTATGGTATTTAACTTCTTAAAGCACTATTGCATTGTCTCTATTTTACTCTTAGAACCATCCCCTGAGGTAGGATAAATATTATTTACCTTCTTTTGCTAATAAACAAATTGAGGGATAGAATTTAAGTGGCTAGCTCAAGGCCAACATTTTAGCAGTGAAAATAAAATTAGAAGTTGGATTTCTTCACTGTCAAGCTTGTATTCTTCCCACTGCCTATTCTGGGATTTCTCAACCTGGGTACTGATAGCATTTTGGGCCAGATCATTCTTTGTTGTGGGAGCTGTTCTGTAGCTGTCATGTATGTTGTAAGATGTTTAGCCACATCCCTGGCCTCTACCCACCCGATGTCAGCAGCATAATTCCTTCCCCCAAGTTGTGACAAGGTTTCTAATTATTGCTAAATGTCCCCTGGGGGACAAAATTAAGCCCTTTTAAAAAACTACTGGACTTAGTCCATAATCTGCTTTCCAGCAATGAAGGCACAGATACTACTCCCCACCCAAAATTCCAGCAGGTAAGATACCAAAGGTCTGAAAATTTAAAATCCACATTCTATTACAATGTCTCAGAAATAAGTTCTGGCTGATTACATCATTTACTAAATTTCAGGATTTATTTATTTAAGGTATAGTACATCATTTACAATATCAATTTAATATAGAAATCACAAAAGTGGTAATTTGAGGATTATAAATTTAAGATAGGATGAGGTTTGGTCAGATTAGAGCACATAGTAAGATTTCAGTCAAGATCAAATCCATTGAGTAGGAAATCATTGTTCTCCATGGCTCTTTTAACTATAATTTTGAATCCATTATATAAACAATAGTGTGGGAGTACTTGTTAAACATTTGATAAAGGTAACAAAATGAATAAAATATATTTTTAATTACTACAAATTTGTACATTCTAGATTTCACTTTTCCATGTTCTCTTTTAATTTTATGCATTTACATTTATGATTTTTACATCACATAATTATAGGGTATAATTTACATCCTTTTTAAAATTAAAATTATATCATAAACATTTTTCCTGTTGCTACATAATGTGCATAATTATCATTTTAATTACTACATAATATTCTATATAGTTGGTAAGCCGTAATCCGTTTAACCATTTCCCTATTGCTGCATATTCATGTTGTTTTTGATATCACAAATAACACTGCAATACTTATCTTTGTGATTATTAAATTATATTACTTTTGGAGACAGATTCATAGGAATGAAATTACTGAGTCAGGGTTATAAGCATTTTAGTGGATCATGAAATGTATTGCCAAATTGCTTTCTAAAGAGATTTTCACTGCCAGCAGAAATACATGCTTGTCTCAGTTACATTACATCCTTGCCAGAATTGGGCGTTTTAATCCTTTTTCTGTTTTATAATTTAATAGTCACAAAATTCACTTTGAGTCTTCTGTTGTTGATGCTAATGATCTAGGGTGTTGGGGGAAAGGGAAAAAAAATCATTTCTTGGGTGCCTACACTCGCTATGGACCATGCTAGGGAATTTGTACTTGTTGCTAAAATATCGACCTTACACCTTCCCACTCCAGTGTCGCTCAGTAACCTTGCCCTGCTTCACTTTTCTTCGTAACACTTATAAGTATCTGAAATTGTATTATACACTTACATTCTTCTTTATTTTTCCTACAAACTCCTCCAGTAAAATGAAAATTTGTTGAGGGCGGGGATTTTGTCTTGAGAGTAGTTCTCTGGGATAGTAGCTAGCACAGAGTAGGGCCTGGATAAATATTGGTGAATGAAAATATGAATGATTAAATTAGTTAATCTCAATTTATGATCATATCAATGCCGACAGATGGCCATTGGGACTGTTTACAGATTTTTGGTGCCGTTTCTTCTAATTACTGCTCCACTCTCTTGCATTCAAGCAATGGTTGATTTGCTTTGGCCAATGAAAAGTGAGTAGAAGTGATGTGTGTCTTTTGGGGTAGACTATTTAAAAGCCAGGCACACTTACCACTGGTCTCTTTCCCCTATGTCAGAATTAATGCCTCTGTTCTAAACAGCATCTCCTCTACCAGCCTGGGGGTCATTTTAGGGTGGTCATTAACTAGATCAGAGCCTCCAAGTGACCCTTGGTGGGCATGTGTGAAGCAGAAGTAAACAATAATTACTTTGGGCTGAGATTTGGGGGTTGACTGTTTCTGTAGTAAAATTTAGTGTAACCTGATGATAGAGATTAGTCGGTTTAAATAGCATGGTCTAAATCACAGAACTGGCAATGGAAAAGTGAAAATTCAAGCCTTTCTGTCTTTGCCTTGCCCACTATCGCAGAGTACCACAGGCAGTAAATAGTTCTATGAGCTTGTTAGGGCTGTGTGTTACAAACTGGGTGGTATAATTCAGAGAAATTTATTATCTCACCATTTTAGCGGCTAGAAATCCAAATCAAGATGTCAACAGACTTGGTTCTTTCTAAAGGTGGTGAGGGAGAGTCTTTTCCATGCCTCCTGCCCAGATTCTGCCAGTTTGGTGGCAAGTTTGGAGATCCCGGGCATGTAGAAGCAACACCCAGTTTCTGCCTTCGTCTTCACATGTGTGTGTTTGTGTCCAAATTTCCCCTTTCTCGCGGACACCCATCATGTCGAAGTGGAGGCTCATTCTATGCCAGGATGACCTCATCTTCATTACTTGTATCTGCAACTACTCTATTTCCAAATAAGGTTCCCTTCTGAGCTACTTGGGGTTAGGACTTCAGCATAAGTTTAGACAGACACAATTCAATCCATAACAATAGGAATAGAAGTGCTTGCTTCGTCTATTACCCAAAATGAAATTATATATATATATATATATACACACATATATATGTGTGTATATATATATATAATTTTTATATATTTACATGCAAACATTAGTATTTATTTTAATAGTTAATATTATTAAAGTTAATGTTTTATATATTTATATGATTTGTATGTAATATAAATTTATAATATATGATATATAATATTTAATATTATTAAAGTTAATATTTTATATATTTCTATAATTTATATGTATATAAACTGTATATGTAATATATGATGTATATAATATATGTCATTATAAATATACCATGAGTTTATTTGTTTATTTATTTAGGAATCCATACATTTTATTTTTTTCTTTCTCCAAATTTTTATTTAAATTCCAGTTAGTTAGCATACAGTATAATATTAGTTTCAGGTGTAGAATTTAGTGATTCATTACACATACAACACCCAGTGCTCATCACAACAAGTGCCCTCCTTAATACCCATCACCCATTTATATATCAGGGTATAAACAGGGTGTAACATTTCTGTACCTACATCTAGATTAACCTGGATAGAAGAGAATTTAGCTTACTATTGCTTCTGCTATCCTTACAGTGTTCTGGAAATCTGTTGAATTAGAAAGAGGTAGCAATAGTGGAGGGGAAAATGGAGTTGAAAAATAGCAATGCTATCTTTTCAAAATATATATTGTTAAAGTGAACAATGTTAGAGTTTCAGTTGATGGTGGCCCAGCTGGTATGTCCATATGTCTTTAGTATTTTGAGATTAAGACCAAGTATTCAGAATAAATATAAAAGCATCTAAAATGGTATGGCTATGATCCCAGATGCTGTCACCATTCTCACTTAAAAAATACCAGGTCTATTTTATTTGGCTTATCTAGTCTAATATACACATTGATCTTCCTTAACACAAAGCACCAAATCACAATGAAAATGATCTAGCTAAAATAGCTAAAACTTTCATAGCACTGAAGTTTTACATTCGGTCATTGCAATTCAGGATCTCAAAAATTTACACTTCATTTATAATGAAATTGTACTAACATTGCACCATAGGCGAAAGGCATTTTCTTAGCAAACATAATTATTTGACATCTACTTGAGTTCTTGCAGATCATACCTTAAGATAACACCTGGAAATCTCATGTTACACTTTCTTATTTTCAGAAAAAAAAAAAAAAAAACCCCTACCTTCAATATACTTACCCACAACAAAGACAATCATGGCTCCACTTTTAATGATCAGGTAGCTTTAATTTGAACCATTGAAGGCCACCCGAAATCAGTAGCCCATCGAATAAGTCAGAGTAGCAGCAGTGAAAATATCTATCACAAAGCCCATACATTTTATTTCATGGGAGAGTAGAGCCCCCCCTTATCCTAACTGACTGAGTTTTACGTATAATAACACCCTTGTCACCTGTGTTCCACTGGCATCCTTCAGTTACTGGGTAAGACATTGTCAGTATAGAAGATGAAATTTTATTTTATTTTATTTTTATTATTTTATTTATTTATATTTATTTATTTATTTTAAGAAGATGACATTTTAAGGAAATGAGTGCATAGCTGTTTTGGACCGAATTGCATCCCCCTCCCAGATTCATATGTTGAAGGCTTGACCCTGAGTGTGACTGTATTTTGCGGCAGAGCCTTTTGGGAGATAACTAGGGTTCAATGAGGTCATAAAAGGGGGCTTTATTCTGAGAGAACTGGTGTCTTTGTGACAAGAGGAAGAGACACCAGAGCTGTTTTTCTCTGCAGGTACACAAAGGAAAGGCCATGTGAGGACACAGAGAGAAGGCAGCTGTCTCCAACCGGAGGAGAGAATCCTCACCAAACACCACCTTGATCTTAGGCTTTCACGCCTCAGAACTGTGAGAAAATAAATGTCTGTGGTTTAAGCCACCCAGCCTGTGGTACTGTGTTGTGGCAGCCTGGGCTGACAAATACAGTAACATACTGGAAGCCGGTCCGAAGGTTGCTAAGAGAGTTTTCAAGACAAGAAACAATGAGAATTAACAGCAGAGGGCAGAGAAAGCTCTAAGAAGGTAAACAGGAAAAAAAAAATCAAATAAATAATCCTTAGATCAAGGAAACAAACCCCCTATATAACTTCATAACTCATTATAACTCCCAAGAGCTTTACTTATTAGAGCACCAAAAAATGATTCATGCTCAAAAGGCAAAGTGGGTTAAATTATGCATATTTATGTACTAAGCCAGAATATGTGCAAGATAATTTAGAAAGATTACCTACAGTATTAAGCTTGAGTTATTTGGAAAAAAAAATCACTTTTCCTGATCTCCTTTCTACTCCTTCTAATGAATAGTTGGCATAGCTGAGTTGGCACTCTGGTACCAAGACATTTCTATACATTCATAGGACCAATATTTCTTAATTTGGCCATAGAAAATATGTGACCAAATAATTGCAATAAAAAGAGATCTATATAATAATGAACAAATATGAGACTACAAGTATATTGTGCATTAACATAAAGCATGGAACATTTCTTTTAAAAAGAAAGCTTTTATGTATTATATATATTAGGGATTTTATATATATATTTATATAATTTATATATATAAAACATATATATCCCTCTAAAGGTCTTTATATGCTTCTGTATGTAATATACAGTATATATACATATACACATATACATGTAGACAAGAAGTCTTACTTTGTACAGTAGACTTTGTATGGTGTACCATACACAATAACCGTGCAACCTGAATCTGTGCAAAAAGATCATAATAAGCAATGGGGAAAGTTATAATTTATCTTTTACCTTTAAATTTTTTTGTCAAAACATTAAAAACTTTCTTACTGCCAAAATTTTAAATGTATAAGCAATAAAAGTGGCAAAACTTATATTGGTTAATACACTGTAATTTAAAACATTAGAAACATTGAAAATAAATGCTTCATTTCTTTATAAAAAAATGTTTATTCAGAGCAGTTTGAACAGTGCTTGCCTTCTTCCTATCATATTAACTTCTCACCCAAAGTATTATTTTTTGTGTCTTGGCTAATTGTCATATTCCTTTCTTTCTTTCTTTCTTTTTTTTTAAAGATTTTATTTATTTATTTGATAGAGAGACACAGCGAGAGAGGGAACACAAGCAGGGGGAGTGAGAGAGGGAGAAGCAGGCTTACTGCAGAGCAGGGAGCCCAACGTGGGGCTCGATCCCAGGACTCTGGGATCATGACCTGAGCCGAAGGCAGATGCTTAACGACTGAGCCACCCAGGCGCCCCATGTCATATTCCTTTCTTTGTTTGGATCAGCTACCAACATTTTATCCTCCATGCCTTTCAATGTTGTGAAATACCTCTAAGAGTGCCTTTAGCATGAAGTTGGGTTTTTTGGTCCACATCACTTCCTTTGAGACATCTTCATCTTTTTCATCACAAATTATTTTCCTTTTCATTAATGAACCCACTTTCCCTCAACTCTTCTAGCTGTTCAAGTGAACAGTGTTTGGTCTCAGTTGATGGTGGCCCGGCTGGCATGTCTGTGTGTCTTTAGCATTTCGAGATTGAAACCAAGTATTCAGATTGAATTTGAAGGCTTCTGAAATGGTAGGGACACGATGTCTGATGATGGTGGCGATTTCATTCACCACCAACATTCTCATGGTCAACTAAGTCTTCTACAACCACATGTATGTTCGATTTGAATTTCATTTTCAGCATTATCACCTTTTCTTCTTTGCTGCACTTCCATCTTTGTTGGCTAGTTCCCTCTTTTCATGATGCATTAAAAAAAATGTCACATGGAGTTATCACAGGGAGACACAGAGTTAACACAATTGCATGCTTTGCTGTCTGTGCATGAGCCAAACAACAAATGTGCAGTGACCACTGACAAACTCTAAAACTGTGACATAATAGGTCGCTGGTCATAACCCACATGTGTTATATACACAGTGACTTGAGCACAGATGAATTAGCAGCAATGTTTGTACTTCATGCAATAACTCATGGTTATTATACCATGGTAACTCAAATGTGAACAATGTTGCTGGGGGAGTGGTGTTATTTAACTAAACCATGACTTAGTCAGTTTGGGCTGGGTGGCTTAAACAACAATCATTTATTGTTCTAGAAGCTGTGACGTCCAAGATCAAGGTGCTGGAGGTCTGATGCTTGAGGAAAGCCATCTTTCTGGTGTGCAGGCAGCAGTCTTCTCATATATCACATGGCAGAGAGCAGAGAGAGAGAGGGGAAGACAGTCTTCTTGTGTCTCTTATTATAAGGGCATTGACACCAAGAGGACCCACCCTCATAACCTATGACCTAATGATCCAAATTCCCCCATCTCAACATACCATCACTTTGGGGATTCAAGCTTCAACATATGAATTTTGGGGGACACAAATATTCAGTTCCTAGCACCACGGTAACTGAAATTTGTGAAAATAAAAATTTTACAACATAGGCACATACACAACACACATACATGCACATAATCAATCAATGAATCATAACCTGGTTTTCTATTTCAGTTATTCCTTTGCCTTCTTCAGGTTTTACTTATTTATTTATTTTTTTTGCTTCAACTTTTTTCCTATTCTTTCTGCTCAGATGCTTTTCTCATTCTCTGTCTCTTCATTTTCTTATAAAATTATGACTGCTTCCTTTATAACTATAGGAGAAGACCTAGGAAAACTTTCTGGGGAAACCTAGAAAAGCTTCAGCAAGCTCCCCATTGCTTTCAGTTAAGAGCTGGATGGGCAGTTCTCCAGCCAGTTATTGCAAAGACATTTTTGGGGTGTAGTTGATGATTGGTGGGGTGGCCATTTTTGTTCAGATACAATGAGCTTGCTTTCTATTGTCATTTGTGGGTATCTTGTGCTTATCAGAAAAAATCGGTACTCAGTAAGTTGAGGAACTCAATTCAGGGGGGCACTCCTTAAACAATTTTAAGGTTTAGGTGCAGTAAAAGTTTATGGTACACTGAATGCAAAGTAGCCCTTATTCTCCACCCATCTTTGTGTCCACCTCTTTGCCAATGACTTTCCAGCTGCTCCTACAGTACTTGTATCTGGGCTGGCCTTGAGACTTGGCCTTTGCCAATTAAATGAGATAGAAATGACAATGTGCCAGTGCCTGCCTGATTCTGCTCTGTCTTGGCCTCCCCACACAGGAAGGACCTTGGCTAGCCCCGGGGACATTGAGAGACCATATAGAGAAAAGTTCAGTTGTCCCAAGTGAAGCCACCCTAGATCAGCCTACAGCCAGATGACCCCCATGCATGTGAGAACGTCTAACCAAGATCAGCAGAGCTACCAGCCTGATTACAAGTACATGACTGAGCCCAGCTGAGAAGGGGATCCACTGACCCACAGATTTGTGAGGATAATTATAGCACATTAGGGCTTTTTAAATTCAGCAATAGCCAAATTATACTATGTTGTTTATGGAGGCAATGCTTTTTTGTTAACCGTAGCTCTTGCTATAATCTACAAAAGTGCCCCTTGTTTTGTCTCAAGAGTAGATAGCTGGCTAACCCCAAGCCAATTCTCCCTCCCTAACTTAAATAGACCTCTTAGGGAACCATCAGTGTTGGGGCTGCTGAACTGTCCAATCAGAAAGGGCAGGGACTGTGTCTATTTTTCTAGCCACTGTTTAATTGGCACATTGCCAAGTATCTGGTGCGCAGAACTAGTCAGTAAATATTTGCTGAAGGAAAGAAGGCTGAAGGGCCTTCTTGAGTAGGAACAATACCTCCAGAGAAGCCTGATTAATACTCAATGTGTCTCACTAGTTTGGAAAGATTTTTCTTTCTTTTTCTAATATTGATTTAAAAATATATCCTTTTTTCCTCTTGAGAAGAGAACAATTTTTCCTCTTTTGTACAAGTGATAGTGTTTCAGAGCAAAGTGAAGAATGGACCCACATGTCTAAATGTTATTAATAATATGAAGATAAACAGGACACAGGATGGTGTTTGTTAGGATCAGGCTTGTTGAGGATGGCAGCTTCGAGATGTGAACTTTGCGCTTTCAGCTGAATGCTAAAGGTAGTTGTATGTCCACTCCTGTATATTTTCTTATTTGGAGCTCCTTGTGAGCAAGGCCACAGATTTGAAAATACCAGTCTGAGTCTAGAATTTAGATGCTGTAATCCATGGCTCACAAACCTTGGTGGGTGGGGGGAGACGTATTTTTCTTATTAAACCTCGACCATGTCCCAAGGTTTATCAGCCTAAGAACCAGCTATAATCTAAAGTAAAGGGGATAGTGAAGCAGAATATAAATACTCTTATTTTTTTCTTTTTATAAGAAAATCACTCACTTAAGATCTGGAAGAAATGTCCTTAATTGAAATTTTAAAAGAATCCAAGGTCACAAACTTCATTTCAAAGCCCATGTCTGGCAAATAGTGAAAAGATTTGTGTTTCTAAGGTATAAATAGAACCATTTGGTATATGCCCAGGGAAACTTTTTCAAACATGCAATCAAAATTTAATAAATGGTGCCCTAGAGGCAAGAACAAGATCATTTACATCCATTCTTTAGTACCTTCCTTATCCAGAGGACAGATTCTGTAGTAGATCGTACACCTGCTCGGCATCCCAGATGGATAGTTTCAGGGGCTTCTGATTTGCAAATAAAGAGGTTGCTAAGATCCCAGGATGGCCCATGGGATATAGCTGCCCAGAGAACTGGTCTAATGTCAACCATTGTGATCCCTTTGCAAACATTCTCCAGTCACTCTGACAATGCGACTTGCATCACACAAATGTTCTTTATTCGTCTACCCCAAGAAAGGATTTACCAAAAAAAAAAAAAAATCAAACTTAATTTTTTAAATTTTTTAAATTTTATTTGAAAAATACAATACACAGCAGAGAATTATGTCCTCCCCTACTGCTTTTTCACAAAGGAAACTGTATGGTAAATGTAACTGTGATATTTGGCTAGGATAGATCCTGAGAAAAGAGAGGCCCAGTTAGAAGTGGAAAAAACCAAGTCTGTCAAAGAAGGTTCACCTCTCTTTTAACATAAAAGAGCCTTTTAAATAATCTTAGGAATCAGATAAAACATGTGCAGAATTTCTGCCATGCAAACAGAGACTACTAAAATTTTCACACCGATCAATTTAGACTGACCTGGGCCCCGAGTAAGTAGAATAAAAAGATGTCTTTATCAGAAAAGTAGGTGTTTGCCTGCTTTTACTAGACTATATATGTACATATTTACAGATTCATATTTTCTTAAATGTGTTTTTCATTATTTGTAGTTATAGCATCATGGTTCAGGGCTCTTTGCTGGCTTTTTGCCTTATGCATGTGTATCTTTTTATTCTTCTGAATTTCTGTCATGGCAGGGTCATTCAATACACAATCTTGGGCCCATAACATTTAATATTAGAGATGACCTTACTCTGATCCTGGATAAAATCTGGATTTCTGAGGAATGTATATAACTCCTGCATTTGGACGTGGTTTAACAAGGTGCAAAGACACAACATTTACACATGAATATATAGCTAAGGCTTCCAACAGGAAAAACATTCCAAATTGGCTCCTTGGAAAACTGATTCTAGAACCTTTAAACTGATTTAACTTCAGAAGTCTTACTGGTAATCCTGCCTCCAAAGACATTATAATCATCCTTTTCACTTCCATTCCTTGTAAGTGAACTCCCTATTACTGTTATTGCCTAAAAAGATCATTAAAGAGGATCAAGGCATTCTAACCTTCCGCGTTTTAAATTTCCAACCGAGTTGAATTGCTATAGAAGTCTGAATTTGGTAGAAATATGGATTTTCTGCTTTTGGCCCTACAAAAAATGTTTTAACTCCCATAGTAATGGAAAAGAGCAAGTAAAATCTATTTGGGGAATAATGAACAAGTCTTTGGTTATATTCATTTGCTGATTTCTGTTGAAATTACAGAGAAAATTTAAAGTTTCTTTTTTTTTATTACTGTCAAGGTGAGGAAGATTCATTTCAGTCAATTACCTACTGCCCATATAAGACAAAGCTACTCAGGGTGGCTTTAAAAATTGTGACATTATGGTAGAAGAGTACATTTAATGGTGTAATCATAGCCCAGTTCATCTTCCTTATATTGACATGGTTTCATCCTTAATTTCACATGCTCAGTGTGAGGTACGTCCTTTGGGGCCTCTCCTGAGGGGTGGGGTATAGAGCATTGGGGTGAGGGTTGCAGGAGAGCTACCTGATTTAGGTTTCCACTTTACAAAAGACCTCACATCTAGACTCTTGACATTATTTTTAAAGAAAATTAAAAATAGGTTACTATATCGTTGCATATTTGAAAAGTGTTCCTTCTTAAAACATAAATATTTCAAATACAACATAGCTCTTATAATTCTATTTTGGTATTTCTTCATTTTTTTAAAAACCATAGGTAGTTGTCCAGGACTCTCCTGACCTCTCAAAGGTTTCAGTGTGTCCAAAATGATACGATAGCTGTGGTGTATTAGAAAAGAATACTGGTTCAGGGTCAAAAAACCTGAATTTAAATTTTAACTGCCTCCTACTAGTTGTATGGAATTGGGCATATTATTTACCTTGCCTTGGCTTTATTTTTCTCATTTATAAACTAAAGCCACTTTCAATGATTGCACAGGGCTACTGTAAGGATTAAGTAAAATTATAAATGAAAATGTACTTTGTAAACTATAAAACTATACAAATGCAAAGTAAGATGCATTAACCACATTTCTGGCATTTGTAGATTTTTAACTTATGTGTCAGAGTGTGGTTCTTTCCTGTTTATGTGGAATCTTGACTAGTAAAAAGCCTAAGAATGGAGCCTTCCCCCCTCTTGAGAGACTTTTATCAGTGGAAAATTGCTCAATACATAGGCACCATTGCTAGATTTTGTCTAAAAATATCCTAAGCACAACCTGCATTTGAAAGCTACAAGTCAACAATTAAACCACAATTGTCAGGAACAAAAGTCCAAATAAATAATTTTTAATTATGATACATTACTTATTACAGTAAAAATTGGCATTTTCCCCCTTCAAAAGCAGAAGCACCAGTCTTAGAATGTATAGTATGAATGGTATTTTAAGTGAAATATAGTATAATATTATGTGCAAACATTATTTTAGTATAGAACATACTTTCTAAAAGTAAAGTAATTTCACACACTGAAATCTGTTAGAATGGAAATAATGTCATGCTGAATAATAACATAAAACCCCCATGACTTTCAAAGTCCGCTTCAAATGAAATGTGATATACTGCTGAATAGATCTATGAAAAATTAAAAAGCTTACCTAGCCCCAGATGGAGGGATTTCTTATACAAGATGACTTGTGTAAAGTTTCCTTTTCACATAGTATCGGTGATTCTGTGAGAAACTAACGTGAATGTTTTATTTACGAATTAATCTTTTCATTGGGTCGTCACATTTTATTTAACACCTACTTTGTGCGAGGTTTTGTTGTAGGTGCTGGGGATACAGAGAAGAAAGACACAGTCCTGCCCTTGAGGAGCTCACAGTCTAGTGGGGGAAACAGATAAGTTGACACTGATTTTAAAATTATAAAAATTATTAGACAACTTTATAAACTTCTGTTGTAATCAAACAAACTTTGGGGGTTATGAGCGGGTGGTGAAAAGGGACGATGTCCAATGCAGTGACAAACCATCTGTTTCAGTATCATGTGACTTCTGCAAAGGCGGTGATATGGTTCTGAAAAAGAGAAAGGAATTAAAATATCAGAGTCCTGGGAAAATTGGCTTTGGGAGGTATTTAGTACTTTTACAAATGATCATTAGCTTAATAGAAATCTGTAGCCCATCTGTGATTAAGTTGCAGAAAATACACTTAAGTTCTATGTATTATTATATACATTTAACTGCTAATTATATATTTTATTCAATATTCTTAATTCACCAAATAGATTAAGGTGTAATATTCACAATTAACACTGAAATTTGGAGAGATGAAAATGGCAATCCCACACACGTTAATATTCTGCTCACTGTTGTTAATGGAATTTTAATGCTGCGTGATAGAGGTTCAGATTAATTGTTCCCTGTGAGACAGATGGCATAAAACAACTTGGTGAAATGCTCAGACTGAAAAGCATTTGCTGGTTAACAAAGATCTCCTAAAACACTTCATTTGTTTCTGGTTTTATTGAGAAATAATTGACATACATCACTGTATAAGTTTAAGGCATACAGCATGGTGGTTTGATTTACATGTTACATGTTATGAGATGTTATGAGATGATGACCACAATAGGTTTAGTTAACATCTATCTTCTGGTATAGATACAACTAAAAGAAAGAAAAAAAGGGGAAAAAAATTTCCCTTGTGCTGAGAATTCTTCAGGTTTACTCTGTAAAGAACTTCCCTATAGCTACTTAGTTACTTCAGAGCTGGAAGTTTTCTTTGACCACCTTCTTCCAATCCCCACTCCCCACACTCTTCACATCGGATAACCCAAATCTGATCTTTTTTTTTTTTCTGTGCATGAGTTTAGGGTTTTTGTTTTTGTTTTTAGAATCTACATATAATTGAGGGCGCCTGGGTGGCTCAGTTGTTAAGCATCTGCCTTCGGCTCAGGTTGTGATCCCAGGGTCCTGGGATCGAGTCCCGCATCGGGTTCCCTGCTCCGTGGGAAGCCTGCTTCTCCCTCTCCCACTCCCCCTGCTTGTGTTCCCTCTCTCGCTGTCTGTCTCTGTCAAATAAATAAATAAAATCTTTAAAAAAAAAAAGAGTCTACATATAATTGAGATCATATGATATTTCTTTCTCTATCTGACTTATTTCATTTAGCATAATGCCTTCAAGGTCCTTCCATGTTGTCACAAATGGTAGGATTTCTTCATTTTTATGCTGAATAATATTCCAGTGTGTGGAATATATTCCACAGCTTCTTTATACATCCGTCCATCAGTGGACACTTAGGTTGTGTCCATGTCTTGGCTATTGTAAATAATGTTGCTATCAACATGAGGTACAGAGACCTTTTTGAGTTAGTGTTTTTGTTTCCTTTGGATATATTCTCAAAAGTGAATTGGTGGATCACGTGATAGTTCTATTTTTACTTTTTTGAGGATTCTCCATACTGTTTTCCATAAAGGCTGCAACAATTTACAATCCTACCCATAGTGCACAAGGGGTCTCTTTTCTCCACATGCACGCCAGCATCTGTTATGTCTTGTCTTTTTGATGTTGGCCATTCCAACAGGCATGAGGTGATATCTCATTGTGGTTTTAATTTGCATCTCCCTAATGACTAGCGATGTTGAGCATCTTTTCACATACGTATTGGCCTTTCATATATCTTCTTTGGAGAAATGTCTATTTATGCCCTTTGCCCATTTTTAAATTAGGTTATTTGTGTTTTGCTATTAACTTGTATGAGTTCTTTATATATATTGGATATTAACCTCTTATCAGATATATGGTTTGAAAATATTTTTTTCCAATTCCATAGGTTGTTTTTCACCTTGTTGATGGTTCCTTTTGCTGTGCAGAAGCTTTTTAGTTTGATGTAGTCCCACTTACTTATTTTTGATTTTGTTGCTTATACTTTAGGTGTCATATTAAAAAAATCTTTACCAAGACCCCTCAAGGAGCTTTATTCCTATGTTTTCTTCTAAGATTTTCATGGCTTCAGGCCTTACATTTAAGTATTTAATCCATTTTGAGTTAATTTTTGTAAGTGGCATAAATATAGGCCCAGTTTCATTCTTTTACATGCAAATATCTAATTACAGCAACATCATTTATTAAAAAAAACAAAAAACAAAAAACTGTCTTTTCTCCATTGAGTATTCCTGGCTCCCTTGTCAAATATTAGTTGACTGAATATGCTTGGGTTTATTTCTCAGCTCTTGATTCTGTTCTTTCAGTCTATTTGTCTGTTTTTATGCCAGGACCATACAATTTTGATAACTATTGCTTTATAGTATAGCATCAGGATGTATGATGCCTCATGTTTTCTTCTTCTTTCTCAGGATTTCTTTGACTATTTGGGGTCTTTGTGATTCCATATAAATTTTATGAGTGTTTTTATTTATTTTTTTTAGGTCTGTAAAAAATGCCTTTGGAATCTTGATAGGGGTTCTATTGAATCTAAACTCATTATTTTGATCTAACAGTTTTTGGTTGCATCTTTAGGGTTTTCTCTATATAAAATCATGTCATCTGCAAATAGAGTCAGTTTTACTACTTCTTCCTTTCTAATTCTGATACCTTTTATTTCTTTTTCTTGCCTAATTGCTTTAGCTAGGACTTCCAAGGACTATGCTGAATGGGAGTGGTGAGAGTGGGCATCCATGTCGTGTTCCTGATCTTAGAGAAAGTGTTCAACCTTTCACCATTGAGTATGATGTTAGCTGTGGGCTTGGCATATATGGCCTTTATTATGTTGATATATGTTCCTTCTATGCCTAATGTGTTAAGAGTTTTATCATGAACGGATGTTGAATTTTGTCAAACGTTTTTCTGTGTCTATTAAAATGATCATATGATTCTTTTCTTTCATTCTATTAATGTGATGTATCACACTGATTGATTTGCATATGTTGAACCATCCTTGCATCCCAGGGATAAATCCCACTTGTTCATGGTGAATGATCCTTTTAATGCACTGCTGAATTTGGTTTGCTAGGACAAGCATACCTTAGAGGTACTGAAGGTTTGGTTCCAGACAACCACAACAAAACAAATACCACCATAAAGCAAGTTAAATGATGCTTTCGGTTTCCCAGTACATATAAAAGTTATATTTATACTATACTGTAGTCTATTAAGTGTGCAATAGCATTATGTCTAAAAAAAACAATGCACATACCTTAATTAAGAAATACTTTATTGTCAAAAATGCCATCATCTGAGCTTTCAGTGAGTCATAATCATGACTACAGATCACCATAACAAATATAATCATAATGAAAAAGTTTGGAATAGCGTGAGAATTTTCAAAATGTGAGACAGAGACATGAAGTTAGCAAATGCTGTTGGAAAAACAACTCTGATAGACTTGCTTGATGCAGGGTTGCCACAAACCTTTAATTTATAAAAATCACAGTATCTGTGAACTGCAGTAAAGAGAAGCACAATAAAATGAGGTAAGCCTGTGTTTTATTGAGAATTTTAGCACATATGGACATCAGGGATATTGGCCTTTTTCTTTTCTAGCAAATTTTTTTTTTTTTTTAATTTTAGTATCAGGGTAATGTTCACCTTATAAAACAAGTTTGAAACTGTTTCCTTCTCTTTGATGTTCTGGAAGAATTTGAGGATTGGTGTTAATTCTTTAAATGTGTGGTAAAATTCACCCGTGAAACCATCTGGTCCTGGGCTTTTCACCATTGGGAGATTTTTGATTACTGATTCAATCTCCTCACAAATAATTGGTCTGTTCAGATTCTCTATTTTTCCCTGATTCAGTCTTAGTAAGTTGGCATATAGTTATTCACAGTAGCTCTTATTATTCTTTAAGTTTCTGTGGTATCTATTGTAATGTCTTCATTTATAATTTTGTTCATTTGAGTCCTTTCTCTTTTTTCCTCAGTTAGTTCAGCTAAGGGTTGTCAATTTTGTTTATCTTTTCAAAGAACCAACTCTTAATCTGGCTAGTATTTTCTATTTTTTTCCCCGTTCTTTATTTCATTTATTTCTGCTCTAATCTTTATTATTTCCAATCTTCTGTAACTTTGGGCTCAGTTCATTCTTCTTTTTCTCCTTCTTTAAAGTGGGAGTTAGGTTGTTTATTTGGGATTTTTCTTGTCTCTTAATGTAGGCATTTATTGCTGTGAACTTCCCTCTAAGAACTGCTTTTGCTGCATCCCACAAGTTCTGGTATGTTGCATTTCCATTTTCTTTTGTCTCAAGAAATTTTTTATTTCTTTAGCTTCTTCTTTGATCCATTGGTTGTTCTGGGAAGTGTTATTTAATTTCCATGTGTTCATGAATTCCAGTTTTCTTCTTGTTATTGATTTCTGGTTACATGCCATTGTGGTCAAAGAAGACACTTCGTATGATTTCAATCTTCTTGAATTTGCTAAGACTTGTTTTGTGGTCAAGCATATAGTCTGCCCTAGAAAATGTTCCATGTGTGCTTGACAAGAATGTGCATTTTGCTGTTGTAAGATAAAATGCTCTATATGTATCTATGAGGTCCTTTTGGTCTACAGTATTACAATCTGCTATTTCCTTATTGATTCTATCTGGAAGACCTATCCGTTGTTGAGAGTGGAGTATTAAAGTCCCCAAATATTATTGTATTGCTGTTTATTTCTACTTTTAGCTCTGTTAGTTTTTGCTTTATATATTTAGGTGCTTCAAATATAAATACTTATAATTGTTATATCTTATTGATGTATTGACCCCTTTATTGTTATATAATGACCTTTTTTGTCTCTTTTTACCATTTTTAGCATAAAGTCTATTTTGTCTGATATAAGCAGAGCTACCTCTGCTCTTTTTACCATTTGCTTGAAGTGTCTTTTCCCATCCTTTCACTCTCAGTCTATGAATGTCTTTAAGGCTAAAGTGAATCTCTTATAGGCAGCATCTATTTGGATCTATTTTTTTAAAAAATCCACTCAGCCATTCTATGTCTTTTAATTGTAGAACTTAATCCATTTACTTTTAAAGTAATTGTTGATAGGTAAAAACTTACTATTGCCATTTTGTTGTTGTTGTTGTTGTTTTAATAGATCCATTGTTCCTTGTTTTTTTTCTTGCTGTCATTTTTGTGTTTTGATGCCTTTTGATACCATATGCTTTAACTTCTTTATTGTGTTCCTTTGTGTAATTTCTACAGAATTTTCCCTTGTGGTTACCTTGAGGCACACAAAAAACAGCTTAAACTTATAACTTATTTTAAACTGGTAACAACTTAACTTGAATAGAATTTATAAGCTTTACATTTTTATTTTTCTTCTTCACATTTTAGGTTACCACTATTACAAGTTATATGTTTTATGTTGTGTAATAACAGATTATTGTAGTTATGGTTATTTTTACTATGTTTTTTTAACTTTTAAACTAGAGTTTTAAGTGAATTATATACCACTATTACCATATTGCAGAATCTAACTACGACTATATTTAATTATAATGTGTGGTTCACTAAATATCCTTAAGAGGATTATTCTGAATTCTTTGACAGCTCCTAGATCTCTATTTGTTTAGAGATATTTATTGGAACTTTATTAGTTTCCTTTGGTGGAGCCATATTTATCTGATTTTTTGTGATCCTTGATTCCTTATGTTGGTATCTGTGCATTTGAATAATTGGGCTCGTCTTTTAGACTTTACAAGTTTGCTTTGGCAGCAACAGTTCTTCACCAATCAGCTCAGTTTGGGTTTCTGGTTGTGTCTGCTAATAAAGTCCTTGGGCAAGTGGAGGCTGCTATTATTCCCTGGTTGGACAGGCTGAAGCCTGTATTCAGTGATGAGTGGGGTATGAATTAGGTTCCCTGCCTGGACACAGCAGAAGTAGCTCTAAAGTTGGTAAAGCTCTATTTGTTGTCTTAACTTAAGCTGACCTGTACCCCAAGTTCCCTGACCTAACATGCCAATGGCTTTGTTCTGCAGACTATTAGCTCTGCCCTCCTGCCTTTTATCTCTCTAAGGCTACTGCACTGCATAGCTTCCAGCTGTCTCTAGTCCTTCTGGTTAGATGGGGTCAAAAGACACTCTCCACAGCAGGTGAAGTTATGTTGCTGCTTCCTTGCCTGGGCAGGATGGGGAGGGGCACTGCAGGCTACTCTCAATTTCCCAAACATGCTCTCTGGTTGGGAGGGACAGAGCTACCCTCAGTCTTCACTATAAATTAACCCCCCTGCCTGTGTAGAGCATAGTTACTCTCCATGCCCAGTATTGGCTTTCTATCTGCCTGCCCACCTCTCAAGCACCGCTGGGCCACGCTGCTTACAGGAGTTGTTGCCAGCCCTTCTAGACTGAAGGGGGCTGGAAGACACTCTCTAGGTAAGGCTGTGACTTAGCTCCTCACCTGGGTGTGGGGAAACCAGGCTCCAGGGCTGGCAAAACTATTTATTTGAGGATCTGGATTAGGCAGATCCTCACCCTGTTGAGTTCCCTAGGCAGAGGGCACCCTCAGTTTGGTCCTGTAGATTCATAAAACTGCTGGTTGGGATGACTACTAGTGCATCGCAGGTATGAATTTGGTCTGCCAAGATCCGTGTGCTCGTTGTTGTGAGCCCCTCCCTGCTTCTCCATCACACACAGATTCCCAGTTGTCGAACCTGCAGATTTCCCTGCAATTTCCATGGTGTGAGATCAGACTAGAGACTCCTACAAACAATGCTAGGGGGAGTTGTCCCCCTTTTGGGGTGTCTTTGCTCACTGGGGGAACTGAAGGCTCAGGGGGGACCTCTTCAGGTGGTGCTGTGCAGCTGTTCAAAAGGGGCAACGGGCCAACATGTAGCTGCTTCTCTTACACTGGTAATGCAGTCTGTCTCAGTCTCTGATGGCGCGGGGGGAGTGGGGGTGCTTCAGCCTCACTCCTGCGTTCTGGGATTCTCTCAGTGGCGTCTTGTTCTTAAACAGTTCTTGGTTGTTCTTGTGGAGTGGAGCAAAGTCAGGATGTCATCATGGTGACGTCACTCCACAAACACTTCAAGTTTGAATTCATGAATCCAGACTACAGACTGCAATCTCTGTTGTTTACTTCAATCAGAGGATTCCTTATAGGACTTTCTCCTCCTCCTCCACCTCCTTTAAAGCAACAGAGCTATGTACAAAAAAACCCTCTGGAAGGGCTAATATTTAAGTGGATTTAGACATGCAGCAGACCAAATCATGGCTGCTGAAATATTGCTGTGGAAATTGATATAATAATTAATAATAATAATTAATAATTATAATATAATATAATTATTATAAGTATAATAATTAATCATGCTACGTATAGGGTCATGTCAAGATGTAACATACTTGACAGCCCCAACCAATAACTGCAGCATTACAAAAGGATTTTACCATCATATTACCTGCCCTAAGTGTTTTTCATAGTAGTTTCTGTATTGACTCTTCATAAGTCGAAGACATCATGAACAGAATTTCATGTAATGAGCGCATGCCATGAGCTTTCTTCCATGTATACGTAGCTCTTTTCAAGTTAAAGTGTCTTAACTAGTTAAAACATTTACAAAATATGTGTGAAGAAATTAAAACTCATTTTCACTGAATTTAGGCATATTAAACCAGAAGTAGGAGAATATCATTGACTAGTGCTTATGGCATTATTCTCCAGGTCTGACCCACTTAAACCTAGAGAAAAACAGTATCAGAAGGAATCAGTAGTGAGCAGAACACGCCACCTTTTCCACTAACTACTAAGAAAACCTTAGAAACTGTAATTTCTCACTTTAAAAACGCATGATGAAAATGTTAGGGAGCTCGGCAACTCATCCCCGAGTTTTCCTGATTTTCTCTTACAAATGCACAAGCATGATTTTAGGACAAAAAAGACTGTCAGAATTTTATAATGCACTTTGATGGAATAAAAGCCATCAGAACTGTGGAAACAATACATCATAATTTTATTTCCAGTGGCCCCATGGGGACTTGAAACCTGTGGACTGAGAGAATACAATCTGATACACAGTGTTTCAGTACAAACCTGGCAGGAATGTCATACTTCTGGACAGGACCTAGCATATAGTGATTGCTGGAAAGATGTTAAAATATCAATCAATTGACGATTAACCAGTCAGTGACAGCAGGGGTAGGGAAGGAGCGAGAAAGTGACAACAGACATACAGGAAAGGAAACAAAAGAGAGAAAATAGGTGGTGTTCTGAAGGCCACTGACCTAAGTGTCAGTGTTCCCTTGACCTAGATAATCAAGTGTCCACACGGCTCATTAAATTTGCTGAAGATGAGCCTAAGTGAAAGAGACAACCATTATGTTGGAAGGTAGAACTGAAATATTAGAAGACCTTACTAGACAGGGAAAGTATCAGAAGCAAATCACTAATAATCGATGCAAAGCAGGACAGAAGCAGAAGAAAAGCCAAGGGACAAGTGCAAGCTGAAGAGAGTGACTAAGAAAGTGCAATGACTGGAGGACGACCTGTAAGTTATCATCTAAACCCTGGAAAAAGGGTTGCTAATGATACACTGGGGACAACAGACTGAAACTGGGACTTTCCCAAATAGGGGCATAAGGACAATTTAGAAATAAGGCATCCGGTGTGGAACTCAAAGGGTGCTATGGAGAACTAGGAAACACTGGGGTCAGTCTGGGTGTTTAAAGTCATGTTTCGATGGCCACTAGATTTTCCTTTCATTACCGGTCGAGTCCAAATAATATCACCCCTTTCATTACACTAAGTCATTACCAAGTTAAACTACAGTTTCCAGACTGACTCCATTTTTAGATCCCAAGTCTCCGCATTTTTCCAATTAGCAAACTTTTCGTTTCACATCACACTTAAGTTTTAACTTCTGAGATGATTTTTTGTTTGTTTGTTTGTTTTTTTGTTTGTTTAACTAGAATTAGGATTCTGCTCGGGGCTTATCATTTAAGGTTGACATTAGCAGAGAGATTAAACAGATGAAAATAAAACATTAAAGTGACTGTACATAGGGAAGAGAAAGTTAAGGGGAAATTCAATAATAGGTTTTAAGTACATGAAAGGAGTATACAGAGAGCATGGGGCCCATCTGTTCATTAATTTCACTGTCTAAGAGCAAATGAACCCACACCATAGAATGAAGGAGATGGATTACTTATTTCAGGAAGATTTAAAAACTAAGATTAATTCTCTTTTAGCATAAGGGTGATTTTCCCTGAAGGACTCTAGAGAAAGAACAAGGGTAATTAAGGTCCTTACCATCCCTAAGACACTCTGGTTCTATGTTATAAAAATTAGATTAGCAAAGTATGTAAATGCATAATTTGAAATATACAAATGGCATCATTCCTATGCAGGAAGTTATGGCAGTCCTCACTTCCCGTCAGCATTTTTTTCAGTAATATAAAAAGCCAGAGTTGCGTTTATTATTTTCAGGTCACCTGTCTTGAGAAATGGACTTCTTATGAGGCAAACCAGGTAACAAGGGGTTTCTCCTTTTAATCTGGCTGAATTCTTAATCTGCCAATACAAATCCTATTAGTAGATAATACTGCAAACAGGTAGTAGGCAAACTAAAAACTCATGCATAAAAGTTTAATTCAGAGTCACACAAAGAAAGGGGTCAGATAATTGATCAGTGCAATTACTGCTTTTTGCAACTACACATAGGGAGGCTTATAGTAGAGATGGCAGAGTTTGAGCCCAAAGAGTTGAAGATTAAAATGTGTTACATCTGTTAGAAAGTGTTCATTCAAGTCCACAGCAAATCAGTGTGCAAAATACTGAATCCAGTCCTTGAGTGCAGAGGTCCCATGGAAAAACGAGCACTTGTTTCTGAAAAGTAGTTTTGGATTCTTAAATTTGGTAAATTCTAAAGTCTATATAGTATGTCAGTTTTTAAAGCTCAAGTTCTACATAAAAGTCTATTTTACTATTTATTCTATTCTTCCCTTTGTAGAAATTATACTGTTATTTTAAAAAATGTTACTTAAAACTACCTCAGCTTATGACAATGAGGTGATGACCTGTCACCTGACAAGACAGGCCACTTACCATTTCCCTTTTAAAAAATATGTGGGAAATGCAAAAAGAGCACTTCAGCTAGGAAAACGAAAAAGCCATTATTATTAAGGGTTATTTGGTTGAGGAATGCCAAATTCCCATTAAGTGAAAAATCAATAAAAAAATAAAAACATTTGAAAGGTAAAATAATAACAACAACAATCAAGTACTTAGAGTTTTGGATGGGATAGAAACCTGCACAGAAGGACATTTTCTGTATCTGCCTTAGCGTCGCAACCCAACTCCAACACCAGTGCGCTCTAGCGCACATACGTTTATTGCCTTAATTGAAGATGTTCGCAGTGGCTTATTCCCAGTATCCAGCTGAAGAGCCTTGCAAGACAGTCTTTAAAGGACCTTCCCTGTGAATTTTCTTCTTGACTGTTCTCACTAGGTTGAATTCGGGACACCTACAAAATGTGTTTTATTCATTATTTAAATGCTCATTTAATATGGACTTATTTACTTGGACAAAGAACTAGTTTACTTCAAGTTCTATGTTCCTATATTATCAGACCAAATGCTGAGGTTAAATACTGCTCCAATTTCTTTCTTTCAAGATGACTATAAACAGCTTTTGGGTTTTAATAGGAGGTTGCCAGCAATCAGCTTAGGTTTTTAACCTAAACATAAAAGGAGATCTGTGCATATAATGTCTTTAATTCAATGATTTCTGTCTTTGGCTCTATTGGTAAGGAAGCTGTGTGGTAGAGTAGACACTGCTGCCAGGTAGTATGAATTTAACGTTCATATGGAATGTAGAAGGTGGGTTTCATAACAATTGAAATGTTCACAAGCAATCTAATCTTTCAGAGACCCGGCTTTCTCACCTGTGAAATGGAAATAATAATATATCTTTGAATGGATTCTTGTTAAGATTAAGTGAGATTATATGCACCAAGTTCCTTGTCTCTAGTCAAACATTTATAATTGTCTATAAAGGTAGGGCAACAAGATAAAAAGTAAAAGAAAAAAGAGAAGGAAAAAGTACAAAGAGAAAGAAATCAATACATGTATTAATATTCTAATATCCACACAAACTTTAAAACCAAATGTTTCTTGTACGATTGGTGCACTCATTTGGTGGTGAAACTGACCCTGAATTGCTATGAGGTTATTTATACTCTATGTCTTGCTGTAGAAATATCCATCTTTGATTACAAAGTGCTGCCCAAGACCCTGCTTGTGTTAACAGTATTTTCCCCTAAAATATAAAGTATTTTGAAGCCTGAAAAAATCTAGCACCATGGTGTAGGAGAAGGAATCAGGGTCCTATAATGATCAACAATTCTGATGCTGTAGAGATGCAGCCTACATTTTATCAGGGGAGGCTAGATGAAGGCCATACTCCTAAATATTGGCCCTATATATTTTGCCATTTGCTTCCTTTGTCTGTTCACTGTGTCCCTTGAGGAAGACAAAGTAGACAAAAGAGAGAAGGATTAAAAAGAGTCATGCTTGCAGTGTGTGCTCTAGGACCCTATGTTGCCACATTCAGTTTTCGTCCTGATAAATGGTGAAGCTGGTACTTTCAATGAAAGAAAAACAATGTTAGGTCCGCCTGAGAAGAAATTCCTAGAGAACTTCAAATTTAGGCTGTGAAACAGATTGAAAAATGCATGTTCAACAATTTCATGTTTTAAGAAGCTGGGGAGATGAAGACATAAAAGCCGAAATGTGATAAAACCAAGGTTCTCTTGGGAAGGATTGTTTTGAACCATTTCTTCCTTTAACGTGGTTCTCTGTTCAGTTCAGAGTTTTACATTAGCTCAGAGTTTTGTTTCTATTCAGGAATTTCTTTTTTGTACTATTTGGAGACAGGGGTTCCAAGTTACGTTCTGAGAGAATCGTTGGTCTCCAGAGAAAGAACTCTCTAGGTGGCTTTCACAGATAAGCTAATTAAACCAGAAGCAGGCCAGGCTTTTAAATTAGCTATAGATCTTATGAAGTATTTCTGAGTCCCAAGGAGCCAAGGATTTAAGGCTTTCCACAATGAATGTTTAGGACCACAAGTTCTCAATCTTGGCCGCATGCCGTAATCACCTGGGGGCTTTAAAAAAAAATACTGACACACCAGAGACTTGGATTTAATTGGTCTGAGGCATGGCCTGGTCAATGGCAGTTTTAAAGGCTCTCCAGATGACTCTAATGTGTAGTCAATATTGAAAACTACTGTTTCAGAAGGTCTGCAAGCCCTACTGGATCTAGGCCAATTGCTGGCTCCATATCCACATCACCTGAGGTGGCTGATACCACAGATCCCCAGGCCCAAGGCTGCCCAGGCCTACTGCATCAGAATCTCTGGGCATGTATCCCAGAAATGTGACCTTTGTGCTAATTCTATAAGCGAAGGATTCCCTTTTACACCAATCGGAGAACCACTGTCTAACGGTGTAATAAAGTGATTAGTTAGCAATGTAAACACTGTCAGGTATATAAAATAAATTCTTTTTAAAAATGCTACCATTCCTCTGGTAAAAAGAGCACTGCCTTAAAAAGCAGTAATCCTCAATGACTCCAAAATAAAATTGTTGTGTTCAAAAATTTCTGGGAATAACTGCACATTATATTCCTTGCTTAGAGCATCACTGTGCATAATGGTGTTGAGATCTGTAGCAAAGACTTGGTTTTACTGTAACTCAGTTTCCCAGCACAATGACATGAAGCTTCATGTGAGCTGTTAGTATTAATGGGATTACGTACTTGGTGGATGTAGGTATCCATGTTCGCTAACTGTAGTTCCTTAACCTCACGAACTCTAAGGACCTGTCCGCTGCACTTGTAGCACACATTCACGACCATATTCCCAACCGTCAACCACATCAGAAACGTAAAGCCCCGATTTACCTCCTGTCCTACCTCCTTCGTACTACAAAGATTCATTGGCCATTTTTGAAATTTCCCAACCACTAATCTGTTCATCTGCTCCAGCCCATCTTGCCCCTTCTTGATTCTATTTCTTTTACCTTCCTTCTGGACCCCACCTTAACACTCTTTAATGGCACCCCCATGTCTCCTGCTTCCGTGTTCTTATCTCACCTGCCAAACAAAATCTTCGTGCAAGCTGCTTCCTCCATCTAAAACATTCTTCTGTCTTCTCCTCACTTGGCTAACAGTCCTTTGGATGTCTCCTTAGAGGCTGCCACAAGCATTGCTAAGTTTGAGTAGGTCTCCCTTTATGTCCTCCTCCAGCATAGACATCACCACCCCGTTCTATATTGGCCTATAAGATTATCGATCTCCCCACTAGACTGTAAGCTCATGAACCCTGGAAACGTACCATAGTGCTTTTTATTTGGTATTGGTTACATATCTCATATATTACAAATCTAATTACAAATAATATTTAACTATATATAACAAATGGTAAGAAAGGGAACTCTTCCATAAATTGTACCCAGGACTTGTTTTATACTGGTATTTTAATCTACCTAATTGGATTTACCTAAATAAAACCTATTTATTTCCTTTCTCTTTAACTTTTTAAAATGCTTTAGATTTGCTAACTAAGCACCCCAATGCTACTTGACAGAAGAATCAGAGGATGTGGGTAAGGGATCAAGTGCACGACAAATTCTTGTAGAACCAGGAGCTGATTAAAACTCATTTATAAAACTTCCCCTTTTTGAGGGCACATGTTGTGTTGAGCACTGGGTGTTACATGTAAATGATGAATCACTAAATTCTCCTGAAACCAACATTACACTATATGTTAACTAGAATTTAAATAAAAATTTGAAAAAAAGATAAAAATTTTAAATAAATAAATAAATAAATAAATAAATAAATAAAACTTGCCTATTTTCACCAGAAGGTAAAAATCTAGATGAGCTACATCAAGATTCATTTCAAAACCATTCAAAACCATAAGTACCATGAGCCATGACACAGATACTTTGGAAAATTTCTGTAAGGGTAGATATACCTTTACCATAAAACCACTATCCCTATTCCTTGGTATTTATCCAAGATTTAGGAAAATATTATGTACACAAAAACCTGTACCTGAATTTTTATATCAGCTTTTTCTCACAATTGTAAAAAACTCAAATGTCCTTCAATTGGTGACTGGATTAAAACATTGTGGTACACACATATGACAGAATACTACTCAGCAATAAAAAGGAAAAAAAAAACCCTACTGATGTAGGTTATAACATGAATGAATCTCAAATGCATTACACCAGGTGAAAAAGTCAGACTTGAAAGGCTACATACTGTGTGAGTCAATTTATACAACATTCTGGGAAATGTTAAGCCCTCCTAAAGATTAGCTTTTACTCTTATGCTTGATAGGAGTATTATATTTATTGATCTATAAACATATCTTTGATACATTGTTGCCTGAACAAAAGCAGGCTACAGAAAAGAACATCCAAGGAGATCCTGTACTATACACAAATTCACACATACACTCATGGGGTCCTCAAGGCTACTTAAGAAAGTGTTTCCGGGGGCACCTGGGTGGCTCCGTCAGTTGAGTGTCTGACTCTTGATTTCGGGTCAGGTCATGATCTCTCCTGAGATGAAGAATTGGCATAGGGCTGGGGCAATGGGCTCTGTGCACAGCGAGGAGTCTGCTTGAGATTTCACACCCCGTCCCCGTGCATAAGCATGCCCCCTCTCTCTCAAATAAATAAATCTTTTTAAACAAAGAAGATTACTGTGGTGGGATATGGATACTATCCATCTATTTCTGTTTTGCTTGCCAGACTTTCACATTATAAACAATATACACAAATTACTTGCTTCTTTAATAGAAACAATGAAAGATTATGGTTGTTTCATTAGACTGTGAATGGGTTCGTTGTTAATTTTCTTAGTTTTAGTAAAATAAAATTTTACATTTTCTTTACAAAAAATGTTCATAGTGTCATGGTGCTCCTGATTGATTTTGAAGGCCTCCGTAAGTGTCTCTAGGACAGCCCACCATTCAGGAACAAATCTGAGACAAGAGGGGAATGAATGGGTGGGAGAAGTTTCCTATGAATAACTAATTGTGTTGCATCAGGAATGATTTTTTAATCCATCATTGTTTTATTCTCTCCTTAACTGATGACTGCAAGAAACACATAATTTAAAGATGCAGTCATCAACCCTATATTTATTCACACAAATGAGATGAGGAAGCATGTTTATATTCAAAAGTAATTTACTGAAAAGATGCTTTTATAAAAGGCCATTTAGATAACTGAAAAAAAATCTGGCTTTTATTCTTTGTGTAGTATATTATGATTTATAAATAGTGTGGAAAAATAAATACTAAATATATGGGAGCATAAATAGGAAAAATGACATATGGCAAAGTAATAACAGAATGTGCTAGTTTTTCTAACCTAAAATGTTGATGCCTGTTGAAATTTTTAAGCTTCCATTCTTAATTGACTTTTTTTAAGCAAAATTAAATTTAACAAATAAGAACAGAGTACAGCATGTAAACACTCATTTACTTCAAATACTTTTCATAAGTGCTCAAAGCTTAGATTGAGGAAAAAATGCCTAAATTATGAATATATTTAGTTCCACTAACTATTCTAATATCTGATCACTAATAAATTTGTTTTGACAAGGTCCTATATAACATTTATATTACAGTTCAGCAGTTATGTAAAACAAAGATTTGCATTATAGAAAAGCAACTAAGTCTTAAATAGATTGTCATAGTTATTCATGCACAGCATTCTGAAACCTCAAAGAAATTTATCACAGAGAGCACAGTAATGTATAACCATATTTGTCTTGGCAAGAAACCACAGGATTGTTTTTTTATTGCTATGACACTGATGTATGCAACATTTTATACTGTAATATTTTCTGCCACATGTGCCATGTATGACATAGACAATCTGTATAAACTTTTAAGTCCATAGCATATATCTATTGGGGTTTCCTAGTCTGAGATAAGATGAAAATCCTATTAAGGGAATCATATTACTCCAGGAGGGAACTAACTTGTGTTAACCACCTACAATGTGCCAAGAAGTTTATTTGTGATCTGTTAATTCCAACAGTTACCCGACAAAGGAATCATTATTGTACCAGTTTTTCAGGTAAGGAGGAGTAATTTGTTTAATCCCACCTACTTATTATGTCACCAAGAAAGGCTTCCCAAACTCAGGATTTCCAGCTGCAAAAGCCTGACTCTCCATCCGCCCCCAGCCCCACTCTGCCTTAATTTCAGCTCAGGCTTCTCTATGACCCTTGCGATTTTATAATCTGCAAAACAGTAAATGAAAGGTCAATGCATATGCTTCTCTGGGTCATTGTGAATTCCCTTAGAATTTTCCTATTCATCTTATTTTCCTTTGCAATAGCCATGGGAATTAAACATGGTAATTTCCATCTGTAATAAGACACACTTATTATGACATTTCCAGATTTTGGGAACTGTCATCACTGCATACCACTTTCATTAGGTGATACTTCTGTTAATCAGGGTGTGCTTTTTATACTATGAGCTTCTTGGGTGGTACAGGTTGGTGAAAAGTCCCCTACCTAAAATACAAAACTATAATCTTGTAAATTATCCCTATCATTATCTTCCCTTTTCTGTTCCCCTGCAGAAGGGAATTCCCTTTGATTCACTTGATTAGATCATGTAAGCCTAAGAAAAAATAATGCCTATGTTTAGAGAGAAACAAAATTATTTTCTCAAAAAGCATCTTTTATACCTGGTTACATTCACTAAGTTAACTCTCAAAATTATCCCAAATTAGCTATAAGTGATTATAGTGGCTTAACTGCCTTAATAAAACTATGTAGGTATGAATTTTTAGATCTATTAGAAATATACCCTTTTCTATCAAATCCCATCTATCTTCATATTTATTTAAGATTTTTTTTGTTCTTGGGCGCCTGGGTGGCTCAGTTGGTTAAACGACTGCCTTTGGCTCAGGTCATGATCCTGGAGTCCTGGGATCGAGTCCCGCATCGGGCTCCCTGCTCAGCAGGGAGTCTGCTTCTCCTCTGGCTCTCCCCCCTCTCATGTGCTCTCTCTCTCTCTCTCATTCTCTCTCTCTCAAATAAATAAATAAAATCTTTTAAAAAAAAGATTTTTTTTGTTCTTTTGCTAAAGTATCCCTTTCCTTAGATTTTCTGTATAGCATCAGTTAAAATCAGTAACACATATGCACACATTATTTGCATATGTTTACCTATGCAAATCTGAATGCCAGCGTTTTGCCTTAGAGTGAGAATAAGCAGAGGGAAAGAGAGAGGAAAAGGACAAAAGTGTTCAGTGCTTTGCTGCTGTGATGAATGCAACTTGGCCCAGGAGGATCCCTGGAAGGGATATCAATGTACTCCTTATTCATTAGTTATAGACAAAAGAAATCTCTTAGGAGATAACAGGCAAATGACACAGATGAAAGGTCAGCATTTGGGGGACGTTTCTCTTTGTGACAGACTGGCTAGCAGTTTAACCTTTTTCCACTGTAAATCATTGGGATAGTTAGATAACCCCTGGTACAGACTGAATGTTTGTGTCCTCCCCAAATTCAATGTTGAAACCTAATCCCCAATGTGATGGTGTTTGGAAGTAAGGTCTTTGGAGCGGGGGTGGGGGGGTGACTAGGTCATGAGGGTGGAGCCCTCATGAGTGGGATTAGTGCCCTTATAAAAAAGATCCCAGAGAGCTCCCTTACTCCTTCTGCCATTTGAGGACACTGGAAACAGGCCCTCACCCAGCACTAAGTTTGCTGACATCTTGATCTTGAACTTCCCAGCTGCTAGATCTTTGAGAAATAAATTTCTATTATTGATTAGCCCCCCAGTCTACGGCACTTTGTTACAGCAACCTGAACAAACTAAGGCAACTCCTTTGAACAGAATCAACATCTGACTAAATCAGACTTTGCCAAAGGATGCCTGGTCAGTCAAAATGACATGACATGGCTGTATTGAGATCTAGTCTATGTCGTCTTTATCATTTATCTGGATTTTTACAATAACCTCCCAGATTGGCTTTTGTTTTTCTCCACTGCTATTCTCCTTTAATTCACTCTGCTTTCTTAAACTCCTTAATGGCTCCCCATTGCTTACAGGGTGAAAACCAACTTTGTAAGCATCCCATAAAAGACTCTTCATGAATTTTCATCAAAAGTGACAGAAACTCACGATGTCTGGGTGGCTCAGTTGTTAAGTGTCTGTCTTTAGCTCAGGTCATGATCCCAGGGTCCTGAGATTGAGCCCCACATCATGTTCCCTGCTCTGCGGGAAGCCTGCTTCTCCCTCTCCCACTCCCCCTGCTTGTGTTCCCTCTCTCGCTGTGTCTCTGTCAAATAAATAAATAAAATCTTTTAAAAAAAAGTGACAAACTCTGAAAAGATAAACAATATAGACAAACCTTTAGCTAGACTCATCAAGAAAAAAGGAGAGGGCTCAAATAAATAAAACCAGAAGTAAAAGAGATGTTATAACTGATACCACAAAAATACAATGGATCATAAGTGACTCCTATGAACAATTATACACCAATAAATTGAACAACCTAGAATAAATGGATAAATTCCTAGAAACATACAGCCTTCCAAGACTGAATGATGAAGAAATAGAAAATCTTACTAGTAAGGAGATTAAATCAGTAATCTTCTTACTTCCCCCAAAACAAAAGTCTAGGGCAAGAAACCTTCACGGGTAAATTCTACCAACATTTTAAAAAGAATTAATACCAATTCTTAAACTCCAAAAAAATACAAGAGGGAAGAATACTTCCAAACATCTTTTACAAGGCCAGTACTACACTCTGATACCAACACCAAAAAGGATACCACAGGAAAAGAAAATTATAGGTCAATATCCCTGATGAACATAGATGCAAAAATCCTCAACAAAATCTTAGCAAACCCAATTTAACAACACATTACAAGGATAATTCAGCACAATCAAGTTGGATTTATTCCAGGGATGCAAGGATTTTTCAACATCCACAAGTCAATTAGTATGATATACCACATTAACAAAATGAAGGATAAAAATCATATCATCATCTCAATAGATAGGTAAAAAGCATTTGGCAAAATTCAACATGAATTTATGATTAAAATTCTCAACAAAGTGGATATAGAGTGAACGTATCTCAATATAATAAAGGCCATATATGAGAAGCCCACAGCTAACATCATACTCAACGGAGAAAAGCTGAAAACTTTTCATCTAAGATCAGGAACAAGACAAGGATGCCACTATGACCACTTTCATTCAACATAGTATTGGAAGTTCTCGCTAGAGCAATTAGGCAAAAAAAAAAAAAAAGTGAAGGGCATTCAAATTGGAAAGGAATAAGTAAAACTTTCACTATTTGCAGATGACATAATGTCATATATAGAAAAACCTAAAGACTCCTCCAAAAAAAACCTCTTAGGACTAATAAACAAGTTCAGTAAGATTGCAAGATAAAAAAATCCTTCGCATTTCTATATACTAATAACAAACTATTAGAAAGAAAGATTAATGTTGAATCACAGACCTGTACCTCTGAAACAAATAACACATTATATGTTAAAAAAAAAAAAAAAGAAGATAGCAGGAAGGGAAAAATGAAGGGGGGGAAATTGGAGGGGGAGATGAACCATGAGAGACGATGGACTCTGAGAAACAAACTGAAGGTTCTAGAGGGGCCGGGGGTTGGGGGGATGGGTTAGCCTGGTGATGGGTATTAAAGAGGGCACGTACTGCATGGAGCACTGGGTGTTACATGCAAACAATGAATCATAGAACACTACATCAAAAACTAATGATGTAATGTATGGTGATTAACATAACATAATAAAAAAAAGAAAGAAAGATTAAGAAACAATCACACTTAAAACTGTATCAAAAAGAATACAATACCTGGGATTAGAATTAATCAAGGAGGGAAAGACTGTACACTGAAAACTGTAAGACGCTCATGAAAGAAATTGAAAATAAATAAATAAATAAATAAATGGAAGGATATTCCATGTTCATGGATTGGAAGATCAATACTGTTAAAATGCCCATTCTACCCAAAGTGATTTCCAGGTTCAATGCAGTCCTTATCAAAATTCCTTTTTTTAAAAGATTTTATTTATTTATTTGAGAGAAAGAGAGAGAGAAAGCACAAGTAGAAGAAGAGGGGCAGCAGGAGAGGGAGAAGCAGATTCCATGCTGAGCAGGGAGCCTGACATGGGGCTCAATCCCAGGACCCTGAGATTATGACCTGAGCCAAAGGAAGACTCTTAACCGACTGAGACACCCAGGCATCCCCTTATCAAAATTCCAATGACATTTTTCACAGAAACAGAACAAACAATCCCAAAATTTGTATAGAAACACAAGATTCTGAATAGCCAAAGCAATCTTGAGAAAGAAGAACAAAGCTGGACGTATCACATGCTCTGATTTCAAACTATATTAAAAAACTATAGTAATCAAAACAATATGGTATTTGGTATAAAAATGGATACATATAGCAATAGAACAGTATGGAGAGCCCAGAAATAAACTCATGAACATATGGTCAATTCATTTATGACAAAGGAGGCAAGAATATACAATAAGGAAAGGACAGTCTCTTCAGGAAATAGTGTTGTAAAAACTGGACAGCCACATGTAAAAGAATGAAACTGGATCAATATCTTAGACCATACACAAAAATTAACTCAAAATGGATGTAAGAGTTGAATGTAAGACCTGTAACCATAAAACTCCTAGAAGAAAACATAGGCAGTAGGGTCCTTGACACAGATCTTGGTGATGATTTTTTTGGATCTGACTCCAAGAACAAAACCAACAAAAACAAAAATAAATAAGTAGAAAGACATTAAACTAAAAAGGTTCTGCATAGCAAAAGAAGCCATCAACAAAATAAAAAGGCAATCTAGTTAATGGGAGAAAATATTTGCAAATCATATATTAGATAAGAGGTTAATATCCAAAATATGTAAAGAAATCATACAACTCAACAGCAAAAACAACAATCTCATGGAAAAAAATGGGCAGAAAATCTGAATTTCATTTTTTTCAAAGAAAACATACAGATGGCCGACAGGTACATGAAAAGATGCTCAACATCACTATGTGTCTGGGAAATTCTAATCAAAACCACAATGAGCTATCCCTTCACACCTGTTAAAATGGCTATTATCATAAAACAAGAAATAATAAGTGTTGGCAAAGATGTGGAGAAAAGAAAATACTTGTGCACTGTTGGTGGGGATGTAAATTGGGGCAGCCACTATGGAAAACAGTATGAAGGTTCCTCAAAAAATTAAAAATTGAACTACCATATGATCCAGCAATTCCCCTTCTAGGTATTTATCTGAAGGAAATGAGAACACTATAACTTGAAAAGATATATGCACTCCGATGTTCACTGCAACATTATTTACAAAGATATGGAAACAACCTAAGTGTCCATTGATGGAAGAATGGATAAAGAAGATGTGGTAAATATATATACAACAGACTATTATTTAACCATAAATAAGAAAGAAATCTTGCCATTTGCAACAATATGGATGGGCCTTGAGGGCACTATGTTAACATAAGTTACAGAAAGAAAGACAAATACCATATGCTCTCACTTATACATGGTCTGAAAAACCAAAACAAAACTTATATATACAGAGAACATATCAGTAATTGCCAGAGGCAAGGGGTGGTGGATGGGCAAAATGGGTGAAGGGAGTCAAAAGTTATAAACTTCTAGTTGTAAAATAAGTCATGAGGACATAATATACAGTATGATAACTATAAATAATGTCTTCATCTTAAGAAAAAAATTGTAACTACACAGTGACGGGTGTTAATTCATTGTGGTGATCATATATACAAATATCAAATCATTGTATTGTACACCTGAATCTACTATAATGTTATATGTCAATTATACCTCCATAAAAGAAAGAAAAAAGGAAAAAAAAAGGGAAAAAAGGTGACAGAGAATACTTTCCATATATTTATTTCCCATTTGCATTTGATGTCTAATTTGCATATTTATGAACATTGCTCATTTTTCAGTTAGGATGTTTCATATATTATAGACATCAATCTTTTGACACGTGTTGCTGATATTTTATAGTTTGTTACTGGACTTTTACAGATTGTTTTTAATTACTTTTGATAACTTTTACAAAAAGGCTTCAACCTATATTTTTCTAGTAAGCAATGTCAAGAACAAAACAGTGATACCGAGTCCCTCCTTTATAAAATCTGGAAATTATCATAATTTTACTTTTGTTGGTATTATCTAGGATGTCTGTCTCGTTTTGTCATTGTTATATTATTTTCTTTTTTATATATCTTCTCTTTAAATAAATTGTTTAACTTTTCTCTGTAATTACCATAGCCAATTCCAATTAATTCTTTATGTAAATGGTTTCCATTCTTTCTGCCAATTCATTCATATCATGACTTTGCCAATTTGAAAGCTCCAGATCGGGATACTTGAATGGCTCAGTCAGTTAAGCATCTGCCTTTGGCTCAGGTCATGATCACAGGGTCCTGGGACTGAATCCTGCCCTGGGCTCCTTACTCAGTGGGAAGCCTGCTTCTCTCTCTTCCTGCCCCTCTCTCTCTCTCTGACAAATAAATAAAATCTTTGAAAGCTCCAGATATTGGTGTGTTGCTCAGTTAGTTGGTAAACATCTTCTGGTAATATTTCACGAGTAATATAATCCCTAAATTCTTGCATATCTGGTATTTTATGGTTATCTTGAATACTTAAATGACCTTTTCGGTGGGAATAAAATTCTTATGTCACAAACTTTTACTTTGAAAACTCTGAAGACATTACTCCTTTCTATTCTGGCATTGACTGTTATGGAGAGAGAAGTCTGAGGCCAATATGCTGTCAGTCTTGGGTTGGTAACCTAATTTTTCTGCCTTGGTGTGTGTGTTAGTTTTCACTAGGTATACCACATTATAACCTCAAAAGCACAGTGGCTTCCAACTCCATCATACCACTTGTTGGTGGTCAGGTTCTATAGATCTGCTCCAGCCTAGTGGTTGCGTGCTCTTCTGTTTCTTGTGTATTCCCATTCTGGGGTACAGGCTGAGGAAGCAGCCCCTATCTGGAACATGGACTTTTCCAGAAAAAAAGCCAAGGAGCAATAAAGTTGGCAAAAACTCTTGATGTCTCTACAAGTTTCTGACTGATGGGGCATAAGTCAGATTCATTCACATGTTATTGAACAAATCCAAAATAACTGGAGGAAGGATACTCTGCCAAAGGAAGGTGGTAGTTAATAATTGGGAACAATAATAACATCTCCCACAGAATTTATAGGTCTCTTTCTTCAGTATTGAAATTCAAAAATTTCACTGAGAAATATCATCTATGTTTTAGTATACATTTTAATTTTACCTTGTATCTAGTTAACCCTTCTAGACTAAAGGTATTTGTTTGAAAGAAAAGTCTCTTTCATATATATCTCTGAATATTGCTCTAGTTCTATTTACCCTTTTCTTCTGGATCTACAATGATTCATCATCTACAAGGATTCATATGACATACTGTCGTATGTCTTCTGTATCTGTTATCTTTTCTCAGATCAATTTTATTTTCTTGTTCTTTTACTACATATGCTCAAACCTGTCCTTAATATAACTGATATGACTTTATCCAGTAGGGATTTTGTTCTTTATGGTTTCTACTATTGGTTTCCATCCTGCCATAATGTTACTTGTTTTCCTTGTTTCCTAACTGTGCCATTGTGCCACCTAACTTTCATCTCTCATTTCACATATTTTCTTTAATTTCCTTCACAGTGAAAAGAAGATGCTCTCTATAATAAATTTAATTAAATTTCTTGTAGTTAATTTTTTTTCCCAAAACATATTCTAACTCTTGAAATGTGTCTATCTCTCTCATCTGTGTCATGAAATCATTTTAAAGGATTTAAATAATTGTCCTAGTTATTTATATTTGAATCATAATAGATTTAGCTCAGTTTGTCTCCCTAAAACGGGGGGAGAAGATTCATCAAAGATCCCCAAATTGTTCCATGAAGAGTCAAGGAATCTTTACATCAGATCTTGAGCTGAAAAGATGGTGAATGTAGTTTTATAACATCATTTTGATGCTTTGATGAGTGGAGTGGGAGAAGAAGCTGAGACTATAGGAATATCACTTTGTTCCTATACAGTTTCATCCCCATGGTTGTTGGACCATCGGAAAGATTGTTAATCTCTTCAGTGTAACCTCTACTCCAGGTAGGTGCAGTCTTTGGAGCCAGCGTTTTTTTTTTTTTTTTTTTTCTGAATGAAGGTAACACTCCATTCCATTTTATAGCACCCATTCAGTTGAGGAAAATAAGTCCCTCATTTACTATGAACCCATATTAATTAGAAGCTTGATCAGAGGGAAAATTTCTTGCCCAAAGGCTTTCTTTTGTCATGTATTTGCCTATTTGCTAACCCAGTCTCAAAATGGTGTTGGTTCAGGTGCTGAAATGTGTTTGAAATAGAATAGACTCCTCGTTCTCCCAGAGATTGCTCCTATCTCTATCTTTACTCTCTCAAATTTTGGTGTATTATTGAGATTCTATAGGATTTTAGCCAATTCCACAATTTTGAACTTCTTTATTGGCAAAGAAACACTTTAATCATCCTTTGGTGACATCCTTCAAACCGGATTAATGTATATGATATTTAGTAGAAATGACTAAAATTTTACTCTATCTAGTTTCTACTCTTTGTGACACAGCTATTAAGATATTAATTCTTACTTTACTCTTGCTAATATAAGGAACTAAAGATAATGAATATGTAAATGTCTCCATCTCCACTTCCCAGAAGTTTCTGGAATCCCAGAGTAATTAATAGAAATTTCATGTATTTGAAGCCATCCTGAAGCCAGCACCACTGAAGCTTTTGTCTGGGATGCATGGGCCCTCGAAGGCAGGAGCCAGAAAAGGATGAGTCTGAAAGGAAGTGGTGTGACCTATGAAGAAAGCTGGTTCCCTGGGGCCTTGGTGGAGTGGGAACTTTGTGGATCCTTTAAGTAAGAGGCACCTGCACAAGGCTTGTGTGCAGGTTCTCAGGACAGATGGGACCTGGAATGAGTATGGCTGCAGGCGTGCCAAGGGAACCTGGACCCTAGGCATGAGGGCATGGGAGACACAACCAAGGTATTCATGCTCAGTTCAGCAGAGAAAAATAGACCAAACATTTTTAAAAGGATCCTTTTAAATCCCTGTGACACATAAGGAAGGAGCATGGGGATTTAAATTATTGTGAGGGAATCTTTCCAAGGGACTTCAGTAAATCTGAACATATCGGTAGTCAATAAGAGGAAGCATAACCAGAACCTCTTTAGAGCATAATTGTAATTATTTTTGTTACACAATTATTCATGAATTTTTCATTACAGAAAGAAAAAGGAAGAGAAAGAGAACAAAAGAAAGAGGAAAGGGAGGAAGGGAGGATGAAAGGAAAAAAAGAAAGAATGAAAAAACGAAAGAACAAAGGAACAAAAAGAAGGGAAAGAAAGAAAAGAAATCCAGTACACTATCTCAGTTGCTTCCTTTGTTGAAGCATTGCTTTCAGATTGGTATCTAGTTTCTCTCTCTCTCTCTCTTTTTTCCCCTCTTTCATCTACATGCTCTTTTATATCTTACCAGAAAGAATTTATCTTGTGTGGTAATTTACATAACTAGCTTCATCATACACACACACACGATATATATATCAACTTAAAAAAAACAACAACAGCTATGGTCCTCCTGGATGGCTCAGGCTTTTAAGCACGTAACTCTTGGTTTGGGCTCAGATGAGGATCTCAGGGTCCTGGGATCCAGCCCCGCAACTTGATCCAAGAGCTCAAGGGCTTAGCAGGTGCAGAGTCAGCTTGTGGCCTTCTCCCTCCCTCTCTGCTACCCCACCCCCTGACTCAGGGGCACATGGGCACTCTCCCTCTCTTTCTCAAATAAATAAATAAATAAATAAATAAATAAATAAATAAATAAATAAAATTTACACAAACAAACAAAAGACCTTTACAATATGTATCAGAAAACTTTCCACATCTTGATTTACCCCATCCACTTCAACTGTTAAATGGTAATAATAACTGGCAGTGATTAAGAGCTTTACAGGTTCCAGATACTGTTCTGAGTGCTTTACTATTAGCTTATTGAACTCTCATGACGTCCATTCTATGATTGAGAAAACTCACGGAATATTTGAATAGCTGCCCAAGGTCAAAATTGTCCCAAATTCCCAGCCAGTCTACCTCCAGAACCTGTGGCTGAAACACCGCGTTATAAGGTACTGGATTCCATTATAGGAATGTAACACTGACTTAATCATTTATTCACTCCTGATACACAGTTAGACTTTTATGATTTGATATTACAAACAGCTGTAATGAAGTTACTGGCAACTTAAATATTTAGTGGACTATGAGATATGAGGGGCCAGTTTCCACAGATGATTAATTCTTTTCATAAAACCAAATGTAATGAATGTTCAGATTTACTTAGCTTTCAGAAAAATCATGACTTTTCCTCATAAACTATGGTAATTAACTATATGACAAACTCCCTATAATTAAGGGATAAATTGCTGGCATAAAAATAAAGAACACTGGCATGTTGTAATTACTCTGTAGCTTACAGTTTATCAAACATGTACTTTGAACATAGGAGGTTATGTAAGTACATAGCTTCCAAAAGAAACCCTTTGCCTTCTTCACACAAAACTGGCCAGCCAAAAATGATAGCTTGGCATAATACATCACAGTGCTCAAACTACTGGCGAGGTCTGCAGACCAAACTTTCATACTGGACTCCCTTTTCCTCCTCTGAGGGCAGTTTCAAGAACCTATTGCCACTCTCCAACTATCAATTACTAAGATCAAATACTGGGAAGAATTTTGTATTCACTTGTTTCCCATCGCGAACTATGATGAAAAGCAATACATTTACTCCAAATACTCTGTATCACAAAAGATAGAGAAAGCCACTGTGGGCTTCCCTTAAGTGATGGTGTTCCTCCCTTTTTGGCTGATGAGCACAAATACATGTCCTCTCAGCAACAGAGCTCCACAAGGAAGCCTGAGATACGTCCCCAGTAGCTCGATTCATGATCTTCCTGTGGTCTGTGTGACGCAGGAGCAGATCCTGCATTGTGCAGACAGCGTTCTGCCTGGAAACAGGATAAAAAGAGTAGGGAGCAAAGTTGGAACTCAGCAAGGTGTGTGCCAATGCCCTTCGGGGGGCAAAAGGGAGAACTGAGTCAGATTCAAATCACCTAAATCACCTTTATTCCCTAACTATCAAAGTAAAAACAGAGCACATGAATTTGTCATAAACAAAACAATTAATGAAAGAAGTTAATACACACTGATGTCTTGAAATCTACAGATTCTAATAGAATATATTTGTTTTCATATTTTAAAACTCTCTGTAAATAAAAATAAATTTGCTTAAGTTCAACAACAGAAATTTATGATCATTTTATATATAAAAGGATACAATGATATATAAGGATATTTGGCAATGCTAGGAGGCTACTAAAGAACCTTTACACAAATAAATATGTTAAAAAACAGAAGACAGTGATTATTGTTCAAGTTAACTTCAGAGGTATATAAAATGAAGACTAATTATTAACCTGACCATTGTCTTCAAAATATGTCTAATATCTCTTCCTAAATTCTGTTGCTTTCTATATTCATTTCTTGAGTTATAAAAGATATAATTTTTACATATTATTCAGTTTTAAACAAAACCCATGTATCTGGAAATACCACATTGTATAACTTTGCTGCTTATTGATGATGTGGACTTTTGCAAATTGCTTAACACTTGGGAATTTAGTTTTCTTAACTGTACAATGGAGACACTTACTGTAATCGGGCATCAGCTAAGCCACTGTGGGAAAGAGATGAAAACAATCCAATGGTTCAGAGAGGAAAGAAGTTTCTTTCTTTTTCAGAACCATCTAGAGTGTGTCTGTGGACTGCTCCCTGAGCTCATCTAGGAACTTAGGCCGTCAAAGTGGATCGGTCATCTTAAAAAGTTAAAGATTACTTCCAGTCATACCTTTTCCACTTGATGAAAAGGGTGAGGAGGGACAGAGACAAGAGTCCTCAAGCGATGAACCAGAGGTTGCACTGACCACTTCTACTTACATCCCGTTGGTCTAAACTTAGCTGCATGGTCACGCCCACCTGCAGTGGTAGCTGGGAGATACAGACTATGGCTAGGCAGTGGTGGATGTAGCTAAAATTGGATTGGGGAATTCAGTTACTAAAAGGAAGAATCGGGGAAGGGATACTGTGTACTATTAGCAGCATTTGCCACTATGATGACACCCAGCTTTAAAAACTGTTGTAAGGAATGAAGTTAGACTTTCAGAGCATAGAAGTGTATCTGTGGAATTTACATAAGCAATCTGCATAGTACTTGACACATACCGAATGATTACTAAAAGGTAGCTATTACTATTGTTGTGATGATGATGGTCTAGTACCTCTATCCTCACAGTGATGCTTGAATTCCCTCCACACTATCATGGATAAGTGATAGTTTAACTATTCTTGAATCCTTATAATAAAAGGAATTTTTTTTAAAAAAAGGAAATTTCATTTTTCCTAAGGAAGACATCCTATTTTGAGAAAGTTTTTCCTTCTTTCTAGACATTATTTGTCTTCTTAACACTTTCATTTCTGTCATCCTAACTGTCACCTCTGAGGCGCTGGCAGAACAAATCGCATCCCTCTGCCATACAATAGTCCTTCAGACACGTATGGAACGTTATTGCTTCCTCCATGAGTTTTCTTTCTTCTCTATCATTTTTTATTTCTTCAACAGTCTTTCATAATCCATGACTTTGAGTCCATTCACTGTCCTGGACACATTCATTCACGCATTTAAAAAATATTTGAGTACCGACTACTCTATTTTATTGATGCCCTCCTCAAAACTATGTCAATAAGGGCAGTTTATGGTGTTCCAAGCTAGTATGAGCAGAGCAAACCATCAATCCCCTCATTCAGGATATTATTTCCGTTAAGTGGAACTTAAGATCATATAACTCTTGGCAGCTGTAACATGCTGTTGACACATGCCAAATGGTAACCTACTATACCCTCTGAGGCTTTTTTGTTTGTGTAGTTACCCTAGATGTACCCTACCCTACATGAACTTCTTTTTAAATCCAAATCCAAAACATTTGCTTTATTTCTAGTGGTTAACTGTATCTAATCTCTCAAGAACTTTTATTTTTTCAACCAATGTATTAATTATCCCTCACTGATTCATACCATCTAAGCCCCTGATTAGCATGTAATTGATCTCTTCATCTAACATATCTATCAAAGTGGGGGTATGGACAGGACTGATGAGAAGCCTTTCATAACCCTCTGGATAATCACTGAACCAATTACAAATGTACATAATTGCATCATCTTTTAAGTAATATTACCCTCCCTAGTTCACCAGATAAGTCTAGAGAAAAAGTCTCAAGAAAAGTTTTGTTAAATACCTGGATATTGGTTCATTGCCATGCCCAATGAAGCCTGGACCTGCCATTCAAAGTGCTACCTGGTCCGGCTCCATTCTGCCCAACCTGACCCTCAGGACCTCCCTGATTAGGAGAGCATGATTGGTGTTTTCTTGCTGCCAGATCTTTATATAATGAGATTCAACAAAATTTATTGAGCCATATTATGTCCTAGGCATTATCCTAAGTCTTATCTAACATAAACAGAGGATGGGAAAAGTGGAATGCATTTTATGAAAAAAATTCATGTATTCTCAAATGAGGCTACCTTATCATTTCACCCATGCATGAGACCCATCATTGCACAGTGTTCCTTATCTCAAAGTTATGGCAAAGTACAGAACATATTCCATACATAAATACTAAGCTTTTAGCATGAGGTATTCAAAGAATTATTTTCAATGTGATATGCATTTTTCTAAGATGAAGCTATCAGTGACTAAATTCTTGCTAAATACCACATTAGATTCTAAATTTGCTTCAGTAAATCAAACATGACTGTGCAAGAACTCTCAGAAATGATTATTAATTTGCTCTAGATAACAATCACATTTGAGAATTTAAATTATGAATCACCTGTACAGATGTTACCTTTTCCAAAGGACTTTCTACTCGAGGAATGCTGATCATTGGCATCTGTGCCAGATTATCCATGTGTATATGTTCATTTTCTGGTTGTCTTCCTTTGAAATTATTTACCACACACACAACCTAAAATTTCAGGAAAAAAATGCAGTTGAAGCAAAGCCACACTCCCTGTGACTATGACCTTTAAAGCAGCTTACTAAATCTAATCATAGAAATAAAGTATTAAAATTACTTAAGTATTACATATATAGCTTTACATCCAGGTTTATCTAGTATAAATTTTATTCCAGTGTAAATGTGTTCAAGAAAATGTATCAAATAATGTGTAGCTCAGTTAATAATGACAATTTCATTATTCTAAAATTTTCATTAAATTAGGTTATAGTCAATGCTCAAATCAATCCATAAATAACATCATAGCCTTATAAAAATTCATTGCAAGCTAACCTTTCCCTAATGCAGCTAACCTACAACTTAATTTAAATGCTAATTATTTCTCATTGCTTCAAGATCATTACATTCGTAATAAACCTTCTACAATTAGCACTTTCTAATTTAGTAGCATCCCTTTAATTAACCTAGTTTATTGTTTATTATTGTATCCCACGTATACTTGGCATTTCAACAATAGCTTACTGAGGCTACCAGTGAAATAGAAGACATTTTACATAAAGGAAATTGACCCTTGTTTCAATTGATTATATCCCATAGGTGACAGCATTTGAACTAAGCCAGAGGTTCTCATACTTCAGGTTACATAAAAATAAAGGCCCACCATTGTTAAAAATGCACGTTCCTAAGCCCTCCCCTGAAGATTCTGATTTTGTAGATGAAGGATGGGGCCTAGGAGTTGCCACTTTTTGGAAATACATTCCAGAAGCTTCTGATGCAGGTGAATCATACTTTAAGAAATAGTGAATTAAACAACACAGGAAAATTACTTGCTATTGTTTGCTTATATTAAGCAGTGGATAAGATATTCTTGAGCCTTCTTTTTCTGGGTTTATAGCCTATTACCAAGCTAAAATACAGAACTTCCTTGCAGTTGTAACCTAACATTCATTTTTTAAAAGAATAAATGTTTAATATGTAATTACACATTTACATTGTAGATTTTCACAAATGCTCCTTTGGAAAGCCTTTTCTTTAGTAGAGCTCATTACTGAATATTTTCAAGGGCCAATTAGATCTTGGTTATTCTCCAGTTTTTAAATAAAATTTATAAATCTACAAAATAATAACACATACTATGAGACTTTATCTTAGAGAAAATATTTCCCTAGCTGTAGAATACTTATTATCCTTCCATTTCCATGAATAATTACAGGTCAGAAGCACAGATCAAAGCCTGATAGTTTGATCCATCAACTTTATCATTGCCATCAAGATCTTTAATGTAAGGGATGGCTTAGAGATGGGTATTTGATAAACCTAGTATCAAATGATGACCCTACAAAAGACTAATAGTGATTGCCCTATAGAAAGGGTCAGTAAATTTTGGCTGTAAGGGGCAAATAGTACATTTTTTTGGCTTTGCTGGTACATAATATCTGCAGCAGCTATTCAACTCTGATATTTTGGTGTGAAAACAGCCATAGACGATTCGTAAATGAATGGGCATGTCAGTGTTCCAATGTAACTTAAAAAATAAATAAATAAATAGCAGGCCAAATTTCACCTAATGGCTATAGTTTGCTAACTGACCACTGCTTGGAGTACAAAGGATATAATCAAGAATTTTAGCCAATAAAAACATAACAATCAAGAAGCTTCCACAATCACTTCATGAAATATACACACATATTTCCCTTTTCATTAATAGAAATAAACTAATGAAAGATTAGGCAGATAAAAAAATTGCTACAAATTCTTATGAAGTAAAATTTTTTGAAATGAAATAACTTCCATCTCATGGAAGTCATGAGATGGAGAAGAGTTCATCTAGAGTTAATGTGGGCTTTTGAAATTAGTATAATTGCTTTTATATTATTTAGGTTTGGTAAACTCTTTGAAAGGTTGTATCAGTTATTTCTTCGCCTTAATTGAGGGTTAGGACAACACTACTGAAGCAGCTGAGAATTCATATGCGAACTATTTAAACACCTAACAGATAGTAGATATTCATTAAATAGTATCTATTAACATAATGATTATTCTTCATTACTGTTATTATTTAAATTATAAGGGAGGACATGCCAAATCTTCTTTAGAACCATATTCAAATATTTAACATGTCTTGCCTGCTAACATTTATAAGTATGGAACTGATTTCCTATTAGAAAAATGCTCATGGTGGGGGCTGGGTGACTCAGTCGGTTAAGTGTTCAACTCTTGATTTCAGCTCAGGTCATGATCTCAGGGTCGTGGGATTGAGCCCCGCGTGGAAGTCCCTCTCCCTCTGTTCCTCTCCTGGCTCTGTCTCTCTCTCTCTCAATCTCTCTCTGTCAAATTAATAAATAAAATCTTTAAAAAATAAGAAAGAAAAATGCTCATAGGTAAAAGCAAGAGGCTTGGTTTTTGATTCCAAGTCTGTATGTTCTTGGACAGTCCTCTGGGTCTGAGTTTTCTCAATTTGTAAGGGAAGAGGTTGCAATATTTTACCAAGTTAGTCCATTCCTTTGGTTGTCAAAGGTAGGAAAAATTCAACAAATGTTCAAAGTGAAACCTAAGATCTACCTATCTCCTGACCCCACTATAAAGCTTGATATTTTTCTGGATCTTCTCAGGAAACAACCCCCACATGCCCTCTCCCCTAATTGCATAAGGCTGAAAACTTGGATTCATCCTTTATACCTCCTGTACACAACCAGTCAATTTGCTCAATTTTCCTTCCTAAAAATTTTGATTTCTTATATCTGCTTTCTTCGCTCTCCACCACCAACTCCAAAGACTAAGCAATCACCACCACTTGCCTGGATTCCTGTGTAGCTTTCTAAAGTCTCCCTAAATCCAATCTTGGCTCCCTCCAATCCATTTCTATAGTGACATAAGAATGATCTTTCCAAAGTGCAAATTGGATCATGTCAGGCTTCTTCAAACTATTGTGACTGGGTTCCCCATTTCTCTTATAGTATAAACCTTGCCCACCTTTGCAGCCTTCTTTCTTTGTCCTTCCCTTTCGCTGCCTTTTGTTTGGAATACTCAACTCCACATTCTTTGGGCACCATATCCTACTCAGCCGTGGTATCTCATCTCAATATCACTTCTTCACTGGCTTTCTCTGACCTCAGGCTGGTTTTGTTTGTTTGATCAAGTCAATCCCTGATGCTTTTCATCAAAGCACCGATTTCTAGTGAAATCATACATCTGTCAGCGTAATACGTAATACTTCAGTTGATGTGAATCTCTTCCTAAGAGAGCTTCCTTGTAAGCTCTACAAAAGCAGAGATGCTGTTTCTTTTCTTTTTTTTTTTCTTTTTTGCTCACCATTGTATTCCCAGTGCCACAGTGAATGAATCAACTAATGAATGAACCAAGGCCAAGAATTCTCAAGTTTTCTGATGTTCCTATATAATTTAAAGTGACATTCCTCTGAAACATTCTATTTTCACATTAATGGCTTCCATGTGTATAATTCTACCCTGTCCTACAAAAATGACACTAATAAGTCACCATTACACATATATTTCTGTGTTCTTTTGCCAATGGTGATAATAAATTAATTTGATCTATTTGTGGTCATTTTCCCTCTTCATCTGTAGCAAGTAAAACCTCTGTATTGCTTGGGGGTAAGTGCATAGCTCAGGGGGTCAAACAGGACCGGGCTTTAATGCCAGGCTCTCTGATTTACTCACTGTGAGCCTGGGCAAACAACTCCATATAACTAGACCTGCTCTTTTTTTCCCTGCAAAACGTGAACAATAATAACTACATCTCACCGTGCTGTTGTGAGGATTAATTGAGTTACTGTAGTAAAGACCACACAAATAACTCTTATTGTTATTATCATATTACATACGATAACATGACAGGTTCTTGCTGTGCCTCAGGAAACTGGAACTACTTGACTTGACCCTGGGCATCTTTTCTGGAAGCACTTTGAAGCATACATTTGTTAAGCATATATTTGTTAAATACTATTGACCAATCTACAACTATTGTTCAGCTACTATTTGTTTTGCATTTTCTTAAGCATGGGGATTCTGTTCTCTAACTTTATTTATTTTTATTTATTTACTTGACAGAGAGAGAGAAACGGAGTGCAAGCAGGCAGAGCGAGAGGGAGAAGCAGGCTCCCCGCCGAGCAGGGAGCCCGACGTGGGGCTCGATCCCAGGACCCCGGGACCATGCCCTGAGCCGAAGGCAGACGCTTGACGACTGAGCCACCCAGGAGCCCCTGTTCTCTGACTTTAAAAGAAAGTGCACAGGGTGTGAGCGTGATAAGCAGGATAGGATATTAATCCTCATTAGAATATAATAGGGCCAGACTTTGAGGGCAGTGGAAATTCAGGAAAAATGAGAGAACGAGGTAGTCAGGGACACCTTTCGGGCAAATTGGGACTTGTCTGGGAAAAATCTCGAGTGCAAAAAGGATCTCAATAGTCATCAAAGGTGAGGACCATGATCTCCAACTCCTTCTCTGCACCACACACTGAACTGTACTTAATACATATGGGATTTCACTTAACCCTTGAAAGAGCTCTGGGAAGAAATAAACCCAGTTCCCCATTCATTCATTCATCCCTCAAGTATTTCCTGAGAACCCCCTAACTACCAGACCCTGTACTGAGTACTGAGAATTCACGGTAAAGAAAACAAATGCCTTCTCCATGCACAGCTTACATCCTAGTGGGTTTGAGCAAAAACAGAAACAAAAATATTGTATGTGGCATATTAAAGTTGAAACATGCTACGGAGAAAAGTGAATAGGGAATGAGGAAAGGATTCCTTGGGGGGAGGGAAAGCCATTTTAAATACAGGTCAGGGAGGTCTCATTAGGGTTAGAAAAAATGAGGAGACAAGTGACCTGTTCAAGGTCACACGCACAGCATGTGGCAAAAGCAAGATTCAAACCTAGGTGCATGTGGCTCCCAGACCCCTGTTTTGCTCTCTAAAATATACAGAGGAATGGACATTCTCACTGGGGCAAACATAAAGGCCGGACAGAATCTGTCTGTGGGGGTAAGGAAACTGAGTGGAGGATTCCACTGCAAGGAGGGAAAATAAACTTGGCTGGAAAGAGGGCAGCTAGATTATGGACAATCCCAGAAGCCCAGCGGACGTATCTGGGTTTAATGCAGCAGGAATGAGGTTTGTTTTGTTTTGCTTTGTCTTGTTATTAGCAACGGATTATGTTCTAAAGAAAAGAGAAGCAGAATGGGAGGTATTTGGAGGAGAGTCTGAAGTGAGGAGGCAGTTAGGAATCCAGAGATAGAAGAAAGGGAAAAGCACTAATCTCAAAAATTGAGTACAATCCCACAGTATACATTTTGGTCAGAATGGCCAAGAAATGAAATGTGGAGGAGACATTTTGTAGTGGAAATAAACTGGGACCAGATGAATCACCGGGTGTGGGGGATGAACGAGAAGAATGAGTCAAAGACAGACGCTAGACATTGGGTCTGGGTGACTGGGGGATGTGGATGCCTTTAACTGAGACATAGAGTCTTGGAGTAGGTTAGTGCTCATTTTATTCTGGAACCATTTCAGAGTTCTGCACACACTGCAAGATAATTGGAGACACCCCAGGATATTGCAAGCCAGAGCTGGAGTCGCTGCTCAGAATAAATGTTCTACTTGCCCAAATGAGAAGCCCGGGAACCATCACGGATTGCTCTTCTTCTTCGCCTCCGTCATCCCCAGTGTGCCATCAAGCTCCAAGTCTTCCATCTCCATAGACCTCCCAGATAGCCTCCCTTCTCTCTGTGCTCACAGAGGTCTGATTTGGGCCATCTGATTTCCCTGGTTCTGCACAACTTGCCTCCTCTATCCTCATCTGGAGTTTTACTTTCCAACAAACCTACTTTCAAAGCATGGATTGTATCATTGAGTAAAAGGGGCTGAAAGGAAGCAAACTATCATTTATGGAACTGACTTCAGTCATTCATGTGTCCCTTCGTTGAACATACACTATTTAATTCAAACTTTTAAGTCTTTATAAGCTTTAAGGAGGCTGTTATTGGCCTCATTTAATGAGGAAGAACCTGAGGCTCGGAAAGGTCCATTGGTAATGGCACAAATGAGGAAAACTGCATAATGGCACAGAGTAAATAAGGAAGCTGAGATTCAACCAGCTTTAACTCACTTGAACTCTGACTGTGGCTCTCAAGTCACCTCCATTACAAAGAGAAAAAGCCCAGATTGTTGTAACCTACAAGGACATTCAGGATAACTACCCCTGTGTTCTTCAATTTTCCACTCTTGTCACTCATGCTGGATGACTGGTGCCATTCCATGATGCCACTGCCCCTCATGTGCATGCTGTGCCCAGGCCCACAATAGACTAAGGGCTCCATAAATGCTTGTTTTATGAAGCATTTTATATTGCCTCTGCGCACTGTGCTCTTTGCCTCTCATTCCTTATGCCCCTCCTTAGACCTCCCTGCTTTACAAACCTTGCAAGTTAATGTATCCCCTCCCCTTTCTGACCGTCCTTAATCCCAACAGAGATCTCCTGAGTATATGAACCGATATCATTACCTTTAACCTTCTATAAAACTCTTGGTGTCTATCTTGTGATCTATTTAAGTAGACTGTATCTTTTTCATGTATTTAATCCCCAGCACCAAGCACAGTGCCTGGATTTTAACAGGAGCTTGGTAAATGTTTCTGTTATGAAGGAAGAGTGGAAGGGAATAATAGTTAAGGAAATAACCTATTATTGTCTGACCCCTGAACCAGACTGTAACTCCCACAGGAGACAGATCATGTTTATCTGAGCCTCCTTGCATCCCCAGTGCTTGGCACAGTGCCTGGCACCTGTAGGCACTCATACTCAGAAACGGTTGTGTATGAATGCACAAATGTTTGTTTAGTGATTACAGTTAAAGCATTATCTTCACGTGACCTTTTCATAAGGTCATTTTCCAGGTGTGTGGGAATGTCTGAAGAACCATTGTGGAAGGTTCTGAATATGTGCAATCAGAGGGGCTTGAGCCCAAGGGGGATCCACAGTCCAACTCATTCACCACCTGGTTCTCAGATGAAGAAGTGACTGGGAAGAGATTAGCGTTCTAGATTCGGTCTTGCAGGGGGTCAGGATGTTTATTGGAAGTGAAGGGAAGTTGGCAATGGCCACAGGAAAATAAGTAGGAAGACTGATGAGATAGATGCCAAGTGAAGAGGTTCTGGACCCATGGAGCCAAAACACTGTTACATCTGACACTAGTGCTTTGAAATTTTCACTTTTGGTAGTTCTTTTCTTAGGGTTTATGTAAGGTGTTTGCCTTGTTTTGTTTTAAATGTTTCAATCTGCTTCACATGTGGTGAGTGAAAGAAACGAAAAGGCTCTGGCCCAAGCCTGGGCCCCAGTTTTCCTGGGGCCATACAATATCTCTGGGAGAGAGATGGGGGTGGGCCTAGGCTCCCAGTCACCTGGGGAATCAGAGGGAGTGACATCAGGAAGAAAAGCAGTACAGGGCATGGGGCAGGAATGCGGTCATACTCACCACTCTACCACAGGAGGTTCTACAGAACATTGCCTATTTAAAATGCCCGGCACACAAATTTTTAGCTGGAAAGGTTCATACAAGTTTTTGCTTACTGGTTATGAACTAGGGAAAGGAGCTGAGGAAAGGAAGTTAAGCATGAGAAGCAATTTAAATGTAATCAAAATGGAAATAAAGTGTTTCTTCCTATTATAACGTGTCCTGCAAAAGTATGTTTTGATTTATAGTCTACACATTTTCCATCTGGGTTAAATGTTATAGACTAAAGCTTATAATGGATTGATTATTTCTAAAGCCAGACTAAAATATATTTTCCAACAACCAAACCTTGTAGTAACATTCCAAGGAGATTTTATAAAAGGAATAGAGATGGCATACTTACTTCATTAGAAATCACTACATATGCTCTTCACCTCTTGGCAAAATCTGACTTGAGGTGGTATTGTCTTGGAAACCATCCATGGATTTTTAGTTACTGAAGGGAACTAATTCATCTCTCAAATGAGGTTTACCTGTTAGCCAGCGCTGTGACATGGCAGTTCATGGAGGATACTATGCTGAGGCCCTGGGGTACTTTGGGATGCTCTAGATACTCTGGGATGAAAAGTGACCTGAGGAAATTTTTAAAATATCCAAGCAACCTAGTCTTTTTTTTTTTTTTTTAAGATTTTATTTATTTATTTGACAGAGAGAGACACAGTGAGAGAGGGAACACAAGCAGAAGGAGTGGGAGAGGGAGAAGCAGGCTTCCCCCTGAGCAGGGAGCCTGATGTGGGGCTCGATCCCAGGAGCCTGGGATCATGACCTGAGCCGAAGGCAGAGGCTTAACGACTGAGCCACTCAGGTGCCCCCCAAGCAACCTAGTCTTAAAAACTATCCAGGGAGGACTGAGTGTTCTAGCCCTATTCCATTTTATCTGAAAATATTTTGTTCACCTTTGAGTGTAGAATTTATGTGTTTTTCATCCCCAAATTTGACTTTAGGCAGAATAAATGAGGAAGGAGGAAGAAATGAATGACCTAAAGTATACATATTATCATTTGATACACCACATTTAGAGAAACCTGGTGATTCACACTTGTATTTTCTTGCAGGTGATTATAGAAGTTAATTAAAAATGCAGTGAAATCCAAATAAATTTGTACTTACCAGAAATACTGCTATAGATATTCCAACCAGAAAACCTGCTATCACATCTGACCAATGATTTCGGTATTCCGCTACTCTGTTGAGTCCGGTAAGAAAGGCCAAACACATTAAGCCCAAACATAAAACAGGCTTAGCAAGTCTTGTTCCTTTGGCTTTGATTGTGTTGGTAATGTACATCTGAAACATTAAATGAAAAATACAACTTTTCATGAAGGTATTTTCTTAATATATGTCTGATATATTTGCATATATGTACACATACATATTTATAGACATATCTATGCCTACAGGGTTCAAATAATTAACTGTAGTTATGAATTTTTTGAAGAAATTTTCTTAGAAGTAGAATTTAAGAATGGTGATTATTTAATTTTACTTACCTGATATTTACTAATGGCCAATTCTTAGGTAATATGAATCATCTAGAAACACTGAACACTGACATTCCAAGTGATGTTTTTAACTTTTAATGTATCTATTAAACTATTAATATTTAGCTATTAAGGTACCTATTGTTTTATCTGAATTGACATCTTAGATCACTATTGTTAGAAGGGGCAAACTGATGAAGGGGTGTTTTTAATGCTTACATTTTTGTATGCCATATTGGGAGGACGCATAACTGATAGGTCAGAACTTGTGACTGTAGTTATAAAAAATAAAATAAAGTTGATTTTCACTGAATAGACTACTTTGAAGAAAGAATTTGATATTCAGTGCAGTGACAAGGTTTGCTTTTATGTTGTTTCAGAAATTGTGAAATTCCTTTGTTTTAATTAAATTTTATCAGCCAGAATTAGGACAACAAAAAAACTGAATTACAATCAGGGGAAATGTCTCCTTAAAACAAACAAAACAATGAATAGACACCTACATTTTTGGTGTCTTCACATATGCTAATGAAGAACATATAGTGCCAACCGATTTCACTAAATGAAATGTCCTCACACTGTAAGCCACCAAGCTCAAGAATAATTTGGTCTTTCTTCCACTCTGATATATTCTATTGCTCAGTTGCTGATAATTTCAACCTGTGTTACTACATAAACAAAGCTGTTGACTGCAATGGGATGTGTCAGTTAATATTTTAAGTCATTAGTAAAATAATTATAAAGGAGGTGGCTTTGACAGTCCAATACGTTTTTATGGTATTAATGTCAGTGGGTATCTAACACTGATGACATACTCAGAAAAAATACTTAGAAATGCATTTAATCACTTGCCTATTGTCCTGCACTGAATAAAAAAAAAATACATTTGCTTGAGAGATTAAACCAAAAATCAGCACTTAAATTTTTCCTTCACAGCAGCCATTTCAGAGTGCTATGAAATTCAGTAATTATCTTCCTTTTTCTTTTTCTGGGCAAAGTTTGCAGCCTTGTTAGCTGCCAGAAGAGGCTGCATGAATATTTAAACAGCCCATGTGATACAAAGCTTCTATCTAGCCAAGTTCTAGCCCTTTGCCATCTCTCTCAGGTCCCAACATTCTAGGGGGGAAAAAAGCTGAATTGTTTCATCTTGGGCCTGTGACCTTCGGAGCCGGGTCGGGTATTGTAAGCCTGGGCGTGGAAGAGCCGAATAATTTCAGTGACGAAGGATAAGTAGACATGAAGGGGAAACAAGAAGAGAGGAGAGAGAGAAAATGATGTTTCTGCCATTCTGAGAGAAGGTGTTAAAGAGCTCCACCCACAAGAATAACAAGGCAGGGATAGCACACCACTTCAGGTTGCCAGGGATGCATCTACTGGAGTAATTCTTTATTTGACTAGTGCCTATGAATAGGAAGTGAAATTTGGGCTGCTTGTGAGATTTTCTTTAACACAGCTATAAGGTCGATTAATTCTTTCTGGCTTTTGCATTTCTTCACATCTGTCAGAACTCTAAACATACCCTGTCCTTATTAAGATAAAATAAATGTGGAATGATGAATGAAGAGTATTAATATTGCTAATATTCATTATAGCTATGATTTAATGAGTGATCGCTGTTCAAGGCAATGTTCTAAGTATCTTACGTTAATTATCTTATTAAATTCTCAAAATAGCCATATAAGTCAGATCTCATCATTACCTTCATTTTACAGATGAAAAAACTGAATCAAGGTAAAGCTTATTATGAAGAAAACATAATTTGGGGCTCTTGGGGGTGGCACTGTTGAGAATGGAGAGATGTAAATGAGAAGTAAAGCACTTCAATCTCTCTTTCTTCTTTCTTCACTGATTTCTTGCATGGAGGAGATGGCCAATAGACATAAGCTGAGTATCAGCGAATGCAAGAGAGTTGAAATCAAAGAGAGGAGAAAGAAGGCTGCTGTAATATCATAGGGTAAAGCCACATCTATACTCTTCTACTAGGGAGAAATAAGAAGCAATGCATGTATGGTCTGTGTGGAAAATCTCCCACAGAATCTGTCTGGTTTTGGAAAGCATTTGTCTTCCCCTTCATCCTCAAAGGCCATCTCAGATACTTGTCCAAGTTGTGTAGGCTTAGAGTTATCTATAAGTTTAGGTGATGACTCTGAAGTTTCTTTTGAATGTTTGCTCCAATTGCCCTAACGACTCAAACATAGGTTATATGGAGTCCAAAGATACAGTCTGGCTACAGTGCAAAATCATGAAAAAGCTTCTGTATGAGGAATAGCCTGGGATTTGGCTCTTCCTCCACCAGATTCCCACTTAGTGTCCAGACCCAGAAAGGAAGAATATTTAATTTTAAGGGTTATGGAAAAAGGGTGACATTTGTTCAAATACATTCAACTTTAAGGGGGATCATAGCTGTGCCTTATAATATATTTTTCTGGAGCATACTCAGTTGGCATGGATGTCACAAAAGAAAAATTAGAGAGTTCTCACTTATACTCGACAACTCTTTGGTACTTTATGAATATAAGTGCCTTTTAACCAATATAATTGTGTTATTCTTACAGAAAGTCTATTATTCCTAATTTGCAGAAGAGGAAATTATGGCACAAGAATCTATTAAGCAAGTTGGATACAGTACAGAAATTGATTATTTATGCTCTCTTAGTTTTTAATTCACTTAGGAAACCATCTAGGTTAACCAGATGTCAAAATGTAGCTAAAACAAAACAAACAGAAGAGTGTATGATTTGAGCAAGATGATACCCACTCAGTCCTCAAGGATCAGTGGATGCTCACTACCTTACAGAACCCGCTCATCATTTAACCATTAGCAGTTCTTGTTCATCCACTCCATGAGTATTTATCAGCACAAAGATGCAGAAACCAAAACTGATCATCTGCTGTCCGCTAACAGCCTGATATATATTCTTCTACACTTTTCTCCTCGCTTATACAAATACATACAACAACTGACACACATATAAAGGGGTTTTGCTTACTTGTTTGCTTTTACTAAAATGTAATCACAATGCCCATGTTATTCAGAAACGTGAATTGACTCACCTGTGATAATAAACATCCATCTGTTGGGTAAGTTGAGAAAGCACTGTATGATTTTAAAATACTATTATATAAGTAAGTAAAAACAAAAACAGAGATTTGTGTTTGTTAAGCACTTACTTACATGCCTGAAACTGTTTCTTCAAGAGGAGACATCTAAGGTGAGATCCAGAAAGATGAGGATGAGCATTCCCAGCAAAGAAGTGTGGGGGAATGACTGTTAAATTTGGTCAAATGCTTTTCCTACAGCTACTGAGATGATTATATTGTTTTTTGCCTTTGCCACACACATTGGCATATGTATTTGTTTACTTGCTATTGTCTTTCTCCTCCTTGTCTATCTCATATTGCCTGGAGCAATACCTGGTACAGGGTAGGCACCTATGATAGGAAGAATATAGCTCCCCAAAGATGCCCATACACTAATCCTATGAAACAGAAGAAGGGAGCCACAAGCCAAGGAATTCAGACAGACCCTAGAAGCTGGGAAAATCAAAGAATGAATTTTCCCCCAGAGCTTCCAGAAGGGATGCAACTGGGCTGAATCCTTGATTTTATCCCAGTGAGACCCATGCTGGATTTCAGAACAGCAGAACTGCAAGGTAATAAACTTGGGTTATTTTAAGTCACCAAGTTTGTGGTAATCTATCATGGTGTCAAAAGAAAACTACTACCTTCAGTCAATATCAGCTCAGTATGTGAATAATGGAACGTACTGAGATTTGTAAAACTGATCCTAAGGAGGAGATAACTATGGCCTAGTGATTAGCTCATCCACTTTGCAACCAGTAAGATCTGGTTTAATCCCTAGCTCTGCCACTCACATAGACAAGTTATCCAATCTGTTTAAGCCTCGGTCTCCTTATGTATAAAATGGTAAAGGATCATGACAGCATCAGTACTGGAAGGACTAAAGACATAATATAGGGAAAGTTCTCAGCACAGAGCTTGGCCCACAGTGAGTGCCCGGTAACTGCAGGGGTTAAGTCAGGACCAGGCTGAAGAACACAGAAGCCCAGGACCTACTGTGCTGAGTGATCGTGAAGATAGCACCTGGTGCGCTGGGATCATTTTGTGTATGAGGCTGAGCATGTGGAGAACTTGGTTCCTTCTCTTGTTTTTATGCTTCTTTCACCTTCTCCTTATGCCATTCTGCAGTTTTTGTTTCCTTTCTTCTAAGTTCTCTGTCTAAAGACAGACACTAATTATTTGTTTGCAGGTAGTTGCCACCTACTCTCATCCTTGGTTTCTTCTTTTCTACAGACTAACTGACCTCTATTCCACCCATCAGTATGGAAATAACTCAGTGGCCAGATCCCTCAGCAAGATGACATTCTAGTGCTTCTGACATACTCTAGTTGTCCTTCCAAAATGTAGAGTCCGAAATGAAGCCCCCCCAGGCCACATATCCTCTGACGAGCTCAGAGTATAACTAACTTTTCTGGATTGCACCCTATGGTCTTACTCATGGATCTGTATTTTGTAATTAGGTTAGGACTGGATTATCTTTAAACTCATTTCCAGGTTTTGACTGTTTTGATTAATACAGTCTAAAAAAGTAATAGTTTTTTGGGGTTTTGTTTTTCAATAACTACATAGCACTACTGGTCAGAGTGTTTGTGATTTCCTCTCATGGACTGATGCCCTAGCAAGTTTCCCTATTTTGGACTGCTGGGATTACTCAAAAAAAAATCAAACTCCTTAATTGTTTTCAAAATAATATTTCACCCTGTCAAGACCATTTTGAACTTTTATGATGACATCTATCATCTTAGTTCTTTCTCTGAGCTTCTCGTTAGCTCCATACAGCATCAAAGATAGAGCTTCATGGCACTCCACTAAAGATTTATTTGCAAGTTGGTAAGGGCACATTGAACACCATCTCTTAGGTTCATTTATTAAGCCAGCTACACAGTGTCTTGAAAGTCTTACTGTTGTATCCTTACTTATTATCTACATTCATAGGTTTGCCAAACAGCAATGTAAAGGTGTCTGATAGGGTGTGTAACAGAAGGGTGATGGGAGTTAATACAATAGAGGAAAGACCATAGACTCTGTGCCAGACAGATTTGTGTTCACATAATTCAGGCCTTTTGGGGCTGTGAGGGGGGAGTGCGGTATATATTGAAGTCATAAATTTTATATACTGCAATCTAGATTGTATAAAGCACACAGCTACTTTATTTTCCATAACTCATCTAAACTCCATCATAAGCATCCATCCAAGACTGAACAGGAGAGGATTAGGGGAGGGAGGAATGTTTAATAAACTGTCAATTGTTCTCAGTTTCACTCTTCCCTTTCTGGCAAAATGGCATTGGGGTCCTCTTGGAGGTCTGCCCAAGAGGGGAGGCAACCTCAAAGCAGCCACAGAGCTGTCTTACAGAATGACCTCTTCATTTCTGCTGGCTTCCACAGCCCTGTGCTCTCCCACTTGGTCTCCACTGGGTGCTCCACTGACAATCACTGCTAATGTCCTTGTGAACCCATGCTGACTTGTTCCATCTAGGCTCACATCATATCAAATTCCTCTGAATCTCCAGCATGTCTTCCTTCCAGCCCCAGGCAGGCTGCCTATCCTCTCTGGCTCTGCTGCAGGGTCCCCTGGTTGCCACCACACCCATCTTGTCTGCTGCCTGCCTTACCTGCTCTCGGGGTGCCCTGAGGTTGAATTCTTCCAGTTTCAAGCCAGAAATGAGATAAAGCCCATCTACTTTCTGCTTTCGCTTCAACTTCTCTGGAGTTTCTATTACCTGGTGACTAATTTCCTTCTCAGAGTTTCTAACCTCAGGGTGCTCACTCATATGATCACATCTGCCATTCTGCTCTTTGCTCTCCTCCAATCTTCCCACTTCCTAGGCCCAGAAATGCACCTTCTCTTCCCCTAGGTTGACGGTACCACTTCTTACATTATATCCTGTGTTCTCTCTATTACTGGCTCATGATACTCAGATCTTCAAATTTTGCTTTTGGTATGTAAAGGTAGTTTTAGGATTTAGAAATTCCTGTTCTTTTTTGACAAAAAGAGATTTGATTATTAAAACTAAATAGTGTCTTCCATTGTATATATATATACCACATCTTTATCCATTCATCTCCTGGAGTGGAGGGTGGTGGGAGGGATGGGGTGGCTGAGTGATGGACACTGGGGAGGGTATGTGCTATGGTGAGCACTGTGAATTGTGTAAGACTGATGAATCATAGATCTGTACCCCTGAAACAAATAATACATTATATGTTAATAAAAAATTAAAAAAAAACTAAATAGTGTCTTCTTTTTTGATTGATACTGGCTCATCTCTTTCCTATCCCCCTGACCCTTGACTGAGGTATAAATTGCAAATAAAAAATGTATATACTTAATGTATACAACTTGATATTTTTATATATGTATACATTGTTAAGTAATCACCACAATCAAACTAATTAATATATCCATTACCTCACAGAGTCACTATTTTGTGTGTATGTGTGTGGTGAGACCATTTAGGATCTACCTACTCTCTTAATAAATTTTAAGTATACAATACAGTATTGTTGACTATAGTCACATTGCTGAACATTAAATCTCTGTGTGGTACATATACTACATATACAATGGAATACTAGTCTGCCTAAAAAAAGAAAAGAGGAAATGTTACTATTTTTGACAACATGGATGAACCTGAAGGACATTATGCTAAGTGAAATATCCAGGCACAGAAAGACAAATACTGCATGATCTCTCTATGTGGAATCTAAAATAGTCAAACTCACAGAAGCAGAGAATAGAGTGGTGGTTGCCAGGAACTGGGGAAAAGGGAGATGGGGAGACGTCAGCCCTTCTCTTATGGCCCATCCTTCTCTAAGGCAAATGAATAATAGATGAGAAATCCTAGAGCTATGATGTCCAATGGTAGCCACTAGTTAGTGTAGCAATCGAACATTTGAAATGCAGTTAGTGGAACCAAAGGATTCAATTTTTTAGTTAACTTTAGTTAATTTAAATTTCAAAACTAGTACTTGATTTGATTATTAGAAACATTTTAAATATGTTCGGAACAAATTGGGTTTGTGCATCTAGTTTTCACACTGTAAATTTTATGAAATCTAAATACAGATAAAGTATTTCAGATGAAAATTTAGTTCCAGACTGAAATGTAATGCAAGTGTCAAATAAACATACACTGGATTTCAAAAACTTTGCCAAGAAAGGAATGCAAAATATCTCATTAATAATTTTTATGTTGGGGGGCGCCTGGGTGGCTCAGTCGTTAAGTGTCTACCTTCGGCTCAGGTCATGATCCCAGGGTCCAGGGATCGAGCCCCGCATTGGGTTCCCTGCTCCGCAGGAAGTCTGCTTCTCTCTCTCCCATGCCCCCTGCTTGTGTTCCCTCTCTCGCTGTGTCTCTCTCTGTCAAATAAATAAATAAAAATCTTTAAAATAAAAAAAAGAGTTTTATGTTGGTACATGTTGAATTGGTAATATTTTGGATATACTCAGTCATATAAAATATATTTTAAAATTAATCTCACTTTTTTTAAGCTTTTTTAATGTGACTACTAAAAAATTAAAAATCACATACATGGTTCATTTTATGTTTCTATTAGATAATCTAAATAATCTATTCGATAATGCTGACCTAAATAAGAGCATCATGATATAAGGGGAATGAAAAATGTATCAGTTAATTGTAAAAAAAGATTGTATGCATTTCACCATTTATCGCTATTTTGTTATTTAATTATTATATTTGTTCGAGTTGGGCACTGAACCTAAAACCATTTTTTAGGGTACCTGGGCTTTATCAGACAATAGTTATCTATATCTTTTTATCTATATTTATCCTTTACATCTATTCATATATTACAGTTTAAATAACACATAATATGATAAAGTGATATTTTGGAATTATTTTGAATTTTCAGAGTCAGTCTATTTTTTTCAGGTTCTAATTATCATAACATCTACTTTTTAATGTTTGACTTCATCAAAGTTAATCATTTGTTTTATATTTTACTGACACCCTTTAGGTGCTTGGGAGATTCCATTTTAGTTAGTGTAAACCAGGAGGAAAAGCTCAAATTATGAGTTTAATATTCTGGGTTAAAATGTCAATCCACTTTTGATTAGTTCTGTGACTTTAGCCAAATTCCTTAACTTCTCTGAGTCTTAATTTTATATCATTTATAAAATGAAAATGACAATAATAGTTTGTGGGATTTGGCACAAGAAATTACATAAGGAATGCAAATTTGGCACCAGGAAGATTTTTGTTTATTTTGTGACTGGAATCCACCTAAAGGATTAAAAAGAGATTATTTAGATTAAAACTATATATTTGCTGGGAGAACTAATAAAAATCAATCGCATAGCGTGTGGGCATGAGGATAAAGGTCCTTAAACATATTGTAGTTGAAAAATGAAGAGTAGTCATCCATTTCCTTACAATAGACTTAGTGGGTACCTAACAAAAGATTACATAATCATGAACACAGAATTTATCATGTAGTTGATGTCCTTGAATGGGCAACAGTAGGGAGTCACAAATGTGATGTGAGTAACAACACCCTCAGTGTTCAGGACCAGCTGGTACGTGCAGTTAAGATCCGAATATGCTCAGTGACTCAGCTGCCCCCAGCACAATGGCCAATTGATGGTTTGGTTGTAAATAACAGCTCCTTCATCACTGACACATTTACCTTATCCCTGAAGTGCAGCCGTGGCTAATTTAACATGGAGCCCATTTCTCTCCAGTATGACCCCCTGATAAATACATTGTAAGCGTGGCACTTCATCTATCAGCTAGAAAAATAAAAACACTTTTACTTGACATTTTCTCTGTCTAAAATCAAGAACCACACATAGTCCCCATTTAACATTCGTTTTCCATACACCAGATAAAAAGTAAGATAATATTTAGATAAAGATAGGCTGCTGTCTTATTTCTGATTGCGATACAAGGAAAAGAAAGCTCTGCACCGACTGAGGAGTTACATGCAAGCCAAAGGTATTTGATTCCTATGATTTTAAGAACTCTGTCATTTCTAAGATTTAAAGTTTGCTGACTAGAAGTAAGGAACTAAAATTAATATGTAAAAGATGGATCTGGAGATCTTTAAATACTACACAAACATGCATTTGACTGCTAGATGAATTTAGGAATCAGTTTTAGTTTAACTTAAAAGCAAATGAAGAAAATACAACACACGAAGCTATTAAAATACACAAGTTAAATGTTAGGGACAAGAAATCAGTGGTAAAATGGTGAATCTCAAATATCTCATCTCATATATCCATGCCGAATCCTCATAACTGTTTGAATTTGTAGATAAATCTTAGTATTCACATTTTCTCTCAGACTTTCTTCAGTTCAGGAAAGAAACTATAATTAATGAGTGTGTGATTATTCGTAGACATGATCTCTGTAGGATGTGCACTATATATCTCCATATAACATATAGAAGCAGAAAAATTTTAAATAAGAACTGGATTCACATCTTGAGATATTGGTCTTAAATTATACAATAACAGGAAAAAACTCACAGCTTAAAACAATAAGTGTCCTATCACAATGAGGAAGAGAAATGTGCACACATACACAGAGTCTCGTAGTAGTCACTGTGGCCATATGTGAATAGATGTGCAACCAGCAGCAAAGTATTTTATCAATTTTACAGTAATTTCAATAAACATCATAAATATCATAAATATTAACCACGGCTTGACATTTTGAGGTACTGAACAGTGTGCCCATAGGATATCACTGACCTCATTCTTAACACTCATCTGTGGCTAAATCACAGGGGTGGGGAGATTTCCTGGTTGGTCACCCAGGGGTCTCAGGAGGTACCTTCTCCTCCCCCCCCTTCAGTGTCGGAGATTTTCCTCCCCCACTCCCTCAATTTTCATTTAACTAAAAGCTGCCTAGATTCACCCCCATTGTAACCTAACCCAGTTTTCAGCTTTCACCTCACTACCCCTCAAGACACAGAAGGAAAGTGGAAAGCATGAACTCCCGTGTCTGGCCACTCTTCTCCCTCACCCCAAGACATTCTGGGTTTGGGGCAACCAAGTGGTTAGATGTCAATAGATCCCTCTCACGGGGGCCTGCCCTGCATCTCAAATCGCATTCTCAGCCTTGTTCCCAGTTGTTGCGGGAATGATCTCTTTCTCATTTTGCTACCCAGCATTTGGTTTCATAATAAGTACTGGGAAAAGACATCATTTTTGTATTGAAACAATATATTTTTTTTCTCCTTTGCTAGCTCATGAGGGACAGAAATACCCTTTCTTCTTTGTCACTTCAGTGGCTGGCATGACTCACTCTCAATAGCTAGTTAATCATAATGCAAGTTAAAATTTACCGAATGCTTACCGTGCATCAAAGACTGTGCCAAGTGCTGTACATGTAATTATGTAACCCAAATAATCCCACAGCATTGGGCACAGGAGAGGTAAGTAAGACATAGAAAGGTTAAGTAACTTGTCCATGGACTTAAGGCTACTAGTGATGAAGCAGGGATCCAAACTCGAGCAGCTTAACTCTGAAGTCCGTGCTCTGACTACAGTGAGGCTGGATGAATAGAGAGGTCTCTGCCTCAGTCTGTGGGGGGCGGGTGGGGCTTGTGGAGTTCTTAGAACAGAGGTGAGAGAGCCTGCAAAGGAGACAGCGGAGGACCTGAAAATAACTCAAGTGTCAGACAGCAGGCTCTGTGGGTGGGGGTGGGGGTGAGCCCTGGGAGGGACCTGCAGAGAGGGGAGTGGCAGAAAATTAAGATAAAGAGGTTAACAGGGTCCAGGTTACCAAAGGATTTGTGGGTCAAGTGAGGGAGTTTAGATTTTTAGTAGAAGGAAAATAAGGAGCCCTTACAGGGACAGGAGGAAATGACAGAAGCAGATTCGAGTTTTAAAGTGTTACTTTGGCTGAAGTGGTTCCAGGTGTTGGATCATCATGTCCTGAACTGCAGTTATGAACAGATTAGATAAATATTTAGGAAGTTGAATTGGTAAGATTTGGGTGGATGAGTTTGAACTGAGTGGAGATTGGTGGGGGTGGAAAGTAAGGTGAGTAAGGAGCAAAGTGTAACTAGTCCCAAGCCTCAACAGCTGATAGAAACGTTTCTAATGAGGAAATCTAGATACCCACCTAGAGGGATAGTGATGTTCACATATACACCAAGAATCAAAATGCTTTACCTGTTTTCTCATGGAAACATTATACTCCATGGTAGTCCTACAGCACTACTATATGGTAGGTACCTTAATGAGTTAAATACACTTCTCAAGGCTGACCTAGGTACCAAAACTCCACGTATGACATGGCTGCCAACATGCACATTAGCACAGAGGCTGGGAACATAAGAAGAGTTGGGAATATAGGAGGAACTGAATGAATGAATGAATGAATGAAAATACTGCTTTTGAACCTAGACTTGTGTCTATATTACACCGATAACATCTAACTAGAAAAAAATATATACAAATTCCACAAATATTATTCCATAAATAATCTCTGTGACTTTTTTTGCCTTATGTGTTACTTTAGCTATTTTTTGAAGCGTGTAGTAGTTTTTATATTTCAGAAATAATGTCTAAGAAGCTATTTTCCAGAATTCTATTGGTTTTCTAAAAAATTAATGGCTCTGGTAAAAGAATCTATTTTCTCTTCCAACTTCACCTTGCAGGAAGCATCTGCATTTGGTGGCCATAGTGAGGGGGTCATGCCTCAGGTGGACTCAGAGCATCCGACTTCTAGTCCTAACCCTCCAGTTGATTGGGGATCTGACATTAGTAAGTGACCTACCCTCTCTGAGCCTTAGTTTCATCATAGGTCAAATGTGAAAAGTAGCGATGCAATCCTTCATATGAACCACTGGGTTGTGAAGTATTCCAGAATTCAGAATATTTTCAGATTTTAGAAAGTTAAAAGTGATGCATGTACTTCTCATTACAGGACACCCTCAGTGGGGTCAGATGCCACACCCCACAGTGAAACACACTCACATTTCTACATTTAAATATATGGATATTCACAGGAAGGAGAATAAATAAGACTATAAGTCGCTTCACATTAATTCACCAAATTAATTCAGGGAAGATCAGTTTTGCCATTAAAAAGGTTCAAGTCTGATCACCAGTTCCAATGAGGGGGCCGAGGGGAGCAAGCAGGGGGATTCTCCCACACCAATAATAAGAATTCTCCAGACACTAAGTATCCTAGAATTCAACTCAATTATGACACTATCTATCCAGAGATAGCACCAGATTCTACAGGTTAAGACTGCCTCTCTCCACCACTTCAGGACAGGAACTGCAAGCTTTCCAAAAGTCACCTTATTAACATAACAAAGACACATTTATCACTCTTGCCCCAAGAAATTCCAAGGGTTTTCAGAACTGTGGGTCAGGAACTGTGGATGAAGACCAAATATCTATGTGCTATAAATCACAAAATCACAGCTACCCAAAAAACACACAAAATAAAAAATAACCTTGCTTTTACAATTTTATTTTTGTTTTTGTTTTGGAGATTTCAGAACTGATGATAAAGGATTGTGAAGTTGGGGCGCTTGGGTGGCTTAGTCGGTTAAATGTCCAACTCTTGATTTTGGCTCAGGTCATGACCTCAGGGTCATGGGATGGAGCCCCATGTGGGGCTCTGCACTCAACGTGGAGTCTGCTTGAGATTCTCTCTCTCCCTCTGACCTCTCCCCCAAGTGTGCACATGCTCTCTCAAATAAATAAATAAATCTTAAAAAAAGAAAAAGGACTGTGAAATTGTGAGGTATCTTGAAGACCAGAATCAGATGCATAATGATACATACAACTACTGACCAAGGCAGAGATGAGAAAATGAGCTTCACACAGCCAAAGCCAGTGCTCCAACTTTTTGGTAATTCCAACTACGGCAGTGGAAAGGCTGTGACTAAATATGGAAGGGTTCTCGTCCATCTTTAAAAAATGAGGAAGTACTAAAAACACACTGACCATTCAAACAGTGGAAATATATTGGATGATTTAGGAAGGCCTTTCATTGTAAAGGAACAGCCAGAATTGGGGGTGCATTTTGATGCATGCAGTGAAGCGAGCAAAGGCACCAAGGGGTACAGAGTAAGGCCTGCTCTCAGAAGTGTTGGGCAGATATATCTGGATAAAGTTCAAGAACTATGTTGAGAAAACTGGTCTGGCCTTGAAAGCTATGTGAAAGAATATGTTACTCAACCTGAGGAGAGTAGATGGGCATCTTAGGTGCTTAAGCTGCTTGAGGAAGATGTGCCTGGCTGGTGGTACAGCAGAGGCTACAGGGGAAGAAAGAAGACAGAAGGCAAAGATGCTTGGATCTCACTACTTCAGCAGAATCAGGGGCATGAAATCTGGGAGACGTGGAAATCTGACCATACACAGGAGATAAACCTCAATGGAAACACTGAGAGACAGGAGATTATTTCACAGGCATGTCTCCTGAACTCTTTTGGTTTGCTGGAGCTTGGAACTTGGGTGGCAACAGAACATAGCTGAAGGGGCAGAGGAAGGAGCAGGCAGGTAGGCAGGAGTGTGCTTATAGATGGACAGGAGCTGGTGTCTGGCAAGCATGTTATCCCCCAGGGCAAATATGGCAACAAAGGACAGACTATATGTTTCTGGGTAGGCAAGAAAAGATTTCCTAGAATACTATTAAAAACACACTGTATATCAGAAAAAGTTCCTAAGTAAAACTTTAAAAATGATGGAAGGCCTTTAAGAGAAGGGAAGAGATGTGGACGGAATTCATTTATTCCCTTATTCATTTTCTTTTTTAAAGATTTTATTTATTTATCTTAGAGACAGAGAGGGCAAGGGGAGGGGCAGAGGGAGAGGGACAAGCAGACTCCGTGGGTGAGCACAGAGCTGGATGTGGGGCTTGATCCCACAACCCTGAGATCACAACCCGAACTGAAACCAAGAGTTGAATGATCAACCAATTGAGCCACCCATGCTCCCCTTCCCTTCATTTTCAATTAACATTTATCGTGCCTTTACTGCGTCCTGGACAGTGTGCTTGGGCTAGGCATACAGAGATAGGGAAGGCTGACCTCAAGGAACTCTTAGTCTAAGAAAAAAGAGAGATATGTAAAAAGATCATTATAATACAAGTCAACAGTAAGAATAATTGAGGTGTGGATACAGGGGCACAAATCACAGAAAGAATGAACAGAAAATAGAAGTCAAATTGATCACTAGTTTTTTCTAGGTCCTGACTATAAAATGACATGCTTGCCTTGAGTAAAACTGAAGCAACAACCCAGACATGGGAGGAGAGCCAGGCAGTTTCCTGTGGGGGCTTTTTTACAAGACTGAAAGATGGGAGATAGGAGAAGAAAGGGGTAAGGAAGAGAATTTAAGGCAGAGAAAGAGAGAGGATACTCATGCAAAGAGAAGGTTCTAAGTTCCTTCACCTGAAGAGCAAGATTGGTAAAATAAATGAGCCAAGATGACCGAGCAGAGAAAAAGCCAACAGCAATGGTGATGGAGGTAAATGGGCTCAGCCTTATGTCAAGAAGACAATGAATGAGAGCGACTGAGGCCAGTGGAAGAGAACACCTGTTTTCTGGCGTGGGGAGCGATACTCGGTGCCAACCAGTCATTGTTACTGGTATATTCACCAGTAAGTCCAGGGCTACCACAACACTAGCGTTTCAAAAATAAGTAGATACATTGTTCTGATAGGAAATTCTCCAATTAAAAAACTGGAGGAAGTAATTACATTTTTAAAAATACACTAGACAGACACAGATCCATTGCTAGTTGGATTGGTCATGTGCCGCTAGTTCATATCCCTAAATGGGAAAGCAAGAGTGTGGAAATCTCAGAGTGGGGACAAGTCGTTAAATAACTACTGCATTCAGAAGAAAGCTCCAACTTTTACTGATGTGTAAGGCCCTCTCCAACATGACCTTTTCCTGTTTCTCTAGCTTCATCTTCTCATTCCCTTCCCAGAGGCTATGCCTTCGCCATGCTAAAGTGCTTATAATCCTCGACAAATTCTCTGTCATTCCATCTCTCTGAGTTCTTGTAGTAGGTTGAATAATGACCCCTAAAAAGAAATGTCCAAGTCCTAATCCCTGGAACGTGTGAATGTTACCTTATTTGGAAAACAGGGTGTTTGTAGATGTCATTAAGTCAAGAGTCTTGAGATAAGACCAGTGTCTTCATAAGAGGAGCAGACATAGGCAGATAAGAAAGGGACATGCACAAGAAAAGGCCTTGTGGTGGCAGAGGTAGAGATGAAAGGTAAGCTGCCACAAGCCAAGGAATGCCTAGAGCCATCAGAAGCTAAAAGAGACAAGGAAGGATTCTCCCCTAGAGACTTCAAAGGGAGCATGGCTCTGCTGACCACCTGAATTTAAGACCTCTGGCCTCCAGAACTGTGAGAGAATGTATTTCTGTTGTTTTAAACCCCCAAGTTTGTGGCAATTTATTATGGCAGTCGTAGGAAGCCAATACAATCCTCAACCACCTACCGTCCTTGCCTGGCTCTCTTTCCCTGAGAAATCACTTCTGTTTCCTGGAAACCTTCTGGCCATCCCACCACCCTAAGCCCATTTCTATGAAGGCTCTTAGTACACAATTTATTGATAGTGTAGGGTACTTTGTTGGTTATGGACTGCAATGTGTCCCTTCAAAATTTTTATGTTGAAGCCCTAACCGCCAAGGTGATGATGTTTAGAAATAGGGCCTTTAGGGAGATAACTAAGATTAAATGAGGTCATAAAGATGGGGCCCTAGCTGATAGGATTGGTGTCCTTATAAGAAGAGAAAGAGATACTAGAGAGTTCTCTCTTCACACAGCACAGAGAAAAGACCATATGAGGACACAGAAAGGAGGTAGTTGTCTACAACCCAAAAAGAGAGGCCTTACCAGCCACCAACCCTGGTGGCACCTTGGTGTTGCACTTGTGGTCTCTAGAATTCAGAGAATATAAGTTTCTGCTTTGTAAGCCACCCAGTCTGTGGTATTTTGTTATGTCAGCCCTAGCAGATTAGTGTACCCCTTCACCTCCCAACCCCATCTAAGTGTTAAGCATGCACCCTGGGATCAGGGGCTGAGTGTCATTGTCTCCAAATCTTCAAAACATCATAGGTGCCCAAATAGATTGATACCTAATTGAACGGGTTGTTATTCTCAGTGTTTTGGAATTAAACCAACTTATAATTGTTTGATTTTTTAAATCTAAATTTCTTCTTTAAAATGTGGTACACACACTGTAAATTGAGATAAAAATGGAGTGAATCAAGATTCTCTAATTTTGAGCCCTTTTAGACATTTCTTACCAGATGCTAAGATAATTGATGACACTGGCAATTACTGAAAAACCCAATCTAGGTCTGTGAATTTAAAGGAAAAGATAAAGGTCACTGCTAAAAAAAAAGTCCTGAGAATTGTGTGACCACCAGGTCAATACAAGTCAATGTTGTGATGTGTCTGATAAAACAATAAAGTAGACAAATCAAACCAAATAAAGAAAACTTAATGCCATCTTACATTTATTAGCGCTGGGTCAATTTTTGAGGTGTTTGTGTAAATATCATATCTCTGACATCCCTTAATAATTACATTTGTAAAGTACTCTATAGTTGAGAATTATAGAATTATAAAAGAAGGAAGTTTACAGAAAAATCCAGATCTTCTAAACTGTATTTCATGAATTCTTAGGAAATTCACAGAGGAGCTTCTAGAGCACTTATGAGGAGGGAAGTGGGGAAGGAGGGTGGATTACATGATGATATGTTACCAGGACTGATTATCTAATTTGCAGAGCCCAGTGCAAAATGCAAATGTGAAGCCCCTTGTTGGGAAATCATTAAGCATGTCAAGATGGTGACAGCAGAGCATCAAGTGTGGGGCCCTCCTGATCATGGTGCTCGTGTGACAACACAGGTTATACACACATGAAACTGGCTCTGCATGTTATGATCCCCAGTTTAGAAAGTTACTTGGAAAATTACTTGAAGATGAGTGGATTACAATGGGCAAGAAGACAGGCTATTGGGAAAATTTTATCGCTAATCCAAGCAAGTAATGATGAAGGTCTGAACCAAGTTCATAGAAGTGGGAGTGAAGTGTGATCGTGCTAAAGTAATACCTCCTAGGACTGTCTAATTTTGCTACTTTAATTTCCCCTATGTTATTTATATTCATAAATGACTCCAAAGCTATAATCTTCACACTGCAGAGCTCCAAGAAATAAAAGTACCCAATAAGAAAACTTTATGGAATAAGAAAAATCAATTACAGTCTCAGTTAAAAGGCCCTTTATGAATCTCTGTTAAAAAATGGCCCAGATGAATTAGTGGGCAGCATTGTAAGTTAAACATAATAGCAATGAATGTATAAGAGCACTTAAATACAAGAAATATGCCTGATTTATGTGCAGTGGCTTCCTTTAGTGTTTCTTATCTGATGAATGCACTGAGATTTCTGGCTCACTCCAAGAAACCAACAGCACTAGAACACGGCATTATGCCATTGCCATGTGAGCAGCAAGGGACCATGATGTGAGTCAAAACTCTACTCCTGGGAAACTACAGAGATGTTAGCCATGCAGAACCAAAGTGAAGAGACCTCGAATTCTGCACTGTCAACGCTCCAGGGTGTGTATTTTAGTGACTGGGAAGACTGCGGAAGGCAGTGGTTTAAAGCACACTGAAGAGGCATTCTGGATTCAGATCCTGGCTCCAGCATATACTGGCTGTGTGACTCTGGGCAAGTTATTAAATTTCTCTGAGGCCCAGTTTTCTCATCTTTAACTTGCGAATTATCATAGTACCTATGGCATACAAGTGTGAGGACTGAACAAGATAATCTGTGTAAAGTACTCAGCACAGTACCAGCACACATAGTAAAAGATGTTACTCATTATTCAGCTGTTCACACAAATACAGGCTCCCCTTTTTAGGGAAAATAAGAGTCAAAAGGGTCTTCAGTTTTAAGGCCTTTTAGAGTGAATAAGGCATATTCTAGAATTGGCTCCTGGAGGGTCCAAAGGAGAGCTGTGCAGGATGGTGAGAACACAGCCAGGAACAGGCATAGACATAGCTAGGGACAGGGGCCTCACCAGGCAGCACCTCTGTGAATCCAATCCAGCTGTCTCCAGGTCCAAAGGCAGCTACAGGTAATTGGGATCACTTACGGGCGTGCAGCAGGACCTGTCCACCCTCCGAATGTGCACGGTTCTCATTCAGGTATCATCTCCAGTTAGGAGACTGATTAAAGGTTTTCCCAGCTGTGGTTAGAGTGGCAAAGAGCCTCAGCAGGATGGCCTGTGGACCTTATATAAATGCCAAGGAGTGTCCCCATTTCTCTCTTGGCTCTAATAAAATCGCCATAGAAAATGCAGAAGCTTAATTTATTTAAGGAATTAGCCCCATTTATCAGAGGAATCGATCCAGTGCTTTGAGTAGACATAGCCTCTCAGTCTGAGATCATTTTCTGCATCACTATACTTTGAGACTACAGATTTATTAGGGGACAAGGGCAAGGCATCTATTTAAATTTCCTAGTTACAAATAATGAGCATTTAAGATACGCTTGTAGTTGTTTGAACCAATCAACACACTTTTCTAAGTCTGTGTTATATTCATGCTATGGTTGGTACTGTGGTACTATAAAGAAATGGTCTCTGACCTTGGCAGATTTATACTCTACTAGAGGTAGAAATACATATGTAATAAAACAACAAGGCTGATCTTTACCCATTTTAAATGCAACATTATTAAGGCCTTCCCAGATTAGACCGGGGGCAGCGGCTCACTAGGGGCGGGGCAGTGGCAGCAGTCTGCTCCAGGTGCAGGCAATAAGGGGATGCAATAATAGAGCCTATCGAATGTCTCTCTGCTCTTTATGATTGCCAGGCAATTCTGAACAGTGCTAGTAATAACACGCCTCTGCCCCCCAGAATCTTTTGTTGGTGTAGCTGATAGTACCAGTCTCCCAAACTCTGGCTCTTTGCCACGTCCCCACAAAGAGATGAAGTCGAATTCTCCCTCTGAATCTGGGCAGCCTTGTGACTTGCTTGTCACCAATAAAAGGCAGCACGTGTGACACTATGAACTCATAAAAGTCCATGAACTTCTGCCTAGTTCTCTGGAAGACTTGTGCTTAGAGTTTTGTAAGAAACCAGACCACCTGGGGCTGCCATGCTGGGAGGAAGTCAAGAAACGTGGAGAGGCCATGTGTGGGCAGCCCTCATCTTCAAGTCCCAGCCCAGATGCAGACATATGCATGAGCAGTCTTCCACATATCAAAACACACTTTGAGTCAGGCTTTGAGTCTTTCCAAGGGTGGCCACAACATCATGGAGCAGAGACAAGACAGCCAGGCTGTGTCTTTTTCAAATATCTGACCTGCAATCTGAGAGCACAGTAAATCGTTTTATGTCACCAAGTTTGGAGTGTTTTGTTATGGTGGTTAAGTGGAACATTGGTCTAAGTTGAAATAATTGCTGCAGTTTCTGTTGAGTATTAATAACATACATGTAAACTTCAAATCAGCACATTTTATTACATAATCTCTAATAAGTATTATTTATTGTACAAGGAAGTTAATTTGAAGAACTCCCAGCCATACATCTGACTTTTGGCATGTGGACTCAGCTACATATATTTGTTCAGAGAATAAATTTGTAGAGGTTGGGAAAAACAAAATTTGTAGAGGTTGGGAGTCAGTCAAGCATGCTTTGGCCACAGAGTATCTCCAAATCTTCGGTGCTACATTTAAACAGACTTGAGAGGGAAAACAACCACAATAGGATTGTAATTACAAAGGTGAAGAAAGAGAACTTGAGTTATTTCAATTCTGCCAATCTATGACTACTTGGAGTTTTTAAGTTTAACTTAAGGAAATAATATAATGAAACAATGAAATATCCCATTACCATGAACTAATGAAATAATATAAATGTATAGTATTTTTGTTGCTAAGTGCAAATTTTAGAAATATGTGAAATATCATTCTAAATTTTTATGCTTTAAAATTAAATCTATTCTTATTTATTTTAAAACTGAAATATGAATCAATAAAATAATGATTATTACTGTTATCACATACTTATCATTGAAATATTTTTTCCACATAGAGGAAAAGATATAAAAATTATTTGCTTTGGTGTCAAATATACTAGGTGTGCCACTGAAGATGGGTAGATGAACTTCAATTAAAAAATATTGCACAAAACTTCAAAAAGACCAACCTTGATCTGGGTCACAAAGGTAAAGAACTTTTTTTTTTTCACTACGGAGTATCTGAATCCTTTATTGTAACTGGAAAATACTCCGTCATGTGCCTCCCACATGAGAAGCATGTACTCCATCCCACCGCCAAAACCACACAAAGATGGGTAGCTCCTTCCTCAAAGCCCTGGCAAGCCACTGCTGCTGGTACATGACCCGCACCCAGTCAGCTGGATGTGTCGGCGAATCATGCAAAGAAGTAGATAAAGTGAAACACCCATTCTCCTGGCAGCCACAGGGGCAGCCATGCTGGTGGGGGCATCAAGAGGCATGGCAGCTGTAGTGTCCAGGGTCCTGCGGTCGGAGCAGTGAATCCTCACACACCCTTCCTGTGGGCTGATTCTGACTGTGGTTCTGGCTGCTCGGGTTCTGGCTGCTTGGGCTCCAGCAGCTCCTGCTCATTCCCTGAACCTGGGCTCTAAGCCTGTCCTTTCACTTCATTTTGTCCAGAGTCAGACTCACTTTATATTATTTATAATAGAGAACTTTGACAAATCCATAAGAGGCGAGTAGAAGTTGGACCAGACCAGTACCTGCAGATACTAGAGATACTGCAGATGGAGAGACTAGCAAAAGTAAAAGTACTGAAGTAGAAGAAAATATTGTGATTCGTAGTTGGGTAATGGTCCAGTGTGAACAGAGTTCTCATGTGAACTGAGAACCAAACTCATGAAAGAGGGCATTAAGAAATAAGAGAGGTGTCTGAGCTCCAGCTACCATAACAAAACACCACAGACTAGGTGGCTTAAACAACAGGCATTTATTTTCTCACAGTTCTGGAGGCGGGAAGTCTGAGATCAGGAGCCAACATGGTCAGGTTCTGGTGAGAGCCTTCTTCCTGGTTTGCATGCAGATGGCTGCCTTCTTGCTGTGTCTTTATAGGACCGAGAGAGAGAGAGAGAACATGCTCTCTGCTGCCTTTTCTTTCAAGGGCATTAATACTATCTTAAGGACCACACCCTCATGACCTCATCTACACCTAATTACTTCCCAAAGACCTCATCCCCAAGTACCACCAACTGGAGGTTAGGGCTTCAACGTATGAAGTTGGTGGTGGTGGTTGGGTGGGGGAGAGACACAGTTCAGTCCATAGCACAAAAAAAGACAAGGTTTAGCCAGGACAAAGAGGGCGTCATATGCTACATGTAGGAGTGTGATCCTTGAAGGGTTGGTGGGGGGGGCAAACTATGGAAAGCTTCTGTGCAAAGAGAGACTTGCTTCACACTCATGTTTTAGGAGTGTTAACTCCAGTGGCAGAGTGTAGAGCGGACGGGATGAGGGAAGGATTTACTCAGGAAGCCTATTTGGGAGGGTCCTACAGTAGTCAAGGCACCTGATACAAAGAAGCCAAATTCAAGCAGTAGAAATATGGGGGACAGGGTAGAGAAGAGTCTGGATTTGAGAGATCTTTCAAATGTGGACCCAACAGAATTAATCAGACATCGGGATGAGGGGGTGTAGAAGTGGGAGGGGTAGAGGGTGACTCAGAGATTACAGTCTTGGGTAACTGAGAGGATAGGAATGCCAATAATCAAATCAGAAGAGACAAAAGCAGGAGCTCGTTTGGAGCAATGGCAAGATCATGATTTTGGTTTTTGAAGTATTGAGTTTAAAGAGCTGATGGAACACCACATAGATATGTTCAAGTTAAGAAGAGTCTGGAGTTCAGGAGAGAGTGTTGAGGCTGGTGAAGGAGTTTGGGGTTCACTTGAAGACATGGAGGTGTTCATGAATGAGATCACTCTTGGGAGGGATAACAGAGGGAAGAAAAGGTCAAGAACAGAGACTTAGTAAACACTGGTAGATGATTTTCTGACATTGCAATAAAGCACTCAATAAGGAAGAAACAAATTTGGACTCAATGTTCTCAAAGTCTTAAAAAGAGAAAAGTTGGGGTAGGAGGGTGAACAAGAGTCTGAATGTTGTTGAGATGGCTGGCAAAGAAATATAAACTAATCTTTCTAGAAGTTTCTTTCAAAGGTGGAATGGTAGCTCAAATTAATGGAAAGCTTTTGTGTGGCTGTTGGTTTTGTTCTTTGATAGTGGAAATTTTAGCAAGTCTAAGGAAATCATATTTCTCTACATCATACAGAAACTAATAACACACATCCTTATATATAGAAAGATGCCTGATTAATATGCTTGACAAAGGAGAAAAAGCAACAAATATACTGTATGTAAAGTGCTTAGCACAGTAAGCACTCAGTAATAATAGTTATTATTTTTATACTCTAAATTTCTGTATTGTTATAGAAGGAGTTCTCCTTGTTATTTGAAATCCTTTGTTCCCGTTCCAAGATTTTCTTTAAATGGCATAAACAAACAAATGGCTCAAAGCAGACTGTGTTCATAGGAGAAGGTAGCCTCTTTTGTAATACAGCGGGAAAGGTGCCAAGAAATCTCCTTGATTTAAACTATAAACTCAATTTAGGAGAGGTCGGATGACTGAAATTACAGGGCCATAATTTTTTTCCTACATGTGAAGACATTCCAGATGCAAGTATATTTGGCACAGGGAGTTATCACAGAAGATAATACATCACAGTGTTAACCCTTTGCTGAGCGTTAGCTTATTAGATTGTCTCTGAGTGAGAATTAGAGGAAAGCAGCATGGCAAGCCACGGAGGTTAAGTTGCTCTCATCTCCCTTCTGGAAAGAGTCAGCCATTCTGCTGTAGGGAGAGCAGTGAGCTGAGTGTCTACCTGTAGGGTGGAGTGTTTGAGCAGAGACCACAATCTTCCTGGCCAGCCCCCAACCAGTGATTGAGCACAGCAGGGGTACTAAGGCTTGGCCATTTATGTAGTGCGGGGCTCTTCCAATGGGCAACCCCTGGTCAAGATCGGCAGAGACTCTGTCAGATCTACACCGAGGTCTGAGACTCTCCCTATCCAATCTTGCTTCTTCCTTCTTTCATAAATATTATCCCCCTTCAGTCCTCCAATAAATCTCAGCTTCCTAATTTTATTTCTAATACTACTCCTCATTCTATCTCAGCTTCCACTTCTTGGAGGATCCTAACAGAATTGGGATGATTTAAGAAAAGAGGTGGTAAGATGGGGTCTGGAGACATGTTCTTGCTGGAAATTAGGCACATACAGTCTACCAGGTAGCAATCCAATTGCTAAAAACCACCCATTGTGACTTAGGAGAATGTTCTGGTGGGGACAGGGTAACCAATCTAACCTGGTTTACACTAAACTTTCCTGATTTTAGCACTGGAAGTCTGAAGTCTGATGGTTGGTCAACTTAGTAAAGAGGAATACTCTAACCAGGCCAATGACATGGGAAGTTGAGAAGTCCATGGAAACAATGCCTAGAGGGATAATGCAATTGACTGGCTCTTACTAAGTTGTGTTGGTGCCCTCCAGAAGGAAAATGAAAAACTGAGGACAGTTAACAAACAAATGAAAATCGAGTGTGATGGCCAGAGTGCCTCTTTGGCAACTTAAAAAAAAGCCCTTGTTTCTGCAATGTCAGAGTAAAAGAGGCTGAAGGCCAGGCTTACAACTTACTAGCTAAGAGTTCAGGGATCTTCAAAGATGACTGAATGCTCAGGTAAGGCAGGTCTGTTATGCCAAGGACAGGACTCTGGGTAGAAAAATCTAAGATCTTGACACAAGGGACAGGGACATCTGAGCGGATGTACATGAAGATTACGGTTCATTAGACTCCTCTAAACCCTTGGAGCCTTCAGACGTGGCCCACCCCTACCTATCCAGGGCTAGCACTCCTCCAGCCCCACCCATACCATTCTAGCTGGGGGTGGGGTGGGACAGTGGGAGTGAGAAGCCTCTTCCCCCAGGGCAACAGAGGCCCTCTCACGATCTGCTTCCACCTCTTCTTCTGGTTTCCAGGCCAACAGTTAGGGCTTAGTTGCCCAGCATGAGATGAACCTGATAAGGGAGGACAGACTCTGCCCCAAAACTGCTGTAAGAATTAGCTGACACAACGACAGCTGAAGCCAGGGGAAACCTACGTGGCTGGATTTTGAGGGTGCTTTATCAAGGAGGCTGAAATCTAAACAGGATAAGAGAGTGTTTGTTGACATGAGGACACTCTCCCTGGGGACATGGGATTTAATACTCTTCCAGGGCTCCCAGGGAACAGTAAAAACTCCCTGCTGGGAAGGTTCCTAAGAGCCTGGAGAAAGTGATTACTTTCTCTCAATGAAGCTGACATGCCTGAATTGCTTTGGCAGATGGTGGAGGAAGGACTTAAAATGCTCAGAGAAGTGGCATTGCTGGAATGGACATATAATATGGTCTTAAGGACCCACAGAAGATGATGTACCACGGGAGACCTCATGGACTCACTGTTCATTGAGGCACGAGGAATGTGCTAGTGAGAGGGGCACTAGCAGGGCACAGAAGTCGAGGGGTATCTCTCCTCTGCAGGCCATTATTGATGGTAAGCTAGATTACCACAGAGCTGGGGCCTTTATATCCATGCAGATCATGGGGTGCCTGAAGAAAGAGAAGCCAATTGCCAGTGCTTAACCATCAGAAGCAGGGGTGTGTGTGTGCGTGTGTGTGTGTGTGTGCATGTGTGTGTGTGCGTGCGTGTGTGTGTGTGAATTATCATAACAACACAGAAGGCCTGAGTGACAGCCAAGGTGATGTGACCAGCAGAAAGTTTTGGAATTGATTTATAAAACATAGCACTTCCTAGAGGTAAATAGATGAGGAGCCAAGAAGAATACTTAATCTATAACTACAAGATAACAAGAATGCAGAGCTGAAAGTGGATGCCCCAATAAAAAGTTTTACTCCTTTATGCAGTTACCAAACCAAAATGAAACCCACTCTAACTGAAGAGGCAGCTGGTCCCCAGAGGGAAGGACCCTGCAACATGACAGAAAGTACATAATGTAAAGATTTTCCCAGTCCTTCCCCAGTATGACCTGTGACCATTTATTCAGGTGACTATATAATTGGGGAGAAGAGAATATCCAGATATTTTGCGGATTATTGGACACAGAGTCTAAGGGGACATTGATACCTAGAGGCCTGAATTAGCATCATCATGGCCCCTGCTAGAATAGGGTTGCATGGGGACTATGTAGTGAATATGGGCCAAAGTCCACTAGGTCTGTGAACACATCCAATAGTCATTTTCCCCTTGGCAGGTAGAGTATTGGGGGAATTCAATAGGAAGCTTATGAAACTATACCCTCCCACTCCTGCCAAGATAGTAAATCAAAAGCAATCCCGCATTAAGGGAGGGGCAATGGTGAAGATTTGTCCACCACTTAGGATCTCAAGAATTCAGGGGTGGTGGTTGTTATCTTATCTCTATTTAATTCACCAGTATGGACAGATTCTGGAGAATGACTATAGACTACTGAATCTTCAACCAAGTAGTAGTGATCACTGATTTGTCAAATGCATTCTTTTCTATCTTGTTCAGGAAAGAGGATGAGAAAGAGTTCACATCCACATGGAAGAGGCAAATTTTTACATCACAGTTTACGTCAGTGCTATATTAACCCTCCTGCTCTTTGCCATATCAGTCTGACGTGATCAACATATTGATTCTTTGCATCAAAGACATCATGTTGATCGAGCCAGGTAAATAAGAGATGGTCAGTGCACTGGAGGCCTTGCAATGCCACATGCATTGCAGATCTTGGGAGATAAACCCTGTAAGATTCAAGAGCTTGAGACATCAATTGAGGTTTTAGGTATCCATTGACCAGAGACATACTACACATTCCCTCCAAAGTAAAAGACAAATTATTTTATCTTGAACCCCTACCACAAAGAAAGAAACACAGCACCTTTAGATCACTTTGCGTTCTTGGGGACTCACTTCCCACACCTATGGATACTGCTCTGGCCTATAGACCAGGTGACCTGAAAAGCAGCCAGCTTTAAGTGGGCCCTGGAGCAGAAAAGGGCCCTGACAACAAGTACAGGGAAGGAGCCCTGTTACTTGGGCCACAGGATCCAGCAGGCCCTAGGATGCTTAAGATGTCAGTGGAGGAAAACATACAGTCTGGAGCTCATGGCCAGCCCTCGTGTGAGAATCACAGTGTTGGCTCCTGGAATTCAGGAGCAAGTTCATTACTTCTGCAGCAGAGCTTGATGCATCTTTTGAAAAATGGACTTGAGCATGTTATTGGGCATGGAAGAAATGGAATGTTTGATTCTGGGGTATCAAATGACCACACGTTTAGAGCTGCCCATTGTCATCTGGGTTCTGTTGGACCTGGTCAAAGTGGTAGTGATGTCACTATCTATCTATGAACTAATAATCATATTCCATCGAGAACTTTATTATGCACTTTCTTCAGGGCAAACTTATCTAGTAGGCATGGTACCGAGGGCCCATGATACTTCTAGGGACCAATAAAACTGTCTTCATTTCTTTTAAAAACAGAAGGAAAGGTGAACATTTAGGTTGAAGAACACATTTAATATATGTTATTTATAAATTTGCCTTTATACATTTTATACATTGTTTTTCAAAGGCAGAAGAGGCCCTGAAAGCAAAGTAAGTGTCTAGGGCCTACAAAAGTCCTAATGCAGCCCTGACTATACCTTATATTGTCCTATAAGAGTAAGTCCTGTTTTCCTAACGTGCAAGTGCTGCCAGGAATCCCCATCCTGGAGTTTGCTAACACTTAAGGAACCCCAGCATACATGTGTCTTTACTCATTTACTGTTTATTATTTAATAGCTGTATGTGTGCAATTTTAATAACTGTATGTGTATCATTTCAAAACAGCATTATTATATTTTTATTATTATGGGCCGCTGTTCAATATCTGGGCCTAAGTTGGGATGGGAAAGCATTATATTAGATAGAAGATTTAGAAATATCAAGTTCATGGAGGAAAGTAGGACAAGAAAATAGTAAATTATAGGGACGCCTGGGTGGCTCGGTTGGTTAAGCGGCTGCCTTTGGCTCAGGTCATGATCCCAGGGTCCTGCGATCGAGTCCCACATCGGGCTCTTTGCTCCGCGGGGAGCCTGCTCTGTCCCTCTGCCTGCCACTCCCCCTGCTTATGCTCTCTCTCTCTCTGACAAATAAATAAAATAAAATAAAAAGGTAAATTATAAAAGGGGTTCATGATAATGAAAACATTGCAACTCAGTGGGTACTTTGCAGATGTCTTTAGTAACCTCCCTTCCCCCTGTGTGACACTTAGCTGAAGGTTGATAGGACAAATGTCAATCGACTAATAATAGTGGTGACGGCAGTAATAGTCATAGTAATAGGAGAGCAGTCATATTACAAGTGGGTGCTCAATAAATATTGTTTGTTAGATTATCTAGTAGACACAAATTTGCTCATTTAAAATCTAGAGCACAGGGATCTTATACATTTCAGCATTAAATTACTTCTGGGCAGGGAAGATTTAGAGGCATGGCTTTCTGATGGCAGCCAGATCTGATCAGTCACTCCAGACAAATCCAGGAAGGTAGCCCAGAGATTTTCTTTTTACCCACCCCAACATTTCTCCACCAAACCCAATCCCTGACCAGTCACATGACATCACATGCTGCAGCCAAACTGCCATGCACCCCCCAAATTCCTGTACCCCAGAATGAGGACCTGTTTGTGCCCCTACGGAGTTTAGCTAAAATGTTACTAACGGAGGGGCAGATACCAGTGGGTTGTGTTTGTTTAACCCTCGTCCTGGCAACCCATGAGCACCTGAGACCTCTGAGATTATTTTAAAAGATGGCTGGGTGGGAAGCAAGAGCAGGATAATGCCAAAGACTGGACACCAACAAGGGGAGGAATGATATTTCAGAGGCTTCCGCTAATTCTGGGGAAAGACTGCAGTGAACTGCTTAATATCCACAAATCCCTCCTTTCCTGGTATATCCACTTCTTTACAATCTGATTGTACTGCGCCTTCCATTTATAGGTGGAGTCTATGTCTCTGCCCCCATCAGTCTGGGCTGGCCTTGTGGATTTGCTTGGGCCAACAGAGCACAGAGGTGGGGGTGGTGAATGAGTCTTGGAGCCTACGCTTCAAGATGCCCTGTAGCTTGGACCTCTGCTCCCTTGGAAGCTGCTCTTAGGGAAAATCTCTTGCGAACGTGTGAGGCCCAGCTATTGAGCTGCCTCAGCCCCATCTACCCCTAGGCTAAATGCAACCCATGAGAGAAACAAGGTTTGACTACCAGTAAAACCACAGATCACCCCACAGAATCCTGAGGATAGCAAATTCTTGTTTTGAGGTTTAGGGTGGTTTGTTTACAGCAAAAGATCATGAAAACAGGCCAACAAGTATAGCTGACCCTTTTGTCTTTCTTTCTCTCTTTCTTTGTTTTTTTAAAGATTTTCAGAAAAATCAATTTAAGGCCAGAAAGGGAAGTAACCTAAAGAGATCATTTTATGTCTTTCTGTTTCCCTGATTTATGAGGTTAACTGGAAAGTCACCAAACATTATTTCTCATTCTCACCTTTGAAGTTCATTTGACTTTAATTAGAAAAACTGTTCATTTTACATGAAATGAATAACACAAAACTAAATTTAAATATCATTCTAGTGTGACTTAACACTGAATTATAAATTTAATGGTTGAGGGTTAAATAACCTTCAGAATTTTTTTCCTGAGAAACCAACAACATTTGCAAAAATAGGCATAGGGATTTTTTTTCCCCCTGAAAGTTCTCAGTAAAGCAAAAGAGAACAGCTCTGTTATCAAATTATCCCCAAAGCCTTAATTAAAGTCAAGTGCTAAGGGAGATTTCAAGTTCCTTAATTTTACTGACTAATCCACAAAGAGAAACATCAGAAAAATATGTCTCAGCTCTTATTCATATACTTCACAATAGAGCTTATTTATTTTTATTTATGTATTTACATATGTTTGTAACACCTACACAACATTAAACAAATTTATCTCTACCTAAATACAGCAATAAGGCTGTTTCCACAGAAAATCCCAAATATACGGCTGTTTTCCAATTTATTTACCTACTCATCAAAATTCTGGTAAGCATTTCACGAGATTGCATCAGTTTGAAACACTCCAACATTTCTATTATAAAGTTTTCCCAAGGTGTCTCTAGTGAAGCTGGGAAGAAATATATATGTATATGGGTTCAAATATAACAGCAGAACCTGACTGGAATGCCTACATTTGCAGCAGGAGTTATATCCAGAGTTGCCATAGCAGCCACCCACACTCACACACTCATAAACGGGTGGCAGGGAAGAGAGAAAAGCAGTTAGCAGAGAATAGAATCTATTGTTAAAAAGACAGAGGTACCCTGCAATGTAATTACAAGGAGGAATCCTGACTTTTAGTCTGAACCACGGTTTAATGATAGAAGATTTCCAAGTGCTGGAGTGTTATTAAATGTTTTTTCTCTAAACATATCTACCCGTCTGAACCCTCGGCCGTAATCTTTATGGATGCTGAGGTTATGTGGCAGCAGGAGGAAATTTAGCTGACCATGCACACTCTAGAACTAATACGATTTAATATCCTCTCTCTGGAATATTTGGAATCACTGTAGCCAGGAAAATGGGTGGTTCTATGGATCTGGACAGGTTACTTCACTTTCTGAGCATCCTCATCTGTAAAATGGGCATAATAATACTACATACTTCAAGGAGTTTTTATAAGGATTCAATAAATTAGTACAAATATTCAATTACTACATAAATAGTAATAGCAATCAATAAAGAATAAATTTTAATACAATTAGTAATATATTAAATAAATTAGTAAAAGTGAAGCACTCGGTGCTTGACACATAGTAAATGTTCAATGAATGTTTGCTATAGTAATTATAATTATTATAGAATTATAATATATTTTATATACAGATAAGAGGTTGCTAGAACACTTGCCAGCTGACCAGAGGCAAGACAAGATATTAAGATTTCTCCAGGACTTAAAAGCATAATACCTTCTCCCAAAGCAATGCCTTTGAAAACACGATTTTGGCAGAACAAAAAGATCAAGTATTTATAGTACTCGCACATTCACTACCATTGGCAAACCCTGGTTAGAGAGCAAAACCAATCATCTATTAGTGCTAAAATAATCATGTAACAGGATTTGGGTTCAGAGAGTATTCTGGAATTTGTCTCAAGTCGTTGGCTTGATCACATATGTATATGCAGATATTTGCAATTCATCCTCGGATACAAATAACAAGGTCAGATTTAGAAGTGATGACAATGAATGAAAAGTATTTTGTGACTTGTGATTCACTCAAGTTTTAAATCTTCATTTTCAGTCTGAATGCTTCATATTCTAAGAGAGATGGGACATGTAGTGAAGCAATATAATGAATAAAAGAATACGCATGGACAAACAGATTTTATAGCAAGTCCGTAGTGCCTTAGAATGGGAAGCAGAAAGCAAAGCTGATGGGATAGAGAAATCAGGGGAAATTGGAGGAGTGGAGTTGGGAGCACACTGGGGAAGAAGGGAGTTGGAACTGACAAACTAGACAGAAGTTAGAAGAGAGTGGAAGAGAAAATGGATAGGATGAGATTTCATCTTTAACTCTATAAAACCTTTTTTGATGGGATTTTTAAAAGTCCAGGCTGTGAGGGACGGAATTAGCTCAGCTTGAAAACTTTAGAAATGTTAAAATGCATGTACTTAAGGCCTCCAGAATTATCCTGCCATTGTGAGCGGTATGTATAGTGTATAGTTTCCCTCCTAAATTGTTGCTTATTCAGTAATTTTGTTTCCAATCTCAAGTAGAGATGTCATAGGGTATTACTGTGTTTTCTCTCTGCTTTTAGAAACAAGCAGACATGATCGCATTAAGAATATCAGAAATATTTCCATAATCAAATAGCTCCTTGAGGGTAAAAATAATTCTGAGGTTTTTTTTAAGTCATCAGTAATGAACAGATTTGGTTTCAGATGGGTCCCGAGATCTCTTGTCAATGAACTGGAATCAGAAGAAAGGAGCTATTAGCACCATTGGAAAGGAGAACCCCAAAAGACATTTAAAATCTTTGAACTTTTTACTGTACGCATGGAAAAGCCTACAGAGCACATTTTGGGAGTCCAGCTCCAGAACTACAAGGCAGATCCTGGTGATAGAGGGAAGGGCAGATGGCAAGAATGCTGGGGCCAAGCGCTGCCTGTCAAGGCTGCCCTTCTTTCTACCCCGGCGAATCCGTAACGCACTCAACCATGACCATTTACTTCCACCTAGAGGTCCTGGACATCTGCAGCAGGGGTCTGGCTTCTCACCACCGAAATGATGGCAAAGACTCAAGAATAAAGAAAAAAAAAAACATCATTTACAAGGACATTTTGGCTAGCTCTATGCGAAAGTAGTGAAACACTAGTTGAGATATTATGATGACAACAGTTACCAATAACCAAACAAAAAAACTTTCTAAAGAAAAGAGTGCCCCTTTCCCCACCTCCACCAGAGAATGTTAGAGCTTGAGTAGGCAGCTAAGAGGTCTGGATAGTTTTCTTAATTGGGCTATTACAAGATTATGGGGACTGCTACGGGACAAGTTTGTTTCCATTAAGCGCTATTTAACATAAAGACAAACATATTCTCAAATAGAAATGCTAATGACTATATTCTTTAATACAACCAACTACCCGCACATAATCTCATGAGAGTCAACTGACTTAATTCTATCCACAGTCCAAACAGCTAGTATTAAAAATAAATTAAACGGCCTACAGAAAGCTGTTAATGTGACTTCCATTATGGCAGAGAAAAAGAATTTCTACATTGGGAGAATGAACAGAAAGACAGACTAAGACTGGTTAATAATCCTTACTTACTGTCAGATACATAGCTGCATAGACACTAAGAGCCGCTTCTTTGGATGGAAACGTCTTCCTTGCTCTCATGATGAGATCTGGGTTGCCCGTGCAGGCCTCTTCCCCACTGATGAACTGTGTATACTGCTGACATCCAAGCGCTGTATAGTTGGGCTTACACAGGGCAAGAAAATGTGGAGCCAGATTCCCTGTGACTACTTGCCCAGCATTTACAAAGATATCTGTAGCAAATAGCCCAAATGTATAAATACCTGAGGAAGAAAACAAACCATCGTAACTCTGTTTTGTTTTGTTCTGTTTGTATTTCAGTTTACGATAAGCCAACATGGAAATATTTTAGAAACTAATAAAATAATTCATACATATATGTGGTTCCTTCCATTTCACTTCTCTCCAATTCTTTGCTTTCTGGAGTAGTGGGAGTGTTAAGTTATTTAACATATCGAGCTGTCTACCACTGGCTACAGTTTATGCATGGCAGGTTTATAAGACATAAGATAAAAGAAGAAGATATATTCTAAGACTGTGTTTGGGTAATGTGATTTTTAAAAAGGAGACATATTTCTCTGGAGAGGGCTCAGTCTCTCACCTTCTACTAATGCTAGCAATCTTGATTTTTCCCTATTTTGAAAATATTTCGCATCTCATAAACATAAAGGAAAGCAGGTGTCTCCCTTTGATTATGCCTCTTAAACCCATTCAGACTGATATTAACTCTGCTGGAGGTACCAATTAGCAGTAAAATCCAATGCCATTAGTTTTCATTTAAATATCATGGAAAATCTTAAGAAGAATGGTTCAGATTGATTTCTACACTGCTTTCACGAATACATTTTTAAAAAGTCACATAACAACTAGTAACTTGGTCCCGTCTTATGTTTTATGGTTGGACTTTATCAAATTTGGGGCAATCTCGTAAATAATAGTGCAATCAAAATTATGACTTTTCAATTATCTTCACAGCATTAAAATTTATTTGCTTTGGTTCCTGGAAGGTATAAAATTAAGTATACACAGATTTTTTTGTGTGTGTGAGGAATGTGACAATTTACTCAAATTCAAAAAAATTTCTAAATTCAATGTCATTGGTCATTAGAACCAAAATTTATTTTTCTCCTCTATTTAGGCAAAATACATTCCTTGGCACCATTTTCAATTAAACTGACAAATACAATCTTTGAGGATGTGGTACCAACGTGAAGAAATCTATTCTTAATTTTGGGAAATAAAATTCCATCAGGTATTTTTACATTATGCCAGGAGAAAACTTCCCAAACCGCTCATTCATTAAAAAGTCATATGGTTCTATGATAATAATCAGATGCTTTATTTCTTAGTCATAAATTTCTGGATTGTTTGTTTGCTAAATCTTTACACATAATTATTGGCTATTATGTAGGAAGTCACCAGGAAAGTTGTGCAGGACCAAATAATTTTCCAGTGTCAGAAGCATGGCTATCCTTCTAATTTTTGAAATTGTATATAAGATTATAAAAGGCTCAGGTACATAAACCTGCACATAGCAAAACTCGATGTGCATACAATGGCAATGAAACAAAGACCTTAGTTCTTTATCTAAAAATGTTAAAAGGAAATAATGAAAAGCTCTTTCTTTACATCTTCCCAGCATTTCATGAATCATACAAGTAAATGTTATCAAAAGCAGAAACTTAGGAGAGGCAGGGAAATGAAAAAGAATGGAGGAGCTTCATAGAATGTTCATGTACGTAGCCTGTGCTTCCAAACATCATGGCCCAGCACAGGAACTTAACTGGCAAGTCTTCATCTCTACTCCCTTGAAATCTAGGCTAAGATGTACTCATTTTATTTAACCAAACCATTTCTTTATCTGCTGTAATAAGTTTTCCTGTGTAAAATAGAGAGAAGTATTTGATAAGGATATGGAAATATCTCTTGATACTTGTAAAGTTTCTAAATGTGCTTTTGAATTAAAATATTCAGTGCATCAGGCCCAAGGCCAATACTGTAGCTACAAAGATACTTATTAAAGTGACATCCCATGAATGTATCCACAGTGCTGACCGCCAGGATAAAGTCCCTACAAAGAACGATGCCCTATTATGCAGTGATGTTTTGCTTATAAACTTCCCATTTTAACAAACCAGAAATATCCAAACCATAATGAACAAGGGAAAAGGAACAAATCAAGCATTCTTAAATATTTCATAAAATCATATAATGAGAAACATACAGAGATTTAAAACATGCTTTATTTTGTGCCATATATTCTTTAGAAATATGTGTGCCAAGGCAAAAAAATAACTACTTAGGTAGGCATGATAAAATTTGCTTTAACAGTATTTTAGAAAGTGTCAATTTTACCATGTTTAGTTTTGAGTATACTATTGCTTATTTTGTTATTAAATGACTCATGCAAAGATAAATGAGTCAAGAACACAGTATTGATGCATGTAAAAAATAGCTTTTTAAAGTTTCATATAAAAGTTGTCATCACTTCAACGGTATAAATGAAGGCTCTGGAGATGCATAACTTGATGGCAATAAAAAGAACAGTCTTAGATATGGAGACCTTTTGTCTTTAGAGAGATTCAAAGGCAAGATGACGTTTGATTAGTCTTTAAGTGGATTTATATATAGATTAGCTGATCTATGCATAATATCTCTAAAGTCTTCATCTTAATCCCACCGATATGAGAAATATATGGAAGGGTACAGGACCTTAATCTCAATCTAAATACAGATAAAAATTTATCTTAAATTTTATGTAGCATATACAGACATACTTTTTTATCTGGTAAATACTGGAAATGAAAATTTATATTAAACTTTATGGCGTCCAGTTAAAAAATTTGTCTTGGCCAAGTTTCTACTGAATTGAAATGATTTGCAATAATTCATCAATGCTTATATGTATTAGTGCTAGAATTTCAGACTGAAGGCTCAAGTATCAGTAAATCTTTTTCTAAAATTAAACATAACATAATTAAAAAAACATAAAAAATTTAAAAAATGTTTTTTTAATTTAATTCCAGTATAGTTAACGTAAAATGTTATGTTAGTTTCAGGTGTACAATATAGTAATAGTAAATCTTTTCCTCTAATAAAATCACTAGTACTTTTTTGTTCACATTAAAAAAAAAGCTCAGAGGTAGTGCATGGAGAGCTACATCTGATAATTAACAAACACAACATATCTTTTCTTTGCCAAGCTATTTTTCTTGTCTTTCATGATGTTCAACAATCTAACTAGATTATCATTTCTCCCCAAGCACTGTTTCTGAAATTTCATAAACACAGTAAATCATTTCTTCTAATTATATAATTTTTAGTTTCTTAAGGAATATTAAACATCCATCCAAGTGTGGTGTTCTTTTTTTTTTCTTAAAATAATATGGAAATTACATCTGAGGTGGAGCCATATAAGAGAAAGTAGTATGCAATGTTATTTTTAAAACCAAACTGAGACATTTCAAATAAAATATAATCCAATATTTGCATAGAGTTAAAATGCTGATCATTTTAAGGGTTAGCTTATACATAAACATGGTTTCAGCAACAACAAAAATAATTCAGTGAACACATACCCAGAAATCGTACAGTTCGCCGCACCAGTGGGTTTATATAGCAACAATCTCCAGTTAAAATAGTTTTCTCCTGGTTTTCAAAATCCCGTGTGGCCAATTGTAGGCAAAACACTGCAGTTTCTCCAACTATTATCTTGCAAGAAAATAAAAGGTTAAAGAACATTAGAATTTAAGCACTATAAATGCAGAATAATTTTATTTTTTAAAACATGCAAGAAAGTAACTCCTTTGAGTGGTAACAATCTCAATATAAAACTGAATCATATTTGCTTAACTAAACCCTTTTATCAGAACCTTATCCCTATGTATACAACCCATATTTCTCTCAATTCAGGGGAGTATTAAACTGACAAATTATGAATAAAAATGTACCATACCATTTTTTGTTTTCTGAAAGACTTCATTCAAAAAAAATTTACCAAGGATCTTTCAGGACACACATATTTATTTTTGGTATGTAACTGAATTCCATGTTTTATTTTTAAGTGATTATGTCTTGCTTAAATTTGACACTGCCACAGAAATCAGAACAATTTTCTATGAAAATATTCTAGAAAGGATCAGATAAAGACATCCTAAAGTCAAATTATATTAATACTTTTATAACAAGAAACAAAACCAATTCCCATGTGTTTGGTCTTGAGATTATCCTTTGCCAAAATCTCATTATTCTATTCTGAGACAGTATTAAAAATTGTAGTCATTAATATATTCTTTATATTTTGGTATACATATGTCATTTTAATCTTCATAAAAATGAAACAGAAATATTATCATACTTCTTTTATAACTGAAAAAAACAAGACTTGAAGCTCAAATGAATTGCCCAAAGCCACAGAGCCAGTAAGGAGAAAAATTAGATTCTGGTAGAGATTCTTTGCTCTACTATGCTGATTTACTAAAGGACCTGCCTTTCTTCCCTTGTTGTTTATACCATTTTCAGTGGTTTTCATACATGGCCTTTAAAATCACCCAGCAAGGTATTAGAGCATGTGTTAATATTCCTCCATGAATGAGAAAATGAAGGCTTAGGGAGGTTAAAAAATTTGCTCCCCATCAAGCCAGTCAGAAGCCAACCAGAAATTGCTGACTCAGCCCCAGATCTTTTGATTCTATTTAATACCATGATCAACACTAGAAATATGATTAAGAGAAAAGAAATGGAGCAAATGTTATGTTGCCTAATTTGTCATTATTAAGGTTAGTTTCCAGTACATCTTGTCTAGGTTAAGTAACATACTATATAGAGAGTCCCTAACATTGCCTGGAAAAATGTTTTTGGGGTCTTGATGAAAGGTAGTATCTGTAATTACAAGTTACTCAAAATTATAAGGGGGGGATACAGAAATTCATAGGAGATTAAACATTTGTCCTAGTTCTATTCCAATATGAATAACAGATTATAAAGCATTTCTTAATTTTTATTCTTTCTAACTTTTCCTCTTTTCTTACTGTATCTCTTCTTCCAAGGAGGTCAGTGTTCAAGTTTAAACCAGTAGATGTTGAGCTGAATTATATTAAAGGAATCCAATCTTGCCTCTCTGGTAAGACTGGATTGAATTAGGAAAGGCTGGAGTTTATAGCCTCGCCAATTTCCTCCTGAAATTTTTAACTTTGGTAAAGTAGAGCAGGTGGGTGATGAAACAGTTCATCTGGCCTAAAGAGGCACAAGAGGCATTTTCTATGGGTTTCATCAGTTGCCACCAGGGCCCTAGTAGAAGCTGACAAATAGACAAGCTGTGTGTCTGACATCTTCTTATCTTCCTTTCTGAATCACTCTTCTGCTGCTCTTTGGAAGAAGTTACTTTCTGAATTTTCAGTTTCAACTTCTTCCAGGTCTGTTTTTGCCCTACATTGTTGCAGATTCTAAAAATCTATCACCTACTCCACATCATGAGCTGCCTGGCTCCCGGCCTGATTCTGCCCTCCCAAGCCTTCTCTCCTCCAGAGCATGTACCAGAGGGTCTCCACCCCCAGGTTGGCTCCACCCCCTAGTACACTGACCCCACCCCCCCACCGCCAACTCCGTCTGTTAATCCATGATACACAAAATTCCTCTGAATGTAACAGATACCCAATAATTCTTACTAAATGCATGTGTGAATTCCATCCTCATTAGATCTGAAGGTCTCAGTCAGCCTCTGACCTTCTGCCTGACTCCTAATAACTAACTTCTGCTTTGTTCCTGTGATGAAGGCTCTACCTTACACCCTAGTTCTTTCCTATAACCAGATCTCGATGCTCGTCCCTAACCTGATAACGCGTTTGGTTACCTACCAGGTTCCTACCAGGCAAAGAACTGCCTTGTTCAGGCCCCTCTTCCTAGGGCTCTGCTTCTGTTTTCCTAATGCTAACCTCTTGCCTGGCTGTGTGTCAGCACATTTCACATTTCTGAATTCCCTATTTGTGTCTTCAGCCTATCTGCTGAACCACTGTCTCAATCAATACTCTTTGGCTGCTACTAAAAGAAACTCTCCCAGACTGGATTAAGCAAAACTGGGAATTTATTCTGGGGTTTGGAGTGTTATCTCAGAACTTGGGGGATGGGGCTCAGGATCAGGTCCAGTAATGGAGATTCCTCAGGAGTCCAGGCAACTACTCTCGGCATCTCACTCCCTGTCTCTGGAGTTACACTGCCTCTCAGCTCTTCTCTGAATGCCTGACTCATTCTTGTCTTTCTGCAAACCAGTTCTCCTGCTTCTTAGCGTACACGATTGCCCCAAGAGTTTCCAAGAACCCTATTTTGAACATGTTAGCTCAGTTCAGGGAAAGTTCAACTAATTAGATTTACTGCATCCCAACTCCAAATTCCCAGGGGGTTCAGCTGGGGACAGGTGTCTCTTCTGGTCCAATTCACCAAAGTTAAGAAGGTGTGTCATGGCGCATGAAAACTGCCTCTCCCAGCAGAAAGCCTAGTTCTCGACAAAAGGGAGTTGCAGTGATGTCTACGTCAACTCTCATCCATCCCATCCTGCTGGATTTTCCCCCTCCCCCACAATGCTAGTTCTTTCTCTAGACTAGCCCTTTCTACCATGTTCTCTGGATATCGTGTTCTGTGTGCCTACTGGGACTTTATCTCATCAAATGTAGGTGCTTTTTATGATGAATACTTAGATACCTTCTGAGTTAAGGACTCCATGTTGGGCACTGCTGTTTAAAGAAAGCTTTATAACCCAGTTGGGTGGACACAAATGAAATAATGAATAATGGCAGGAGTCTGAGTTTTAACTGGTTTGGACAATAACTGCCAGTAGCACATTTAGAAAGAAATGTTACTGAGTCACTGGAAGCATCTGTGGTCAAAGTGAGATGTGCCATTCAGATTCTCCTGCTGCAGGGAGGCTTTCCAGCTCACGCTCCCAGCTGCTATTCCACTGGGACCACACTTCCTGTGGGCTCCTTCTAGCAAATGACTAACTAAGCATGGTGGGGGTACTCAGGAAAGCCTGTTCTCCTGAGATGTGAGATACCTCAGATTGGCAAATTTGATTTGAAAACTGCCAATCAGCCTGGCCAAGTCTTTCTTGAAACTGCGTTGTATTCTGAGGGGCTTGCTACCCAATTTCCCTACCTTCCTCCTCTAATTCACAGAGGTCACACCTCCATCAGAGTCTGAGGCCTCTCCTAGCCTTCTCTGGCCCAGCCCTCCCCAAACCTTTATCTTCTACAGGTGTTTCTCTTGATAAATCTCTTGTGCATCTAATCACATTTGGTACCTGCTTCTAGAAGAATTCAAAGTAACACAGCATCAAAGAAAGGGTGTGATCCTGATTACTCTTAGAGAAAGGGTAGATAGATGTGATCAGGTAGATGGAGAGGATTTAGATATAGGCCTTACTAGGAAGGTAACATTGCAAGAGGAGTGGAGGTAGACCCTCCTTCTGGTAGCTCTCAACATGTCCCGAACAGAAGCTAAAGTAGATGGAGTTTGCCTTGGAGGCAAAAGCTCTCGTCAGCGAATTACAAACCTAAATTCTATGTTCCTGGTATTTTATTTTGGTTCTTCTCTTCTTGTCCTGTCAGAAGTCTCCCCGAAGGACTTTATTCTCCCAAAGGTATTACCAACCCCTGCTACTCTAAGAAATCCTAGCTTTTTCTCTCTTCCCTGACCTCCAGATGCAGGCCCCCAACCACCTATTCAATGACAACATCTCAACACGCTCAGATTTGCATATTGAAGTCCTCAGAGCCCTCCCACTCAAAAGGAAATTCCTCTTTCCTACCCTAAGCCTCCTGCCCCTCCATGTCACCATCTCAGTTAACCTGCCATCCTCCACTTAGACACTCAGGCTAGAACTCTCACACCATTACACACCATACTGATACCTCTGTCCCCCTCATCTGCCTCTCTCCAGCAATTGCTAACTCCTGTTCTTTTACCTCTTAATCATATTTCAAATATGACCATTTTTTCCTCTGGCCTTCAAGCCATCTACTGCCAGATTGATACATTGAAAACAAATGTGTGCAATCCAAATTTTCTATTTATAATTTTCAGTGTGTCCTCACAACCAATGGGATAACAGGAATTGTCATAAATGACTGTTATAGTTGAACCTAAACCCACCTTTTTCAGCTTCTGCAACTCTCACACAACAGCCTCCACACATGCTATGTTCTAGGCACAGCTAAGCACTTAAATTCTTCCAACATACCAGGCATTTCCATATATCCAGGCTTTTATACTTGGTCCATCACTTAGTATAGTTTGGTAGGCAAGGCATAGTTCTGTGCTTGAGATGTAAGTTAAATATTGCCTATTCCTTATGTGTATTCCTGGTGCAGCCCATCCCTTCTTCTCTGTGTTCCAGTAGCGTTTTGTACATTTATTATGGTACTTTCCTCATGATTTTATAACTATCAGCCACATCAGTCTCTTCCACTCAATTGAGAGCTTCTCCAAAGCAAGGACTGTATAATGTTTATCTTTATACTTCCATATTAAAGCACAGTGCCTGGCAATAAATGTGAATGGCTGTATGCATGAATGAAATCCAGTTCAATCTGCCCATTTTATAGATAAGGACACCTATCCAGAGAGAAATAGAGACGTTAAACATGCCTGAGTCACACAGTTACTGGCACCGCCAGAATCTGAATCCAAGTTCAGAGCTGTTTTGACCATAGCTTCTGCCTAGAAACTTGGAAGCTTTTCCTCCAACTTTTCCAGGTTAAGCCAGCTCACCGCCCACTGCCCCCTGCTCCCTATTCACACTTCCCAACATTCAAATTACACCCTGAAGCTCCACCACATTCCTAACATTTCTACAGTTTTAAGGGGACAGTGTTAGGGGCACAAAGCATAAGGTCATAAGGACCTCTACAATCCCGGAGTCTCCAGGCATAAAAGAACTGAGTTTCAAAAGCTACTTTCCTGATCCTTTTGACATACATGCCAAACTTTCAACAAACACCAAAGGAGCTTTGCCCCACCCTTTCTAACTCTGCTGTTACTTCTCTGAGATCCCGTTTTCAATAACATTTCTGCATGTTTCCTCTGCATACTCTTGGTTCTTATGTGGAATCGAAGACCTGGTGGATTGGTTATTTTCTCACCATCATCAAGAAGAAGTTCTTAATCTGGAGTCACTGGCTGCCACTTTCATTCGATTCCCAAAGCAGCCCTTGGGTAAAGAGCATAACTGATTTGCTTTCTTCCTTGGGAGTGGGAGAGAGGGAAACATGACACGTACAGTGCATGGAATCCAGAGACAGGGATGCTTAAAGCCTTGTCACTTTGTAGTTCTCCTTGAAAACATCTTCTTTCTTCTGTGAAGTAATACATGAAAGTTGTTTCCAGAGAGAGTTGAGGTAAGGAGCCTTGTTAACTGAGGTGGGCTGGGAAGGAACATGACCCCTCCTTCTGCCTGCCTCCAGTCCCCAGCTGTCTACAGACAGCACAGTGAGAAGGGAGTAGAACATGAGGAAGAAGAATGCCTGTGGCCCCAGTGGGGTGAATCCACCACTGGCTTCCCATGGATCAGCTATTCATAGCTCCTCCACCTTAGCAAAAGCTTTTCTTTCACTGGGATATTAAAAAGAGAGAGAGAGAGAGAGACTACTGGAAGAGAAAGAGTAAGTTGGCACAGTAAGTACATAGGAGTCGACCCTCACTTCATTTCTTGCATCTGCCTTCCAGTTCCCTTCATCTGGACTCACTAACTCATCCCACCCCGACTCTTCCTCTGCCAATAAAGGAGAAAGCCCTTGCCTGATCCTCAGTTCTATAGGAAGCTCTTAAGCAACCCCTATGGAAGGTTGATGGTGTCTATTCATGGTCCATGTAAATCTGATATTGAATGTGATGATACCCTTGAAGGACTCAGAAGCTGGTACTGAAGGGCCCTCATCTTTTTACCTACCCAGCCAGGGTTGTGTCTGAGCAACTGTGCTGTTCTTTGAGTCACAGTCCCCTTCTAACTGCAACCTGACAGTCTATGTTCTTGGAGGCAAGACCTGTGTTCCTGAACCTCAATCCGCCAGGTAAACAGAAGCCTTACATTCCACAGCTCTCCCCAAGCTGGAGTACCATATTTCTTTTATACCCCATCCTCTGATGGAGTGACTCCATTATTCTTTACTGAACTCAGTGTTGACATTATGAAGTCCCCTGAGCCCTACCTTGCTTATGAAGTCGGACCTACACACACCCCCTTTGCTAAATGACCTATCCATGTCTCTATCCCATCTTTGAGAATAGAACTGGTAGTGGTCCTCTATCTTATCCATTACCCTGCTTGGTAGTGAGTAAAAAAACCCATCTTGCCAATGAATAGCAACCTACAAAAATGTAAGTGCAAATCATAAATCCCCAAATATAAATGTTTAAATGTTTGTTATAAGTGCATAATGTTGCTCTCATACCTCAATTCCCAGAGGCTGACCCTCTAGTATACATATTCCTCAATGACAAAATATGGAAGTAAGTTTTCTCAGGAAGATTCAATCACTGTAGACTTTCATCAAATGCCAAACTCCAAATAGCTTTATGTTTTTATTTATAAAAACCTGATTAGAAATTCCTCTCTCTTTCAACTGGTGATGATTCAAAGATATCCATGCATCATTGGTTTGAAATTGGTACAAGAAAACCATTTCAGATGTAATGCAGCATAGTCATGCAATCAGTGTGATGGTGCTTCGCCTGTCTCATACACTTCAGATATATGTGAAATATATCTGAAAAGCGACTTTATCCATAAAGGTCATGAGACTGTAGGAAAGCATTGGGTTTATATTTAGGTTCTTATCAAACACACTGTGCATTCTTGGTTATTATACAGGCATGTATATAGAGAGAGCTCATTTCCCATCGTCAATTTCAAGCTAGCCAAAGAAGGTTCTAAGCTATACCAAGAGGTAAAAAGATACATGGGGTACTATCTCATTAACTTTGTGTCATGATATGAGAAATTAAGGTTTCTTCAGTGTCTATATGTATTCCAGCACTTTTGCTAATTAAGGTGTTGCTAAATTCTTGAAACATAGTTTCTGAGTGGAATTGAGATTAGGAGACAGAATTCAATGAATTTAGGAGAATTACTGAAGAAGTAATATAGTTAGTGATAAACAGTAATGTAGTTAGTTATCCCTCCCAGCAGGTAAGAAAACTATGGTTATGTTTTGCTATAAACATATATATTTCATAACTTGACCACAAAAACTTGTGTCCTCACTTTCATATTATAAAGTTGCCTTGGGAAGTGGCTACCTAGTCCGGACCTACATGCCTGGTGCCTAGGTGGTGACTTACACCAAAGGAACATCAGGTTCAATGATGTGTGTCAGTTTCAGACCAGGAGGAAAAATCATGTGTATCTTCTCCATGTTCTCTCCCCATCTGCTGTCTGGAAGCAGGGAGTTCTCTGGAACCAGGAGTTGTTGGTGCCATAAGACAGAAGGAGTCAAAGTCCCTCAGTCAGTAGTCCTGCACTAGACTGTCACATGACTTGAAGATAAACTCTAACGTTTGAAGCCGGTGAGATGTGGGGGTTTATTTAACAGCAGTGAGAACTTGCTAATTTCCTTTTTTTTTTTTTTTTCAATAAAGAGGGAGTGAGTCTCAGGCTCAGTTTTCAGCAGAAAATAATATCTGGTTAGAATTGAAAAATACTGGTTTTCAGTATATTCATTTTATGGTTAGCTTCTATTACCAATTCATATTTGTATTTTGTTTATGGTAATGATATGTTTTCTTTTATAATTTGTTAGTAAAGTGGATTGATTTAAAGAAAAAATAAGCGATAGTTGAGGTGGTATGTAGCTATGAGAGAAATCATGAAGCTGATACCCTGAGAGGCAAATTTGGGAAATATTTAACATTTAACAAAAGCTAACTGAAAGCTTCTGCACATCAAAAAACCCAATAGGCTAACAAAATGAAAAGGCAACCTAACAAATGGGAGAAAAATCTATGCAAATCATGTATCTGATAAGGGTTTAATATCCGAAATATATGAAAAACTCATATATTTCAACAACAAACAAAACAAAAAAAATATTGAAAATGGACAAAGGAACTGACTGGACAGTTTTCCAAAGAAGACATACAAATGGCCGACAGTCATATGAAATGGTGCTCAACATCACACATCATGAGGGAAATGCAAATCAAAACCACAATGAGATATCACCTTCACACCCGTTAGAATGGTTATGATCAAAAAGACAAGAGATAATACATGTTGGTGAGGATGTGGAGAAAAGGGAACCCTTGGGCACTGTTGCTAGGGATGCGAACTGATGCAGCCACTATGGAAAACAGTGTGGAGGTTCCTCAAAAAATTAAAACTAGAACTACCATGTGAGTCAGCCATCCTGCTTCTGGGTGTTTATCCAAAGGAATTGAAAGTAGGCTTTCAAAAAGATATCTGCACTCCAATGTTCATTGCATTATTCACAATAGCTATGAAGTGGAAACAACGTAAGTGTCTGTGGATAAATGCATAAAGAAGACGTGGTATATATAATGGAATACTATTCAGTCACGAGAAAGAAGAAAATCCTGCTGTTTGCTACAACCTGGGTGAACCTTGAAGCATTTTGCTAAATAAATAATTCAGGCCAAGAAAGACATATATTGCATGGTATCACTTATATGTGAAATCAAAGAAAGAAAGAAAGAGAGAAAGAGAGAAAGAGAGAGAGAAAGGAAGAAAGAAAGAAAGAAGAAAGAAAGAAAGAAAGAAAGAAAGAAAGAAAGAAAGAAAGAAAGAAAGAAAGAAAGAAAGAAAGAAAGAAAAAGAAAGAAAGATAGAAAAAGAAAGAAAGAAAGAAAGATCAAACTCATAGACATAGAGAGCAGAATGGTGGTTACTAGGGGGCTGGGGTTGGGAGGAAATAGGAAGATACTGGCCTGGGTGGCTCAGTGGGTTAAGTGTCTGACTCTGGATTTCAGCTCAGGTCATGATCTCTGGGGTCCTGGGATCCAGCCCTGAGTCAGGATCCCTGCTCAGTGGGGTATGCTTGTCCCTCTCCCTCTGCTCCTACCCTCCCCCCCCAACCTGGCTCCTGTGCTCTCTCTCAAATAAATAGATAAAATCTTAAAAGAAAAAAAAAGAAAGATATTGGTCAAAGGGCAGAAACTTCCAGTTATGAGATTAACAAGTTCTGAGGCTCTAATGTACAGTATGGCGATTACAGCTAATAATACTGTACTGTATACTTAAATGTTTCTACAAGAGTAGATCTTAAATGTTCTCAACCAAACACACACACACACACACACACACACACACACACACAAAGGGTAATTATGTGAGAGGACAGAGGTCTTAGCTAATGCTATGATGTTAATCATTTTGCAATACATAAATTTATCAAATCAACACATTGTACACCTTAAACTTATGTACTATGTCATTATATCTCTATAAATCTGGGGAGAAAAAACATTGAAAAGAAAACTAACTTACATGACATAATTTCTAGTATGAGGGATTATTCTAAGTCCTTTGCAAATACTTACCAATTTAATCTCTAAAACAGCCATATGAGGTAAGTATTGTTATTAAAATCCAGCTACAGATGAAGAAAATAAGGCACAGATGAAGTGAACTACCTAGGGTTGGGTGTGGAGTGAAGAGGCAGCATCTGAACCCAAGGCAGTTCATTTTCAGAACCCATGCTCTTAATCTGCACATGGTAGTAGTGGTGGTTAGGACTGCGGGCAGGTGGAACCCAGAAGACCCCCATATCCTAGGGCATGGGACAGTTTTAGTGAAGCAATCGGTCCAAAGGCAGCTTACATAGGAGGAAATGAGGACAGGGACTGGATTTGGTCCTTTGAGTGAAGGTTTGCAGTCTTTAGGAGACTCCTGTTAAAATGCACATAGCAAGGGATAACAAACACATGAAGCTGTAATCCCACCACTGGGCGGGACAAGATTATTAAGTCATTTTTTTAATTGTGAAGCCAGAGGATAGGTACATGGCAGTTTTCAGAGTGCTCTCTGGACAGTGGTTTTCAGATGTGGTCCCTAGACCAGCAGCGCCAGCAGCACCTTGGAACTTGAGGGAACTGGCAAGCCTCGCCCCACACCTACTGTCTCGGAAGTTCTGGGTGGGAGGTCCAACCATTTGTGTTTTAATAACGCACCCCCTCCAAGCTCTGTACAGGATATTTCGAGGGGTCTAAAAGTCCTGATTACCACACATTTTAAATTTTTCAGAGATATTTTTAAAAGAATTTCTACATACTGACTTGAACAAATCATGATTACATATTTGTACTGTGCAAAGAGCTATTCTAAGCATTGTAGTGTCTAGAATGGGATTCTAGGTGGGTTTCTAGAAGGCAAGGTTCAATGAAACCTAAAATAAAAAGAAACCCGAAGCTCTCGCTTTTCACATGTTTTAAGTGAGACTTGGAGAGATGAAGCGTCCCCACAAGCCACTCACTGCTCAGCACCTCAGCACATGCTCATCCTCTGGCTTGGAGTCTACTGCACTTCTCACTCTGGCTGGAATGCAGGAGGCGTCAGAGAAACTTACAATATAGCTGCCAACACAGACACATTCACTAACTATGCTAGTGAATGAATAGAGAAGAGAGAAGATGAGGAGTCAGTGCTGACTGAGGATCGAACTCTCAAGTGACCAAACGTGGTGATCCTTTCTGGAACACTCTTACAGAAAGGGATATGTCTTCTTCAACCCCATCTAAGCAGTGTGGTCAATATTAAAACCCTCCAGAGCCTGAGGCTCTGGCTGGAGCACAGCATGGAGAAGTACTACCTGGATTTTTTTTTTTCTCCAAAAGCACTGGAAAGGCATACTTGCCTCGCCAAAGTAGTAGAATAGTAGTAGTAGAATATGAATATTTGCCTCAGCATCTGCAACTATAAAATGAGGATAATAGAAATAATGCCACCATAGGCTGTTGTAAGACTTAAATGAGTTAACTGTTATAAAATTCTTAGGAGCTAGCACAGGGTAAGCACTGTGAAAATTTTAGCTTTGAGTAGATGATCTTGAAGGTTTTGTCCAACTCAGATCTGTGATGGGTTAGTGCTCACAGTAAGGAAATCTGTGATGCTTGGAATAGGATAATAGAATAGTTTGACATGTTGGGATAATGTGAAAATCCTGACACTAATCTTGTAGTGTATGTGTGTGCATGTGTGTGTGGCTGGGGGTAAGGGGGTGGGGGGGCAAGTGGCATGATCATAGAGAAAAAGAAAGCACAGTCTGCTTAACAGCAAGGCATAGATTTACACTATGCACATTCTTTTTTTTTTTAATGATAAGAAGTTTGTGAAAACCACTAAAAAACTCCTTTCCTAGTTAATTAAATTTTACATGATCTTTATATTTGCCCAACCATTCACATAAATGTAGTGAACATAAGCTATAAGAAAAATGAATTATGAGAGCACTATGATTCAAAGTCATTTTGCATACTTGTAGTTTTAAAAAATTTAATACATAAGGTCAAATTCTTCATGTTCACAAATCTACTGTAGACCAGTACCATTATAATGTATCTGTCATTCCTCAAAAGAACTAATTCATAATTAATAAAAACTGGTACACAGTTTATTGGCTTGCTTTCCTGCTCTTCCAAAATACATGGTCAAATTAATTCCCCGTGTTCTTTATCAACAATTAAAAAAAAGCATGATAAAACTTAAATATTCTTTGGGAATTTGAGATAATAGTGTTTTTAGACATAAGTCTTTGAAGCACAAGCAATAATTAAATGTCCCTAAGTCAGTGCTTCCAAAACTATGCTCAGCAGGATGTTAAGGGGGTTTGGGGGAGGGGAGATATTCTGGTCCAAAAAAAATCAGCTAAAAGCTACAAACTTTAATCCTTCCCAGAGATGCACAGTGCATATTAGCACATTAAGATTCATATTTTCTAGCTGCCCCTTGATGGCATTCCTTCACTGTCTTCATTTTATAGATGAGAACACTAAGGCACAGAGAGATTATATGACTTACCTAAGGTCATTTAGCTACCAAGTTATAAAGTCAGGATTCAACTCCATGCCGTCCAGTTCTGGAGTTGATCTTGACATTATAATATATTTTTTTAATTTTGCTTTATTTTAAGAAACATCTGGCCATCAAAGCTTTCTTCTTTGAACTTCTGCCTTTAAGAGGGTAATTTCCTCCCAAATAGCTTTCCTATATGACCAAAAGCATGACAATCTGTTAAACAAAACTGTTAACTTTATGGCCCATTGTTTCCCAAACTTATTTGATTTTAGAAATCTATGTTCTAGGGACAATCCTAAATATTTGGTAAAGCTGGTATCCCAGAAACACTAGGGAGAGTCAATAAAAGCAAGTCTTCCTTTTTAGAAGAAAGAAATTCACATTTAGGAAGGATTAGCTAGTATAGTTATTTATGATAACTGAATAAAAGAATTTGGGCTCTTCAGGAAGAAAAAGGAAAGGTGAGAAAGGCTAACTTTATAAAGTGATGACAAACTCATTCACCACTTCCCTGGTTAGTAAGAAGAGGAGAAAATAATACTTCAAACCAAAGAGAACAAGTATTAATTCACACAACGAGAGAGGAATGTATTATTCTATATTTTTAAAGATTTTATTTATTTATTTGAGAGTGAGAGAATGAGAGATAGAGAGCACGAGAGGGAAGAGGATCAGAGGGAGAAGCAGACTCCCTGCCGAGGAGGGAGCCCGATGCGGGACTCGATCCCGGGACTCCAGGATCATGACCTGAGCCGAAGGCAGTCGCTTAACCAACTGAGCCACCCAGGCACCCGGAATGTATTATTCTAAACAGTGACACAGGTGGGAAATAAAAAGGCACTTAAGTAGCACGTTGAGATGTTGTTTGTGCAGCACAAAGTGGCCAGGGAACGAGTGGGATTTACCTGACCTTTCCAATCTAAGAATCACATTCCTTTCCTCCAGTGCAGAAGAGTCATACTTTTCCCCACTGGACCTCCCTGGGGTGTCTGCTGGCTGCTGAATCCGGGGAGAATTGTCAAAGGACCTGAGCCAGTGTAGCAGCTCTTCATAACTGCCTTATAGCAGATAGTAATTCTACCTCTTTTTTTTCCTTCCTATCTTTTTTTTTTTTTAATGTTTATCTTCTTGCTAGTTCAGAAAATCTCGACTGCTGTATGGTTGAGATTTCTTCTGTATGGTTGAGATTTCTTCTGTATCAAAATATAAGCTTCTGTTGTACAACAGGACCGAATTATTAGTGGTCCCCTTCAAGTGCCTCACCCACGTTAAGGGAATATGCACTCGACAGACGACACTGTGATAATCCAGGTAACACTCCTTTTCATGGAAATAGGCTTTGGAGGTGACAGCTCTGCCTAGGAAAGCAGAAATAGTATTCCTTGCAATTTCCAATTCATCATAGAGATCTTTCCCTGGAGGCCATCTTCTTCTGGTTTTCTTGGTGTTCATTTCTCTCATCTTTAAACAGACTGCCAGAACAAATGTCTTTTAAGGCCATTCATTTTTACTGGAAAAAAAAAATGACTAGACATTTGAAGGACTTTATTTTTAAAACACTTTCACAGAAAGAGTAAATGTTGATTACATAGGAAATCCTTATACTTTACTAAGCCATTAAAAATGTTTGATGAGAACGCACAAAGAAAAGCATGATTGAGACCCAAAAATAAATGAATGAAATGAATCTGGGAACACAAACTCATTTTGCAGTCTGGTCACATTTGTTTTTGGTATGAGTGCAACTTTCCAGCTTACTGCTCTTGGTGTATTAGGGAAAGGTATAATTGTAATTTAAATGTGAAACCCTAATAGCACTGGTTCAGCGGAATTTATTAAGCAAGCCAATTTAAGGGTTTCCAGTATATAACGGGAAGTACCTTTTAGAAAACTGATTACTTATGATCTCAATTTAATTTAAGCTTACAATACACACGTTATTTATTATATAAATTCATAAATATCTTCCCTTTGTTGTCATTTCTTAAAGTGACATATAGCACTTACATTGGCCAAGGTGCTGTTCTAAACACTTTACGTATACTAATTTGATTTGGTCCTCACAACTGCCCTATGAGGGAGGTATTTTTATTCCTTCTTACAGATAAGGAAACTGAGGCACAAAGAGGTTGAGTAATTTCCCCATGGTTCCACAACTAGTAGATGAGAGACCTGAGATTCAAACCTAAACAGTGTGACTCCAACTTTAATATTATATTTATCATCAAAGATTTGTTCAGGAATGGAGTCAAAACGCTTAATGAAACACCTATTAACTCACTTTATCACCCAATGTCAACCTTGACATTATAGTATTTTATTAGTTTGCTTTATTTTAGGAAGAAAAGTCTAGCAGTTAAAGCCTTTTTATCTGAACTTCTGTACTTAGGAATATAATTTCCCCCAACATGCTTTTCGACATAAAGCACAAATATGGAAATCTGTTCTTTAAAAAAAAAGCCAGATAAATAAAGTTTATAGATAAGACACTCCAAAAAACAATAACATTTATTCAAACAAAGAGTAGAGGACAGAGTTTATATGGGTTGGCAGAGTGCAGTCGGCTGGGAATATTGATTTTCTAAATGTGTCCCCAACCTGCAGCAACTTATTTTTAGAAGCAGCCTGTTACCTCAAAATGTTATTTGGAAGGCCTGGTGATGGGGGAGTTTGGCAGGACATTCAGATAATATTAACAGGAGGTTCATTTTAAGAAAGATAAAATTTTGAAGAAAAGTTATAGATTTATGTTATTTCTCAAAAGCATAATGATTAAATATTCATTTGCAGAAGTTAAATAAAATAGTAGAAGCCTATAGAACTGAAGTGAAAGCCTTTCTATTGATTTAAATTATTAAGGAGGGAAGGAAGTATGACTTTGAAGTCCACTATCTCTTCCATATATAACTTACTCGGTTTCTCTGTGATTTTCCCACCACCACTCCTTGCAAGATTCAGATTAGCTTCCACAGGTATTTGAACACACAGGTGAACAACTGCCCTCAGGTAAGACTGACTCTGACTCTGACACTTGGAAGGAGTTCAATCTTATCCAGCCCCTTCATCCTTTAGAAAATTTGTTCAAATGTCCAAACCACGCATAATCTTAGATTCTGCTGCTCTATTGAGTCCTGTTGTGGGTTGTCAAAATATTTAGAGTCATCACATCTCAGCAGTTAACAAGAGTGTTGCTGAAAACATAAAATGCCAACTCCACACCCTCTGGCACTGAGGTCCATAACTCTGAGCAGCAATATCCAATGAAGGGTTTAGAAACAGTATTTCTCTGTTCGGTTCTATTTCATTTGGAAACAAAATGAGTCTTTCTGATCCTTTTATTGCATGGAAGAGCTTCATGTTAATAGTACTGGCTCCTTCTCATGTGGACCCAGGGGCTGCTGGGCCCACTGTGGTCCACCCATTGGGACCATCTGTGTTGTGGACTGGTGACAACATTTCCAAAGGTAGAGCAAACACCCATCTGCACAGTTCACTACTACCCGCCATGCAAAGTACACAAGCACTGCTCCAGATGCTCTGGCTTCCAATTCCAACCTCCCCACAGAGGATCTTGGGAGGTGTTGGGCCTGAATAGACCCTGGGTGGGAAGAATGAGAGTCGCATTATAGCCCTGAGAGAAGAGGATCCTCCGTTACCAGACTTTCTTTCCAAGTCCCTCTTGGTGCCGTAGCACATTTCTTTCTTTCTTTTTTTTTTAATTAACATATAATGTATTATTTGTGTCAGGGGTACAGATCTGTGATTCATCAGTCTTACACAATTCACAATTCACAGCGCTCACCATAGCACATACCCTCCCCAATGTCTATCACCCAGCCACCCCATCCCTCCCACCCCCCACCACTCCAGCAACACTCAGTTTGTTTCCTGAGATTAAGAGTCTCTTATGGTTTGTCTCCCTCTCTGGTTTTGTCTTATTTCTTTTTTCCCTCCCTTCCCCTATGATCCCCTGTCTTGTTTCTCAAATTTCACATATCAGTGAGATCGTATGATGTTTGTGTTTCTCTGATTGACTTCTTTCTCTTTTTTTTTAAGATTTTATTTATTTGAGAGAGACAGAGCACAAGCAATGGAGAGGCAGAGGGAGAGGAGAAGCGGACTCCCCACTGAGGTGGGAGCACGAAACAGGGCTCAATCCCAGGACCCTGGGATCATGACCTGAGCTGAAGGCAGACGCTTAACCATCTGAGCCACCCAGGTGCCCCATGATTGACTTAATTCGCTTAGCATAATACCCTCTAGTTCCACCCACATCATTGCAAATGGCAATATTTCATTTTTGGTGGCTGCATAATATTCCAGTGTGTGTGTGTGTGTGTGTGTGTGTGTGTGTGTGTGTGTGGGTATACACACCACATCTTCTTTATCCATTCATCTGTTGATGGACATCTAGGCTCTTTCCATAGTTCGGCTATTGTGGACATTGCTGCTATAAACATTGGGGTGCACGTGCCCCTTCAGATCACTACATTTGTATCTTTGGGGTAAATACCCAGTAGTGCAATTGCTGGGTCGTATGGTAGCTCTATTTTCAACATTTTGAGCAACGTCCATACTGTTTTTCAGAGTGGCTTCACCAGCTTGCATTCCCACCAACAGTATAGATAAAAGGCTAGTATCCAAAATCTATAAAGAACTTATCAAACTCAACACCCAAAGAACAAATAATCCAATCAAGAAATGGGCAGAAGACATGAACAGACATTTCTCCAAAGAAGACATCCAAATGGCCAACAGACACATGAAAAAGTGCTCAACATTGCTCAGCATCAGGGAAATACAAATCAAAACCTCAGTGAGATACCACCTCACACCAGTCAGAATGGCTAAAATTAACAAGTCAGGAAATGACAGGTGTTGGCGAGGATGCGGAGAAAAGGGAACCCTCCTACACTGTTGGTGCCATAGCACATTTCAAAATTACATTGACCTATTGTTTATCACATTTCATAATTGGCAGACATTTTGAGAATTCTGCAATTCGGTACCAAAAGGTAAACTTGTAACAGGTAATTGAAATCCTATGAATATTTGAGACCAATGAATAAATGACTCAATGAATATAGATTAGAGTCCAATGAATACAGGACTCGAATACTTGGAAAAACATTCCCTCAAAAAGCAACAGGAAACAATTGTACTTAATGAGCAATTCCGAGCACAGTTTGCTGGCCGGCAGTTTTAGATGGCTATTAAAATCTCAATCAAGTTTTCTTTCAAAATCTTAATTATAATCTCTCCATATGAACTCAAGCAAAATAGTATTGAAATGAACCTGTTATGTGCAGTGCCGATCATTTTAAATGTTTATTTAATATCAGTATTTATAATTCATGACAGCATTAGAATATTCAAGTGAATTAAAATTCTTCATATCTGAAAGAAAACTAAACCCCTATTTAATAAACATTGATTGAACGCAAACTTACATGGAGCAGACACTGTTGTCTGTCTAATCAATGTTAACTATCCATCTTCCTCACAGAGCCTTGATTTTGTTCCATTACCAACCTTCTCTATTATGGCCACAGTCTTCAGGGAGTCATGGCCATCCTTAACCTCAAAAGATGAGTGACTTGTCAAGTCCTGGTGGCTCCGTCTGTGACTAATTTAGGTCCGGGCATGAGACGAAGTTGTGCCCAAGGAGGATGAGGAGAGCTTTGCTAGGGATGGTGCTTCCAAAGAAGGGTTCTTGCTTTTAAAAAGAGACTCACAGAAGAAGTATTCTTCTGCTAGACATCATCGACTTTGCATGTGATTCCAGAACAAGGGTTGTCATTGTGCAAGCATGAGAGAAGCCAGCCAAGAGCAGAGCAGACACATATTATGTCAGAGAGGAAAGAGAAGAGAAACCTGGATCTTTGATCTGTCATTCAGATACTGAATTAGTCATTTCTGAGCTATCCCAATGGCACTCCCTGTTATGTGACATAATAAATTTTCCTTATTGTTTAAATGGTTAAGTTGGAATTTTCTTTTATGTACAGATGAAAGCAATCTAATTGATACAATGAATATGGCCTTGAACTTGGTGATGGTAAGGTAGAGGGTAGAAAGAAAATCTCATGAAAGTTGATGTTTTTTATATGGTACACAGCTTAAAAGGACAGAGCTATGTTTACCACAAGCAAAGTTATATAGAACGCAGACTGGGGAATAAGATTGAGAGAAGGAACAGGAAAAAGAGCTTTACGGGTAGGGTGACAATATAATTTATCATTCAAACTATTACACTTTGGAGTGTGAAACGAAAGCTTAATAATACTGCTATAAAGACAACAGGAATAAACTGGAACTGACCCAGGCAAACCAGGACACACCGTTGGCACAATTATAGAGCAAAAGAGAACATAAATAAAGCCTTGGAGGAGGGAAAGTATAGGATGTCCTTGAGAGACAGTAAGTGGTCCGATTTGGTTGGAATGTAGACTAGATATGAGGGCTGATGGGAGATGATCTCGGGACGGTGATGTAAATGCCTTGAGATCCAAGCGAGAAGTTAGTACTTCATTCTGTTCACAGTGGGAGGCTATGAAATTTCTGGGCAGGGGAGTGGTGGGATCAGACCTATGCTTCGGGAAAATCAATCCGGAAGCAGCGGAGACTAGCAAGAGGGGGAGAAGTCCGGTAAGTCACGATTGCAGTAATCCTTCCAGGTAATGAGCCAGGCTTTTAGCAATGGGAAAGCGAAGCCAATAATGGGGACAGGAGAGCCGAAGGAAAGAAAGGCTTAAGGATAAATTTTGAGATTGCCTACAAGTGGGAGTGGGAAATAAAAAGAGAAGTAAACAAAAGACATAGAGCAGGAGTGTCTGCGAGTCCGAAGAAAATGATCACATCAAGGAACCCAGGAGAGGAGAGAATTTCAAGGAGGGTTGGGGAGGTGGTCCTTGATCTGTGCTTCAGTGTCCTTTTTTTTTTTTAAAGATTTTATTTATTTATTTGACAGACAGAGACACAGTGAAAGAGGGAACACAAGCAGAGGGAGTGGGAAAGGAGAAGCAAGCTTCCCGCGGAGCAGGGAGCCCGATGCGGGGCTTGATCCCAGGACCCTGGGATCATGACCTGAGCAGACGCTTAACAACTGAGCCACTCAGGCGCCCCTGTGCTTCAGTGTCCTAAAGAAGCAGAGGAAGTGAATGTCCAAGCGAGAAGGTTGTTGTCAGTGACCTCCAAGAAAGGGGTTGACAGTGACAAAAACAAAATTTTTTCACATTTCCTTTGCCTTTCAGAAAACCTTGTCAGTTGAATCAGTGCAGCAATTCTCCAAACCATCTAACCTTCGAAGACCTGACAGTGGGTTCAACTGAAATAATGAAATCAATTTAATTTGGTGAGTAGAAGGTGGGGCTCCAACATGGATTACAGGTGTGTCATTCTACTTAAATCTCAGCTCTGCATCACCCTCTTCACAAAGCCAGAGTCACTGAAATACACTATCTATCCCTTTGGTCCCCAAACCTTCAGCTGGCGTTTACCTGATCTTTGAAAACTCTGACCTTAGGTGGGAGGGATTTACACAGCTCCAGCCCAAGGTCTGTGATTCAGGACCAAGTCTCTGCTGCTAATTCAAGCTGAACATTCTGGCCTATATTTGATAATGAGAATTATGTTCCTGAAATGCAATTTCAACTTTGTGCCTGAGTTCTGCTAGCTGGTCTCTGTTCCTGAGGCTCTCCTTTGGTCACCTAGTCAACACCCCCATTCCCCTAAGGAGGAGACTATCTGTTCCCATCTGTCCTCCTGGTACTGGAGTTCACCTGCTTAATTCTAGACAGCAGCAAAGGCCCTATTCTCTTATTTTGCAAAAGATTTTCCTCACACTCACCAGCTCCTAGATTCTGTCCAATGCCAGAATATGCAGCTACTCCCTGGGCCTCCCTTGACACATTTTCCCAGAATCCCTGTCTTCTGTAACTTTTCCTTCCACAGACCATGTTCTGCTGCAGGACCAGATGCCCAGAGCACCTTCGGGGGAGTCTACCCTTCTTTGTCCATTCCTCAATTGTTTCCATGCCCCAGACCTTCCTGACTTACTCCATTCCATTTGGTTACAAAGTGGGTCTCTGCCTTACCTGATACATGGTAATAGGTTTTGTATCCAATCTCACCTTTGCAAAGGGCATCCAGGAAGTGGGACCAGAAGAAAACAAATTCTGCACTATCCTCATCCGTTAACAAAAATCATGGCATGTGATTCATGGACTTGGAGATATACGGGAAGCTAAAAGAAGCACTGATCCATGAACAGAGATACCCTGAAGGCGGCGGCTGCGTATTTGCAGTATGAATAAAGTTGTCAACAGTGATATTTTGGCGAAAGTACTTGAAATAAAAGTACAAACATAGCCCATGCGTAATGTCAAACAATAAAGTGTTACATTCTCCGGATGTCTATCCAACCTGATCTGATGCCTCTGGTACCTGAACACAAATACAGACATAAGCTTCTCTCTCTCTTTCTTTTTAAGATTTTATTTATTTTAGAGAGAGATTGGGCACGAGCAGTGGGGAGGTAGAAGGAGAGGGAGAAGAGAGGCAGAGGGAGAAGCAGACTCCCCGCTGAACTGGGAGCCCAACACAGGGCTCAATCCCAGGACTCCAGGATCATGACATGAGCCCAAGGTAGACACTTAACCAACTGAGCCACCCAGGTACCCCAACCTTAGCTTCTCTTAATAGGGGTATTTGCTTGGAAAAAGATTGGCTGGAACCCAGGAACAGTAACATAATCAGAACCTTTCATAAAATGAAGCAAGAGAGGAATGCTTCTCCATTTCCAAGACACCTGGGCCAAAGCTCTGCCACACCAACAAAGAATAAATAACATGTCTTCTTGAGGATAGTGATGGGCATCATGTTTGTCACTCTCTTATACAATTTTCCCACTTCATTGCAGGATCCTTTTTATCGTTTAACCTCCATGTCTAGCAAGTTGCCTAGCATGTAACAGATATTCACTAAGAATTGTGTGAATGAATGATTGAAAGAGGAAGGAAGGAAGGAAGGAGAAAGGTAGGTAGATATATAGGACTGTGATAGAACTGCAGTCTTTAGGGTACTTGCTGCCACCATGTGTGCTGGAGATAAAACATAATCCTATTGTTTAAAAAAAAAACAAAAGCAAGAACGCCTAAATGGTGCCATGAATAACCTTTCTCCACAACTTCATGAACATATACGATGAACTGGCAAAAGGGGAGAATCCACACACAGTCATGAATCTTTCACTCCCACAGCAAGACAATGTGGAAGGGAAATGTGTAAAATGTCCCGATCCAAGTTTAAGTTTCAAAAGTACTCTAGTATTTTCTTGATGAAAAAGAGTATTGTATTTAAAAAGGGGTTTTTAAAAATCATATTTGAAACAGTTACAGTAAACCAAGTGTTTGTTAATTTGAGGAACCATCTTTAAAAATCTATTCAGGTCTGTCTTCTGAAGTACAGATCAAAATGGTGCATATCACAACAGTATTCGCCACAATTAGAGAAAAAGTAGACTAGGAAATGATGAAGTTTCTTTAAAATAACAGGGGGAAATAAAAGTCTAGATCTGCCCTGCGAATACAGTTGCCACTAGCCTTGAGTGCTTGGCTGTCGATCACTCAAAAGCTGGCTGGTACAAACTGGGATGTGCCATAAGAGTAAAACATGCCCTGGATTTCAAAGACTTTGCACAAAAAGCCATGGGACATAATTTACTGGCAAATTTTTATATTGATTACCTGCTAAAATAATATTTTGGATATAGAGAGTTATGTAAAATATATTATTAAAATTAGTTTCACCTGTTTTTTTAAGCTTTTATTTATTTATTTCAGAGAGAGAGAGAGAGAGAGAGGGAGGGCATGCACAAACAAGGGGAGCAGCAGAGGAAGAGGGAGAAAAGAGCAGAGAGCCTGATGCGGGGCTCATTCCCAGGACCCTGGGATCATGACCTGAGCCGAAGGCAGACACTAAACTGACTGAGCCACCAAGGCACTCTAGTTTCACCTGTGTTTAATTTTTTAATATTAAAAAATTGTGGCTACTCTAAAACTTAAAATATGGTTTGCATTATATTTCTATTGGATCTTATGGAGCTAGATTCTATTTTTACATCCCCTGGCCCATCGTTATTGCAGATGGCTCAAGAGGTCCTGGGTTTTCAGAGGAACCAGAGCAGAGGGAAGAGCTAAAGAGGTATCATGGGTATAGATTTTTAAGTATTTACTTAGCATGCATAACTGACTGGTCTTCTAGGGTAGAAATATAAAATCATACATGAGCAGAGCTTTTAGAAAACTTTCCATCATGTTTCTTTATTATAGTGTCTTAATCTTTAAACGATAAAATCGTCTACAATAGGGATTCCACTAAACAACTGAGCATACATCTGTGGATGGATTAAATGAATACACGTGAAACTCTAGTGTGTGGTATGCGTTTTTGAATCAACTGTCCTATTATTTGTCATGCTCCTGAATTAAGAGTTCTGACATGTCAGTCACATCTGAGGTCCAACCTGCAACAACCCATTTACTATCCATTATTCCTACATAATCTGATTAAAACAAACAGACCAGAGAATCAACTCACAAAATCTGTACCTTGTTTTTTTGCTACCTTCTTTTCTGAAAGCAATGTTACTATTGTTTCTATGGACACATGCTAATATATCTACAATTTCTAACGTCATTTTTCTTGGCCATGATTTTCTGCTGATCAACTAGGATTTTTAAGTAACATTTTACAGACACCAGCTATTTAAATGCAGCAAGTTCGATAAACTCCTCTAAGTGAACCACTCCCTTCCTTTATCTGGTTCCTCATCTTGACATTATTTAAGTATACCTTCTTCCCGGTATGTTTTTAATCAGGTTAGTTTCCCTGTAAGTGTCGAATGCTCACAAGTAATTTGCTAAGGAGGGGTCTCTTATCTCCTGGTATGTAGAGAAAGCTCTTACAGAACCTTCACATCATATGTAGTAGATAGGTACACTGTAGTGGATGAAGCTTTTGGAAAGTACCTGTAAATTAGTCCTGTAAACCAGTAACCAAAGAAAGCAGATGATAAGGACATGGTGGAAGGGCATGAATGCTCTTTCAAAATGCCCACACAAAACTCAATCAAAACTACCTCTGGTGTTATGAGCTACAAACTAGGTCATGAATATAACTTGAAACAAAAGTTGTAAAATCTTTTGACGGCCCCAAACTTCTGTTTATCAAGAGCAAAAGGAGAAAAGCAGAAATGAGTTTAAATTCCCCTACGGTCTATGATGGCCAAGTCGCAACTATGAATTCCTGACTCTTTTATTTCTTTTTAAATTACCGGAATTTGCCCACTCTCCTGGCACACAGAAGACAGTCAATGAAAGTTTAGTGAAAAAAGAAAGGAAGGAAGGGAGGAAAGGAGAAAGAGTGGGAGGAAGGAAGAGAGACATAGGAGAAAGGAAAAGAGGCTTGGCTTGGTTGATTCACAAACAACATAGCTGCCATCTGAATGAACGGTGTTAGCTATGACAAATGTAGGATCTGACAGCGACACTTGTGGACTTTACGCCATGGCCATGCCTTGGTGTCAGTGTGTCCTCACCCCTCCACGCATTCATATACACACAATCTGGATGGCTCAGAATTCATGCCTTTGCTAATACTTTAATATATTAAAAAATCTTTATTCATATCACATACCCAGTGGCAGGACAGCTTCCTTTTTTATGGTACTATGAGAATCCACAGCCCTCATGTTTACATTTTTATTATTTCTGTTTATCTGGGATCCTACATCAATTAAAAATAATTTGGGAAAAGCAGAATTGAAAAGAGCAGATATGAAAAGACAGTTAAATACAAATAGACCCCAGGTAATATTAAAACACCCAATATATTTTTTTTAATCTCCATCTTATTTAATGATCTTACTGGTCTAGCTGTTTTCTCTAATTCAAAACACCCACAAGACATAAATTTTTCCAGTTGTTTATTTCAACCCGATATTATCTTAATTCACTAGCCGAATATGTTTATATTTCTAGACCTACCTCATCTTACTTTATAATGCTACATTTTCAATTGGCATCTCAGCTATTTGATGTTCTTATGGGATTTTTATCTCATCCCCTAAGTTCCTTTGCTCCATCAGTGATGGTTCATTGTTGCATTCAGACTTGTTCCAATTATACATAAGTTACTGCTCTCTTCACTTGTTCCTAACTCTGTCCTTCTACAAACTCCTTACGCAATCAAAGGGACAAATAGATGAAAAACTCCTCCTGGATCCCCTCAATACATTATTAGCGTGTCACTGGAGGGTGGTGGAAAAAGAATGGGTTTTAGAACCAAGAAGACCCTTCTGGTTTCAAATTACTTAACTTTATTTAAATTACTTTTAATTTTTTTGAGTCTCAGTTTTTTCTTTCGCAAAAGGGTGATGGTAATACAAAATGATAGAACGGTTGTGAAAATTAAATTAGCCTCTCCCAACATTAACATGTGCAAAAGCACTAGCTTCTTTATAATGAGCACCTACAACAAGAAAGCTGAGAATCAACAAGATCAAGTAACTGGCCCTGTATTACACAAGTCAGTAGTAGATCCAGGATCCAAACCCAAGTAAAAGTTGGTTCTAAATCTATCTCAATAAATATTAGTTCTCTTTCCCTTCTAACCGAATCCAAACATACCTACGCCTAGTGGAAGCATCCTGTCACTGAGTAGCTAAAATGCCATGTTCCCGGAGAAGCCTTCTCCATAGCCTAAGTCCACACTGATTCTTTTCTCTCTCTTTTTCAAAAAGATTTTATTTATTCATTTGAGCACAAGCAGAGGGAGTGGCAGGCAGAGGGAGAGGGAGAAGCAGACTCCCCGCTGAGCAGGGAGCCCCACACAGGACTTGATCCCAGGACCCTAGGATCATGACTTGAGCCAAAGGCAGATGCTTAACCAACTGAGCCGCCCAGGCGCCCCAAACTGATTATTTTCTTTGCTAAGCTACCACAACATTTCACTAGATATTCATTAACACATCAAACAGTGACTGAGTGCCTCCTAAATCCTAGTCCTTGGACAAGTTTTTGAAATGTTAAGTTTACTTCTGCATGAGCCTCGATCCTTGACTAGACTGTAAACCTCCTGAGGTCAGCGGAGTCCTCATTATTTTCACACAGGTTGCCCTTGTCTTTATTCACAGCAAAGTAGTTTACAAACAACAGTTCAAAACACCAGGGACATGTTCTAATCTAAGCTCTGCCACTGTTTTGGCTGCAAGACTGTGAGCAAATCTAATTTTCCTGAGCCTGGGTTTTATCATCTCAACATGATTATAATATCCATGTTGCATGATTATCGTGAGCCATTCTGTGAACGACAGAGTTTACACAAATGTAAGGGGTCATGTTGTTGCTATTGTTGATGTCACATTACTATTAACGAATGCATGAATATCAGAATGAATGTTCTGCAGATCACTTCTGCACTAGCAGCTGTAAGGTCTAAAGTTTGGTTCCACACCAATGCTTTCTTAATTCCGTTACCCTGTATCTGTTGTTTAGACTCTGCTCAGAATCGGTTTCTGAGCTCTGATGGCGGTTTGCTGGGAAGTGTTCCTGGTCTTGGCTGCTGGGGATCCTGATGTGGGCTGCTAAACCCCAGGATTGTGGACTGTGTGTGGGGGGCCCCATCTTAGCACCCTGTTCTGTCCCTCGGCCTCCCCCCAACCCCCGGATTTGCCTGTTCTGACCAGCCCGCCCTGTCTTACTCACGTGTACTTTCATGAAACCGCACTGCATCTTTGCTTCTTAAATATGGCCCTGCTCCCCCCTACTTCTCAGTGTCCCAGTTCCAGGCTACCATCTCTGCGGGAACCCTGGGGCAGCACTGGCCTCTGATGACCAGCTGACCCTCTAGGAGAGCTACTTGCCAGAAGCCTGCCTGCCCATCCAAGCTGCCATCCTCACCTTGGCCTTCTCAGTCCAAAAGGTACCACCAGCCCCCTAGTTCCTGTCATCAAATCCATGTCAGGTGCAAAGGCTCCTCATCTTCTGGGGGAAAAAAAACACTCCAATCTTGTGGTCTGTCTGAATCTCCCATCTCTTTTTTCCTATGCTCAGCTTTTCCGGGCTTGGCCGTTTATATATTGCTAAAGCTTGGACTGCTTCAGCTCCTTATTGTTTGTTCTTGCCATGCCGTTAACCTGACTGCTTTTGCATGCTTCCTTTGCAACCTTTCATGTGTTTCCTCTTTCTGATTCCTTTAAGTTCTCCCTTCTAAGAAAATGAAGCCAAGACACTAGCATATTCACATCATAAAATTTATGCAAATCCAATTAATCTAATCAAAGCTTGTTTGTATAAAAGCCTGTCTTATGTGCTTTTTAAAGTCACTTCCCATGAATGGAAATCTTAATTAGATGACTAAATTTAGAAGGATAGAGCATCTTGCAAGAAAATCAAGAACATTTAATCCTTAATACCATAAACTGGAAAATATGAATTTCACCTACCAAGAATAGTACTGTTCGGTTTCACATAAATTTCAATCCATGCTTTCTAAAAGAACTGGAATATCATGCCCTCACATTTCTAGAGCTACATAGAGATGTATATATTTCCCTTGAAGTTCCAATTTAAAATGAGGAGATTAAAGATATTTACTACACAGGTGAGCACACCTGTTACGTAACTTAGAAAATACAAGTCAAGATGTCTTAATTATAGAAGCAAAACATAGCAATGGTAACAAAAATATCCTTGCCAATTTAAATTTTAATTGTGTATATCAACATAAGCTTTCATACTGTACTAATATTGATCTTTTAGCATTGTCTATGTTGCAAACAGTGATTGAAAATCATGTAATTTGTGTGTCAGAGGGGTTATCTTCTTAGTAACTATCTAATTAAAAGTTTGTCTCACAGCAGTATTTTTATTTTAAAGTAAGAAAACATAAACAATCGGCAGCCAAGATCGATGTGATGACTATTTCCCTAGTTTCCTTAAAACTCTAAAACAATATTCTAATGTTTTTCTTAGAAAGTTTACTAAATTAAAATCAGTCACATAAACAGGATTACTTGTAAGACAGGCAGATTTAGATGTCCCATTTTGCAGACAGACATAATGAGGCTAGGAGATTGGAATGCATATCAAAGGTTTACCTCTTCATGCTGGGAATCCCTGCATATTATTTTAATATATTACTGTAATGTATTTTCTACCATGCGTCCTTATGTTCTGAACCTAATTACTTCTGTGCTATATACCTTTCCATTACGGACATTCTTGGAGTGCCTTCAACCTGGGAAGGTTTCTCCAGCCTAAATGATTTTGCATATGTATGCTCTTGCCCTCCCCTCACAGCCCTGACTAGCTAAGGTCACTTCCTTTCAGAAATCTCTCTCATCATTCCTTCTATCTTCCTCTCCCAGGCCTGTTTTCGGAATTAGTACATTTTAACTTTTCACTGACACTGAACTTCGACTTCCTTGAGGACAGGGATCCTTTCTTCCATCTTTGAATATGTAGAGCCTATTACACATGCAAAGCTTTGTCCAGGGAGAATTAACTGTTTTTTAATGGATAAATGAAGGAATGAATTACTGAATACCAGATCATTGTACTTCAGTGTGATTGCTAGCAGGTTATTTCACTTGCACCCATTGGATAAGGTGAGGAGCTAATTTGCACTTGGCTGATTTTTCACTCTAACTGGGAAATCCTGAATTTCAGGGGAAAGTATCCATAAACAATAAAATCCTAATTTCATTTTCCTGGTTCTTTTTAAAGTTAATTGAAGTTGTAAGTGATTTGCCTGCCCAAGCAGCATTAAATCTTTCTTTACTCATTAATGTCATTTTCTAAAGTACCAATAATTTTTATCACTCTCTAAGGAAACAAACTCTTCTCAAAAACAGTTCCATGTATTGAGTCAAATGTTTCAACTCTTAATTCAGGATTACTAATGAAAACGTACAGAGTGTAATTCAGAGATCTGAGTGACTATAAAATCATGACTTATTTCATTTAGAAACTCTGCCAGCAGGGCACCTGGGTGGCTCAGTTGGTTGGGTGTCCAAGTCTTGATCTTGGCTCAGTCAGGATCTCAGGGTCCTGAGATTGAGTCCCGCCCGCATAGAGCCCTGTGTTGGGCTCCATGCTCAGGGCGGAGTCTGCTTGTCCCTCTCCCTCTGTTCCTCTCCCCACTCGTGCTCTCTCTCTCTCGCAAATAAATAAGTAAAATCTTAAAAAAAAAAAAGAAAAATTCTGCCAGCTAGCTGAATCCTACAACAGAAGATCAAAAAAAGTTTTCTGATTTACCAAGTAGATGAATTTCCGATGTAGAATGTATTAGCTATTTAATTTACAAAACAGAATGGAAGATGATGTCCTCTTTAAATCCACTAATTCATTCTAAAAAATAGGGGGGGAAGTATTGAAATATAGAATATGAAGAACCTGATGAAGAAAGAGCATATGCTACAGAAATGCTTACAGAGCGACAATTTAAAGTTATAAAAGTTTGTGCTATGGACAATTAAAGACATGGGGAAAATAGTGGTTATAGAAGCAAAAGTATGATGATGTTAAAGATTTTTAAAACAAAATGATAGGTGTTTGAAATATTCTCCATTTGAAGTGAATATTTTGAACTATATTTTAGATAACTTTGATTACATTTTTAAAAAATGAATGTACATGGGGATAATATCTGAAATTAGGGACGAGTGGTAACTAAACTAAAACATTAAGATTTGGGATTTGGAAAAATACTTTGGACTTTATAACATAAATATCTAGGAATGGGTACCCCAAATAATTTTAATTCCTGCTTCTCCAATTGTGTTTTCTTAAAATACATTAATAATTACTTATACCTACCATTTGAAAGGCATTATATCAGGCACTATGTGGTGAGCAAGAGGCAAAAATATACAAGACATATTCACTGATTTTATAACATACAAGACAAATTTGCTGAATTTATAATCTCCTGACGGCCAAAATATTTATATGTAATTAACTACAATACATAAATATGTAGTATACTACATTGTATATGTGACATACAACAGGAAGCATTTTAACAGTCATCTGATTGCAAGACCGCAAATCCAATTAGAAGATGTTGCCTGGAGTTCTGCCACAATGATTAAAAACCCAGATCATTTTTCTGAGGGCTGCATAATATTAAAAAAAAGAGAGAGAGAGAAAACCCAGATAAGTCTCAGTTGGAAAGAAAATGCCACAATCTCTTAGCGATGTCTACTGTGGTCATGGGAGGGAGACAGTGCACATCATTGTGCAGTGTTTTTGCCTACTCGAAGAAAAGTTTAGTCTACTCCCTTCACAGATGGGATAACCACAAGGAGAATTTGTAGTGACCCCAAGGCTAATGCTTAAAGAAAACAGTATGCAGAACCTCTGACGTATTTGCCAGGGGTGAAAGTACAGTGGGAACACATCATTCAGGGCTGGTGCCACGCTATAAAAACAGCACATCTCAAGTGAGGTCAGACGTGAGGGCCAGAATGGCAAAATGGACTCAAATCCATGCCATGTGAATATGAAAATTTTAAGTCTCAAAAAAAAAAAAAACAAAAAACAAAAAACAAAGGAGTCAAAGAACCGAAGAATAACACCATATATTGGGAGACCATCCAGGGTGTTCTATGTGGCTTCAAATGGTGAGAGGCCTGGGAGCAGACAACTCAGAGAGACAGACTTTATTTCATTGTAAGGTAAAGGGTCCTAATAGTGACACTTGTTTCACACACACAAAAGGCTATCTGAGGAGCCATGAGTCAGTCAGTCTCCTGCCCCAGGTAGTGTTCAAACCCTTCCAAACCAGATATATAATGACACAGAGGCTGGAAAGCTACTTGATCTTCTCAAGGTCTCAAAGGCAGTAAGCAGCAGAGTAAGGAGGAAAGCTCACTACCTGTCAGGCCAGTGAGTCATTCTCTTCCCTCTCTCCCTCCCATCTATCCTTCCTTCCTTCCTCCCTCCTGCCCTCCCTCCCTTCCTCCCTTTCTCCTTCCCTCCCTCCCTTCCTTTCTCCCTTCCTTCTCCAATCTCTCTCTCCTCTTAATTTCAAATCATCATGAAACCTGCATATATACAATCTATTACTAATCCCACCAATAGCATTCACTATTTCCATACAATAATACATTATTGCTACTGTTCCTTTTATTGGTCTCGCTGTCTCTCCAGCTCCCCATCCCACACCCGCAACTACACTTTTATGGAAAGTATGTAAGAGGACAGACTATTATTCAAAAAGGATTTTAAAGGCAAGGTAGATCACTGTTGACTAGAAGCATCAAAGGAGGAGTTATGAAAGAGGTGGGATTGGAGTTGCTTAAAGACTGGAAAATATTTAAGCAGATGGAAATGAAGAGTAGAGAAAATAACATAAAGCACAGCATAGCAGAAAACTGATTTCTCAAGTCACTGCTGTTTCACAGAAAATGGCACTACAGGATCGGACCAAAAATTTCTACAATCATTTTACTAATATCCCTAAGTCCCTTCAAAAAAACAAACGACTTCAAAATATACAAATATATAAATGTCTATGCTTTTCCTTGACACACACACACACACACACACACACACACACACACACACTACTATTTCTTCCATGCCTCTAACTAGTTGCCAAACTTAACATAATGACTCTGCCTTGGGTGTAGTAGATATGCTATATGTTAATTATATATAGTGTTATATTATATTGTGTTATGTTAAAATCACAGTATAAGAATTTGGAATCTGTGCATCAAAAATGGGTAGGTTTTAGTTACATCCACTTGTGGCAAGTTTCAAATGTAGTTTTACTTTTTGTCTGAAAAGATTTGATGTTAGAAGCATAAAAGACATCATAGAACCAAACAATTTGAGAATTAAATATTCTTTTTCCTTATCTGCCACTACCTCTTCACTATCACAGACAGTGCCAATTGTGAATGTAATATTCAGTGAAATCTTTTCGGTCAACAGTATAAAAGCCACAAAGAAAAAGCTACCATAATAATCACATACTCTTCATCTCTCTCTCCCAGCTAATAGTGCTATGGGGAGCAATTCCTCGCAGGTGGTCTTAGCCCCAGCAGGAGTATGGCATAAAATTTGGTAAGGGGACAAGGACCATCCCTGTGTTAAAAGCATGTAACTGCCATTCTGCTGAGGTATGTCAACTTTCTTGCTGTGGGGTTATGGGCTACTTGCTTAATCCTTTTGTGCCTCAGTGTTCTCATCTGTAAATTCAGATAACAATTGTGTCTCCAATGACAGGAGGATTCAATTGGTTAATATGAGTAAATATTTACCGCAATGCCAGATATATACTCAGTGCCCACATATGACAGCTGTTTGTGTCATTCCTCATTAGTTACATGGCCTTGGGCAAGTCACTCAATCTCTCTGGCCATTCATTTGAAGATCAAGAGATGAAACTAAATGATTTCTAAGGCTGCTTTCATGACTAACAAATCCCAGCTACAAAGAAGAATCTTCTAACATTGGATTCACAAATCTTTTCCAAAAATTGAATGGCAGAAAAAGCGTAATAGTGTGGCTTGAATAAAGTGTCTACTGGATTCCTATATCTGTATTCTAGACTTAGCCCCAGGAGAAATAAAAAGGGGGCCCCAAGTAATCATGTGATTAGGAGCCAGAGAGAAGAAGAAACAAAGGTCTCTCTGTGAAAGACCAAAAGGGTTGTCACATAGTTTTGACTAAGTCGCTTCATTTAGTTTAGTAATTGAGCGAACCCAACACTTCAAAGGCACGTGTGAAGGAAGAGGTCATTATTACCAATCCAACGATATTATTTTGTTTTTTAATTGGAAATGTCAGGAATTCATTTTAAATTACAAGATGAGGTTCCAGGTGCACTATCTCTATCCAAGACTGCTCAATTTTGGTGTCTGTGAAATCTTGGCATTCTACTTTGATGAGGTCTCTGGAAATATAAGATGCTTCTCAGTGTGAAAAGTGCTTCTGTGCACCTCAGTGTGAGAAAAAGCTAAATCTGAAACCTCAATAAAAAAATCTTGATAAAAAAGTACAGTTTTTGCTGGCGCTACTGAAAGCACTCTTTAAAAAAATAGGGATCATCACACGAGAAATACAATACACAATTTACTCAGAATAGAGGTTCTGGTTGTATCAACACAAATCTTGCTTCCCGTACACAGGAAATGCCACAAATTATTTTGGTAATACGTAGGTATGTCAGGACTACATTTGTATTTAACTGACCTATGATTTCATAAGTCTTTGATTTCACGATGCTGCTCTGAAAGATCTGAAGAAGGGAAAGATGGGTTTAATCCTGGTTTGGGGATTTACAGCAAATCAAGTAAGCTCTTGGAGCCTTATTTTCAAGGGTGGGAGGTGCTCAATGAATATTTGTTCAGGAAAAGAAGGAATGAGGAAGGCAGGGAGGAAGGAAGTCCTGGGAAGTCACTGGCATTTTATCAGGAAATGCCCAATCCAAAGAGGCTGCTACAAGTCTTTTTGCTATCTGTATGTTAATTAATAACTGATTTATTTGCATTATGGATATAAAAGTAATTTTTATTGATGAAAGTAATGACTTTTAATTAGCATGATGAATGCTAAAAATAGAATCTTTACGGTGAAATTAAATATCTTCAAGCTATGTGGATTGACTAAAATAATTTGGAGATACTTTCCATCCTTGAATGAATAAACCGTAAGACTCCAGTGAGGTCGGTAACCTATACCCCAATGGCTTGTTCTCAGTGGATCCCAGGTCCAGCCATTGGTTTAGGAGGAATTCTGCATGAAGCATGTCAGTGCAAGGGCACAGAATCCCCCCTTGTCTGTGATGAACCTTTCATACACTTAAACACCTCAAAAGACAAAGAGCTGCCAGTTCACTGAGCTTACAGAACAGGGCATATGGACTTTTTTGCCTGTTTTAATGAATGGTTATTAAGTAACTGCATGCTCATCAGAATTTGGTCATTACAACCTCATCATCACAAACTTAGTTCGTGCCTGGATAACTTATCTACTGAAAATAACTGAAGAGTTAGGTATGATGAAATCAGCTTTAGTCAGATTACAATACCCTGACTTTGGGATGCTCAAGTCTAGTGATGGAAATAGGAATAAAAATAAATACAACACAAAGCACAATATAAGGTTATTTTAATACCACAATTTGTTAAAGAGGCTGAGTCCTAGAAGAGAAAAACTTGGAAGTCCAAGAGATTTCCTCAGACGAGTTAGTGCTAAGTCTGACAGATACAGCAGAATGTTCCAGAAAATTGGTTTTTTTGGGGGGGGATGGATAACGGGGGAGCATTATAGAGGTTAGAATATTTGTATATACAAATATCTATGTATACTAAACACACATACACACATATACACATTCACTCACTGAGAAATGTCCACCAAAATACTGCCTTTAGAGTTCTAAATGCACCCGGTCTGGAAAAAAAATCTTTCAGATTCTGTTTTTCACAACAACAACAACAAAAATAACAAAAAGTGGTGGTTTTACTGACAGTGATTTTCAAACTACACCTGTCATAATAAGACTAAAAAAATAACCAGCCTGCTGAGTGAAAAGTGGCATTCTCAGAAATAGTTTAAATAGTACTGAATATAGAACTCCATTTCACATATTTTAAAATGTCTTCCATCTAAATGATATCCTTTATGATTTTCCAAAGTCTGTTAAAAGGATCCTCCTAACTATGGGTTAAGATCTCTGAGATCAGAACTTGTCTCTCAGCTTGATGAATGGAAATGTTGAGCTGTTCTATTGGCCATTCCACTTGTTCTAAAAACCAATGAAGTTTTGTCTTTGGACATGTCTTTGAACATCCCCTTGTCATGTCTGGTTGTAACTGAGCCTATACATTAACAACCATACGGATACTGTAAACAGCACACTGAAACATAATTAATATGCTTTAATTCACCTCTGTCTTCTAGGGATGCCGCCATTTTATGTTGGGAATCAAATTAGTGGGAAACTACATGCAGCCAACAGAGCACGGGACTTGAAGTAATAGATTCAGATCCTAGATGTGTCATTTACCAGCTGGAGTGAAGTGCTAAAGCTCCCTAGATGTGTTACTGCATATACTACATGAAAGGGTTAAAGTGAAAAGTAAATAGTTTGCCTCATTCGTTCCACAGAAATGACTAAGTACACCTGATGTCATTTCACTGTGCACTATCAATAAATATTATTGGCATTTATGCTAAAAGAGCAGCTATCAGTTATTGCGTACTTAACGCATGTTTATATTTAATTCTTATAAGGTATCATGTTCAGTACCACTGCCTCAATCTTACAGACAAGAAAACGAAGGTTTGCAGCTATAACTTCATGCATAATGTCCGAACTCTTGAAGGGCAGTGCATATACCTTACTCATTATACAAATTCAGGCAATAGCATTGTACCTAGTATATAGTAGGTACATTATCATCACTTGAAACTCTTACAAATAATGTCTTTTTGGAACAATGCAAATTTAAAAATTAATAAGATACAGTGCATACTTAACAGACAGTATCAATATTGCTCCTTGGAAACACTATTTTGTTTCAAACTCTACAAATGAATAGGAGGTAGTCATACTGTGAGTGGTCATAACCATCTCCAATGACCAGCTGAGTATATAACCCACGTAATCTGCTCGCATTATGTTTTCTTCATATTGTCTCCAAAGTATATTCTCACCTATTTGATTCTCACAACAACTCAGAAAAGTAGAAAGAAGTCAGTCCACATTTTTCAGATAATGTAACTGGCTCAGAAAAGCACAGGGATAAACGAGTGATAAGGGTTGGAGCGGACAAAGAAGACAGGAAGATAAAAGGAGAGAAAGGGATGGGGAGGAGGAGAGGCAGAGGAAGAAGGGAAGAGAGAGAAGGAGAAGCAGAGGAACACTAGCTGCTTTTCAGACCAGCCCCTGCTTTCCCCTCAGCATCACCATCTCCTTACCAGTATGCAAAGTGGAGGGGATCTTTGGAAAAAGAACGACAAAATGGAATGTAGGGGGGGAGGGAAAAAATGAATGAATGAATATGAATGAGACTATCTAAGTGAAACAAGGTCCTAAGAGACATAAGGACATAGTATGGCTCTAACTTTTAGGGAATCTTGGGTATCTCTGACAATCCAATAAAGCTATGGAGGCTCTTACTAGAAAAATGTGTGCGTGCGGGTGTGTGTGTGTACATAAATAGAGTATTTATACACAATTTCAGTGTGTTCACTGCACCCCAAATTTAGTGCTAGGTCCCACTTTAAGAAACATGCCTTAGAAATAGAGGACCCCCCCCCCACTGTTTTGTGCAGATCTAGAACGGGAGGGTGGTTGCACTTGAATGCGGCTGCCTGCGGCACTGTATCAGGGTATGCCACAGAGATAAGAACCATGGCTTCCCATCAGAATAACAGAAATATCTTTGAATCCCTTCTGCTGCCACCCACCTCTCCACAACATTTCAAGCTTAACAGGAAACAAAACAATCTCCTATACTACACACTGAAACCATTATCTACACTGGAACACGAAGCTTCTGGTCAAACCAGAAAAACTGAAATGGAGGATAAAGATTTGAGAAAATTTTGATTCCTCTAGTACTGAATCACTATGACCAAAAATATGGAAAGATCTACTTAATGGGTTAGGATCAAGGTGCAGAACAGAAGAACTAGAGGCATAGGCTTTGACAATTGTGGCACTGGTGACGTGGGACCCCTGGTTGGCACTCCATCCTCTTCACATCCAGATTTCCTTCATGAGCTGAAGGTAAAAATTAATGAATTTAAATAATTTGATACAAGTCTGACACACAACCTCACTAAACATCGTATTTCCCATCTATAAGTGCATTTAAAGATAGCACTTATGCTTAAAGAAAGTACCACCATGGTGAGCGTTCAATGAAGTAATGCACTAAACGTATCTAACACAGTGTCCGCTGCATACGAAATACTAGCTAGTGTTGGCCTACTTGAAAATATAGAGGAGTCATCAGAGGTGACGTGATGCCAATAACAGAGTTCCGATTTTTGCTATTCTTGCTATTCACAGTCCCCAATTTTGTGGGCGAGTGCATTGAACTAAGTGGCCTCTGCCCACCTCTAATATTTTATCAGCTCTGGAATCCACTGACAAATGCACTTTGCTAGGTGCCTTAAATAGATTATCTTGATTAATCATCCTATTGGTAGCTAACATATTTAGCTGGGTACTCCTCAGACACATATGTGAAGCCATCTCATACTCATCATAATCCTGTGAGGCCAATACTCATATTATCTCCATTTTACAGTGGAAGAAACTGAAGCACAGAAAGACTGGCTCAGGTTCCCACAGTGGGAAAGTGGCAGATCTGGGCTTTCAAACCCAGACTCTAGAGTCTGTGATCTTAACCTCTAGATGCACTGCCTCTCAAGAGGTAGGCATTTTTATCTCCAGTTTATGAATAAGAAAATGTAGCCCAAGGTCACACATAGAGTAAGTGAGAGAAATGCAGATAAGAATCCAGGGTTGTCTGACACACAAAACTGTGCTTCTCCACACCATGCCACAGGCACGTGTCCCAGGAGTAGAAATAGGAGCGAGCACTCAGGATGAGGTTCACAGAAGAAGGTCTATGAGAAAGCTTCAGGCACTTTGATCTAACAAGACAGAGCTCTAGACATGAGATGCCTTTGCGTCATCATCTACCCCTGCCACAATGAGTGACTCCACACCCTTGGGACAACAGCAGCAGCTGCATCCCTCAGAGTCTCAGAGTCAAGAGGGAATTTCCTGAGGATGCAGACATAAAGAATTAGAGATGTTTCCTAACACTCGAATCTGCCCTGTTCACTGCTGGTTTTCTCTGCCTTGGTTCTGGCTCTATGAAGATGAATGTTCTAGCTCTGGTCTCCTTCAAATCACCTGTGTTGCTTAATGATCTAAGGAACAATAGCTGCTCATGGCCACTGTATCCAAATTTGGGGCACAGAAAACACTGTCATCACCAGTTCTTTTAATCGATGAAAAATCAAAGATCACTAATTAAATTTATATCTATAAATTATGTATGTGGTGCTTTGGCAAATGCTATACAGATCACACTGAACGGGACGTTTTCAAGGAGCTTATAAAACATGTCATCTTTGTAAATGAGCCCAAGTTACAGGCATTTTCTGCAAACACAAAGTAGTATTTCACAACACAAGACAGAGGTGAGGATAAAGAGTTTAAAATTCTTATATAGGTATTTTAATAATAGAAGAGCCCTATACTACTGTCCCCAAAATGTCCTAAAACACCACCCACCAGACAATGTCCCCAGTCAGTTCCAAACAAATTGAGAAAACCTTTCAGCCTGGCATTCCAGGACTCATCCGTGAGACCCAAGTCTTCCTACTCACCGTATACCCTCTGTGTTCCCCACACACCACTCTTAGAAACAAGACAAACCACTTGCTGTTTCAAGAGTACAACCTTCATTTTCTGTTACCAAGTGGCTCTCCGTGTAGCTGCTTCTGTGGTGTCCTGACTCAAACTCCATTCCAGCCTCTTCTTCAAGTCACCATTTGACTTGCCACCATTTTCTACGTGAAGCCTTTCCTCACCCCTCCAAATAAAAACGAGCTTGTCCTCTTCTGAACCACCAGAGGTCTTTGTGGTGTGTGTGTGTGTGTGTGTGTGTACACACTTCTTCTATTATGATGATTTATATTACGACCTTGGCATATTTACCTAATTTCCCAAATTAGGCAGTAAAAGCCTCAGGAATTTGGTTTATTTCTGAAGTCTCCTTTGTAACCTCTACTCTGTCTGATGTCGTGCTTGCAACACAGGAATTCAATAAACATTTACTGAATTATCATTTCATTAATAATGCCAATGATTTACTGATCTCTTATCTCTTATAAAGTATCCACTATGGGCCAAGTATGACATTTATATATTATATCTAATTGAATATACAAAATCCTGTGACTTAGGAAATTGAGGCTTAACAAGCTTAAATAAGTTGTTCAAGGTTACACAGCAAGTAGAGTTCCCAACTGTTAACATAGCAGCAGGATGTACTTTGGATCTGAATCCAAATTTGTTAGATTCCAAACCTGGGCTCCAAATCAACACTACATAAAAGTGATAAAACTGAAAAGATATATTGCTTTTGATTTCTAGATAAATGAATTTAGCAAGTATGAAACAAAACCACAGCTTGTGGTAGTAAGGAGAGCTAGTTTTCAAATTAATCTAAAGACTTAAAAAATGACTTTTGAAGGTTAAAAAATATACAATATGAAGAACCTTTATCACTACAGTCCAAGAAGTGTAAGAGATGGGGAAAGAGACTGAGGCGTTTATTTAGAAGAATAACTTATTAGTAAACTGCATTTGTATGTTATAATAGAAAAGACCTCCACTTGGGAATTTGACAAAGTAGGGTTAAAATTCTGAGTATAACATTTTTAGCCCTAGACCTTGGGCAGGTTACTTTATCTTTGTAAGCCTCAGTTTTTGCAAATATTAGGTGACAATAATAACAACTGCTTTCATAGATAATGCAAATGGTAGACAGGTATAAGGTATATAATTCAACAAATGATGGGCACGACTAGTGTTATTATTACTAATAATACTATTTTCATGTCAAGTGACTGTGCTAAGCCAGTGTTTTTCAGAAGAATGGAAAGGCAGAGAGGCCATTACCATTCCCAACCTCTCCCGTTGCGAGAGCGTACTATTTGGAAAAGCAGAAGGGGAAAAAAGGGCCAGCAGCGCCGCGAGCCTTTAGGATCCAATACTTCCTTCTCTTCAGATGGACCCCCTCCCAATTCTTTGTCTTGCAACTAAAGAACTGAATGTCAAAACATGGAAAGCAAGTCAGATCCTCCCTTTAAAAAACCCTCAATTTTTATTCTGTATGCCTGCCGCATTAGCCATCTCTCGTCTTCTCCCACAGAACGTGTTCTTTGGATGTAGTAGAAGTAGGATGGCATTTGGCATCAGTCCTATGGGCATACAAACATCACACCCACCTATTTTTATTTTCAGGTGTCTCCATTTTATTATCTGAACCTCAATGTCCTTAAATGTCATCTGGAGAGGAACGCTCTGAGAATAAATGCAGTCATAGCTCGTGTGCCCAGCAGAGTAGGCACTCAATAATGACTGATTCCCTTTCTCCTTCTAGCTTCCCCTTAAGTGGGAAATAATCAACATCTTAGGGCCAATATGTTCTCGTCTCTAACTGGCACCTGCCACCACGGATGGCTGGGTAGGATCTGAAAGGTGCTACCTCATTTAAATAAGACACAGAATGGTAATTACCAAGGGACAAGTTACAGACATTATTGATTATGGTTGCAGCCAAACCAGGGACCTGAAAGTGACAGACTTTTTTTCTTTAAAAACAAAAAATCCCAGAAAAATCTCTGAGCTATTCAGTCTCCCAGAAAACATGTGCCTGAGAACCCGTCTGCAGAAAGGAAAAAGAATTCCCCAAAATGACTAAATTTTCTTTCCTCTATCAGCTTTTCAAATGGAAGAGAGAGAACACAAACACGAAGGTGGATTTTTAGCACATTGCAATATTAAAAAACAAAACAAAACATTTTCTGGTGCAAGGTCTGACACTTTTCAAACCAGTATGCTGGAGCTGAACTCAAAGTCAACTATCATGGTACCTGTGATAAACGAAGTTACTTTGAAGTTACCAAGAAGTTCCTTGGTAGAATTCCATTATGTGTGTTAGGAACCTCTCATTATTTGGAAAAATATGAAATCATTTCCCCTAAAATCAAAATAAACATGAATATCCAAACCCAGTAGATACCACTGATGTTCTCAACATTCATTTGTGAAATTTACACATTCAACCACTGAAATAAGACTTCCTTTTCCCTTTCCTCTTCATTTCCTAATTTCCTATTTGTTATCTGTTGAGAGTTGAAAGAGAGAAGCCGTACCATTGGAAGGATACCTCCAATACTTTGACAATAACAGAGGAACCATAACGTTTTCTGAAGAAACACCACCAATTTTCCTACCAATAACTTTATACCATATTCACATATGTAAATTATTATGTGATCACCATCTTAATAATTACATATGTAGATCTGTGTGTACGTGTGTGCGTGCGCCTGTATACACACACGCACACACACAGAGTCCATAAATCCACAAGGCATTCTAAGCGAAGCTATCAGAGAAAAGGACTTCAGCTGCCCAGAGAGTGGAGCAGCCTTTAAATGTATCTTGTCATTTGGACACAGATCCTGCTTTTCAGCGAGCACTGCTGTCGGAGCCTCTTCATTTAGCAGTTTTCAATTTTTTTTTTTTTTTTTTTTAAGATATTTGTTCCCTGGTCAGCTTAGTCCCCCTGGCACTTTCATCTGAAAGGGAAGGGGGTGGTAAAACGGGAATGCGCGCCAGGACTCGGGAAGCAGGAGTCCCTTCCACACCCCTGGGACTGATGCCTTCTCCTCCTCGCTGGCCCGCTGCTCCTCAGCTTCCAGTCGCAGAGAGCCGGCGCCCGGCGGAGCAAGGCCACTGAGTGGATGAAGTAAAAATTCATCCGAGGGCTCACCTCCTCCCCGGCCCCGACCCCCATCCATCACTTCCCAAAGCCCCCATCCCTCCCATCCTCCTCCTCCCAGTCACCCTAACCCTGCACCACAGCAGGGGGGGTTGCGGGGGCGGCATGTGGGGGAGAGATGCGGGCTTCCTTCGCACCCAGCCCTGACGCGCCCTAGAAGAATGTCCTCTGGGGAAGGGGCTGCCCACAACTTGGAGGAACTTAGAAGGCAAAGCCGCCGCGCCCCGACCCTCAGCGGGGCCTCCACCCTGAACGTGAGGGGGGACCGAAGGGAGTCGACGCGAGGGCGGGCACCCCCGGGCTTACCACAAGCACGGGAACCCCGGCGGCCAGCGAGTAGAGGAGCACGGGGGGCACGGCGCTGCTGTCCTCCGGGCCCGGGTAGGGCTTGCGGTAGGCGCTGTCGTGGCAGAAGAAGCCCTGCACGTTCACGGTGAACGTGTCGGTGTACTCGAAGTAGTACGCCAGCATCACCGTCCCTGCCATGATCACCATCTGGAAATAGAGCATGCTGCTGGTGAGCGCGGCGGGCAGCAGGGGCATGCACGCCTCCCGGGCCGGGCCGAGCCAAGCGGGCGGCGGACGCGGCGGGCCCCCTCCCGGGTCCGCCGAGGCAGCCACCGGGGGCGCGGCGGCGGCGGGGGCGGCGGGACGACGAGGCGCGGGAGGAGGGATGGAGTCGCTGGAGGAAGAGGCGGAGGCAGGTTCGGGTTTCGAGGCGCCAGCAGGCTGCAGAGGAGGCGGCTACCCCCAGACGAGCCCCCGCTCCCCTCCCCGCCCCCCGCCCGCCGCAAGCGCCGCCCGCCCGGGCGCGGGGTCGCGCGGGAGGGCGGGGAGTCCCGGGCGACCGGCAGCGGCCGCAGCGCCCAGCAAGAGACCGTTCACGTTGCAGCAGCGCCTGGTGAAGTCCCCCGGGCCCGCCCGGAGGAGGCGGCGTCGGCGGACCAGGCGGCAGAAGCCGGGACAGCGGCACCTGTGCCCCTCGGAGGGCGGACGCAGTGGAGCTCGAGAAGCTCCTCGCGGGGGTAAAAACCGAAAAAGGGGAGGGGGAGGGGAGGCAGCAGAGAAGGAGCTTCTAGAAACTCCTTTCTGAGGCAGCAACTGGGCTGTTTAAGAAACCCGCACAACGCCTGGGAAAATGATGCGTGGCCGCGTCTTCGGAGCGCAAACCCCACCGAAGCTCAAAGTGCCGGATGCCGCGCTGCGAGTTTCACCCGGCGCTCCCTTGGATTCCTTAACCCCGCGCAGGACACACGCCAAGCGGTGGTTTCCAGGCACTGTTAGAAAAATAATCTCAGAGCATTTTAGATTCGGAGTTTCTCTGCCTCCCCTCTAGCTTCCTAGGGCTTTGCATGTAGAAACACAATCATAGTTCAGTAGCTCCAGAAGCAATCATCTTTTGTACCATGGCCCCTTCCTCCTTCATGTATTCTCCACTTGCTCATCTTCAGTCAGTCTCCCTTAAGCTGCTTGTGAGAGGAGGCATTGCAGGTTCCTGGCACCCAGCGGTGCCTGCCACAAGGGAACGGAAAAGGGCTATTTGCCTCATCTCGCTATTCCCCGAGTTCTGGGGAATTGCCGGGATTCCCCCAGGTCAGGGGAAAGGAGAGGGAGACCAACGTGGGCTCACACCACATGCGGACGAAACACACCCCTACATGGGCATACACGCGTGTGCATAGCTCTGTAAGTAGCTGCATATATGTAAAGAACCCATTTCGTGATGCCATGTGGGTCCCTGCGTGCAAGCTTAGGCAGCAAACTTGGGGGTGGAGGTGGGGGAGGACCGTAGCAGAGCCTGACACTGCTCACATCCTCCACTCTAAAGAGCAGGTAAGGAAGCGTTATGTTACAGACAAGGGGATGAAAATATTGGTAGAGCCCTTCCTGTCTCATTAAAATGTAGATTACTTTAGCAGGTTTCTGGAATATTCATTCATTTTAGTGGGTTGTACTTGATTTTTAGAGGTGGGTCTTTATCATCAGGAAAAAGCGACATTGGTAGGCTAATAAGGCCGTTTAAATTTGGCAACTGATTAGTATTTGGCAGAAGCAATGGCAGTGTGAATTGCCTTTAATGAGGGTTACCTTATCCACCACATGTTATTAAACATCATTTAATAACTACTTACTAGATAAAAGACACTGAACAACATGTATAATAAGCAATTTGGGGCAGTGGGAGGAAACGGTTCCTTAATGGACAAGAGTGGCTTACCATATTATGAAAATGTAACTACTACAAAGGCACATGATTTAAAGCCCCATTCAGAGAATCATTTTAAGACTGTAAGAGTGTTTAAACTGCTCTTCTGGCTGTACATAGGAATCTTCCAAACCTTTCTAATTAATAGAATTTTGGGAAAAATGGTCTTAATTTTTAAGGGTAGATTTTAAGGGTAATTTTGAATTAAGGAGAGTGATGTAGGTAATCGATACAAGCCAATGAAAACATATATTACTTTTGAAATTAAAATGCAGGTACTGCATTGTTAACATAGACTGTATGTTATCTGTATCTGTATTTGAATTAAGGAGAGTGATGTAGGTAATCGATACAATCAATACAAGCCAATGAAAACATATATTACTTTTGAATTTAAATTTGAATTTAAAATTTCAAATTGAATTTGAAATTAAAATGCATGTACTGCATTGTTAACATGTATTGAGTGCCTAGTACTGTGAGTGTGACAAAGCAGGGTCCTTGTCTGTCCTGTTCACTGTTCTGTCCCCAGCATGAGCAGTGTATGCCACATTGTAGGTATTCAGTAAATATCTGTCAAATAAATTAATGAATCTATTCCTCTAAGAATAATGGTGAAGTATGTTCACATATAAGATGTATGTCAGGGACTAGGGAATCATAATCTTTATATCCTAAGGTAAACATAGACTGCCTACTTAACATGACATACCAACATTGAAGGTAGAAGGTTAATGTAAGAGCAGCAGTTCTCATATTACTTCAGTTCAAATCCCAGATCCGCCACTTACCAGCTCTGGAAAACTAGCCGAGATGCTTGACTTTTTTCTACTTCAGTTTCATCACCAGTAAAATCAGGATAATATTAGTACCTACTTTACAAGGTTGATAGGAGGATTAATGATGCTTAATTATGTCTGGCACATAGCAAACACCTATATCATGTTTAAATGTTACAAAATTTGACTTGTAGACATAAACATATCTAGACTACCTTAACTCAGGTCACTCCAACATCTATCACCAGTCACCTCCTTCTAATTTTTGACTTACAAAATGATTCTGGGTGTATCCATATTTCTATAGGTATATACATTTTCCTATAGGTTTATGCACGTTCTGTCTTCTTTTTCAGAAGCTATCTATCTCGGGAATAAGATAGTATTTTCCACAACATCCCCATCATTTGTCCACATTAGACATGGACAGTCAAATAGTGTTATTGACCGATTCATGGTTGATTAATGATCCAATGCTGAAATTCGAAGTTAATACTGAATCTTAACTCACATTATAAGGATACCAACATTAAGTTCAACTTCCATGAATATTTGAACAGATTGGTTATTCATAGAAATGATGTGAAATGGATGAAAAAGCATGAGCTATGTGCCCTTGGGCTGGTTACTTTAGTTTCCTGAGTCTGAGCTTTTTGGGGGGACAAAATGAACTAATTTTTCTTACCTCTGTGCTTTTCTTAAAAAATTTTATTTTATTATGTTATGTTAGTCACCATACAATACATCATTAGTTTTTGATGTGGTGATCCATGATTCATTGTTTTCGTATAACACCCAGTGCTCCATGCAGTACGTGCCCTCCTTAACCCTGATCCATCACCGGGCTAACCCATCCCCCCTCCCCGCTCCCCTCTAGAACCCTCAGTTTGTTTCTCAGAGTCCATCGTCTCTCATGGTTCATCTCTCCCTCCGATTTCCCGTCTCCGGGCTTATTTTGACAATTAAATGAGACCATGTAAAGTACCTAGCCCAAAGAAGGTACTGGTTTAGTATGTTTTTTCACTTTATTTTCTTATACATTATTTAAGCTAATTCTTTTCTAAAATACACCTTTTCAACTTCAAAGAGCCCTTGGGAATCCTACCTCAATTTTTAATTTACCTTCCCACTGTTTCTAGATTAACAACAGCACTGCTCATAGTTAATCCTTTGGAATCCTTGCCTAAATTCTTAATTTAATTCTTAGGCACCTCCTTTTGCTTTAAAATATATTATAACAGTCAATCTTTCTGAAAACATTGTCCTGTCCTGCAAATTCTTCCTATTCAGCTCCAACCAAGGTGGATAATCTAGATAAAAAAATATGGCGTTTATAACTTCTATTTTCCAACTTCCAGTGATTCATATTATATTTATTTGCCCATGTCCTAACAACCACTCTGATCTCACTCTGTTTCTTCACCCATAAAACATGAACCATGATAAATACTGAGACAAATCTTGGTGGGAGTCATTTATCCATTGCAATATCTCTCATCTTCCCATTTCAATACTAATGTTCTGATAAGAACTAATAAGGTGCTAGACCAGCATGTGAAGTTGTTGTCTTTGTCTATATGGTTTATAAATTTTTCATCCACAAACAGAAGACAAATGTACAAAAATTTGGGGTGGATGTTTATGCTGATAACAGTGCAAAGACCAACTGAATGAATCGTCCTTGGGAAGCCAAGCGTTGACTGTGGATAATTAGGTAAATGAATGTGTCCTTCTTTAACTTAGAAAATCTAAGGTGCTTGCTGGAAGGGAACTGGAGATGTACCTAGCTCCTCAAGATTATTACCAATTGGGTTCTGTACAATAAATCTGTGACGAGCAAGAGAGGCAGACTGAGATTTTTCCATTAACATCCAAGGATTTGGCCCTCATTAGTTAATAGACAGAATGGTTTTGGCAAAGATGGCTGAACATTTCCAAGGACTAATGAAGATACAGAATGCTAAGCATTGGGTTTCCATGTGTTTCAAGTAACTCAGAGGTAAGCCAGGGCATTTTCCTGAACTTTTCTCATTCCACGGTGCCAAAACAGAAAAAATAACATTACTTTCAGTGCATAGCTGAGATGGTGAGGTATGAAGGATTCAGAAGACTTTATACAAGACAAACTAAGGAAACATCTCCAAAAGAATGGAGTCCTCCTTGACAACAACAATGACAAAATCAATGACAAAGACAACAATGAAAATGCTCATAATGCTAAACCTGAGCTGCAGATGTTTGAGGAGATTCATGAGTGTGAAAAGTTAGATGACTTTGTACTAATGAGGAACTTTAAATATTAACATATAGATTGGTGGAAGATCTAATGGGAATTGATTTGGAAAGAGATTTTTTTTTTAATAGACCAGGTAATTGCTTTCAGAATAAGTAAAGGCATCTGGTAATTCATTCTAATAATTATTGAACTACAAAAGGCAATATCTTGACAGGTCTTTATTGAACTGGATCTTGAGAAGGAGCGAATACACTAGTTTACTAACTCCCAAACAATCTGATATAGAGAACATCCCGGATACTTAAGGAATAAGTTGTAGGACTGGTTAACACAAGAAAAGTGCTTAAATTTGTTCATATAAATATAAAGATACAGCATCCTCAAAGGCAAACTAAAGAGAGCTAGGCACTTTTGGGATTATACCTTGACCTCTTATTATGGAAATCATAGTGCACTGCATCTTCACATAAAAATCTTCTGTGCTTGATGTAGGAGGTAGCTGTGTTCTCAAGAAAACAGGAGGAAAATCAGCCACTGTAGTAATGTGTATGTCTATCTTTGAGGTTCCAGCTGTAAGGGGATGTTTATCTCAGAGGCCAGAAACTTCTGATCTGGACAAGTAGTATTTATCTTCAGTTAGAACCTCTGAGATATCTTAAAAATGCCTTACTCTGATTGCATTACAGCTGATTGTATTCTTCTACATTTCCAGTATTATTTTAAGTTTTCACTTTCAAAACAGTTATCACAAACCAAGCACACATTTTACTAGAGCACATATTAAATCTAGTTATATTTCACTGAAGGTATAGGCATGAAATTGATAGACTAAGTAAAAGAGTTAAAATTTATAAGACATTAAGGCTGGGAAAGAATAGAAAAATTTAATGTGTTATCAATTGAACACTCCTATATTAAAATTTTAAATTATTGAGTTAGCAAAAGTTAATTGAAACATGCTGATCATACTGTGTGGCCATGGCAATCAGCCTCTCTAAATCTCAGTTTGCTCATCTGTAAAATTGAGTTAGTGAATCTTTACAAAGACATCAAAAGGCTCATATTTATTAAATGCTTTGGAAATATCAAAGCATTGGACAACTCTGCATTAGGAAATATATCATAATTAGGAGGAGAAAATGCCTAATCTAAATGGGTGCTGAATTTTCTCGCCAGCACTGCGTTCCAACTCAAAAAAAAAACTCAGATTATTTGCTGTCTGGTCTGTTTCCACATCTATGAATATTAGATTATTTACCATATATTTAAATCATTAAAAAACCCCACAGTGCTTGGTAAAATGTAAGTCGGTAGATCCATTACATGGGGGGAAGTTTCAAAATATTTGAGTTCCCTGAGAATAACTTTAAACAATTATTAAAGATAAGGACATCGGAACGTGTCAGTGAAGTGGGTGGTTAAGCCCAAGGACTGAGGACTCAACAGATATTTTTGTTCTGTAGGTTCATAATTACGGGAACTTGGTGAAGTCATTTTAATTTCTTAGTTTCTATAGTACCCTAAAATGAGGATAAGGCTGCCTACTTCACCAAGATGCAACACAGAGTCTAGGCCATTCATGACAATAAGTGATCATCACAGTTATTATTACTCTTCTGGTATAATTAATCCTGCTACTGTTGGATCAGCAAAACTTTCATTGATCCATTTGGAAATGTGCCTGCATAAAATCTTGCTCAATTGTCTATGTAACTTCATGTTACTTGAAGACACCTGAAAGTCATTACTTGTGCTATGATAAATGAGAACTGTCCTAAACAAATCACAAATCCTGCTAACAATGAGAAACGGAGCTTCTTTAGAGGTGTTTTAGAAAATGTGGGGCAGACTATGCCGATGACAGCTGCAGGTCCTTTGTCAACGATACAGATTGTGAATGGTAATTAGCATTTGTTTGGTTGTCCTTCAGTGTACTGGATAATGATTGAAACAAAGACATAACGAAACTAGACACTCAAAATGGTTCCTTATGTTCATATATGGACCATAATCAACTATTAGTTTAGAATCAGATAATTTTTAGAATGTTATTTTAGTGAGGGCACAAAGGCTTCTGGCTTAATCAATTTCTGCTGTAAATTTCGTCATACTTGAATGGATTATTGAATTACTGGACTTTTCACCCTATGGACTTGCAACAATAAGCAAGGAAAATAATTTTTTGGTCAAGGAAAGAAAATAATGTCTTAATTACTGCACTGAAAGAGAGTAAGGAGCAGGAAGCATTACCTCTAAAGTACAAGTGTTTATATGTTGTAACACTTTGAAAGAAAGTTGGGGGAAGTTTTTGGAAGAGAAGCATATCACTGTGCTTGTATTGTTATGTTAACTCTTCTGATTATCACTTTTTGTTATTAAATTATGTATTGATTAATCGTATTTTATTATATCAATTTTATTATTGTAAGCAACGCTTCAAATGTAACAATGTCTTCGATTTAATGTAATGGGTAAGAATAAAATATTTCAGTTTGTTTTCCACTCACTGATGACTTGCTTTAATATTCTTCTGGCTCATATGGATCTCTAATAAAAATAGAAGAACATGAATAGTAAAATCTTAATTAACTTCATAAAAGTCTCATAAAATAGGGTATCTTGGGGAACTACTGCTTTTATTAATAGAAGCCCTTCACATTTTTTGGAGGAACTCTTTTTTTTTCCCCCAGTTTTACTGAGAAGTAGTTGAAGTACATCACTGTATTAGTTTAAGGCAATCAGCATTATGCTTTGATTTACATGTATGGTGAAATGACACCACAATAGATTGAGCTAACATCTGTCTTCTCATACACAATAAAGAGAAAAGAAAGAAAAAAAAGAAAAAATTTCTCTTTGTGATGAGAACTTTTAGGATTTACTCTCTTAACTTTCTATGTATCATACAACAGTGTTAGCTGTTGTACATTACATCCTCAGGAATTATTTATCTTCTACCTGGGAGTTTGTGGCTTTTGACCACCTTCCTCCAATTCCTCCTCCCCACACCTTCCATCCCTGGTAACCATAGGTCTGATCTCTTCCCCATGAGTTGATTTTTTTGTTGTCTTTTTCGTTTGCTTGCTTTTAGATTCCACATGTAAGTGAGGTCATGCGGTATTTGTCTTTCTCTGATTTACTTTGTTTAGCATAATGTCTTCAAGATCCAACCATGTTGTTGCAAATGGTAAGATTTCTTTGTTTTTTTTATGTTTGAATAATATTCTGTTGTATCTATATATATATACCACAAAATGTTATCCATTGACTCACCAATGGACATTTAAATTGTTTCCATGTCTTGGCTATTGTAAATAATGCTGCTATGAACATGGGGGTGCAGATACCTTTCCAAGATAGATTTTTCATTTCCTTTGGATATATTCTCAGAAGTGGAATTGCTGGATCATATGGTGGTTCTAGTTTTAAATTTTTGAAGATTTTCCTTACTATTTTCCTCAGTGGCTAATCCCACCAATAGTGCACAAGGATTCCCTTTTCTCTATATCCATACCAGCATCTGTTATCTCTTATCTTTTTGATGGTGGCCATTCTAATAAGCACGAGGTGATATCTCACTGTGGTTTTAATCTGCATTCCCTAATGACTTGTGATGTCGAACATTTTTTCATGTACCTGTTAGCCTTTTGTATATCTCTTTGGAGAAATGTCCATTCAGGTCCTTTGCCCATTTTTAATTGGGTTATTTGGTTTTTTGCTACTGAGTTGTATGAATTCTTTATATATTTTGAAAATTAACTCCTTATTAGATGTATGGTTTACAAATATTTTTTCCCATTCCACTGGTTGTCTTTTCACTTTGTTGATGGTTTATTTTGCTGTGCAAAAACTTTTTAGTTTGATGTAGTTTATTTTTGATTTTGTTGTTTATGCTTCAAGTATCATGTTCAAAAAATCATCACCTAGGTACATATCAAGGATGTTTATTCCTATTTTTTCTTCTAGGAGTTTCATGGTTTCAGGTCTTAGACTTAAGTCTTTAATCCATTTTGAGTTCATTTTTGTGATGGGTAAGATATGGCTTCAGTTTCATTCTTTTATATGTGAATATTCAATTTCCCAGTACCATTTATTGAAGATACTGTCTTTTCTTCATTGGCCTATTTGTCTGTTTCTATGCCAGTACAATACTGTTTTGACAACTATACCTTTATAATATATATACCTTTCTTTGATTGTTCACAATTTAGTTATAATGTGTCTCAATATATCCCTACTCAGGTTCAACCAATTTGGCGTTCTTTGGGCCTTGTGGATCAGAAATATCCCCAGTTTTGGTAAGTTTTCAGCCATTATTGCTTTAAATATACTTTCTGACCCTTTCTCTTTCTTTTATCCTGGAATTCTCATGATGTGAATGTTGTTTCTTTTCATTGTATCCTATAATTCCCATAAGATTTCTTCATTCTTTTTCTCTCTTTTTGCTCTTCTGGGTAATTTTCAATATCTTATTCTCCAGAGTATAATTCTTTCTTCTGCATGGTTGAGTCTACTTTTGAAATTCTACTGAATTTTTCAATGCAGTTGTTTATTTTTCAACTCTAGGATTTCTGTTTGACTTTTTTTTTTGAAGGTTATTCTTCCTCTGTCAAACCTCTCATTTTGTTCATGCATCATTTTCTTAATTTTGTTTAGTTGTCTGTGTTTTCTTATCTTTCACTAAACTTTCTTAAAGAATTCTTCTGAATTCTCTGATACCTTACATATCTCCATTTTTTGGGTCAGTTATTGGAGCTTTATTAATTTCTTTTGGTGTTGTCCTATTTACCTGATCTTTTGTGATCCTTGATCCCTTATGTTGGTATCTGCACATTTGAGTAATTGGGCTCCTCTTCCAGACTTTACAGGGTTGCTTTGACAGAGACAGTTCTTCACCAGTCAGCTCAGGTTGGGTTTCTGGGTGTCTCCTGGCAATGTCTTTGGGCAGGTGGAGCCTGATATTATGGTCTATTTTTGGGTGAGGCAAAAGTCTGAGTCTGAGGATGGGGATTGGGGGGAGAGGGTTGAGAATATTTTTGGGTGAGGCAAAAGTCTGAGTCTGAGGATGGGGGGGAGGGGGCTGAGAATAGTTAGATAAGACTGCTGACTTGGCTCTCTAGCTAAGAGAAGTTTAGGATGGACTCCACTTTCCTGGATTCTCTGTTCAGGCTTACTAGATGGCTGGCACCAGGTACTATTTTCAGTAGTAGATGAGGCTATGAATTAGATTCCCTGAACTGGCAGGTTGGCATTGTAGGACCCAAGATCTGTAAAGCTCATTATCTGGAAACATGAATCAGAGTGTGCACTGAATTCCATGGTCAGATGAGGTTTTGCTCTGTGTAATGGGGAAGCCAAGGGCTGTGCTCTCTGTTCAAGTGGCACTGTATATAAGCCTGTAGACTAGGCTTGCAGTTTCCTGTGTGCTCTAGGTTAGGGTCACTGGTTGGATGGGCTGACTGCTGTATTCAGCAATGAGTGGGGTTACAAATTAGGTTCCCTGCCCAGATGTAGCAGAAGAGGCAGCTGTAAAGCCAGTAAAGCTCTTTGTTGTGTTAACTCAAGCTGACTGGCACCCCACATTCCCTGACTGAACAGACCACTGGCTTTGCTTTGTAGACTCTCAGCTCTTGCCTGTCTGCCTCTTGGCTTGAGTGCCACTGGGCCACACAGTTTCCAGAAGTTGTCTCCAGCCCTACTGCTCAGGTGGGGACAAAAGACACTCTCCACAGTGTCTCCACAGGTGGAGCTCTGTTGTAGTTCCCTTGCCCGGGAGAGGGAGGAGCCACTCCCATCTGCTCTCAATTTCCCCAACATGCTGTCTGGTTGGGAAGGGCCGGGAGATATCCTCAGCCTTGGCTATGAACTAATCCCCCTGCCTGCTTAGGGACACTCCATGCCCAGTACTGGCTTTTCTTGAAATATGTTTTTGTTTTATTGAAACAACAAAACTATTTAGAGTGACTACTCTATGCTAGAAACAAGGGGAGGTGTTTTACTCATATACCTCTGATCCTCACAACTACCCCACTTTGCTAATGAGGTATGACAGCATCAGTCTTAGCTCGCCTATCTTCCAGAAAGCTGTGTGTGGATACAACCACCAAAACTACTCCATTTAATTGAGGCTTTCAGTGTGTGTGGAGTCCAATTTGAATAAATCAGGTTTTTACTCATCAAGATACCTATTTGTAACTCTACAGCAGCATAAAATGAAAACTGCTCTGGAGTGACACCAAGTTTTCATTTTGGCGTTTAGTGGACCTGGAATGAGACCCTAGGCTTGAGGAATATATGCCCATACTTCCCTTTAACATTTGATAATCCAGTTTAGCTACTGAGCCAGAAGTGGAAGATCCAAGGGAGATTGGGGATTGGCACCAAGATCAGTCTGCTTGGGCTGCCATAGCAAAATACTGTACACTGGGTAGCTTAAGCAACAGAAATTTGTATTTTTGCAGTTCTGGAGGCTAGAAGTCTGAAATCAAGGTGCCATCAGAGTTGGTTTTTGATGAGACTTCCCTTTCTGGTTTGTAGACAGTGCTTTTGCACTGTGGTCTTACATGGTCTTTCCTCTGTGTTTCCACGGAGAGAGAGAACTCTGGTGTCTGTTCGTCTCCTTATGAGAACAACAGTCCAACAGATTTGGCCCCCACTCTTATGAGCTCATTCAACCTTAGTTACCTCCCTTAAGGTCCTGTCTCCAAATTAGAATGTTTTATTAGGTTGAACCATATGAACTTGCCATTTTACAGGTGTAAAATAGTTGGATTATTAGCAACTTCAAGTGGATTAACCTATACAAGGTCAATACAAATATACTTGATTGCTGAACTATCCAGATGATTATCTCATAAATTATAACATTAGGAAATAATAAGTTATATTTACTCATTTTTAATGATATCTATGCCTCTGAATCTGAAAGATTTCCAGTTGAAGTCTTTAAAGTTAAGTTTGAGACCAAGTGTATTTTTATTACCTCGTTGTAAAAGTCAGAAAGCATGAGTTAAAATGGAATCAATGGCACATAACTTTAACAATTTACTTGGCCAATACAACTGTACTAAAACTGAAGGACAGTCTTATTCAGCTGTGCAGCCAGAAGTATGAAATGAATAAAATATGGGGAGTTTGGTCTAACCACACACATATTTTTATCTTTGGGTCAGGAATTTAATTGCTTCTTCTTGCTCATACAGATAAAGAAGCCGAATGCTATGCTCCAGGAATTGCAACAAATCAATTACTGACAAGTAATGGAGTCCAGTATCAAGTGAGATAAGGATGCTTAGGAATCATTTTCATCAGAAGGCTTACCAGTGCTGTCTGAATCACCCAAGCATTCTTTGTGCTTAAGGATTGCCTCCTTCTTTCCAGCTGGCTATGACTGCATGATGAGGACCAGAGGAAATCTGTATCTACCATATATCACCGTCAGATTACATGGACCCCTGGTTCTGCTAGTGCTGCTCAAAATAAGTTTCCCAAATGCCTGGCCTCTAGACACTCACCCAATAAGATAACCTTGTACTAGAAAAATATGCAAACTAGTGTTTTGCACTCACTTAGAAACATATTAAGAATTTACACTCAGCAAAGTTCTGACCCAAGCATAGTACAATGGATTGTCTCCCATCTGCTCACAAAACAGATTGTAAGAATGTCAATATTATGAGTTTCTACACCTGAAAATCAGAAGAATAAAAATTTCTAAAAATATACACTGTGCTACCTTAACTGGGTAGAAGGTGGGAGAGAAAACAGACATGATTGATTATTTACTATGTGCTAAACCCTTTTCATGCTTTCATCTTATTTAATTACTTCTAGAACCTTATGAAATAAGTATCATTCACCCCCCACCCTGCCAAATCCGAATCTTGCCCACGATTAGTAAGTAGCAGAACTGATATTTGAATCTAGACCTGCTTGGTTCCCAAAAAAATCCTATTGTATCATATGGACAATTTTTATTATTTTTTTATTCATTTTTATTTTTTTAAGGTTTTATTTATTGAGAGAAAGAGAGAGGCAGGGATAGCGACAGAGATAGTGAGAGAGAGCGTGAGTGGAGAGGAGAAGGAGAAGCAGGTTCCCTGCTGAGCAGGGAACCCGATGCGGGACTCGATCCCAGGACCCCAGGATCATGACCTGAGCCAAAGGCAGATGCTCAACCTACTGAGTCACCCAGGAGCCCCTCATATGGACAATTTTTAATATGTTATACCAATTCTACAAATACCATTTATATTTAATACAAATATATTAAAACATATTTGAATAGATAAACAAGTGGTGGTATATCCATGTTAGAGAATACTACTCAACAATAAAAAGGAATAAAACTCCATAAGTTGGATGAATCTCAAAGGCATTATGCTGAGTGATAGAAGCCAGTCTCAAAAGGTTACATACTACACAGTTCCATTTATATGTCATTCTTGAAAAGACACACCTACAGGGTGGAGAACAAATCAGTGGTTGCCAGGGACTGGGCATGGGTATGTGGTATGACTTTTAAGCAATAGCACAAAGGAATTCTTTGGGGATGATGGAACTGTTCTGCATCTCAATTGTGGCAATTACCTGAACTATACATGTGCTGTAATTCATAGAACTCTACACTAAGACATCAATAAAAAATAAAAAAAAATATTTGAAGGGTGGGAAAATTGTAGAAAAAAAGTCACTATACTAATAGGACTTCTGATATTTTTATAGTTTTGTTCTTACACATGTTTTGTGAGAGTTTGTAACTTTTTATACAGAAAAGTATAAATTCTGACAAACCTGTATTTGAAAGATGATAAAATATGATGCTGAAGAATAATGGAGACTGATATGTACCTGCAAGCCTCTTGGAGTTGGTATATATATTTTGTATACTACGGAATAATGTGAACACTTTAGATAAGAATTCAGTGTATCAAGAGGAACATCCCTTCCAATAGCGAGGAAGAATGTAGATAAAACCTGCTGCCAGAGCCCCTTCCCACAATAGCTGGTGATAGAAATAGGCACCCTGTCTTAGTGATGAGAGGAAAGCATACTGATTCTCGTGGACAGCTAGAGAACTATGAAAGAGATATTGGAAAAGGCACAGCTGTGCCAATTAAGCCTAGAAAATGGGAGGAGGCTGGGACTGGTAGAAGGGAGAGAGTGCCAGAATTTAATGTGGTCACATCAGGTAGCAGGTCATCCTCAGGCCACATCCACTGACCACACCTACTTGCTATACCAAAAATTAACAGCTTGGTCAGGATTGGCTTGGGAACTTGCATCCTTGAAGGTTAAGGAAGATGTGGAGGGGAGAAGTGGCCTTTAAGCAGTGCATCTGTAGCTTCAAAAGGTTACCGTGCTTTCCCAAGACTTCGGGCATGTTATTAAATGAGTTAACGTATGTGAAAAGAGTACTATAAATTGTAGGGTACCACAGAAGCACGGGTTATTATTAACCTTGAGGCTGGGAGACTGACTCAATGGAATATATTAAACTAGAAGATTAATCTGTAAGGTAACCAAAATACCAAATGCTCAGTCTTTCAAATTTTTAAACATGCATTTCAGGTAGACATAATCCGTATGTGCCTGCACATTGTGCAAATATTCATACTGCACATTAATAAACACATATAAATGAGCTGAAAATTGTGAATTACCCAGTAAAACCAGAGCAGCCCATCCTGATGAGATTACCCTTTCAGAAAAATCCATTAAAATGCAAATATGTTAAATAAATCAAATTTGGGGGGGTCAGATTTTCCAGGGAGGTACAATCTGTTAGCAATATTGCATCTCTACGGAATTTCCATCTGAATTGTACTAATGATGTGCAGACTGAAAGCGCAATGAAAGAAAAATTTCTAAGACTATGGGCTTCAGCTTTAGCAGATGTTGTATGTTCTGATAACTAAATCAAAACGAGATGGATAAAAACTGTGGCACACACTTTACATATATTTTCCAGGAGAGAGATATTCTCTAATGAGCAATTCAGAGGGGAAATAAGGAAGTATACACTACGTTTAAATGACATAATTCATATATATCAAAATATTAAATGTATTTACAACAGCACACTAATGTCTTTTATAGGCATACTGGGTGAAGGCTTGAGTTCTGTTTTAACAATGACTTTCCTGGGCAAGCTCCTTTCTACCCAACTGATTCACAAGGGATAGTGAGCATGGCACCTTTGATGCATTTGTGGCTCTCAGGTTTCTCTAATGAAAATGAAAATTCCGACTGAGATAGGAAATAGCTGTTTATCATCGGTGCCTCATTCTGCCCAATGTTTACTCTTATCCCTTTGGGGTCATTCAAGCAGGACTGTTCAAAACCACTATCTGAGGTAACCTAGTGCAGAGGAAGTCTGCCAGACTCAAAACATTGTGTGTGTGTGTGTGTGTGTGTGTGTGTGTGTGTGTGTCTTTTTTATACACTTCAGAGCACTTGCATCCCTGACCGTATTCTGTGACTTGATCCTTCTTTACTCTGACATAGTTTCCAAACTTTGCAACGCACTGGAATCCCTAGAAGGCTTTTAAAACTCTTGCTGCCCATGTCATGCCTCATACCAATTAAATCAGAATGTCTGGGGATGGGAGCCAGGCAGTAGTCGTTTGTTTTAAATAATCCTTAGGTAATTCCAATGCATAGCAAAATCTGGGAACCACAACTTTATGGCCGATCTGACATAGGGTGTAGTGCTTGATACTGGCAGGCACTGCATGTGTATGTGTAGAAAAAATGGAAGAATCTAGCCTCAGATCAAAAAGGTTTTCTGGAGTGCCTGGGTGGCTCAGTTGGTTAAGCGTCTGCATTCAGCTCAGGTCATGATTCCCAGGGTCCTGGATTCAAGCCCCGCATTGGGCTCCTTGCTCAGTAGAGAGCCTGCTTCTCCCTCTCCCTCTGCCTGTCACTACCCCCCGCTTGTGCACTTGAGCTCTCTTTCTCTCTTTGTCAAATAAATGAATAAAATCTTTAAAAAAAAAAAAAGGCTTCCAGCTATTGGGGTTCAGTTGCACCCTTTTTGCAGTAATTTCTCTAATACTCCTTCAGATAACAAAAAGGCAAATGGTAAATGTCATTAGTGACAGCTATTCAAATCAAAACAACACCATATTGGTTTTTTTTTAAAAAAAACATTGAATTACAAATAATACAGGCAGTGATAAAAACACATGCTAGTAAGAATGTTTTGTGAACATTCTCATATACTACTTATAGTGCAGCTTCATTGGAAGCCTTTTAGCTTATATGTAACAAAAAAATGGCTCCTTGACCCAGTAATTACATATTTTTAAATTTATCCTAGGAAAATAAGTGGAATATAAGAATAGAAATGATTTAACCACATTATTTAAAACATGATGAAATGGAAATATTTAAATCTCCAGCAACAGGGCACTTTTGAGTAAATTAAGAAATAGCAAGTCCATAGTAAGTATATCATGCAACAAAGAAAAATATTACCAAATAATTTTTAAGAACATTGGAAATATTTTGTTAGAATTAGACTCAGACTCTTTTATTCTGCCCCACTTTTACTCTAACCCTAAATCTTTGTCTAGAAAAAAAATAAAAAACAAAACAAAAAATATCGCTGGGAAGGCTATAATCGAGGTCTAAATTGACACATCAAGCCAAGATGTTGATGCCTACAATGAAAAAGGATTCGTGTCCCATGAAGGAAATTGCCTATGCAATGCCCATTCTTGTTTAGTTCTGTCACAATTACACAAATACTGTCAGAGTTTAGCACGAGTGAACTCACACTGTGGTCCAAAGTAGTTAGCAATCATTTTACAGAGGAGGTGGAATTTCATGGGCATCTTGAATATGTTTGGATTTTAGTAAAAGGAAAAATTTTGGCAGGAGTTTCAAGGTCTCAAAAGAAATTTCTTTCACAAAAAAAAACGGAGGGCAGGAATGAGGCTGGTGTGTCTTGGAAGACTGGCTCAGCTAGAGGAGAGGGTCAGTAATGGGGAGAAGTGGGAAATTATTTTGGACAGGGAGACCGAACCCAGATGGTAGCAAGCCTTAGCAAACAAACAGATCTAATAGTCTGAGCTTTATCTTAAAATAATGAGGCATCATCCACACGATTTGATTAGGAAGCAGGTAAGGTTCAAACAGCACATAGTGAGGATTATTTGGACATTGGTTTGTATAATAATTCACAAGGTGGAGGCATGGGAGACACACAAATGATCAATTAAGAAGCAAAGATAATGATCCAAAACGCAAGAGTGATCTTTTCAAAAAATGCTAATCCCTGTTGTTTAAACACTTTGGTGACTTTCTTTGATCTCAAGACAAATACTCCTTAACATGATGTATAAGGCCCTACATGGCACAACCCCTTAACTACCTTTGCAGCTCCCTGTTCTGTACCACATTACCCCTAAATCTGCACACTGTTTCTTGCAACCTCCACTCACCCTACTACCTCTGATCATAAGGCATTTGCACATATAGAATGCTGCCTGGAATGTTCCTCTCTGTCTTCTTTGCCTAATTAACTCCTGCTTATCCTTCATATTTCAATGTGAGGGTCATTTCCTAGAGATGTTATTTCTCATCTCTTGTATCCTCCTATTACAGGCTCACATAGCACCAAGTCCCTTTCAGGTATTGCAATTGTCTGTAATGTTGAGGTTATACATTTGCTTAAATTACCATTTGATAGCCCTTTGTCCACTCTTCTCAGCACAAGGGCTGAATCGATGTTTCATCTTTCTTTTATATCTCCACTGCCTAAAAAATGTCGTGGCACCTGGTATGTACTTAATAAGTAGCTGTTGAAGGCGTACATGATAAATAAGGAGGAGAATAGGGTGGTAGAGGTACAAATTGAAGAGAAAGGTTGAGTAGGATAGTCGTTTTAAAAGAAGAACCCATAGAGAAATCAGAGGGGGAGATGAACCATGAGAGACTATGGACTCTGAGAAACAAACTGAGGGTTCTAGAGGGGAGGGGGTGGGGGGTGGGTTAGCCTGGTGATGGGTATTAAAAAGGGCACGTTCTGCATGGAGCACTGGGTGTTATACGTAAACAATGAATCATGGAACACTACATCAAAAACTAATGATGTAATGTATGGTGATTAACATAACATAATAAAAAAAAGAAGAAGAAGAACCCATAGAAACAAAGGTGAGTGATGAATCAAAGGTGATGCCAATCAAAATGCCAGTCATTTTGTTTGGATGACTGGGAATGGTAGTGCCATTGACCATAACAGAGGGGAACAGGAGGTGGAGGGGAGCAGGTAGATTTAACATTGTAAAGGTTAGAAATACATGTGACACAGAGACACAGATTTGGGAATTACCTACATAAAGATGATGATTAGGAATGAAGAATATCCCACACTGTTTGTGTATATATAGCTTCCTGTGCTTAGAGTAACACTTGTTATGTATCTTACTCATTTCTCCCCAAGCAGAAGCAGTGATTTATCTGACTTCGACTGATGGTGACATTCACTGGTTCACGTTTTTCCACTGGGTAAATCTTATCTATTTAAAGGCTGAAAGATCTGGAGACTCAGCTCCCTCCTTTTTTTGGGAAACAGCAATTCTGGGTAAGTCTGCTCTTTGAGTCTAATTTGTCTCCTTAAATAGGTTCTTTCAATCTCTGAGTTTGGTATAAGTGGAGAGGCAGAGAATATTAGCATCCTTTTTTTGGCCATGGATCTACAGAAATAGTTAGTTAATATCCACTAAGCTGATCGCTTAGTCTAAATTTTACTGAACCAAGTGGTTCAATATTATGAGGTAGGATCAAATGACTTTATATATTAGCCCCCAAGAGCCCCGATATTCTCGAAATGTTTAGAAAGAAATTGGAAGAGCAAAGGATAATAGAGCAACCAGTGAAACAGAGAAGTCATCATTGAAAAGGTTTGAAGATATCAAGGATTTCCCAGTGTCAAGGAGACCAAGGAGGGAAAGTTCACAAAGGACATGCAAGAGGAGCACGGATTAAATCTGCCAAGCAGACAAAGGGAAATAGGGCAATGTCTGAGCCACTGCATGTGGTGATTAGGTACCTGGTCACCTGTACAATTTTGTTCTACACTGAATGGTCAAAGAGGAAGCCAGATTTCAGAAGGCAGTAAGGAAACTGAGGCAGCAGGTCCAGATTATTTGTTGTAGTAGTTTGAAAATCAATAATGTGAGGGGTAATAGAATAGCGGCTGGAGAAGGTTGCAAGGTAAAGCCTGTTTTGTTCTGTTTTGTTTTTTTTTCATTATGTTATGTTAATCACCATACATTACATTATTAGTTTTTGATGTAGTGTTCCATGATTCATTGTTTGCACATAACACCCAGTGCTCCATTCAATACGTGCCCTCCTTAATACCCATCACCAGGCTACCCACCCCCCTCCCCTCCAGAATCCTCAGTTTGTTTCTCAGAGTCCATAGTCTCTCATGGTTTGTCTCCCCCTCCAATCTCCCCCCCTTCATTCTTCCCTTCCTACTATCTTCTTCTCTTTTTTTAACATATAATGTATTATTTGTTTCAGAGGTACAGGTCTGTGATTCATCAGTCTTACACAATTCACAGCGCTCACCATAGCACATACCCTCCCCTATGTCTATCACCCAACCACCCCATCCCTCCCACACCCCACCACTCCAGCAACTCTCAGTTTGTTTCCTGAGATTAAAAATTCCTCATATCAGTGAGATCATATGATACTTGTCTTTTTCTGATTGACTTATTTTGCTCAGCATAATACCCTCCAGTTCTGTTTTGCCTTCAAGTAAAGGGAAAATCAGTGCACACACTTGATGAGAAAGAACCTATAGAGGTATGAATGAATGAAGAGGCCAGAGCAGGGAGAACCTACTCATAGGGGTAGACTTTGAAAGAGACAAGGGAGTGAGAAGGTGAGGTGGGCAATAGGGTCAGCCTTTGTGAAGCCATCTTCCTTCACTGAGATGGGAGGGTGAGGGTAGCTACAGCAACCCATTAAAAAAACAGGGATGAGAACCTGGTGAGGTCCTAATGAGATCTTCTATCAAGAAGAAGTTGAGAGAAAAGAGCCAGTGAAAAAGTAGATCAATCAAAATATAATGTTCTCAAGAAGGCTGGTAACTCTCACTTGATCTGAAAGCAAGCACCATTTCCTCTTCAATTCAGCTCTGGTATCAAGGTCTCTCTTTTGGATTATTGAGTGAGTAAGAAGTGTTCTAAATTAGAATATACAAACGCAATTGAAAAGCAGAGTTTTAGAAGGATATATATGTATGTGAAGGACCTTGGCATCCCAATTTGGAAAGCCAAACTCTTATGAGAACAAAGCTTAATCTTGAAGTTGAGAGGCAGACCTTAAGGTTCCAGGAAACATGGCTTCCACTCCCTTGATGCTTTCTATTCCCCCAACACCCTTTCTCCCCTTTCCCTTTGGGAAAAACAAAACAAAACAAAACAGCAAGGACACAAAACATATTTATTTTTTCTCTTTTAAGCAGTTAAACTATCTTATGAATATGATTCCTTTTTAATGAATCCTATACCACAATAACTAAAGTTGTGCCAAACCCACTGATTGATCTGGTGCCATGTTTTGGGGCTGAGCTAAGTCATGGGACATGTCCAATCAGCATAGTATGGGAAAAATGAAAAACAGAAAATTAATCCCGCAAGGTTTTTCACATGGTCTAGCACTTGTCAGTGAAAATCAGTAATGTGTTATACTACCTTCTTTTTGTGTGAGAAAGATGAAAATATTTCAAAATGTACAGTAAAGGAATTTTATATTAAAAACAAAAGGCCAAAGCAATGTAGTAGGCGTCAGGATTGGTCACGTATAAAACTATTCCATTTTAATAATGATTTTTCTTCAAGGAACTTGAAACACAGAAAAATAAAGTTTATTAATTAATTTTCATTTGTTCCCATTTAAAACATAGGAAAGTGGGGGACCAAAAGGAATAAATAAGATAATTCAATGACTTCCCTTGAATCAGCAAGTTAGTATCATTTGAAAATGAACTTCTTAACATAAAACCATAAATAAATTGTGTTCTAGAGGGGTGCTGGCTACTTTCAGGATATTGTAAAAGCCCAAATTTTCTGTTTTTTTCTGCATTATGAATCATTTCAAACATCCAGAAAAGTACAAAATGATATTTTAAAAATATCATTGGACCCACTCCCACTCAGGTTAAAAAATTTTTATGGAAATTTTTACAAGTATATACCATTAAAGAGAATAGTATAATAAAACCTTCTGTCCTTATTGCTCACCTTCGATAATTATCTCCTTGTTCTTGTTTTATCTTTACTCTAATTCTCTATTCCTCTAGGTTATTTGGAAGCAAATTCCCAACATGTCATTTCACCCATAAATAATTCAGTATATATCTCCAAATAATGATAAGTGCTTTTTAAAAAAACAAACCAAAATTAGAATAATCACACTTAATAACTACTTAGTATCATCCAATATCTGTCCACTCAGTATTCAGATTTATCCTGTTGTCATTTTTTATAGTTTATTCAAATAAAAATGAAAATAAGATTTAAAGTTTGCAATTGGTTGTTATGTCTCTTATTTCTATATTAATTTGTTAGTTTTCTTTCCATTAGTTTTTTCTTTTGAATTTATTAAAGAAATCATTCACTTAACCCCATACTGTCCCTATAGTCTAGATTTTGATATTTACATCTCTGTAGGGTCAATGAACATGTTCTCATCCCCTTTATTTCTGTGTAGAAGGTAGATCTAGTTTTGGTTTTTCTGGCAAGAATATTTCATAGGTTTTAGTGTGTACTTCCACTAGGAAGTACATGACATCTGCTTTGTTTTGTTTTTCTCTGTTAGTGCTATTATCAACCATTGATGATTATTACCTAGATTTGTTCATTCTTTTAGGGATTGAAAAATACTAATTTTATCATTTCATCTTTATTCATTAGCTCTAATACCTCTATAAAGAGAAACATCACCTAATCAACTATTTGATTATTCAATAGTACAATTTATGTAAGAAAAGCAGGATAAATTTTTATTAGTTCCCTTTATTTACCAGTTTAAAAACATGAATTGGCTTCTTAGCATATTTCAAAGGTGAACAGTGAGAGTTTAATATATATTACCTACATAATATTAATATATATTAGCCATATTATTAATACAATACTATTTTACTTATTTTTATATTTTTATTCTAGAGAGAGAAAGACTGTGAGTGGGAGTGGGCAGGAGAGGCAGAGGGAGAGAGAGAGGGAGAGAGAAAGAGAATCTTAAGCAGGCTCCATGTTTAGAGCAGAGTCCAACACAGGGCTGGATCTCATGACCCCGAGATCATGACCTGAGCTGAAATCAAGAGTCAGACACTTAACCAACTGAGCCACCCAGGCGCCCTACAATGCTATTTTAATATATTACAACAACATGTTACCAAGATTATATATGTACTATTATATAGTATTATATTATAATTACATATAATACAATAATAATATAATATACACTAGATTAGATTAGATAATTATAAATTTATGGATTTAAAGGTATTTGATACTTCAATCCATTAGGTTGTTATTCTTATTTATACTCCAGTTACATTATTTTTGGCCAGCAGGATTGTCTTCACATTAGTTTCACAGATCCTTTTGATGTAACTCTATTTTATCATGGTTCATTTCCTCACTTCTGGTATGATAAAATGTTCCAGGATCATTTCATACACGTTTTGCCCCAGACCTAGAAGCAGCTATTTTTCTAAGGTACTTTGGCTTCTTTTAGGAGGAAATGATATTTAGAGACCAAAATCTGATCAATAAAAGGTTTCTTTATTGCCACCAGATTGGTCATTGCTTATAGGCTTTTTCAATGGCTAAACCTGATTTTTTTTTTCTTTTAGAGAAAATACACCATAAATTCATACTGAGATCCCAATTCTGAGTCAGGAATACAGCGTTTAAATTTAACCTCTTTGGTCTTTCATCTGTATGTAGTCTCTTCAGTACTGAAAATCCTGCTTCACAAGCACATCTACGTAATTATACATATTTTTCAACACTACCAATAACAATAGAATTCCTGAAAACAGTTAAGTTTCTGTTGTGTTTTTTTTCTTCAGGGTAGGGGCAGTTTTATTTGTGTATTTGTTTATTTTTAGGGTATTTCCCACCAACTGTAGAGACAAATTCCTGTGTTTTAAAGTCATTTTAGAGGTGCCTGGGTGGTTCAGTCGGTTAAGCGTCTGCCTTCAGCTCAGGTCATGATCCCAGGGTCCTGGGATAGAGCCCCACATTGGGCTCCCTGCTCAGTGGGGAGTCTGCTCCTCCCACTTCTCCCTCTGCCCATCCCCCAGCTTGTGCTCTCTCTTGCTCACCCTCTCTCTCAAATAGATAAAACCTTAAAAAAAAAATAAAGTCATTTAAAATAGTTCCTCCCCATATGGTTATACCACTACCTTGATACCTAGTTAGGTTCTTTCATTTCATTTTGAAGTTTTAGAGATTGCTTTTTCCCTTCTGGTTTGGTTTATATTATATAAACTATTTGTGAAAATAAATTGTAAGAGAATCCTTCCTTAATCGCACCTTGAGGTGACAACAGCCCCAGTTGATACCTTGATCGACTTGGTGTGGGAACCCGAGTGGAGGGCCCAGATAAGCTGTGTCTGAGTACCTGACCTACAGAAACCATGAGATATTAGATGTTCATCACTTTAAGCTGCTAAATTTGGGGGCACTTTGTTACTTGGCAATAGATTACTAACACACTGCACTTCTTTTTTTTGTTTCCATGGCCAACCCCGTTTTCTATAAGGTTGTTGGCAGCTTTCTATTTTTAGAAGCTCTTTCTATATTGGAGTTATTCTTCCTTTGTCTATAACTTAAGTACTTTCCCAGTTTGAAATTAGGTTATTTTTTTATGTACTCAAAATTTTCAATCTTTTCCATTGTCTTTCTCAATTTGGATAATAGGAAAGTTTTTTACTACCAGGTTATAGAAGAACTTACTCATGGATTCATTCTAGTACTAATATGGCTTTGTATCTTATATTTTGGTATCTGACCACTTGGAAGTTAACCACAAGTTGAAATAGCATAAGACACTAAAGCACTGTGTAGCTTAGGTGGCCTGGTGTAGTGGAATCATAAAGTTGAGAGTTAGATTGTGTTTGAATCTCAGCTCTGCTTTTATAAACCCTATAAACTTGAGCAATTACTTAACATCTCTGAGCCTCATTTCCACATCTCAAAAGTGAGGACAAATAAATTTGAAACACTCGTCATAATGTTTGACCCCAAGTAAGTAAACAACCCATGTTAGCTGCTATTATTCTTATTGTAATTGACCTATGTTTTTATTAAATCTATGGGTAAAACCCAACTTCCAGCTTGCTAAGCATGAATCCTGGACCAAACTTTCGTCAATACGCAAACTTCTGGGGAATTTTATTTTCTTTGAAAATTAAGATTATTAATGAATGGGAATATTGTGGGGGGTGTGTGTATGTGAAGAGCGTGTGTGTGAGTGAGAGAGGCAGAGACAGAGAGACAGAGAAAGTGAGCTGTTTTCAGGTTCCTGATTGTATCCAAAATAGTTCTAATGCAATTTTCATGGGTGCCTCTAGCAAACTCCTCAATTCTTATTTCTTTTCTTTCTTTTTTAAACTTAAAGCAGAGCGTCTTGAAAAAAGTGGGTCATACCAACTTCTATTGATATTCTCATATCCTTTTCTCTCTTAAGCTCATGGTAATCTGGCTACTTATTTCATTGCTCCACTGAAACTAATCTTTGTAAATTCACCTAAATGCCAAATTCTAACAAATACATTTAGTCCTTATAGTACTTGACCTCTGCAAATTAGATGTTTGACATTATCGATTATTCCTTCCTTCTTGAGGTTCTCTGCTTCCTCGACTTTCCAAATACCACAGTGTCCTGACTTTCCTCCCATTTCTCTGTCATTTCCCTCTTAAATTTCTTCATGGGCTTCCCTTCTTCCTTTACTTATCCCTTTAATGTTTATGTTTCCTCAGATCACAAACTATGTATGATCCAACATCTTATGTTCATGATTCTGAAATCCATCTTCCTTAGCTCACTTTATTTTCCCCCATAGAACTTGTCACCATCTGGCATCTAGTATATTTAATTAACTGTTTATTTTTGCTCTTTCTAATTAAGAAGTAAGCTCCATGATGGCAGACATATGATCTATTTTGTTATTTTCCAGAACCTAGAACAATGTTTGGCACATTATACAGATATTCAAGAAATAATTGCTGAGCTAATGAATAAAATCTATATCTTGATCAGATTTTCCCATGCAATCATTTATTTATAAGAATTTAGTGCTCGCTTCGGCAGCACATATACTATTTATAAGAATTTATTACTGGCCTACTATGTGCCAATCAATCATCTAGACCCTGGGGATAGAGCATTGAGCAAAGCAGACAGACTCCCTGCCCCCATGGAGCTTACATTTGAGCAGATAAGGTACATAAGTAAATTTTAGTGTAGATTAAATAGTGATAAGTATAAAGAAGGAAAAATAAAGCTGAGAAAGAGGATTTGAAATGTTAGTACAGGAGTTGATACAGTGGTCAAGGAAGGCCCCATTTCTCAGACTTTTGAGTAAAGATCTGTAGGAAGTGAGGGAACCAGCCATACATACTTCTGGGGGGAAGAACATTGTAGGTAGAAGAAATAGCAAGTGTAAAGGCCCTGATGTAGAACTTGCCTGGCTTGAAAAAGAACAAAGAGGCTGGCCTGGCTAAAGCAGAGTGCAAGAGGGGAAGAGAGGTCCACAGGGCACCAGACTATGTCTCACCTTGTAGGTCATTGTCAAGCCTTGGGTTTTGCTTTGCATGAGATGGGAAGCCATTGTTAGGAAAGAGAGAAGTGATTCAATGTAACGGTGTAGCAAAAAGACTGGGGAAGGATGGGGGAGAGCAGAGGCAGAAGCAGGGAGACCAGTTTGGAAAAGACTGTGGGGATCCCCTCTACACGACCTCTGGGCTCATATATTTAACTGCCTCATCTTCGCTTATATAATCTACAGTGTCACACACACCACATTTGCAATTAAAGCCATGATCGGGGCACCTGGGTGGCTCGGTTGTTAAGTTTCTGCCATCGGCTCAGGTCATGATCCCAGGGTCCTGGGATCGAGCCCCGCATCGGGCTCCCTGCTCAGCAGGAAGCCTGCCTCTCCCTCTCCCCCTGTTAGTGTTCCCTCTCTTGCTATGTCTCTCTCTGTCAAATAAATAAATAAAATCTTAGGAAAAAAAAAAAAACATGATCACCCCCCACCTTCCCCACACCTGGTGTTCCTTCTCCTCCCCTATTCCAGTGAAAAGTATCACTTTGCATCCATCCAAACACCAGACCAGAAGCTTGGAAGTTATTTCATTGTTCAGCCTCTTTCATATATGAGCACATTATATCACATCCAAGAACCATGGATTATACCTGCTCTCTCTGACAACCTCTCCCTCTGTTCCCTCAGCCACCAACTCAGTTCAAGCCTCACTGTGTCTTGTCTGTTTCATGCACTTTAACCTCTTTGAACCTAAGTTTCCTCATCTGTACACTGGCCAACCTACCATATTGGGCTGATGTGGGGATTAAATAATGCAATGCCTGTGGAGCGTTTGGTATCACCCCTGGCTCCTAAGAGCTTTCAAGAAACTGTTACTGCTATCCTCTATGTCAATAGAGGATTACTGATGGTAAAACGAGGACAAGGTCAGCCTCCGGGGGAGGCAATCCTATCACCAGAGACAAGTAATGATTGATGTAGGAAAAACAGAACTTGGGGCCTACTGGGGATGGAAGCTTTAGGTCAGCAAGTGGCTCCCCTAATTAGACCAGGAGTGAAAGTTAAACCAGACCCAAGAGGCAACTCTCAATCGAGGCTGTCAGATGGCTGAGAAGCTAGCTGAGGAAAAGTAGGGCGCACAAGGGACAGTTCTCAGAGAAGTGCTTTTTATACTCTTCTGGGTCAGGGGATTTCAACTCACATGGCTCCTTTAAGAAGCAATATTAAAAGTAGATGACTGGTCTTATTGATAGATAGAATTATGTCCCCTTCAAAATGTTGTAAAGTCCTTACTCCCAAGACCCAAAATGTAGCCTTATTTAGAAATAGGGTGTGTTCAGAGGTAAGCTGCTTAAGACAAAGTCATTACGGTGGGCTCTGATTTAGTATGACTGGTACCCCTATAAAAAGGGGAGAAATTTGGACACAGAAACAGACATGCACAGAGGGGAAATGATGTGGAGACACTCAGGGAGAAGATGGTCATGTGACTAGAGTGATAAATCTACAAGCCAAAAAATGCCAAAAATTGCCAATAAACCTCAGAAGAGGCGAGGGAGGAGTCTCAGGAGTCTCCCCTAGAACCATCAGACAGAGCACGGCCTTGCTAACACCCTGATTTGTGACTTGTAGCCTCCAAAACTATGAAATAATAAATTTCAATTGTTTTAAGCAACCTAGTTCTTGTTTTGTTTTGTTTTTGTTTTTGTTTTTTGGTGCTTTGTGAGAGCAACTCTAGGAAACTAATACACCCAGTGATACAAAATATAGCCAATTCTTTCAGACTATACGATGAATGCATTAGATGCTGTGCTAAACACTTTTCATGGATTTCCACATTCAATCCTCACAGTTCTGTGGGTTGGGTACTATTATGTTCATTTTATAAAGGATAACATTGAAGTTCGTTGAAGTTAAGTGACTTGCCAGGCATCACACAGTAAGTAGTAAAGGCCAGAACCTAAATTTGAATCCAGTCTGCCTGACCAAGAACTCAAGAGTTTCAACCATGACATGCTGGCTCCCGGTGCAAATAATAGCACACTGAGGCTTCAGAGGAGAGATAGGGCAAAACCTGAGTTCAAGGAGTTCATCTTGGTAACTTATAGGTGTCATTGCAGCATCTATGGGCCATCTTCCTGAAACGGTACCAAAGATAGGCAGCTGTGGTACCATGGAAAAGAATAGAGTTAGAATTAAATGGGGGGTTGAAGTCCAGACATTTTGATTATATAGATGTTTGGAATTGGGGTGGACATTTAACCTCTCAATTTCTTCTTACACGAAAATGTCTCCTATTGCTCCCATTTCTCCTTGTATCTCTTTGTAGTCATCCATTTATTTGTTCATGCAACAAATGTCTTCTAAGCAATTGCTATGCACCAACAAACAAGATGAGGCATTGGGATTTCAAAGATGAAAGACCACCTCTGCCTCTTAGAACTTCCAGTCCCAATTTCCACACTTGTATTACGTTATTGTTGTTCCTGTTATATGTTGGTTATCCTGGGGTGACATGAAGCTTGAATCAGATTTTTTTCTTACTATATTCTGTTTAGCAGGTATGGCAATTAAGAACACTGATTTTGGCAAAGACAGGTCTGAGTTTGAATCTTGTATTTCCACTTTTTAAAATAGAAATATAGTTGATATACAATGTTATATTAGTTTCAAGTGTATAACATAGTGATTCACAATTATTCATTATGCAGTGCTCACCATGGTAAGTGTAGTTACCATACAAAGTTATTATATTATTATTGACGGCATTCCCTGTGGTGTACTTTTCACGCCCCTGTCTTAATTTATTTTATAACTGGAAGTTTGTATCTCTCAATCATCTTTACCTATTTCACCCATCCCCACAACCCTGTCCCCTCTGAACCTGTTTGTTCTCTGTATTTATGAGTCTGTTTATGATTTGTTTGTTTTGTTTTTAGACTCCATACATAGGTAGAATCGTATGGTATTTGTCTTTTTCTGTCAGATTTAATTTATTTCACTCAGCGTAATCCCCATATATCTTTTATGTAACATTGGGCAGGTTACCTAAGTTCTCTACATTTAAATATTCTCATTTGTGAAATGGTGATAATAATACTTATCTCATATTGTCAATTTGAGGATTGAATAAGATGAGGTGTGCAAAACAAACAGTTTGCTGCCTGGCAAATCAGAAGGCTTAATGAATCTAATATTATTGTTAATCATACAGCACATTTTCTGGAACATAATAAATACTCAAGTGGTTCATAAATTAATGAAATATGGTGATATAATGAAAGCATTGTATCAACCTTCGTGTTATAAAGTGTAACTTATTTTCTGCAAAATGCTTACATGCACTTAATCACTCTGTTACAGCTTCTTTTCTAAAGGATAAAATTTAGAAACTGTTTGGAATGTTGCTAAATTTTAATTCTCTGGAAATACTGGTGGTTAAAAAACAGACTGTCAATGTTTGTTCCACAAGTCAGAAGAGGTAACTAAATATGAATAGCTGATGCGTTGAGAGCTCATTTGTATGCAAAATAAATTCAGGGTTATCTGATTGACTGTTCTACTTGAATCAGCTGCTTAGTTAAAAATTAGTCTGTCTCATAATTTTGACAGATTAAACAATAACAATAAAAACAAAATTGAACAAATTGTTTAGAATAGGTATAGCTGCCTACCTTATTTACTTCTACTTTGACTATCTCTGAAAATCTAAAATAAATCTACCTGTCAAGAAGCCAGCCTCAATAATACTTATTCCAGAAACCATTTGTAACCACTGACCTCAAATAAGCACCAATCTGTTTTTCTTTTCTCCCTGTTTCCAGAGACAACCTTGTAGTAATTATTTGAATATGAGTCTTACTTCTTTTCTTGGACTCGAGAGTTCTTGTAGGAAAAAAATCTATATGATAGGCATCTTTGCTTCTTATGTCACTTAATATAGTGCTTTGCATACAAGATATATCTGTTATGTAAATGAATTAAAGAAAAAAACCAGTGGATGAATACATGAATGCATAGTTGCATTTCTTTTTTTTTAATTGTCAAATTCTTGTTCTTTTTTTATTTTATTATGTTAATCACCATACATTACATCATTAGTTTTTGATGTAGTGTTCCATGATTCATTGTTTGTGTACCATTTCTGAATCATTCTTCATTTAGAAACAGTGGCCATAAATATTACCAATAGCTTGAATGTGTGATATTTCCAAATTTTAGAGAAACTGTTTAATATATTATAGTGAGATAGTGAGACAATCTCACCTTACCCTCCATGCCACCATTTACTCACTCATTCATTCAACATTTTTTCCTAAATGCCAATTATGTGCCAGGTACTGTACTATACAGTGAAGATTCATTCTTCACTTTCCAATAGAATGTTCTTTCTAAAGCAGAAAAACTCCTGCGTTTCACCATTATCTCTTGGATAAAGTTGACATTTTTATTTTTGACATGGCACACACATATCTGCCTACCTCTCTCACCTTCTATTTTGCTGCATGGACACTGATTTTGGCAAAGACAGGTCTGAGTTTTGCCCCCATAAATGTATTCTCCAGCCACTTAGAAGTCCTTACAATTTCTCACCATCATATAATCTCATGTTCCTGTGCTTTGGGAGATGGTATTTCCTTTGTCCGGACCATTCTTGTCCATAAAACTTTCTATTCAGGATTTAAAACTTATCTCAAAGTCACCACTCTGCAATCTCTCTAGGTACACAAAGTCATTCTGACCTCACTCTGTGAAGTTTCTCTCTTCAGTATGCTCTTTGCATCCTGCAAGTGTTTCTTCCCTCACATTTAATGCAATCTATCAAAAATGTTGATTTACTAATGACTCTTTTCTATTGGATTTTAATTTCTTTCTGTGTCTAGTTTATCTCTATGTATCTAGGAGCAGGAAAATAGGAAATACTCAATAAATTCTTTATGAATGCAAAGAAAAAAATCAAGGGACACTTTAAAACTAGTCATTTATTATAATCACCAAATTCTCCATTCTAATGATTATATTACCTAAAATAGGTTAATTATAACACCTATATTTCTATTGCATTTTATACTTTTCAAAATGCATTTGAACTAATTTAAACTGAAAATATACACTTAAAAATAAGTTCTATACACATAACTTGCATTTATTTCAGGGTGAGGGAGTTACAAGATCACTTGTGATTTGTAATTTTCTCCCTTCTAGGCACCTGACGGGGCTGCACTCCCAGCCCCTTGAGGTCGGGCAGGGTCATGTGACATACTTTGGCCAGTGCATCATGAAGGGAGGCTGAGCATGCCACGTTCAGGTGGAAGCCTTTAGGAGCTAGTGCTGATTCCCCTCAACATGAAAAAATGTCACCATGCACCCCTAAGTGAAGACAACAAAGAACAGAGCTCACTATTGACCTGATATGGATATGTTGCAGGAGCAAGGAAGACAAAACAAGTGTACAAGCAAAATCCAAACCTTCTGTTGCTGAAAGCCACAGAGACTTTTAAGGATTTTTGTTACTGCAACACATTCTAGTCTATCTTGAATAATAATCGGGATCTAATCTTTTGTGAGAATTAAATCATGGTATTTCCCCTACATAATTTATGCTCATTCTTAGTTATTATTTAATCCATGGGAAGATCAAAGACAGGAACAGTAATGTAGTGGGATGATCATACTGGTTCTGTCTATATCTTTAGCAGGAAAGTCTAGGGAAAGAATTTTAGACCATCGGCATCAAAATCATGAATTTTGGTGGGAAAAAAAGGAATAGCTGAGAGAGGGTGAAGAAAAACATGAGAAATGCATTTGCTTTAGAAGAGGATGATATCTGAAAAGAGTTGGTGCCTGAGGTCCCACAGAGTCATGTTTAAAACAATAAAAAATAAAACATTATATACCTTGCTCTTACACTTCAATGAACTAAGTTACGTCAACTCTTATCTCATATTCTATGCTTTATTTATACTTACGATACTAAATCTCTTCTAAGACTTTATGATACATGTTCCTTGCTCTTTATAAAACTCAATATATCCAAATATGCTTTTCTCATATAACTAAAACATTTATTACGAATGTCCTTTAAATAGTAGGCTCCCAGTGAATTTGAGTGCTGACAGTCCATCAACCAATTCACAGAGAATCTCGAAGGGCAGGGAAATGGTGAAGGTGTTACTAAGGACGGCCAATTGCAAATCAATCAGAAATGCAAATAAAATAGCTCTTCTACTGCAAGTCAATGTAATTAAATTTGTCCTTATTTGATCTGCACATAACTTTTCAGAAATTTGCCTAATGAATAAGAGACATGTATGCATAAAATTAATTCAAAAGTTTAACATTTGTATGCTCTGCCTCCAGTTTGCAAATTCCTTAAATTAATTTCTAAATTTGCTAAGACGTGCTTTCAGTCAAATGAGAATAGCCATTCTTATACAAAATTGCATGGACATGTTAAACTATTTATGCATTTCCAATTTCTGAAAACTCAGCTATACCAGATCATCTAGCTTCCAACTTGAAATTTCTCAAATCTACCTTTCCTATATTTTCCTGTTCTTCAGTCCTACCTTTCTAATTCCAAACAGAACACTTTTACTAATTCTCAGTCTTCAAATAGCACGTATTCTTTCAAAGCCTATTTATGGAACACCAACCTTGTAGGCATTGGGCTAGGTGTGGAAAAGACAGTGCTGACCAAATAATACTTTCCTAATATTATTTAGGTTTCAATCTAAAACCAACTCTAAATGTCCCCCATTGGATAAAAACTCTCCAATTGTTCCTATGATTTAAATATATATACATATATATTTTAGGTAGTATTATCTGGAATTATTATTTTAGTTTTTCCTTTCTCTTCATTTTTTATGTTCAATCTGTTCCTAAGTATTACTTCCTTCAGCATTTTTATATTTGTTCATTAATTTATGAGAAAAAAAATTTATTGAACACCTATCATGTGTCAAAAACTGTTCTAGGCTGTGGAAATACAAGAATGAAAACCAAAACCAAAAAGCTTACCTAGTATAGGGGAGAGAGATAGACAATGAATAAAAATAAAGTGGTTAGGAAAGCTATGAAAAAAGAAATGCATAAAGAGGATTATTGAGGGTAAAGGCGGGGTGGGTTAACTTTAGCAGTCAAAGAACTTCCTTGCCCGTCATATAATGTAGATTATTCCTGGCGCCTTATCACCTTATGCTCGAATTAGTACAATCTGTGGTCTCCCTGACTTCCTATTTCATTCTCCTACATGTCTTTTTTTAATCCTTCCAGACTACTCATCAGTAGACACTGGGCATAATTATCACATCCAGTTTTTATGTAATGACTTCCAATGGATTCCAAGCCAAACGTATCAATTCTAAAATTTTATCTCATTGTCTTATCCTCCTTAAGTTACCTCAACAACTTCCCACTCCTCCCTGTTGCTGACTCCCAAGTTCTGTCATCTTCTGCCCATGTCTTTGTTCACGTTGACCCCGTCTTAGAATTCTCTACCCTCTTCTTTTCAGTATCTTCCCTTCCCTTCCCTTAAGCTTCAACTCAAGCCTCACTTTCCTCCTGAAGTTTTTCTGTCTAAACTTGTATTTGGAGGGAGTCTTTTTCTCCAAAATTCTATAATATGAAGATTGAAAACCAAAAATTTAGATCTTTATTCTACCTCAACTTACATCACTCAATTATTGCGTGTCTGTCTCGAGTCCTGCTTCTGCTGGTAGGACTCCAGCTGGGTACTGAAAAACAGCAGTGTTCCTCACATGGTATCTTTGTCCCCTGAGAACAGGCATAAAGTTTTCTCATGCTTTTTTTTTTATTATTATTATGTCATGTTAATCACCATACATTACATCATTAGTTTTTGATGTAGTGTTCCATGATTCATTGTTTGCATATAACACCCAGTGGTCCACGCAGAACGTGCCCTCTTTAATACCCATCACCAGGCTAACCCAGCCCCCAGCCCCCTCCCCTCTAGAACCCTCAGTTTGTTTCTCATGCTCTTTTAAATACCCCTCATTGTCTGCAACAAGGACTCCATAAAAATCTGTCTATTGACTGTGAATACATTTTTTGTTTGTTTATGTTTTTAAGTCAGAAAACCTGGAGACTTTTTCTTGGGTTTATAGATTGCTGACCTCCTTGTTCTAATTAAAACTTGAAGCCCCACTTGAAATACTCCACCTCTCATAGATTCCATATATCACCATCTCTCTCCAGCGAATAATTTGGTCTACTACATCAGAAGATTTTGCTAAATAATGAAGTTACAAAAATGTAACCCCAGAGAATATTTACATTATTTACATTATTTTTTTCTATTCACTTTTGGAACTTCCTTTAATCCTGCAGTGCCTTCTAGAATACATAGTTAGTTTTAAATTATAACACATTATATAAGTTGTACCAAAATCCACCCGTGATCTTCCAATGCCAAAGATCCTAAAGTAAATTTGTTTTTTGAAAACTTTGAAAATTGTGGTGATATTTTGTCATCCTTGATACTCAGTCTACTTGTTCTTGACACCCCATGTGGTAAAACTGTGGGCAAATATCTGCCTCCCTCCCTTCACTTTGTGAGAAAGATGAAAGCAAGCCAATCTTCATGTAATCCAGCTTCCTGTAACCACAGAGACCAAAGAATCTGAACATTAAAGTGCCCTCTAACTGGATACAGATGCCATGTTTTATGTAGCTAATCTGCCCACGAGTGATCCCTCTTTGCCTAATTTTCAAGATGCGCATGAATAGAAAGTTGTATTATTTTTATTGTTTTCTATGCTCTTGGCTACTTCATTCTAATACTATCACGTGTAAGATGGTTCATACAAATAAAAGGTTTCAGTCCTTTGAGGACTTTGCCTGGGAAGACAGTGCATGCTTCTTTTCCAAGTTCACTGCCACAGCTTCAGAATCTCTCCTTCTTTCAGGATACCATACACAGAAAGAGAGAAAAAGCTGATCCTCTGTCCTACTTACATTAAATCCTTCCAGGTATGATTAAATAAAAGTCTGTTCTTTTGTATATCAGTATAATTGTACCCAACTTAATTTTATTGCTAGATTAACATTTGAATTATTTTAAAAATGGGGAAAATACAAGTACTTATAAAGCATGTCTTTATTATTGCAAATCTTGTTCATTCTAATTCTATGTTGAATGCTCTAGTAAAAAGAACGTGAGTGACACTATCCCAATTATGTCTTACCAGCATCTAGTACTTTGCCTGGAACATCACAACTCCTTGAAAGGTAAGTGTCAAATGAGTAAGTGAATAAATGGGAATTAGTTTGTTTGAATTTAATATTTCTATATATGGTCTTTCAGACTGTTTTTTCAGATATATACCAATATGTAATCATTAATGATGATACTTGAAATTGGGGGAATATTTTGAAGCATTTTACCACTAGCAAATTTTAAATAAATCATGAGTTTTCAGGTATCATAAGTACATTTCAGAACACGAGGCTATGCCTAGGTTAAAACTAAAAGTAGGAAATGTGATCAAGCCATAAAATAAAGAGTTGTCTTAATGCCCATATCAACTGAGCAATTAGATTTTTTTATCAATCACATGAAGGTGAAATCTTTTACTTAGTATAATCTTATGCACATTAAAATAATTATCCTGACTTGGTCAAACTGAATTAATTCCTGTTTTCTGTATATACTTGCTACTACTCTGCTCATGTGGCTTTGCCTAGGATTCCCTTACCCCATTTTTCCAGACGTAAACTCTATCTATCCCTTACTAATAATTTGAATGACACCTCTTCCATGAAGGCTTTCTGTAAATCTCACCTGAAAGAATTATTTTCTTCCTAAAATTTTAGCTATTTGGTTATGATACTTGGCATAATGACTATTAATTTAAAATGTGTAAAGCCTGTTTAAATCTCTAATTCAACATTTACCGACTATGAGGGCAAGAGCAGGTCACCGTACCTTTATTTTTTTTTTAGATTTATTCATTTATTTGAGAGAGAGAGTGAGCGCCATGTCAGGCAGGCAAGCAGGGCTCGTGCCCTCGGGAGCAAGGGGAGGGGCAGAGAAGGAGGGGCAGAGGGAAGCCTCAAGCCCACTCGAGGCTGAGTAGAGATTTGGTGGTAGGGTTCCATCCTAGGACCCCAAGATCATCACCTGAGCCAAAACCAAGAGCCAGATGCTCAAATGACTGAGCTACGCAGGCGCTCCATGGTCACTGTACCTTTATGTACCTCATTATACTGATCTGATAAAGAGGAATATTAGTACTTATAGCAGTACTTATTACATTATTTCATTTTATGGGCTCACAGGAAAACAACATTTCCCAACTTCTCTTGGATTTGCATTCAGGTCACGTGACTGGTTCCGATCAAGAAAATGTGAACATTTGTGTTGAATTAGAGGGAGGGAGTTATTAGCTGCCGTGCCACTTTGGCTGTATCCTATCCCTTCCTCAGTAGCCATGTGTTGGGATGGAGGAGTTAGGACTGAAGTTTATAACTGATAACCATGATCAAAATTTTTAATCTCTTTGATCTGTGCTTGAAAAAGAGCCCTTGTTGACCCACGTGGCACTTTTCATGAATGAGAAATAAACTTTTGAATATGTCACTGGAATCGTAGGGTTAATTTATAATCATGAGTAGCTTATCTCATCCCGACAACTATACTTTCCTATCTCACAGAGTTGAGGTTAGGATGCAGTGAAGAAGAGCACATTTTGAATGTATACAATATGCCAAGTATTATGCTAATTTTTTCACCTATATGAACCAATGTAATAATACATTGAAATTATTTTGGAAATTATAAATATTAATTGTATAAAAGGATTAGTGATTTGTTTCTGCACATGTCTTCTCATTTTACTGATATGTAAGTTCTTAATTGAAATTGAAATATAATTTAACAGAGGCAGTATTGCATAATATTTAAGAATGTGGCTTTTAGATTCAAATCGTATTCATGCCACTTACTAGCTGTGTGACTTTGTACAAGTTACTTAAATGTCTCTGTGTCATGTTTACTCATCTGTAAGCTAGGGTGAATAATACTACCCACCCCAGTGAAATTTTTTTGTGAAGCATAAGTGATTTAATATATATAAAGTGCTTGGAAAACTATCTGTCATTAGCAGAGTTCAAAAAATGTTTGACATTATTTTCTACATGTTCTTCCCGGAATTCAGCAGTATTTTGGCAAAGTGAATAGATGATAAGCTTAAATGTTATCTTATTTCTGTTGTAATATATTTTCTTAGATTATTATATAACTTTACATGTCTGTAGTCAAGTTTCCTATAATTTCTTTTCCACAATATTTTGTATCCTACGCTTTAAACTTAAGTTTTAATATTTTCCCTTTAAAAAAAAAACAGTGATGTCTGGGTGGCTCAGCCGGTTACGTGTCTGCCTTTGGCTCAGGTCATGATCTCGGGGTCCTGGGATCAAGCCCCGTGTTGGCCTCCTTGCTCAGTGGAGAGTCTGCTTCTCTCTTCGCCTCTGCCGCTCCCCCTTGCTCATGCACTCTCTCTCTCATAAATAAATAAAAATAAAAAAATAAAAATAAACATAAATAAAAAATTAAAAAAACATTTTTTGTGCCATCTGGATGTATACATGATATGGAATCTGGTTGACCATAAAGATACACATGTATCTGCTGAGATGGTAGATAGACATGACTGCTCTCAGACATCTATTTACATGAAATGATTTGAATGAGACAGAGTTTGAGGGCAATGGGGGTGGGCAGTGTGGTGTCCTTTTCTCAGAACGGTACTACAATGTAAATAAATCCTAGCCCTGTGGAGACGGACAAGAGGCATACACTGAAGGAGATGCTTTCATGAGGGACATTTCTGTCCCCATGAAACTTACAAATTGAATGAGAGACACATGCAATCAACAAGTAAATGCATCATTGTGAATGCAAAAAGTATTAAAAGAAAATGAATATGATTCTTTGACAGATAATATAATAAGAATAATTACTTTACTTTGGGAGGTCAGGGAAAGCCTGTCTGAGGAAGAGTGATTTAAACTGAGACCTGGAAATGAGAGGAAGCCAGCCATGAAGAGCCTGGGAAAGAGCATTCTAGGCAAAGAGAAGACTATCTGCAAAGTTCCAATGGTGATCCACGTGCAGGATGGTAGATATAAGAGGAACAGTGGCGTTAGTCAGGCTGAATCACAAAGAACATTGCAGTTTATGGAAAGGAGTTGATTTTTTTTTTTTCTAAATGCAATGAGAAGACATTGACATAGATAGGAGTTGATTTTGTTTAAAATAGATTACACTGGCTGTTTATTTAAAGAGTTGGAAAGCTGGAAGACATGTTTGAAAGCTGTTGCCATAAGCCAGAGGCTTGGACCAGGATTGTGACAATAAATAGAGAGAGAAGTTCCTACACTGGAAAATTCATACATTAGTAAAGTCAACAGGATTTAGTGATGGATTTGATATGGAGGACAAAAAGACTAAAGAGGGAAAAGAGACACCCAGGGTGATTTCCAGGCATTGTAAAACTAGACATTGTGCCCCTTGGTGGATGGCATAACCATGTGCAGAGATGAACAAGACAGGGAGAGGCATAGCAATGTGCAGAAAAGATACTCTGTGTAGAGTCCAGCTTCTTTCAAATGTCTGCCTCTTCATGCATTCATACTGGAGCTTAAGCAGCATCACTTCCTGAACTGTAGCTAATTTGGGAGCAGGGAAACACACCTAGAAAATTGCAGTAACGCAAATGTTTACTTTTCTCCCCCTTCCACTTGTTCCAGCCTGTACTCTGTCTGTAAGGATTAGAAAAATAAAGGCCTGAGGGAGGGGATACAGGAACATGAGTAGAAAGTAGTAGAAAATTAGTAGCAGAAAAATAAATATGAAAGAAAATGTTAAAGGTTGGTTTATTTTTAAAAATTTATATTGATGAATAAAACACTGAGGCTCAAGTTTTCATATACTTCATCAAGCCTTATTCTCTCCAAAAATATTTCTAAAAATAGAAATATCAGTGTCCTACTGAGCTGAAACAGTATGTTTTTCCAGCCTTTCATGTCCAATAGTTTAGGCAATTCCATTATTTCATGGAATTAAACGTTTCTTCATTAATGAATGAAGAAAATAAAGGCAAATGGGAAAATTGTTCTTGTCAAATAGTTAATTCAACTGCTATTCTATAGATCCAGGTTTCAAAGGTATATAAGTGATACTTATATTTAATTGACCTATTACTTAATTGAATTAAATTTTCAGCAAATAGCACAGTTTGGACTGAATGTTACAAAGCAAATGCAAATGTAAAGTATTAGGAAAAGCCTTCAGTTTGGGGAGTTAGGAATGGGGTTTGTGAATTCAGCAGTTTTCATCTCTTTGGATTTTTTTCATATCTATAAGATAAGGATAACATAACCCTCATCTAAGAGTTGTTGTAAGAACTAAAACAGATAATGTACATAAAATGCAAGTACAGTTGGGCTGCCTGGGCGGCTCAGCTGGTTGAGCCTCAGACTCTTGGTTTTGACTCAGTTCATGATCTCATGGGACCTGGGATCCAGCAGAGATGGGCTCCGCGCTCAGGAGGGAGTCTGCCTGAAGATTCTTTCCCTTTGCCCCTCTGGCTATGCACATGCTCATGCGGGTGCTCTCTCTCAAGTAAATAAATAAATCTTTAAAAACAATATAAGTGCAATATTAGGCATCATTGGTTACTCTGAAAATACATTATGTATAAGGAAACAAAAGCATATATAGATATATAAATAGCGCAAACAAGCTATAATAAATTATATAATGGAAGCTCAAGCATGTGTTATCATTATTGAGCCAACAGATATTTATTGAGCACAATTACATGAAAGCTACAGTTCTGGATGCTGAGAATAGACAAGTGAACAAAAAAAGTATGTTGTGGATTATATTCTAGCCGGGGAAAACTAATGACAAACAGATACCTATGCAATATGCAGGTAGTGAAATGAGAATAATGCAGAAAGAGGGATAGAGAGGAAACAGAGGGGTTAGCTAAGCCCTCTCTGATCAGGGAGTGGCATTTGCACAGAGACTAAAGGAAATGAGAGGCAAACACATTGGGGTAAACCTTCTCAGACAAGGGAAGAGCAGGGGCCAAGTTCTGAAGCAGGAGAATGCTCCATGTGTTCCAGAATTTCCAAGCAGGGCAACGTGGCTGTAGCAGAATGATTGGGAAGAGATGAGGTGAGAACAAGAAATGAGTAGGAGATGACATCGGGGAGTTGGCGGAGGGCCAGACCATGGGAGATTTCCAGACCATGTTGCAGATTTGGACTTTATTCTGAGGTAGATGCAAAACCCCTAGTGGGTTGAGGCAGAAGAGTACCATGATCTAACTAACTGATGTTTTAAATATATCCCTCAGACGGCTGGGGGATGGGCAATGAAGGAAGTAGGAAGATCGCAGGAAAGCAGAATCACTGGTTCAGGCAAGCAATGACAATTGTTTTGAAAAGGGTGAAGGTGGTGAAAAGTTGTTGAAATTTGGGTATCTTTTGAAAGTAAAGCCAACCAGTTTTCTGATGACATTTTTGAATTCAAGAGAGAATACAAGGACAAATGGAGGGTGGGAGGATGGACAAACTTACCTGAGTGATTTTGCTGTAAAGAGGGACAGAAAATTATGGTAGTAGCTAGAAGGGGTCGTGTGGTAAATAAAGGCTCTTTCTTAATATGGGAGATAGTGTAACTGTTTATGCGGATTAAAATTATCCAGTAAGAGAGAGAAAATGACAATGCCTGAGAGAGAGGACCAGTTGCAGGAGTAATAGCCTAGCCTAAGTTAGAAAAATGAAATCCCATGCACAAAGGGAAGGCTTATTCACAGAGGGAGGCACCATTAGTTCACCATTGCCAGAGGCAGGAAGGCTGGTTATGAGTACAGATTCGAGTACATTGGTAAATTCAGTAGAAAGAGCATGTAGAAATTTTCTTCTCGTTGATCGTATTTTCTCAATGACTTAAGAATCAAGGAAATTAAATGAGAGAAGGAAAGGGATTATTGGAGTTTTATGAGAGAGACAGTGTGAAATCTTTACCTAAGAGAGTGATTAACCAAGGAAATGTGGTCGACCTGGTTGTAACTTGAAGCAAGTGTTGAGGACAGTTTAAAATTACACTGATCAGCATGGCTGTCTGCTTTCTTCTAGCCAGGTTCAGCTGCTTGGGGTGGGACAGGACAAGTCAGAAAATGGAGTTTAAACAGGGCTGGGATTTTCACAAGTAATTGCAATGAAGAGATATTAATTCAAAATGAAGAAATCAGAGCTGATTTCTTGGCAGGAAATGGATCTGACATGGATACTGGGTTTGTATAGACCTTGAGTAGCCAGAATGTTTGAGCAGTTTCTCCAAATAGAAGGAAATTATGAAAAAAACACATCTTAAGGAGATAAAGAATCACAGATTGTCAAATAGCGGGATCTAATTGACCCCGTCTATTGTATGGAAATATATTTTAATGGAGTGGACTGGGATGCGTGGTGATAAGGAGGGAGGGGAGGAAAAAGGTGTACTGATTGAAAAGGAATGAATTTTGGTGACATTTAACTGTTGTCTTTTGTAACACATGAAAAAATTGTAAACTTTTGATTTGATAGAAAATCCTATTGGCTGTACCCCTGACGTACATATTAGTCAAACAATTTTTCTGGGTTTGAAAAACTTGCACTAAATTCAAGAAGTAATTTAAGATTGAAAAAATCCTTTCTCAGTTTGGGCAAGATTTCAATTTTTAGAGTGCCCTGAAGAAAACTAATCAATAGAAAATGATATTCATTAGGCAAGTATGTGACCAAAGATGCATTCTAGTAGGTTTAATTTTCTTCTACTTCTTTTTTTTTTTTTTTGAAAATAAATGCTTTTTGTACTTTCTCTATTTGACATTGTGGAGGACAGGAATACTACTGCCTTATGCCTTACAGGAACCTAAAGCCATATTGTTATTCATTTCTTCCTATCCTACCTCTCTACCCTCACCCTATCCCATTAAAGAAATCAAAGGAATAAAGAAAGCAGGAACTTTGTTGAATTTCTATTCCTAAATGATTCAACAAAGGACAAATCCATTTATGATTTTATCTGTTGGAATGTATATTCCCCTTAAAAATGAATAACACTCCCAACCACAGAGGATGAGATGCCCTGAATTGCACTTGATGTCCTTTCACTCTTTCTTCATTCTAAAAATCTTATACCTTTGTGTAATTAAAGCAGCATAATCAATAACCCATGAATAAGCCACCAGTAATAGCTTCATTTTGACTTCCTTTGTTTGACATTTTTTTTCTATTGGGTGCATATAGTGCATAATTTCTTTGTCATGAAGTTGTGAGAAAAAAAAATTTAAACTGTATCCTTTTATAAATAATTTTCTCTAAAATTTTCTTCTAAACAATGAGTGGAATGAATGTTCTGACTAAAGCAGAACAAGAATGGCATGACTAAAGAATTATTGCCCAAATGTCCTAGTATTGCCACTGTGATGTCATAGTAATAAACAACTCATATGGACTCTATGTTTAGTATTTAAATGTGTGTCTTTTTTATTTGTTAAGAGAAATCTAAGATATACAGTATGTATACCATGCATGAGGCACTATGTTGAACATTTAAATTGTTTTCTTATTTACTTCATAGAACATCAATATGAGGTGTTGCTATCTCAGTGTTATCTATGAAAAAATTCAACCTCAGAGAAACAAAGTATTTTTTCAATATTGCATAGATCCTTAAGCAAATAATTAGATACATAGATACATAAAATAATGCCGACATGAGCTATAGCCAATCCAAAATTTAGGGAGAAAATTTCAAAGAAAAATAAATGATTCCATATATTGAAATTATATATCATAAACAGTGACTATATATTTGCTGTTTACTTATAGAGTATGCTATGAAGTGACTTTCAGCATCAAACACTCAACTACCTGAACTTTAAAAATGGAACCATTGGGGAGGGTATGTGCTATGGTGAGCGCTGTGAATTGTGCAAGACTATTGAATCACAGATGTGTACCTCTGAAACAAATAATACAATATATGTTAAGAAAAAAAAAAGAAGAAGATAGCAGTAGGGGAAGAATGAAGGGGAGTAAGTCAGAGGGGGAGACGAACCATGAGAGACAATGGACTCTGAAAAACCAACTGAGGGTTCTAGAGGGGAGGGGGGTGGGGGGATGGGTTAGCCTGGTGGTGGGTATTAAAGAGGGCACGTATTGAATGGAGCACTGGGTGTTATACGCAAACAATGAATCATGGAACACTACATCAGAAACTAATGATGTAATGTATGGTGATTAACATAACAATAAATTTAAAAAAATAATAATAAAAAAATGGAAGTTTATAATGGTCCTTTATAAATGGAAGAGTCTATCACCCTCTGATGTTTGTATGATGATTTTGATTTGTGAATCTATCTTGATTGAGTAAAAGAAAATTATGAAATGAAAAGCTTGTCTTCCAGATGTTTGCATTCTATATAGAGGTAGCAAAAGGAGGCACCAGGGAAGGAGGTTGGAGTAGAGTAGGGATAGGGTAAGTGAGGGAAAGCAATCTGTGGGAGGGAAGGCAATAGTTAGCTGTGTATAGCATGACTAGAAATCCTTCTTGAAGAATTTGGTGATTTGGGACCCTACAGTGGATTATCACTTGGATTATTGGCAAGAATTCCTGTCAGAGGAGAACCAACAGTCCTAGGATTATAGCTATGAGGTTCCAGAAACACTGGGATTCTAATACTGACTTGCAAGAAGTCATTATCATCAACTGTATTGATTCTGTGACACCAGGACTCCCAAGAAGTCCACAAATTCTTAGGAATGAGGGGTGTGGGTGGAGAGAGGAGGCTATTGTGACTGAATTCCGTTAGACCTTTTGTTATTAAGCTAGATTTTAAGATTGTTTGATTTAATTACCCTCACACAGTTTAGAGAGGAAATGAGGAATTAATTGTACTGAAGAATGTTTTTGACCTAGAAGTCATCGTACTTTTGAAAATTTTAATATCCACTTTCATTTTTTAATTTACCTTATATTCCTTGAGTTTGCTTTGTTATTCTTTTTAAAGCTCTTGAGACGTATGATTGGTTTATGCTTTGTTTAATAATGAATATATCCATGACTGAGATGTTTTCTCTGAGAAATACTTTGTTCCTGTTCCATAGTTTTTTAACTTTTTAATTGTAGGACTGTTTAAACATATACAGAAGTAGAACAGTGTAGTGAAGTCCCATGTATACCTATTACCCAGCTTCACTGTATCAACAGATGGCTGGTCTTCTTTCACTTATAGATCTCCAGCGAGATCTTCCGCTATTGGAAGTTTTGAAGTAAATCTTAGATATCTTAGACATCATATCATTTCATCCATCCAGATATAAAATTATTCGTATGTATATATGTAACCTGATATGTCTTTTAGGTACAGACCTCTCTCCCCCCTTTTATGAAAGAAACCTGACTTTTTTATTCTATTATTCTATAGTTTCCCAGGTCTAGGTTTTGTTGGATATCATTTATCATGTGTTCTCTGTCTCACATCTTCCCTGTAAATTGGGCCTTATTAGAGCAGATTTCATCTCATTCAAAGGTGGAGTTATGTATTTCCATCGAGAGACACATAGTGTCTATTGTCTCTTTGTCATATTAGCAGTTGTTGTTGATCATTGCCTAGATTGTTCACATTAGGTGTACGTTAGGGGTTGCAGAATGGTGATTTGCACTTTTTTCATTTCTTCTTCATTTATTAGCTGCAAAGTTTCCATAAAGACTAATTTCAATTCATCAGGTATTTTGTTCTGAGGTATAGTTCCTCTGGGAAGAGCGGAATGACTTATTTTCTTTTTTTACATTTTTTAAAATATTAAGTCAGTTCCCTAGTACCTTCATAGGTCTCCAGGGGTTTTTTTTGTTTTGTTTTGTTGTGTTTTGTTGTGTTTTTGGCTTGGCAGAGGGTAGTGGGGAAGGCATTCATCCTTACGAATTCATGGATTTAAACATATTTGATTTTTTTTGATTCTTATTGTTGTTCAAAATGTTCATTTTTGTTCAGTGGAAATCTCATTTTGTTCCCGATTCATTATGACATGAATCCAGTATATTTTGAGAGCTTTCTTACTTTCTGTTATGACAAATGTTCTGGGCTCATATTGTACATTTCCTGACCCAAGCCTAAAATAAATTTCTTCAGTGAGTCCTGGTTCCTTTCAGTAAAAAGTGACATCCAGAGACCATAATCATAGTGCTAGGATCATAGTTCATAAGTGTGTTTGTTTGTTTTTTTGACAGAGACAGAGATAGCAAGAGAGGGAACACAAGCAGGGGGAGTGGGAGAGGGAAAGCAGGCTTCCCGCCGATCAGGGAGCCTAATGTGGGACTCGATCCCAGGACCCTGGGACCATGACCTGAGCTGAAGGCAGACGCTTAACGACTGAGCCACCCAGGTGCCCATTCATAAGTTTTAAAAGAAACTTCTTGTCATTTATTTTCTAAATAGTCTATAATTACAACTTCAATTTCTTCTTTGACCTAAGAGGTGTATTTACAAATTTTCTGAGAAGTCAAATGTTTGGGTTTTTTTTTTTTTTTTTTTTGGATCATCTATTTTCCTTTTTTGTTGTTGTTATTGTTTTCTTGATCACGGAAAACTATCTGTACAAACTTTGCTGTCAACGCATCAGCTATTCATATTTAGTTTTCTGTGACAATATAATATTTGAAAATATTTCATCTGCTTTGAAGAGAAATTATTATATCTGCTATAGGATGCTTAAGTTTCTTATATATCACTTAAACCAATTTATATCTATATTATTAGATTCTGATACTTTGCAATTTGTCACTCTGGAGAACTGTGTGTTAAGTAAGACCCTAAAATAAAAGGAACTTAAATAAGTAGAAAGTTTCTTTCTCTCTTTTGTAATAGTCTAAGCATAAGCAATCCAGGCCTAATATCGAGGTCCTTCCATCCCACTGTTTTGCCATTTCTGGGAGGTTGTTCTCATCCACGTGGAAGATGGCTCATCACCTTGCTCACATCCCAGCCAGATGAAAACGAAGGAGGGCAAAGAGGATATGCCTCTTCCCACTAAGGGTATGGCTAAGAAGTTACATATATAAGTTACATTCGACTCATGTCCTTTGGACCAGAACTTGGTACATGGCCACGCTGTGATTCAACAGAGGCTGAAAAGGGAATGATTATTTTACTTTTAGAGTTATTATATTTATTGTTAAAGTACTCTTGATACAGATGAGGATGAGAAATAATGATGAGTTGAGGATGTCAATTAGCAGTCTCTGATACAGCCTAAGAGATACTTTATCTGTGAAATTACATTGGAGATTTTAACATTGTCTGCCCAGTTTTAAAATGTGGTTAACTTACTTGTTAATGTAGTGTGAGTTCCGAGGACTGCATTAGGCCAATCAGTCTAATTAGGTTGCATGCCCACTGGGCATGGATTGTGAGTGCTTTCCTAAGTTTTTTTTTAAGGCTTGTGCATTTTTTTATCCTAATAAATTTCCTCACACTAAATTCCAAAAAGTGGTGTGCAAATCACCACTTAAATATTATAAAAATAATAATTAAGGAGAACAAAGCTAATTTCCTTGTTTAATTTTGGCTATGAGAACATGTTTCCCTTTGATCCAGGTATACGTCTTATTCCTAATTAGGTAAATTTTCTTCTGTTATATCTGGAAACATTTATTCTGTCCTACATGTACAGTTCTATTCTTCAGGCTCACTCATTTCTCTAAGGTCTGGATCTGTTTAGTCTGGATTACAAACATGTAAGTATATAATTACAAAGTACATAATTCCTATATTAGTGAAAGGGTTCAGGCTGGATGATTTCTATGGCTAGGAAGGAGTCCCTAAATTTTGGTAGAAGCTTGGCCTGATGACCTCAAAGTTTCTTCTCAACTCTAGGATTCCTTGATACTGTAAAATGTTATAAGATACTGAGTTTATTTTCTCATTTGTGCTCTTCATATGGATCTTACAAACCTGCAGGGTATTCTCAAGGAAGTTAAAAGTGCGATGACCAAAGTAAAATACAGGCATATTATTTGCAGGGAAATGTTTGCCTATATAGATCTTTCCATCTTGAATGAGTTTTCTCCTGACTGAAGTTCTTAGGAGTCCCTTGAATCTTCACAGGCAGAGTGTTCTAGAGTCACTGTTCTTTCTCTTTCCCCAGGTGATAGTTCATGAACCCATGATTGTGTGTTCCTTTTTGCTAGGAGATTTCAATCAGGTATTTATGTATTCATATTTGGTTGAATACTTGCCATGTGCCAGACTGTGTTGTAAAACAAAAATGGAAGACTTGGCTGTGCCCTCATGAATCTTCTAGTCTTAATATGACAATAAGGGTATATAGTTAGAAAATTTCTCTTGAAAAATAGTCTATCTCTGAATATATATATATATATATATATATATATATATAACAAATAGCTGTAGACAGTAGAAAAAGGTTCATTCTGATAAAGTTTTAAAAGTTAGCTGTCAATGAAGCATAAAAGTTATGTTTACATAGACCAGTGTTATATTAGTTCAGTCTATTCAAGGAGTGGAAACTCCTAAGGGTATCTTGAGTTACTGATTAAACAGCTGAACAACTATTAAATCAGTCTACCAAACTTTGGATGGAAATAATACAGAATAAATTTTTAAAATTTTCTATATACACATAGAATTATAGAATCCTACAGGGATCCAGTAGCCTGACATCTGTATAATGTGTATGTGTGTCACTACATTTTGCCCTTCCCTGTTTTGAAAAAAACTATGTCACAGTCCTAAAGCACTTTCATAACGTTAGAGACCAGTTTTCAAATTGAGTGCAAGTAGTAGTTCCACAAATCTTGTGTTTTTACTTTTATAATATTTAAGTGGTGATTTGCATACCACTTTTTGAAATTTAGTGTGAAGAAATTTATTGAGATAAAAAATGCACAAGCCTTAAAGAAAAACTTAGGAAAGCACTCACAATCCATGCCCAGTGGGCATGCAACCTAATTAGACTGACTGGCCTAATGCAGTCCTCAGAACTCACAGTACATTAACAAGTCAGTTAACCACATTTTAAAACTGGGCCGACAATGTTAAAATCTCATGGGCTTCATTATGCTTTAGTGTAAACTGGGCATCTCTAAAATTGCAAAAGACTTGAGAAAATAAAGAGTACCGGCGACAACGTTTATACTGTAATGCTGATCCAGATACCTGCCAAAGGGTATCTCTCCATTACACTTGTTTGTATCAAGCTCCCCATCAGCTTCAGCCAAATGTTTTTGTAGCCACTTGTTGGTGGTAGTTCTGCTTGATGGACTGTGACTTAAGATCATCTATCTCACGTACCTCACTAAGCCAGGTCAATTTTTAAATGGAAAAATCCCAAGAAAAATCAGACACTTTCAGCACAAGCTGGGAATATAGTGTTTGTACCATATCTGACCCACATGCACGTGTCTGCCACACCAAACAGGAAACATTATAGTAAGATGGAGAAATGTATCAGCTAGCACTGAGTCCTGGGTCAAGAACTGTCTGAACAAGTCTACCTTGAAGAGGACATAGCGGCAGGGTGACCCTCCTATCCCCCTCTCAGTCTTTAGGCAGAATGAGAGCCTTAGACAAACTCCTAAGGCACTCTTAACTCCTATGTGCCATGGAAAGGACCTGGAAGATACCACATACCCTCACGGTGGGGTTGATGTGGGGATGTAGAGGTAGTTGGGAGGGAGTCCAGCTGTGGTACCTGCCAGAAGCTCCACAGAGACCTGGCTGGGACTGAGTGTACTGTGGCCAGCTTGGCCAACTACAGTAGCCGGCAGCCACGCCCAAGACCTCTTGGCACCAAGGAGTGAAGGTAAGTTGAGTCAGGAGAGGAGAATCTCTAGTCCTCATCAAACCAAAGAGGATACAGGAAATACCCCAACCACAGACTTTAGCATAGTGCGACAGCCACTGTAAGGACCTGTATGTAGAGCTGTCCCTCCCCTCCTGTCAATCACAGTTGAGTACATAACCCTCCCTATCTTGCAACTTCAGATTATCTTGGATATATCTGGGACAAAGATAGGAAATCTAAATGATGGAGAATTTACTTGAATAAGACTCTCACTTAAAGAAAAAGTTAAAATTATTGGATTAATATTAATTACTGGTTTAAACCAAATTATATTTTCCTTGCTCCCCAAAATTGGTGAGAGCAAGTAGGAAGATGGTTTTAAAGAAAGATATCATCAGTTATTGGAAGTAAACTATATTTTCTGTGGATGTAGATTAGGACTCATTTGCAAACATCTACACTGATTGAATGCACTATTAAAGTAGTCATGTCTTTGTTACCAATGGCCATGGCAGAGCTTGTCCATGTTAGGACAGTCAGGAGTCAAACATAAAATCAAACTATCAAGTCTGGAGGGGGTCAGGAAACCCTACTATGTTAGAAAATTGGAAAGAGCTGAATGATATATTAAATATCCAGGCATATCTGAGGCAGGTTACCAAATCACAAAATCTTCATCGATTAATTGTAAGGACAGTAATTTCTTTCTGTTTTGTTATTGCTGTATCTCCAGAACCTATAATATAACCTGGACTACAATAAATGCTCAGTAAGTATTTATTGACTGACTGACTGACTGAATGAATGGATGAATGGATGGATAAAAAATAAAATACGGATGTTGAAGTTAGAAACACAAGGGATCAAAATTGAGAATTAAAGGAATATACTTGGGGTGCCTGGGTGGCTCAGTTGGTTAAGTGTCCAACTCTTGAACACTGCTCATGCTCTCTCTCTCTCAAATAAATAAATAAAATCTTAAAAAAAGAGTATAGGGATCTCCTTCTTTGTGACACAATCCAGGAGAAAATTTTTCTCTTTGACCTCATTGCTTTAACTAGTGGTTGATTAACCTAGAGATAGTTTCCAACAGAACAGAAAAATGCTGTAGAATATAACAGATTGTTCTTGTGAAGTTAAAGACACAGGATTTCAAAACATTGTTATACATGTTATCTTATTTGTAATTCTCTCTACTTAAAAACATACTTTTATAAAAAAATTTAAAAACTGATGAAAGTACAGAAATAATAGAAGTTTATAGTGACACTGGAAACTGCATTTACAGTCAAACTAGTTCCAAAATCTTATAAAAAATTCTGCTAACTACAAGCTTAGTGAAGCTGAATTAGGGAACAATGCATGACTAAGTTCTCTTTGCCTTCGCAAACAAAATAGGTTCCCAATAAATGTCCCCTCTAACAGATACATAGAGTTTATATGTATCAGAAAATGTCCCAGAATTTTTAATACATATAGTGTAATATTTGTTTCAGGAGTATAATTTAGTGATTCGTCACTTACATATAACGCCAGTGCTCGTCACAACTATGGTCCTTAATTTCCATCACCGATTTAGTCCATCCCTCCCCCCACTTCAGGAAGCCTATTTGTTCTCTATAGTTGAGTCTGTTTTATGGTTTGCCTCTCTCTTTTTCCCCAATGTTCATCTATTTCATTTCTTAAATTCCACGTGCTTTATATTTGTAAGAAAAACAATCGAGTCATTTTTTTAGAAAAAAAAAATCCTTAAGGTTTATATACCACACTGCAAATATAAATGATTAGCACCATTCTCATAAAACATAAAAGAGACATAATCACCACAAGTTAAGCACTAATCAGCACCCTCTTCTTCCATGCTGTAGGAAAGAGAGAAATACACTGTGAACAAAACGAGTTCTCTTTCCACCCCAGTGGTGAGTAGTCCACCGTTGGCTGAGTGTCCTGAATTTGGATATTACTGGAGAACACAAGTATTCCCTCTTCCTCACGTCTAGAGAGGAGAGAAGACTTTGCAACATTCTTTGAGAAAGGAGCAGCAACTGCTGATTTCAGTAGTGGGAGCTGACTTATATGAAATCATTTAGTCTCTACAGACAACTCAGTGAGGGGTCTTGGGCCCTGACCACAAGGAAATACTACCTTTCTCCAGCACTGAAATAAATATTTCCTGACAATGTCTACCTCCTCACTTGTTCTTCTCTATTGAAGAAGGAGTAATTTAACTGACTGGTAAGGTGAGGAACTTGGGGCACATTTATTAGGGATAGAGATGTTCTGTTGAAATGTTGACAGTGGATAATTCATCTTTTTCCTCTTCCTTTCTCTCTTTAAATATCTTTAAGTATCTTGGCACAGGATCTGGCACCTGATAAGTATTCAATAAATGTTGGTTGTTTTAACATCGCTCGGCATCAGGGAAATCCAAATCAAAACCTCAATGAGATACCACCTCACACCAGTCAGAATGGCTAAAATGAACAAGTCAGGAAACGACAGATGTTGGCGGGGATGTGGAGAAAGGGGAACCCTCCCACACTGTTGGTGGGAATGCAAGCTGGTGCAACCCCTCTGGAAAACAGTATGGAGGTTCCTCAAACAATTGAAAATAGAGCTACCATACGATCCAGCAATTGCACTACTGGGTATTTACCACAAAGATACAAATGTAGGGATCCGAAGGGGCACATGCACCCCAATGTTTATAGCAGCAATGTCCACAATAGCCAAACTGTGGAAAGAGCCAAGATGTCCATCGACAGATGAATGGATAAAGAAGATGTGGTATATATACACAATGGAATATTATGCAGCCATCAAAAGGAATGAGATCTTGCCATTTGCAACGATGTGGATGGAACTGGAGGGTGTTATGCTGAGTGAAATAAGTCAGTCAGAGAAAGACAAGTATCATAGGACCTCACTGATATGAGGAATTCTTAATCTCAGGAAACAAACTGAGGGTTGCTGGAGTGGTGGGGGGTGGGAGGGATGGGGTGGCTGGGTGATAGACATTGGGTAGGGTATGTGCTATGGTGGGCGCTGTGAATTGTGCAAGACTGTTGAATCACAGATCTGTACTTCTGAAACAAATAATGCAACATATGTTAAGAAAAAAGAAAAAGAAGAAGATAGCAGGAGGGGAAGAATGAAGGGGAGTAAGTCAGAGGGGGAGATGAACCATGAGAGATGATGGACTCTGAAAAACAAACTGAGGGTTCTAGAGGGGAGGAGGGCGGGGGGATGGGTTAGCCTGGTGATGGGTATTAAAGAGGGCACATTCTGCATGGAGCACTGGGTGTTATGCACAAACAATGAATCATGGAACACTACATCAAAAACTAATGATGTAATATATGGTGATTAACATAACAATACAAAATTTTAAAAAATAAATGTTGGTTGTTTTAATTAATATTGTGGTTGTTGCTTTAGAGAAAGAAAGAGAATAGTTTAGGAAGTGAGTAGAAATTTAAAAGCTCAGCCAGGCTTGGCTGAAAGAGTAGGGGAATGACAGAGAGGAGTAGAACCCTGGAGGCAAATGGAAAATGGCAAGAAAAGAGATGTCATGGAGCAGTGTTTGGGATGCTATGGAAGGAACATAAAGGGCTCAAGTGCTACCAACCCCCAAACCCTGGGAATGCAGAATTGGATGAAATGCACATGGAAAGGATATATTTATCCTCTCACTATTCACCCTATTCACTAAGGGCACAAGCGTTGGAAAAATCAAGAGCAACTTCAGCTCAGGAATATATTGAAGGGAAATCTCAAGCTGAGGCCAATGTGAAGACAAGGGAAAGACCCCCTTAACACATAGGATTCCTAGGCTCAAGGAATTCCAGCAGAGGCAGCAGTAACAAATGGCACACACACAAACATGCCTGTAGATTTTTCTGAAGTTGAAGAAATCCAGAAAAAGAACAAAAGATTGACACTGTGGAGAATGTAATGCAATGAACTCTGGAGCATTGGCTCTTTTAAAATGTAGGGCACCCAGCTCTCAAGGGGAAATGGAGATTGTATCCCCAGGCAGCATGCTCACTCCTCAGCATCCAGATGCCAGAATCATGCCAGAATCGTACAGCTCAAAGGAGATATAGAAATGAAAAGAGGTGAAATGCACATAAAGGGGAAGAAGAGAGCTTCAAATAAGGCCTGCAGGCTGGACAGGCCATCACAGCAAATTTACAATTTTTGCAAAATGTAGAAATATATCAACTGTGGGGAACAATGTGACAATTAACCTCTTAATGGAAGCATTCTCATAACCGAATTTAAGTTGATGGTTTAAGGAATTAAAATAAACTGGCCTAGACTACTGGGCATTCTGGCAAGACTGCAGTCAAATTTACTCTATTTTTTTCTGCTACGGTTCAATGCCAGCAATTGCACTGTGACATTACATTATGTATGAGGATGACTGCTGTGGGAAGATTGAAATTATCTTGTCTCTTCTAAATTGTGTGAGTGAGGGCTGCAGCTGAGATCCTTTTACATGTCCTATAGACTCTTTGGATTCTTTGTCTGATAACATGTCATACATGAATGTGACTTGAAATTAGAGTAATTAAATTTTGAAGTTGCCAAAGGGACTACACCTATACCCATAGAAAAAGGACAATCTGCTCCTGAAAGAACCCAGACTGCATGTGACTGAGATCCTTCTTGACAAAAATAAAAAGAGAAATATATTAAATAGGCAAGATTTTGGACTTTTGATTTCCTTGAAGTTTAATTAACTTGAATCAGATTTTGCTTTCAGTCTTTAATTTCTTTCTGAGAATGTAATAATAGGAGGAATTTCATGTTGTTCAAGTGTATGATATACTATAAAGTTATACTGCATTATTGGAGGTACTTTCGCTTTTCTATGGATTTTTTTGTATAGTTTATAATAAGAAATATTTGACAGTGAAGCTGGGCATAGTTTGAGGTTGGAAATTGAATGGGCATTGGGTTTTGGGCCATGAGTACATTGTATCCTGTGAGTTACAGCAATTAACGGTTTATTCGGAGCTTTGTCAGAACTTCCCGAGTACAAAAACTAAACTATTCACTGCAGACCCAGAAGGAGGCCCAAAGGGGCAGTGATGGGGAGTGGGATATCTCTGATACTCTGCTAGTCCTTCCTCTGAAGAGATATAGCCACAAATTTTGCTGACCATAGCCTTGGCTGTTAAACACAAACAATTAAATGAACACGAGGTTTGGGAGTATTGGTGAAGAAAGCTCATTACTTGACTTCTTTCTCCCTTTTTCCTTGGAGAGAGGGCAGTCTGTACATACTCCACACATAGGAGCAGAGGTAAAATATCTGATTGGTGAGGTCCAAGAGAGCTTACCATCTGTTGGCCGCATTTACTGGGAGGCAGGGCCACTGTGTTGAAATGCTGCATTGCTAAGTAATCCGCCGGACACACACACCAATTCTAATCATCCACATATCCTCAAATGCTAAAAGCCTGACCACCTTGCACTCCCCCCAACCTTGTGAATACTAAACCAAAAAGTGCGTGATGGGTCCCGCTTGTCCTTTGCTCTCTCTAATCCAGCATCTCTGCCTCCAGTCCTCTGTTCTCTCTAATCATAGAAAAATGATTAACTAGAATCAGGAGAGAAAGATGGTGAGCTTTTGGTAACTAACAATTTCTACAACAAATATATCCATTTTTGTTGATACATTATTTATATAGCTACTTCAGGGTTCAAAGAACAATTTTTGAAATTCAACCAAAGGGAGATAGGAACCTAAGAAAAAATTAAAAGTTAAGTTTATTAACAAGAGACAACCAAAAAATGGCAGAAATTTTGTAACAAGCCGAACCACAATGACAAAATTATTTTTTTCTGTTTCTGCGTTCACAGGAAAAAAAAATAAAGGCAGTCAATGAATATGGATAAAATTTATAAATGCAGGTCTATATAGATGGATGGTTGGTCTTATGCAGAGAAAAATCTCAAAATGGAGAGAATTTAAAATTTGTTATCTTATAACTTAAATTATTCTACCTCTGGCTTTGACCTGCTAAGTATAAGAAAATCCCACTTTTGCAAAATCTTTCTCCAGTCATTTTACCATCTGCTTTCCTATTTCCAACTCCACACACCTGGCCACAAATAAGTCTGAGAGTCCCCACCCCTGGAAGTATCTCACAAATTGTCAGGAAGAAGATCTAACCTATAGCATCCATACTGTTCCATAGGCACCATATGCTCTATATGATGCTCCACCAACACAGCAGTATCCCTACTACTGGCTTCTGCCACTCTTGGGACTGCTGAGGTTGCTGACCCCCACACAGCTACAGTGGTTATGAGAGTCTTTCCTGTAGCTTTCCTGGGTGCCCAAAGCCTATGAGAGTCCACTCCGAGCCCTCAGTCACAACAATGCTGTGTGTGGTCTGTGGAGAAGCTTGGGAATAGTCCTATTTCCCTCCGAATATTTTTAAACAAATTTTTTTACAGTGGCAAAAATTAATGTTGTCTATGGCACAGAGTATTAGTATTTAGTAAAAGAAGTCTTTCTGTTTTAATTTATAGGTTCTCGAGCTTGAGCTTGGGAAGAAATCATGTATTGACTATGACATTATACTGAGTTCTTTCTCCTCTGATGACTAAAGGCTTTTTGTTGGACATAAGCCATTTGCCTGGTTTCTTCCTCCTTTGGAATGAACTGTTTTCTATACAATTCTTAATCTCCTGTTCACAATTTGACTTCTTTGGAGCCAACTCACCGATTCATCAGGCATGATCACATATGCTTCAAGTTCAGCAATGGATATAGTTTATGTTCTTCTCCAGAAAGCTTCTCAGTCACTAAGAAACTCCAGCAGATCTAGTGTACAATTTATCTAGCCATGCCTAAACCCCAGGAGAGGACAGTAAAAAGGTAATAGCCTAATCTGAGATTTCCACTATGAAGTTTATAAACATATTGAAGTAGAACACAGAAACAGGGACTCAGGAGATAGCAGCTCAATATCTCATAAACCTCTGGCAATATCACACAAAACATGCTATAGACACACGTATAAGGGAATTCAGTTGGCCTACTAGGAGAGCCTTATTGCCCTTTATTTTCTGAGTCAATGGCTATTCCCACAAGCACAGTTGCAGATCCAATCCTAAATTACTGTGACCATAACTTTCAGTTGAACTAATTAACCTTTTGACATGGTGCCACAATTAGCAAAGTTCCAGAAACATTAATCACTTTGATTGGCTACCGTGTATCAGGACATGTTTAACTCTTAAGTTACTTTAGCAGCAAGTTGGTCATGACTCCACCATATTTGTGAAAATAGACTTGAATTTCTTTGGTTGTTCAAGACCTTTCTTTCAAAGCATTTTAAAAATGATTGTCATTCCATGGCACTTTTCTTTAAGTAAAATAACTCTTCTCAAGTTTCTGGGAAATGAAGTTCATGTATAAAATATAACTTCATATCAAAGTAGAATAAACACCTAAGAGCTGCTTTGGGATCTGAGACTAGGTGAAAGTGGGTGGAGGGAGAGGGAAAAAACACCATGGAGATAGAATTAAGTAGAGGTTGGTCCAAAGGGAAAATGGGATCACAAAAAAGAATGAAGGATGAAAATTATTCAAGTAAAATAACAGCTAAGATATAAGAGACTTTGAAACCACCTATTGGTGAAACTCCTCTGGTGGAACTCATAGAATAATGATTAGAGTCCATGGTCACTGGATGACACTGTGAGATTATTAAAAATTAAATATTTCCATATTTCAATGATAAGAAGGCATATGAAGGCAAAAACTGAAAGCAAGTGGTGTCTTCCATCTGGCAATATAGACTAACAGAGGATGACAAGCCTATCAATGAAAGGAAAGGCATTCAAATTTGGAGGGTACTCTCTAAACATAAAAGAAATAAAAAGAGTACAAGTCAAAGGCATAAAAAAGATTTAAAAAGTAAACATACAGAACTAATATATCAAAGAAAATAGAAATGGATACCTCTTACATCTACCAGAATGGCCAAAATAAAAACATAGAAAATACCAAGTAGCTGGATTTGCTATTAAGTGCTAGTGGGAGTATAAATCTGTGCAATTTCTTTGGAGAACTGGTACTATCTTCCAAAGTCAAACATATGTATATCATATAACCTAGTAATTCTACTCCAGGTCACCAAATATCATACACTAGAGTGTGCATAGTAGCACTATTAGTATTAGCCCCCATGGGGGAAATCACCCACACATCATAAGAAGGAAAATAAATAAGTTAATTTTGATAGAATCACAAAACAGAAAAATATACGACAGTAAGATTAAACTTCAACTGCATGCAGCAATGTGGAAAAATGTGAGTGAAAGACACAAGAGTACACACTACACAATTCCAATTACATAGATTACAAAACAAAAGAAACACCTGTCTATGCTGTTAAAAATCAGCATAGTAGTGTCCCTATAGGGGCAGAAGGTAATGACTGGAGGAGGAATGAGGGGAATTCAGGAATGCTGGCATGACTTTCAAACTATAATAAACCTCTTCTCTTCTCACCAAGGGTCATCATCTTTTTGTAGACTATGAAGACAGCATTATAACTGGCTTCTTTCTGTTCTTGACTGCCTATAAACTATTATCCACATCAAAGCCAGAGTGACCTTTTAAAATAAAAATCTAATTGTGTCACTCTTATTTTAAACCCCTCCTGTGGCTTTCCCTCATACTCAGAATAAATTCTGAATGCCCAGGATGGACTGAATAGTCCTGCATGATCTGGTTTCCGCCTACCTCCTCAACTTCACTGTTAATCCTCAAAGCTCATAATGGCCTTCCATCTGCTCCCCAAACATATCTACTTTTCTCCTATCTTTATAATAGTTATTTGTTCTGCCCAGAATGCCCTTCCTCTCTGGATGTTCATATGGTTGGTTCAAATCTTACTTCCTTGGAAAGATCATATCTAATCCATTAATCAAAAGCAACCCCATCTTACCCCATATCACCAGCACATTTTTACCACATAATTTTGTATTATATTTTTCATAGTACTTATCACTATGAATTCTTACTAATTTGTTTTTTTCATATCGATTGTCTGTCTTCATTAGTAGAATATAGAGTCCATAAAAGCTAAGACTCTGGGGGGCAGAGCAAGATGGCAGAGGAGTAGGAGACCTGGATTTCGTCTGGTCTCAGGAATTCAGCTGGATAGGGATCAAACCATTCTGAACACCTACGAACTCAACAGGAGGTTGAAGAAAAGAATAGCAACAACTCTCTGAACAGAAAAGCGACCACTTTCTGGAAGGTAGGATGTGTGGAGAAGTGAATCCGAGGCAATATTCAGGAGGATAGACGGCGGGGGAGGGGCCTCCGTCAGCCGCTTCTGGCAAGTGATAGAGCCGCGGAGCACAAAATCGGAACTTTTAGAAGTTGGATCTGCTGAGGGACGTTGCTCCAGTGGCTAAGCGGGGTGTGGAATCCTCGTGGCACAGTGTGGTCTCAGGACCCTCGGGGTCACAGAAAGAACGGGGTGCCTGAGTGTGGCAGAGCTCCCAGGTATCAGAGCGGGGAAGCTGGCTGCACAGATGGAGCCGAGGCACGGGCTCTCATCTCGGGGTTGCCATAAACTGTGATCCACCGCACAGTCGGGCCACTGCCCCTCCAGCAAGGACCAAACAAGCAGCAGATCCGGGGAGACTCCCCTTCCTCCCCCAGGAGGAGTAGTGTGGGAGCGCACAGCAGGGGTCTCCTGGGTTTGGAGACACCACACCAAGTCAGGTGCCAGAGATAGAAATGCTTGGTCACAGGCTGGATGAGCACAGAGTGTGGCTGGAGACCGGGGAGACGGGAGTGAGTGAGTGCTTTTCTCTGGGGGCGCACAGAAGAGGGGTTCCCGAGTTCTCGGCTCCTCCGGGGTGGAGATTGGGAGGCCGCCATTTTCACTTTCATCCTCCAAAGCTGTAAGGAAAGCTTGCAGAGAACAAAAGCTCCGGAGAGCAAACCCGAACAGATTACTTAGCCGGGACTGGCAAGGGCAGGGCAATTCCGCTTCTGGCAAAGACATTTGAGAACCATGGTAACAGGGCCCTCCCTGAGAAGATCAGCAAGAACAGCCAGCCAAGACCAAGTTTACCGATCAATGACAACGGCAGAACTCCAGCGCTAGGGGAATACTGCACATAGAATTCATGGCTTTTTTACCATGATTCTTTAGTCTTTCAAAGTTAATTTTTTTAACTATCTTTTTTTTTTTAATTTTTCTTTTTCCCTTTTTCAAACAACATCTTATCAATCACTTTTTTAAAAAACATTTTTATTTTTCATTCTTAGAGTCATATTCTATCCCTTCATAGTAGTTACCCTTATTTTTGGCATATATATATATATAAGTTGTTCTCTCTTTAAAATTTTGATACAGTTTCTTCTAACATCAAAATATAAACTAAATCAGGGCGGAGCAAGATGGCGGAGGAGTAGGAGACCTAGATTTTGTCTGGTCTCAGGAATTCAGCTGAATAGGGATCAAACCATTCTGAACACCTACGAACTCAACAGGAGATCGAACAGGAGAGTAGCAACAACTCTCTGAACAGAGAAGCGACCACTTACTGGAAGGTAGGACGTGCGGAGAAGTGAATCCGAGGCGATATTCGGGAGGATAGACGGCGGGGGAGGGGCCTCCGCCGGCCGCTTCTGGCAAGTGCTAGAGCCGCGGAGCACAAAATCGGACCTTTTAAAAGTTGGCTCGGCGGAGGGACGTCGCTGCAGTGGCTAAGCGGGGGGTGGAATCCTCCCGGGACAGTGTGGTCTCAGGACCCTTGGGGTCACAGAGAGACTGGGGGTGCCTGAGTGCGGCAGAGCTCCCAGGTGTCGGGGCGGGGAAGCCGGCTGCAGATACGGAGCAGAGTCGCGGGCTCTCAGCTCGGGGTTGCCATAAACTGTGATCTGCGGCCCAGTCGGGGCACGGCTCCCCCAGCAAGGACCCAACAAGCAGCAGATCCGGGAAGACTCCCCTTCCTTCCCGGGGAGGAGCGGTGCGGGAACGCACTGCAGGGATCTGCTGGGTTTGGAGACTCCGAGCGGGGTCGGGTGCCAGAGATAGCAACGCTCGATCACAGGCCGGGTGAGCACGGAGTGCGGCCAGAGACCGGGGACACGGGAGTGACTGCTTTTCTCTGGGGGCGCACTGAGGAGTGGGGCCCCGAGTTGTCGGCTCCTCCGGGCGGAGACTGGGAGGCCGCCATTTTCGCCCTGGTCCTCCAAAGCTGTACCGAGAGCTTGCAGGGAACAAAAGCTCCTGAGAGCAAACTGCAGCAGCTTCCTTAGCCCGGACCGACAAGGGCGGGGCAATTCCGCCTCCGGCAAAGACATTTGGAAACCACAGCAACAGGCCCCTCCCCCAGAAGATCAACACAAACAGCCAGCAAGCCAAGACCAAGTTGATCGATCAAGGAGAATAGGAGAACTCCAGCGCTAGGGGAATACTGCACATAGATTCATGGCTTCTTTTTTTTTTTTTTTTTTACCATGATTCATTATATCATCAAAGTTAATTTTTGTTGACTTTTTTTATTTTTCTTTTTCCCTTTTTCAACCAACATCTTATAAATCCCTTTTTTTAAAAAAAAACATTTTTTATTTTTTTTTCATTTTTAGAGTCATATTTTATCCCTTCATAGTAGTTATCCTTGTTTTTGGCATATATATATAAGTTGTTCTCTCTTTAAAATTTTGAGGTACAGTTTCTTCTAACAGATCAAAATATACCCTAAACCACTAGTGTATGGCTTTGTTCTAGTCTCCTGCCTGATCACATTCTCTCCCTTTTTCCTTTTTTTTTTTTCCTTAAATCTTCTTTCTTTTTTCAAACAACTTATCTTACCAAGTCCTTTTATAAAATCTTTTATAATTTTCATCTTTACAGTCATCTTCCATCCCTTCATTGTATCAACCCTTATTTTGTACATATATGTCTTTCTTCCTCTAAAATTTTAGGAGGCACTTTTTTCTAACAGACCAAAATACGCCCAAAATCTAGTGTGTGGCACTGATCTATGCACTAGCCTGATCATATTTGATCATATTCTGCCTTTTTTGAATTGTTTTGTTTTTGTTTTTATCTTTTTTTTTTTTTCTTTTTCTCTTTCTTTTTTCTTTGTTTCCCTTTCTTTTCCCCTGGTTTCAGGTCTTTTCTGATTTGTATACAGTATATTTGCTGGGGACGTTGTAAACCTGTTAGCCTTTTGTTCTCTCATTCATCTATTCTCCTCTGGACAAAATGACAAGACGAAAGAAATCACCTCAGCAAAAAGAACAAGAGGTAGTACCGTCAGCCAGGGACCTACTCAATACGGACATTAGTACGATGTCGGACCTAGAGTTCAGAATCATGACTTTAAAGATACTAGCTGGGCTTGAAAAAAGCGTGGAAGTTATTAGAGAAACCCTTTCTGGAGAAATAAAAGAACTAAAATCTAACCAAATCGAAATCAAAAAGGCTATTGATGAGGTGCAATCAAAAATGGGGGCACTAAATGCTAGGATAAATGAGGCAGAAGAGAGAATCAGCGATATAGAAGACCAAATGATGGAAAATAAAGAGGCTGAGAAAAAGAGAGAGAAACAACTACAGGATCACGAGGGCAGAATTCGAGAGATAAGTGATACGATAAGACGAAACAACATTAGAATAATTGGGATCCCAGAAGAAGAAGAGAGAGAGAGAGGGGCAGAAGGTATATTGGAGCAAATTATAGCAGAGAACTTCCCTAATGTGAGGAAGGAAACAGGCATTAAAATCCAGGAGGCACAGAGAACCCCTCTCAAAATCAATAAAAATAGGTCAACACCCCGACATCTAATAGTAAAACTTACGAGTCTCAGAGACAAAGAGAAAATCCTGAAAGCAGCTCGGGAGAAGAGATATGTAACCTACAATGGTAGAAACATTAGATTGGCAACAGACCTATCCACAGAGACCTGGCAGGCCAGAAAGGACTGGCAAGATATCTTCAGAGCACTAAACGAGAAAAATATGCAGCCAAGAATACTATATCCAGCTAGGCTATCATTGAAAATAGAAGGAGAGATAAAAAGCTTCCAGAACAAACAAAAACTAAAGGAATTTGCAAACATGAAACCAGCCCTCCAAGAAATATTGAGAGGGGTCCTCTAAGCAAAGAGAGAACCTAAAAGCAGCAAAGAGCAGAAACGAACACAGACAACAGACAGTTAACAGTCACCTTACAGGTAATACAATGGCACTAAATTCATACCTTTCAATAGTTACCCTGAATGTAAATGGGCTAAATGCCCCAATCAAAAGACACAGGCTATCAGATTGGATTAAAAAACAAGACCCATCAATATGCTGTCTGCAAGAGACTCATTTTACACCCAAAGACACCCCCAGATTGAAAGTGAGGGGGTGGAAAACCATTTACCATGCTAATGGACACCAAAAGAAAGCTGGGGTGGCAATCCTTATATCAGACAAACTAGATTTTAAACCAAAGACTGTAATAAGAGATGAGGAAGGACACTATATCCTACTTAAAGGGTCTATCCACAAGAAGATCTAACAATTGTAAATATCTATGCCCCGAACATGGGAGCAGCCAATTATATAAGGCAATTAATAACAAAAGCGAAGAAACACATTGACAACAATACAATAATAGTGGGGGACTTTAACACCCCCCTGACTGAAATGGACAGATCATCTAAGCAAAAGATCAACAAGGAAATAAAGACTTTAAATGACACACTGGACCAAATGGACTTCACAGACATATTCAGAACATTCCATCCCAAAGCAACGGAATACACATTCTTCTCTAGTGCCCATGGAACATTCTCCAGAATTGATCACATTCTAGGTCACAAATCAGGTCTCAATCGGTACCAAAAGATTGGGATCATTCCCTGCATATTTTCAGACCACAATGCTTTGAAACTAGAACTCAACCACAAGAGGAAAGTCGGAAAGAACTCAAATACATGGAGGCTAAAGAGCATCCTACTACAGAATGAATGGGTCAACCAACAAATTAAAGAAGAATTAAAAAAATTCATGGAAACCAATGAAAATGAAAACACAACTGTTCAAAATCTTTGGGATACAGCGAAGGCAGTCCTGAGAGGAAAGTATATAACACTACAAGCCTTTCTCAAGAAACAAGAAAGGTCTCAAATACACAACCTAACCCTACACCTAAAGGAGCTGGAGAAAGAACAGCAAAGAAAGCCTAAACCCAGCAGGAGAAGAGAAATCATAAAGATCAGAGCAGAAATCAATGAACTAGAAACCAAAAGAACAGTAGAACAGATCAACGAAACTAGGAGCTGGTTCTTTGAAAGAATTAACAAGATTGATAAACCCCTGGCCAGACTGATCAAAAAGAAAAGAGAAATGACCCAAATCAACAAAATCATGAATGAAAGAGGAGAGATCACAAGCAACACCAAAGAAATACAAACAATTATAAGAACATATTATGAGCAACTCTATGCCAGCAAATTAGATAACCTGGAAGAAATGGGTGCATTCCTAGAGATGTATCAACTACCAAAATTGAACCAGGAAGAAATAGAAAACCTGAACAGACCTATAACCACTAAGGAAATTGAAACAGTCATCAAAAATCTCCCAAGAAACAAAAGCCCAGGGCCAGATGGCTTCCCAGGGGAATTCTATCAGACATTTCAAGAAGAATTAATACCTATTCTCCTGAGACTGTTCCAAAAAATAGAAATGGAAGGGAAACTTCCAAACTCATTTTATGAGGCCAGCATTACCTTGATCCCAAAACCAGACAAAGACCCCACCAAAAAAGAGAATTACAGACCAATATCCTTGATGAACATGGATGCAAAAATTCTCACCAAAATACTAGCCAATAGGATCCAACAGTACATTAAAAGGATTATTCACCACGACCAAGTGGGATTTATTCCTGGGCTGCAAGGCTGGTTCAACATCCGCAAATCAATCAACGTGATACAATACATTAACAAAAGAAAGAACAAGAATCATATGATCCTCTCAATAGATGCAGAAAAAGCATTTGACAAAGTACAACATCCTTTCTTGATCAAAACTCTTCAGAGTATAGGGATAGAGGGTACATACCTCAATATCATAAAAGCCATCTATGAAAAACCTACAGCGAATATCATTCTCAATGGGGAAAGGCTGAGAGCTTTTCCCCTAAGGTCAGGAACGCGGCAGGGATGTCCACTCTCACCACTGCTATTCAACATAGTATTAGAAGTCCTAGCCACAGCAATCAGACAACAAAAAGAAATCAAAGGCATCCAAATCGGCAAAGAGGAAGTCAAACTCTCACTCTTTGCAGATGATATGATACTGTATGTGGAAAACCCAAAAGACTCCACCCCAAAACTGCTAGAACTCATACAGGAATTCAGTAAAGTAGCAGGATATAAAATCAATGCACAGAAATCAGTGGCATTCCTATACACCAACAACAAGACAGAAGAGAGACAAATCAAGGAGTCGATCCCATTTACAATTGCACCCAAAACCATTAGATACCTAGGAATAAATCTAACCAAAGAGGCAAAGGATCTGTACTCAGAAAACTATAAAATACTCAGGAAAGAAATTGAAGAAGACACAAAGAAATGGAAAAACGTTCCATGCTCATGGATTGGGAGAATCAACATTGTGAAGATGTCAATGCTACCTAGAGCAATCTACACATTCAATGCAATCCCCATCAAAATACCATCCACTTTTTTCAAAGAAATGGAACAAACAATCCTAAAATTTGTATGGAACCAGAAGAGACCCAGAATAGCCAGAGGAATACTGAAAAAGAAAAGCAAAGCTGGCGGCATCACAATTCCGGACTTCCAGCTCTATTACAAAGCTGTCATCATCAAGACAGTATGGTACTGGCACAAAAACAGACACATAGATCAATGGAACAGAATTGAGAGCCCGGAAATGGACCCTCAACTCTATGGTCAACTTATTTTTGACAAAGCAGGAAAGAATGTCCAATGGCAAAAAGACAGTCTCTTCAACAAATGGTGTTGGGAGAATTGGACAGCCACATGCAGAAGAATGAAACTGGACCATTTCCTTACACCACACACAAAAATAGACTCCAAATGGTTGAAAGACCTAAACGTGAGACAGGAGTCCATCCAAATCCTAAAGGAGAACACAGGTAGCAACCTTTTCGACCTTAGCCGCAGCAACTTCTTCCTAGAAACATCGCCAAAGGCACGGGAAGCCAGGGCAAAAATGAACTATTGGGATTTCATCAAGATAAAAAGCTTCTGCACAGCAAAAGAAACAGTCCACAAAACCAAAAGACAACCGACAGAATGGGAGAAAATATTTGCAAATGACATATCAGATAAAGGGCTAGTATCCAAAATCTATAAAGAACTTATCAAACTCAACACCCAAAGAACAAATAATCCAATCAAGAAATGGGCAGAAGACATGAACAGACATTTCTCCAAAGAAGACATCCAAATGGCCAACAGGCACATGAAAAAGTGCTCAACATCGCTTGGCATCAGGGAAATCCACATCAAAACCTCAATGAGATACCACCTCACACCCGTCAGAATGGCTAAAATTAACAAGTCAGGGAACGACAGATGTTGGCGGGGATGTGGAGAAAGGGGAACCCTCCTACACTGTTGGTGGGAATGCAAGCTGGTGCAACCCCTCTGGAAAACAGTATGGAGGTTCCTCAAACAGTTGAAATTAGAGCTACCGTTCGATCCAGCAATTGCACTACTGGGTATTTACCACAAAGATACAAATGTAGGGACCCGAAGGGGTACGTGTACCCCAATGTTTATAGCAGCAATGTCCACCATAGCCAAACTGTGGAAAGAGCCAAGATGCCCATCGACAGATGAATGGATAAAGAAGATGTGGTATATATACACAATGGAATATTATGCAGCCATCAAAAGGAATGAGATCTTGCCATTTGCAACGACGTGGATGGAACTGGAGGGTGTTATGCTGAGTGAAATAAGTCAATCAGAGAAAGACATATACCACATGACCTCACTGATATGAGGAATTCTTAATCTCAGGAAAGAAACTGAGTGTTACTGGAGTGGTTGGGGGTGGGAGGGATGGGGTGGCTGGGTGATAGATATTGGGGAGGGTATGTGCTACGGTGAGCGCTGTGAATTGTGCAAGACTGTTGAATCACAGATCTGTACTTCTGAAACAAATAATGCAACATATTTTAAGAAAAAAGAAAAAGAAGAAGATAACAGGAGAGGAAGAAAAGGGGAGTATGTCAGAGGGGGAGACGAACCATGAGAGATGATGGACTCTGAAAAACAAACTGAGGGTTCTAGAGGGGAGGGGGGTAGGGGGATGGGTTAGCCTGGTGATGGGTATTGAGGAGGGCACGTTCTGCATGGAGCACTGGGTGTTATGAACAAACAATGAATCATGGAACACTGCACCAAAAACTAATGATGTAATATAGTGATTAACATAACAATAAAAAAATTAAAAAAAAAATTGAACAACAAGATAAAAAAAAAATATATAAACTAAATCTCTAGTGTATGGCTTTGTTCTAGTTTCCTGCCTGATCACATTCTCCTCCTTTTTTTCTTTTTCTTTTTTTAAAATCCTCTTCTTTCTTTTTTCAAACAACTTCTTATCAATTCCTTTTATAAAATTTTTTATAATTCTCATCTTTACAATCATATTCCATCCCTTCATTGTATCAACCCTTATTTTTGTACATATATAAGTTTTTCTTTCTTTAAAATTTTGGGAGGCACTTTCTTCTAACAGACCAAAATACACCCAAAATCCAGTGTGTGGCACAGATCTATGCACCAGCATGATCATATTTAATCATATTCTGTTTTTTTTGTTTTGTTTTGTTCTGTTTTTATCTTTATCTTTATCTTTTTTTTTTTTCTTTTTCTTTTTTCTTTCTTTCCCTTTCTTTTCCCCCGGCTTCAGGTCTTTTCTAATTTGTTTAGAGTATATTTTCTGGGGACGTTGTTACCCTGTTACCATTTTGTTCTCTCATTCATCTATTTTCTTCTGGACAAAATGACAACACAAAAAAAATCACCTCAACGAAAAGAACAAGAGGTAGTACCGACTGCCAGGGACCTACTCAATACGGACATTAGTACGATGTCGGACCTAGAGTTCAGAATCATGATTTTAAAGATACTAGCTGGGCTTGAAAAAAGCATGGAAGTTATTAGAGAAACGCTTTCTGGAGAAATAAAAGAACTAAAATCTAACCAAGTCAAAATCAAAAAGGCTATTAATGAGGTGCAATAAAAAAATGGGGGCACTAACTGCTAGGATAAATGAGGCAGAAGAGAGAATCATTGATATAGAAGACCAAATGATGGAAAATAAAGAAGCTGAGAAAAAAAGAGATAAACAACTACTAGATCACAACGGCAGAATTCGAGAGATAAGTGATACCATAAGATGAAACAATATTAGAATAATTGGGATCCCAGAAGAAGAAGAAAGAGAGAGAGGGACAGAAGGTATCTTGGAGCAAATTATAGGAGAGAACTTCCCTAATTTGGGGGAAGAAGACAGGCATCAAAATTCAAGAGGCACAGAGAACCCCCCTCAAATTCAATAAAAATAGGTCAACACCCCACCATCTAATAGTAAAACTTACAAGTCTCAGAGACAACAAGAAAATCCTGAAAGCAGCTCGGGAGAAGAGATCTGTAACCTACAATGGTAGAAACATTAGACTGGTAACAGACCTATCCACAGAGACCTGGCAGGCCAGAAAAGACTGGCATGATATTTTCAGAGCACTAAACGAGAAAAATATGCAGCCAAGAGTACTATATCCAGCTAGGCTGTCATTGAAAATAGGAGAGATAAAAATCTTCCAGGACAAACAAAAACTAAAGGAATTTGCAAACACCAAACCAGCCCTACAAGAAATATTGAAAGGGGTCCTCTAAGCAAAGAGACCCTAAAAGCAACATAGACCAGAAAGGAACACAGACAATATACAGTAACATTCACCTTACAGGCAATACAATGGCACTAAATTCATATCTTTCAATAGTTACCCTGAATGTAAATGGGCTAAATGCCCCAATCAAAAGACACAGGTTATCAGATTGGATTAAAAAACAAGACCCATCGATCTGCTGTCTGCAAGAGACTTTATTTTAGAGCCAAAGACACCCCCACATTGAAAGTGAGGGGGTGGAAAACCATTTACCATGCTAATGGACATCAAAAGAAAGCTAAGGTGGCAATCCTTATATCAGACAAATTAGATTTTAAACCAAAGACTGTAATAAGAGATGAGGAAGGACACTATATCCTACTTAACGGTTCTCTCCAACAAAAAATCTAATGATTGTAAATATCTATGCCCCTAACATGGGAGCAGCCAATTATATAAGGCAATTAATAACAAAAGCAAAGAAACACATTGACAACAATACAATAATAGTGGGGGACTTTAACACTCCCCTGACTGAAATGGACAGATCATCTAAGCAAAAGATCAACAAGGAAATAAAGACTTTAAATGACACACTGGACCAAATGGACTTCACAGATATATTCAGAACATTCCAACCCAAAGCAACAGAATACACATTCTTCTCTAGTGCCCATGGAACATTCTCCAGAATAGATCCCACCCTAGGTCACAAATCAGGTCTCAACCGGTACCAAAAGATTGGGATTATTCCCTGCATATTTTCAGACCACAGTGCTTTGAAACTAGAACTCAATCACAAGAGGAAAGTTGGAAAGAACTCAAATACATGGAGGCTAAAGAGCAGCCTATTAAAGAATGAATGGGTCAACCAGGAAATTAAAGAAGAATTTAAAAAATTCATGGAAACCAATTAAAATGAAAATACAACTGTTCAAAATCCTTGGGATGCAGCAAAGGCAGTCCTAAGAGGAAAGTATAGAGCAATACAAGCCTTTCTCAAGAAACAAGAAAGGTCTCAAATACACAACCTAACCCTTCACCTAAAGAAACTAGAGAAAAAACAGCAAATAAAGCCTAAACCCAGCAGGAGAAGAGAAATAATAAAGATCAAAGCAGAAATCAATGAACTAGAAACCAAAAGAACAGTCGAACAGATCAACGAAACTAGGAGCTCCTTCTCTGAAAGAATTCACAAGATTGATAAACCCCTGGCCAGACTTATCAAAAAAAAAAAAAAAGAAAGAAAGAAAGAAAGAGGAAAGAAAGAAAGGAAAGAAAGGAAAGAAAGAAAGAAAGAAAGAAAGAAAGAAAGAAAGAGAGAGAGAGAGAGAGAGAGAAAGAAAGAAGGAAGGAAGGAAGGAAGGAAGGAAGGAAAGGAAGGAAGGAAGGAAGGAAGGAAGGAAGGAAGGAAGGAAGGAAGGAAGGAAGGAAGGAAGGAAGGAAAGAAAGAAAGAAAGAAAGAAAGAAAGAAAGAAAGAAAGAAAGAAAGAAAGAAAGAAAGAAAAGAAAGAAAGAAAAATGACCCAAATCAACAAAATCATGAGTGAAAGAAGAGAGATCACAACCATCACCAAAGAAACACAAACAATTATAAGAACATATTACGAGCAACTATATGCCAGCAAATTAGATAACCTGGAAAAAATGGATGCATTCCTAGAGATGTATCAGTTACCAAAACTGAACCAGGAAGAAATAGAAAACCTGAACAGACCTATAACCACTAAGGAAATTGAAGCAGTCATCAAAAATCTCCCAACAAACAAAAGCCCAGGGCCAGATGGCTTCCCAGGGGAATTCTATCAGACATTTAAAGAAGAATTAATACCTATTCTCCTGAAACTGTTCCAAAAAATAGAAATGGAAGGAAAACTTCCAAACTCGTCTTAGGAGGCCACCATTACCTTGATCCCCAAACCAGACAAAGACCCCATCAAAAAGGAGAATTACAGACCAATATCCTTGATGAACATGGATGCAAAAATTCTCACCAAAATACTAGCCAATAGGATACAACAGTACATAAAAACATTATTCACCACGGCCAAGTGGGATTTATCCCTGGGCTGCAAGGTCAGTTCAACCTCCACAAATCAATCAACGTGATACAATACATTAACAAAGAAAGAACAAGAATCATATGATCTTCTCAATAGATGCAGAAAAAGCATTTGACAAAGTACAGCATCCTTTCTTGATCAAAACTCTTCAGAGTATAGGGATAGAGGGTACATACCTCAATATCATAAAAGCCATCTATGAAAAACCCACAGTGAATGTCATTCTCAATGGGGAAAAACTGAGAGCTTTCCCCCTAAGGTCAGGAACGCGGCAGGGATGTCCACTCTCACCACTGCTATTCAACATAGTATTAGAAGTCCTAGCCAAAGCAATCAGACAACAAAAAGAAATCAAAGGCATCCAAATTGGCAAAGAAGAAGTCAAACCCTCACTCTTTGCAGATGATAGGATACTTTATGTGGAAAACCCAAAAGACTCCACCCCAAAACTGCTAGAACTCATACAGGAATTCAGTAAAGTCGCAGGATATAAAATCAATGCACAGAAATCAGTGGCATTCCTATACACCAACAACAAGACAGAAGAAAGAGAAATTAAGGAGTCAATCCCATTTACATTTGCACCCAAAACCATAAGATACCTAGGAATAAATCTAACCAAAGAGGCAAAGGATCTGTACTCAGAAACCTTAAAATACTCATAAAAGAAATTGAGGATGACACAAAGAAATGGAAAAACGTTCCATGCTCATGGATTAGAAGAACAAATATTGTGCTACCTAGAGCAATCTACACTTTCAATGCAATCCCCATCAAAATACCACCCACTTTTTTCAAAGAAATGGAGCAAATAATCCTAAAATTTGTATGGAACCAGAAAAGACCCTGAATAGCCAGAGGAATGTTGAAAAAGAAAAGCAAAGCCGGTGGCATCACAATTCCGGACTTCCAGCTCTATTACAAAGCTGTCATCATAAAGACAGTATGGTACTGGCACAAAAACAGACACATAGATCAAAACAAAACAGAATAGAGAGCCCAGAAATGGACCCTCAACCGTATGGTCAACTAATCTTCGACAAAGCAGGAAAGAATGTCCAATGGAAAAAACAGTCTCTTCAACAAATGGTGTTGGGAAAATTGGACAGCCACATGCAGAACAATGAAACTGGACCATTTCCTTACACCACACACAAAAATAGACTCAAAATGGTTGAAAGACCTAAATGTGAGATAGGAGTCCATCCAAATCCTAAAGGAGAACACAGGCAGCAACTTCTTCAATCTCAGCAGCAGCAACTTCTTCTTAGAAACATTGCCAAAGGCAGGGAAAGCAAGGGCATCGAGATAAAAAGCTTTTGTACAGAAAAAGAAACAGTCAACAAAATCAAAAGACAACCGACAGAATGGGATAAGATATTTGCAAATGACATATCAGATAAAGAGCTAGTACCCAAAATCTAGAAAGAAATTCTTAAACTCAACACCCAAAGAACAAATGATCCAATCAAGAAATGGGCAGAAGACAGGAACAGACATTTTTCCAAAGAAGACATCCAAATGGCCAACAGACACATGACAAAGTGCTCGACATTGCTCGACATCAGGGAAATCCAAATCAAAACCACAATGAGATACCACCTCACACCACTCAGAATGGCTAAAATTAACAAATCAGGAAATGCAGATGTTGGTGGGGATGCGGAGAAAGGGGAACCCTCCTACACTGTTGGTGGGAATAAAAGCTGGTGCAGCCACTCTGGAAAACACTATGGAGGTTCCTCAAAAAGTTGAAAATAGAGCTACTATACGACCCAGCAATTGCACTACTGGGTATTTACCACAAAGATACAAAGGTAGGGATCCGAAGGGGTATGTGCACCCCGATGTTTATAGCAGCAATGTCCACAATAGCCAAACTGTGGAAAGAGCCAAGATGTCCATCAACAGATGAACGGATAAAGAAGAGGTGATATATATATATACAATGGAATATCATGCAGCCATCAAAAGGAATGAAATCTTGCCATTTGCAATGACGTGGATGGAACTAGAGGGTATTATGCTGAGCGAAATAAGTCAATCAGAGAAAGACAAGTAACATATGATCTCACTGATATGAGGAATTCTTAATCTCAGGAAACAAACTGAGGGTTGCTGGAGTGGTGGGGGGTGGGAGGGATGGGGTGGCTAGGTGATAGACATTGGGGAGGGTATGTGTTATGGTGAGCACTGTGAATTGTGCAAGACTGTTAAATCACAGACCTGTACCTCTGAAACAAATAATACATTATATCTTAAAAAAAACAAAAAGAAGAAGAAGATAGCAGGAGGGGAAGAATGAAGGGGGGCAAATCGGAGGGGGAGATGAACCATGAGAGACTATGGACTCTGAAAAACAAACTGAGGGTTCTAGAGGGGAGGGGTTGGGGGGATGGGTTAGCCTGGTGATGGGTATTAAGAGGGCACGTACTGCATGGAGCACTGGGTGTTATATGCAAAAAATGAATCATGGAACACTACCTCAAAAACTAATGATGTTGGGTGCCTGGGTGGCTCAGTCATTAAGCGTCTGCCTTCAGCTCAGGTCATGATCCCAGGGTCCTGGGGTCGAGCCCTGCATCGGGCTCCCTGCTCTGCGGGAGGCCTGCTTCTCCCTCTCCCACTCCCCCTGCTTGTGTTCCCTCTCTCGCTGTGTCTCTCTCTGTCAAATAGATAAAATCTTCAAAAAAGAAAAAAAACTAATGATGTTATGTATGGTGATTAATATAGCATAATAAAAAAAATGCTTAAAAAAAAAGAAGCCATTGGGGTATTTTAAAGAAAGCACTGGCATGTTCCTATTTACATCTTAAAAGATCATGTGGCTGCTGGGTAAGAGAGGAAGCTGAGAGATCAGCTTGAAAAGTGGGTCAATAGCCCAGAAGAAAGATGATGGCAGCTTGGATTAGATTGGCAATAAATATGGAGAGTATTAGATGAATTCAAGATCTATTTTGGAGGGAAAATTTTAAATTTGTTAATGAATTGGACGGAAGTGGGCTTAATCAAGAGGGAGGAGTCAGAGATGATATCCAAATTTTTGACCAGGGCTATTGAGTAAATTCAGAGGTCATCTCTTAAACCACGTCAGAAAATTGGGGTAAAAACATATCTTAGTCTTTATATTCCCAGTTTTGGGGATTACATCAGGCAGTCAACAAATACAGATCAAATGAATGAGTGAATAAATAAATGAATGAATGAAAAGTGCAATGCAGAAAAGAAAAATTTAGTGAGCAAACGTTGGACATTATCTCCCATTGTTTAAGGGTTCACCATGGCAGGTGTAAGGATATCTGACAATACAAATGTGAACATGATACTGGAGCCAAAAACATTCATTTGGTTTCATCATAGATACTCCTTAAGATGAGATTTGGGGTGATTTTAAAATTTAAAATTTAGCATATGGCTTTCTCCTATTTTTGCTAGTTATTTGCTTTGCTTGGAAATCAGCAATTACAAATCTCAACAAAGAAATAGAAGTCATAAATAAAAACCATAAACAAGTCATAAATAAGAAGTCATAAACAAGAAAATGTAGGACGGCAAAGTACAATAATCAAATTTTTAAAAGTGCTGGATGGGCTAGTAAAATGGAGTTGAGAGAGAATAGAATCAGTGAACTTGAGGCCAGATCAGTAGAATTTATACAATCTGGGCAACAGAGAAAAAATAGACTGAAATTAAAATGAACAGAGTCTTAAAGACCTATGCAACAGAAACAAAGAAACTAAAATTTATATCATCCTAATTCTAGAAAGAGAGAAGAGAGAATGGAACTGGAAAAGTATTTAAAGAAATAATAGGTTAATAATTGTTCCAAGTTTGATAAAGGAAATAGAAATACAGATTCAAGAAAATTGAGTACATCCCAAATAAGATAAATTCAAAGAACTGTATGCCACTCTAGAATGATGAGTTTTATAATATGTGAATTATATCTCAAGAAAAACAAATCAATTGCTTTACTATATACTAAGAATGAATATGTGATAACTGAAATTAAAACACAATACCACTTATAATCTCTTCAAAGAAAATGAGATAGTTAGGTATAAATTTTGGTAAAAGAAATTAGAGAAAACTTAAACAAATGGAGAGATATACCATGCTCATAGATTGGGATATTCAACATAATAAAGATTTCAATTATCTCCAAATTGACCTATAGTTTTATTGCTGTTTCTATCAAAATCCCAGCAAGGTTTTTTGTAGTCATGGACAAATGTATTTTAAAATTTATATAAAAAAGAACATGCCCTAGAATAGATAAAACAATCTTGAAAAAGGAGAATAAAGTGGGAGCAGTTTCTCTGTCTGATACTAAAGTTTACTCATTAGTTATAGCAATCAAGATAGTGTGATGCTGGTGAAGGGATAAACACATAGATCAATAGAATACAATAGACAACCCAGAAATAGACTCACACAAATAAGCTCAACTGATTTTTGACAAAGATTCAGACATAATTTAATGAAAGAAACATAGCCTATTTAACAAATGAGGCTGCAGCCAATGGACATCCATAGGCAAAAAAAAAAAAAGGACCTTGGCCTACACTTCACACCTTTTACAAAAATTAACTCAAATGGATCATGAATTTACATGAAACATAAAACAAAAACTTTTTTGAAAAAATAGGAGGAAATACTCACATGTAGGATGAGACAGAAAGTTCCCAGACTTTGTACCAAAAACATAACCCAGGGGCACCTGGGTGGCTCAGCCGGTTAGGTGTCTACATTTGGTTCAGGTCATGATCCCAGGGTCCTGGGATGGAGCCCTGCAGCCTTGCATCAGGCTCACTGCTCAGCAGGGGGTCTGCTTCTTCTCCCTCTGCCTCTCCTCCCTGCTTGTGTTCTCTCTCTTTCTCTCAAATAATAATAATAATAATAAAAACACAACCCATAGAAGAAAAAATCTGATAAATTGAACCTCAGGAAAATTAAACAATTTTGTTCTGCCAAAGACATTGTTAAGAGGATGAAAATGTTACTATAGACTGAAAGAAAATGTTTCAAAACCACATAACCAACAAAATAGTAGTATCATTACAAATTAATTTCAATGAATACTAATGTAGTAATGAATTTTTTTTAAGAAGAGGTGGAGGTAGATTTTTTTTTAAAGATTTTATTTATTTATTTATTTGACAGAGAGATAGCGAGAGCAGGAACACAAGCAGGGGAGTGGGAGAGGGAGAAGCAGGCTTCTGGCTGAGCAGAGAACCCGATGTGGGGCTCGATCCCAGGATCCTGGGATCATGACCTAAGCTGAAGGCAGATGCTTAACAACTGGGCCACCCAGGCGCCCGGTAGTAATGAATATTAATACAAAGAACTTTTAAAACTTAACAGTAAAAAAATTAATCCAAACAGAATATAGGCAAAAGGCAAAGAGACAGTTTACCAAAGAGGATGTACAAGTGGCAAAATAAGCACATAAAGAAATGGCAGACACATATGAAAAGATATTTATCATCATGGGCATTAGGAAAATGTGAATTAAAACCACAAAGAGATATCACTATACACCTATTAAAGTGGCTAAAGGAAAACACCATATTCTGGTGAGAATGAGGAAAAACTGGATTTCTCATGCTGTTGCTGGAGGGGATGTAAATGTTGCTGATAGTAACATTTTAGCTATAAATGGAACAGGTAGTTTTTCTATAAAACTAAACATGGAGATACCAAATGGCCCAGTTATTGTACTCCTGAGCATTTATTCCAGAGAAATGAAAATGTATGTAGAATAAAAACCTATACATGAATGTGCAGCTTTATTTGCTATAGTCCCAAACTGGAAACAACCAAGATGTCCTTCAATGGGTGACTGGTTAAACAAACCATAATATGTCCATACCAAGGAATACTAGACATCATTATGAAGGAATGGGTTATTGATATATGCAACAACCTAGATGAATCTTTAGGGAATTATGCTGAGTGACAAAGCTAATCCTGGTAAGTCACATACTGTATGATCTCATTTTTATGACGTTCTTGAAATGACAAAATTAAGAAATGGAGAACGGATTAGTAGTTGCCAACTGTCAGGGGCAGGGTTGGGAAATTGTTAAGTGGTTGTAGCATAAAAGGTCATACAAAGAATCCTTGTGGTGATGGAATTGTTCTGTACCTTGACTATATTAATATTAAAATCCTGGTTGTGATATTGTACTAGAGTTTTGAAAGACGTTACTTTTGGAGAAAACTAGGTACAGGGTATTAGGTACTCTCCATACTGTGTCTTACAATTGCATATACATCTACAATTACGCAAAATAAAAAGTTTAATTTTTAAAGTAGCACTGGAGTTAAAAAAAGTTCTCCTACAAAGTATCCCAGAGTTCCAAAGTCAAAAGGATATCATCTATTTAAGGGAGGAGGGTGCAAGATTGGTTCTTAAATGCAGGGCAGGGAAATATCAGAAGGGAACTGGCAACATTTAGGAGGAAGAAGGTTGCACACATCTTAGTTAAAATTTTTATATGTGGATTTGGTATAAATGAATTAGATAGGATGGGAAACAAAAAAATATTTGGAGTACATGCTGGGAAAGCAAATGTGCTATCATCTATGAACGCATGAAAAAAAATGACAAACCATGTTATTGAAACAGGCAGAGACAGAAGGGGAAAGAATTGAAAGAATTTACTTGCTGCAATTATATGAAATGCATTAGCTGAGGCTTAATGGATGAGGAGAAGTTTGCGAGGCTCATGAGGAGACAGGAAAAAAGGGAAGACTTATTCCAGTTAGAAGTATAACGTATACAAAGGCTCAGGGCTGACTGTGGAGTGTATTTGAGGAAATGCTACTAATTGGGTGTGGCTGAAGCTGAACATGAGGTATGTTTATCGAGGTTCCAGAGGTTGCCAGGGCAAGCAAGAACTGTCTTGGAAACCAAGCTGTGGAATTGGATGTCTGTCTATCCTGAAAGTGTCAGGAAATTATTGGAGAAATATAAGCCTATAGCTGTTCGCTCTTCCCTACCCTTTTTTCTTTTATTTTCCTTCCTCCCTCCCTCCCTCCCTCTATCTCTCCCTCCCTCCCTTCCTTCCTTCTTTCCTTCTTTCCTCCCTCCCTCCCCCTCCCTCCCACCTCCCTCCCTGCCCCTCCCCTCCTTCTTTCTTTCCTTCCTATTCCCCCTCCCTTCCCCATTCACCTCATACTCTTTCCTACTATTTAACAATGCATTGAGCAGGCACAGAGAGTGCAGGAAGAAATAGGATAGTGTCTGCTCTAAGGGCTGATAATCTATTAGGAAAAAAGTACACATGGAATTAACTTACTATCTTTGGAATTTATTTATCTTTGTTTACTTTTGGTGGCAGAAAAAGAAGCAAAAGCAAAATGTATTAAATTCTGTAATGTTCCAGACTCTGTGTTCAATGTTTGGCATGTGTTATCTCATTTTATCTTCATACTGCTATATAAAGTAGGAAAATCATGTACAGGCATATTAATGCATTATACAAATGGTTTTCATAATTAAAACTGTGGAATTTGTCCCTGGGGTGTTCACAAACAGTCTAGACATCCATCTGTTACGAGTATTCGAGTGAAACCCTGAGGGATGATGTAGCCCTTGGCTCAGTGCATTTGTCAGCTTCTGTCTATTTCAAAAGAAAAATTCTGGAATTCTATATTCAGATGGAAGTAGTGGTGAACTCTTGCACTGTTCTCAAAGGATTTAAATGTGATAATTTTTTTGAAGGAGAAACTAATTTACTATATCCTCTTACTAAAAATGTCATGCAATTCTCCTTGAGGGGATGGTGGCTTTTCTCATGCCAGGGCCAACTTCCAAGAGGATAATTTTATTTGGCTTACCTAAGATTCCCGGGGATTTCAGCTGCTTAAGACATTCTTCCCCTCTGATTACAGCAGTTGCAGAGTTGTGTTGGTCATATTTATACTTAAGTTCAAATGATAGAGTCAAATCCCCAGGTGTGTGTATATTTACATATATGTATATAGAATTGAATCATGTTTCTCACATCCATACCACTCACACTAAACAAAATGATAGAGTTTGAAGAAACCCACAGCCCTGCAAATGGCTTCTCATGCCCCAAACATGGAATTCAGAAAGCAAGGGGCAGTGTCACCAATGGATGTCTTGAACATTTCCAGGACAAGGAAATATTTCCAGGTTCACAAACATCATGTTTCTGCTTTCAGAGAACTGTTTCCTCAATGGGAAATTTTGATTAATCTTACTACAAAATGTTTTACTAATCAGGAATGTTATCTCTATAGAAAATTGATTAAATCTTGGTTTATGATTAGTTGGTTTTGACTAATGAAAGTTAGTTCATCGAAAATGTATCACTAATACACAGCATCGGAAATAATTTTGGAACAAGTGTTCCAGATCCTGCTGTTCTAGCATGATCTTTGCTAGATCAGCTAGCTGATCTCAGCTAGCTGACCTGAAGCAGGTAGGTAACTTCACCTCTGTAGATCTATTTCCTTCTTAAAAAATGAGGGCGTTGGAAATACAACTTTCAAGTTGTGTTGGTGCCCCAAGAATCACTGGGTCAGGGGGTACTGTGCTCAATTAATCATGTTTTCTGAGGTCTGAGACTCTTGACGCTCTTAGTCTAGAGCCCACTCGTGAGGGTCAAGTACAGAAGGCAAGTCTGAGTGGCAATTTTGTTTGGCCTATTGGCTGGGTTGTGACTGTGTTCATGCCAGACATAATTTCTAATTTATAAAGAAGCCCCTCTAGATTATTATTATTATTCTGAAAACAAAATCAGCCAACTGAGGCTCTTTTTCCAGAAGAAAAAATAAAGACAATCAAAGTGATGTTCATGAATAGTAATAATAAAGGCAGAGATTTTTTTTTTCATTCCATGTACTGCTTCATTTCTTAAGACTTCTCCAGCAACTGCTTTGTTACCAGAGGATGAGAAGCCATATCTTTTACAAGTTTGTGAGATCATCTGATCTGAAAGCACATTTCAGCCAGAATGGGCTGGTTCCTCAGAAAACCAAATATCATCCAAACCAAGACTTCTGTCCAGAAAATCTGAAAGCAGATGTTACTCAATCTAATTTCTGTAAGTTTTAAGATAAAGTTTTAAAAATCCAGCCAGATTTTGCAGGCAGTGAAACTATTCTATATGATACTAAAATGGCAGATACATGCGATTATACATTTGTCTGACAGCATATAATATGCAACAGTTAGAGTGAACCCTACTGTAAGTTGTGGACCTTGGGTGGTAATTATGTGTCACTGTATATTCATCAAGTGTAACAAATGTACCACTCTGGTGCCAGATGCTGATAGTGGGGGAAACTGTGGGGGTGGAGGAGCAGGAAGTATATAGGAACTTTCTGTGCTTTCTGCTCAATTTGGCTGTGAACCTACATCTGCTCCAAAAGTAAAGGTTATTTTTCCAGGCCCTTGGGTGGCTCCATCGGTGAAGCATCAGACTCTTAATTTCGGCTCAGGTCATGCTCTTAGGGTCCTGGGATTGAGCCCCTCATCATGCTCCATGCTCAGCAGGGAGTCTGTTTGAGATTCTTTCCCTCTGCCCCTACCCTGCCTCTCTTTCTCTCTCTCTCAAAATAAATAAATAAATCTTGAAAAAAATAAAGTTCATTTTTTTAAAAGCTTAGTCATGACTGCTTCTTTGTTTATTTGCCAGCAGAGAAGCTGTTTTCATTAATTGAATGCATATTTATAGAGTACCACCTATAAGTAGGACTATAAGATCCATGAAGGCAGGAACCAATTCTGTCAACATTGTTTCTCTGTGTTAAGAACAGTGTCAGATACAGAGAAAGTATGAGTGTATTTAATTGAATGATGAATAAATGAACGCATACATGCCTGGATGAATACAGACAGTGTGATAGGTGTTTAGGATATGATGGTGAACGAAATATACAAGGTCTCTGTCCATACTCTCTTGGTAGAAAGATACGGGCAAGTACACTTTGGGTTGTGACTACCAACTTGAATGGGATTAAAGTGTGTGTGTGTGTGTGTGTGTGTGTGTGTGTGTGTGTGTGCACGCACATTTGGTAGGCAGATAATCATACCTGAGGCAAGTCTTAGGCACAGATGACTTCCTAATTTTTCAAGAGACATCACAAATACAAGGATGAGATACCATGAATTAAGGAGGGCTGGTTATAGTTCAAAATATCTAGAGGAGATTGGCAAGATGGAGAGCAGACTCTTATAGCCAAAGCGGGTAAGTGTCCTGCTCTTATCTCTATGTGCCGGGACTATTTATATTGCTGTTTTGGAAATGGGTAATCTCTCTCTAATGGTGCCAAAGGGAAAACTGTATCTGAATTAGTGCCAGTGACCATAAAACTGTCAGACTCTGTCGTATCCATGTGACAGATTCCCAGGAGGTGGGTCTCAGAGATGTCAAATTCTATTTAAGCAGTGTACAGGAAGGTATATAGTTCCACTTTTAACAACTTTATTTGTTTATGCTTCAGCTTAAGATTTCATTTAAACATGATTCCAATTTTTTTGAAGTTTGAAAACACTAAGCTAGTTGTTTTTGTTGAGATTGTTGAGATTCCAGCTCTAAGAGATATTCTAGCTCTAATAGATATTAGAAGAAACTCTATTTTTTTAAATTTGGTGTTTCACACAATCAAAACATTCTAGAATGTACTGACCTAACTTGTACCTTACTAACAAGTTCAAACTCCAACATTACCTCAATATTCTCCACTATTTTTTTCTGACAGTGGTATTATTAGCTTTATTTTTCAGCTGGGGAAACTAAGACGAAGATTGACTCAGCTGGAAACAGACCAAGTGTCATACCCAGAAAGAGACCCAATTTGTACTAATGTTAGAACTGACAGACTCTTTGAAGGCAGGAAATATGTCATTTTCTTTGGAGAATCTCCACATTTCCTAGCACTGTGCTCTGAATTTAATTGACGTGAACCAAACACCAGATAACACTATATTCTTGGAATGGAGTAAATAACATTGACCTGAATACTCATGATAAATGATGACAAATGTATTGCTTAGCTGAATTTCTGTAAAAGCCATACATACCAGCCAAACAATAACTATAACTTTAAAAATAATTTAAAATGTGCATGCTGTTCTGAGTTAACACAAAGCTCAAGAAAATTTATCAAGCCAGTGAAACAAATATAAAACATAAAATTCTGGAAAAAACTAGAATTTAGGAGACCACCAAAGACATTTCCTTATGTTTGTGAGGATTCCAAGTTCACTGTCCAATTAATATTTGATCACTCAGCTATTTAATCATTTAATCATTTTTAAATAATGTTTATCAAGTATTTTTGTCACTAATTATGTAGTCATTCACTCACTAATGCATAAACATTTTAGAGTTTGTCATATGTTGGGCTTATGCTTCTCTCCAAGATTTTATGCTCGAGTCCAGTTCCAATAAAACAACTTGTTGCAACAGTACAAAAGAAAGTCTGAGATTCTATACAATACTTTTCTTCATTCACCTGACACCCAACTCTGAACTATTGTGGTTTATTCCTTCATTTAATACTATTATGTCAGGTACTTGACCAGGCACTGGTAATCTAAGCCATGAATATATATATATATATATATATATATATATATACATATATATATATATATATTAGAGTCTCTGCCTCCCTCATGAAGTTCACATTCCCGGGGAGGGGGGTGGAGTTAAATCAATCAATCAATCAATAAAATTGTATAATATCAGACTGTAGTAAGGATTATGAGGAGAATTAAAATAGGATAGGGATAAAGGAATGTTAAGTGTAGTCATTCAGAAAGGTTGATGAGACAAGTCCTTTCTGTGGCAATGATGTTGGAATAGAAACCTAAATCAAGTGAGCAGATGAGTTATGTGAGTATCTGAAAAAGGAATCCTCATGTCAGAACAGCAAATGCAAATACCCTGAGATGGAGCATTGTTGGCTTAGGAAAGGACCAGCAAAAAGGTCCAGGTGGCAAGATAAGAAGTAGTAGGGAATTAAATCAGAGAGGTAGCCATGAGCAAAATAATGTAGAGCTTTGTAACCCATGTGAAGATTCTGGATATTTTTCCCCTAAATTATCTGAGATGCCACTGAAGCGTTGCTTGGAGGATAGCCTGTGTCTGTGGGAGTTGGGTAGGACGGGCAGGAGAGGAATCAGGGACCAGCTATATGGCTATTGAGTCATGTTTGGAGAAATGATGATGATAATGTCAGAGTGGAGATGTGGGAATTGGTTGGATTTGTAATACATTGTTGTCATCATTAGAAACTATGCCAACAGATCATGGTATCCACGTTTCCAAAGATGAATTTTCTCCTTTAAGCTCAGACTTTTTAAAGTAGTGACTCCTCTTGCCAGAAGGTACAAAACTTACCAGCCCCATTGCTTCAGGATAGCAGAAACCACAGTATATGATACATACAGAGAGCTCACAGAGAGGAGTAAATTTCAACAGACAGAAAAACCCTTCCTGAGGCTTACCAAGTAACAAAGCATCTACAGAGCCAAGTGAAGAGAGTCAAAACTCACCCAGTTTTATCACCAATACTTTTCACAAATCTGTTGTAAAGTGATCTTAGCTGTAAACACGAGAAACCAATTCTAATTCATGTAAAGCAGAAAAAGTACTCACTGAAAGTATATTGGATTTTCTGCAGAATTTCTGGTAAGGCTGGGGAAATAGGCTTGAAAAATGTGCAGAAGCGAAGGAAGCTGGGTGGCAGCAAGAACTCCTGCCAGGACCCTCTCACAGAGCACCACTTCCGTTGCTGGCTCCGAGAAAGGTGCTGGAACATGTATCACAGATGCCACTGCCGCAAAGCCCAGCACCGGACTCTGGACACTGTCACCGGAACTGCTGCCATAGCCGCTCTTGGAAATGGACGGCTGCTTCTCGTGTTGCCACCGTCACAAACCCCATGTCATCTACCTCTATTGGTCACTCTGAGTCCTGTTTGAACGCCTACAGTTTGATTAGTTGAACCTAGGTCAACTGTGCATACCCATGCTACAAGAATCCGAGATAATGAGCAACTAGCCAGTTAGCCTTTTAAAATGGGAGCGGGCTCCACCTACCACCACCAAGACCAAGACTCGTACCGCAGCCTAGAGAATTCACAGAGCATAGAAAAGGAGAGCAGATAGCAGGAAAACCAAAATATGAGGAAAAGCAATTTATTGTAGGAAAAAGCAAATATGAAAGCTAAGACCAAAAATTGTCTGCAAGGAGTATGAAGGTATTTTTTGCAAGAACATTCTATTCCAGTGCAAACCTACATAGAGAAATAATGACAGGAGTTAGATACCTTTTTTAAAAGAAGGATAAAGACAACCTAAAGGAAAAGAAATTTAGACTGAAGATAATTCCCTTAATTGAGGATTTCCTTCAGGCCCCAAGAAGAAGAATTAGAAAATTGTATCTGAATCTCTTCATCTTTTAAAATCTAGTCCAGGACTGACAAATGCACAGTATATGAACCTTCACTTCACCTGCTGAGCCAGTGCAGACATTGCTAATCAAGCATCTCGCTCTTTCTAGTGTAACACTGAGTGAAATGTCAGAGAAAGACAAATACCACATGATTTCACTCCTATGTGGAATTTAAGAAACAAAACAAATGAGCAAAGGGAATTAAAAAGAGAGAGAAAGAGATAAACCAAGAAACAGACTCTTAACTATAGAGAACAAACTGATGGTTACCAGAGGGGAGGTCGCAGGGGGATGGGTGAAATAGGTGATGGGGAATTGAGGAGGGCACTTGTGATGAGCACTGGGTGATGTATGGAAATGTTGAAATCATCCTGTCATACACCTGAAACTAATGTAACAGTGTATGTTAACTAACTGGAATGAAAATAAAAACTTAAAAAAAATCTTGCTTGGGGTGCCTGGTTGTCTCGGTGGGTTAAGCGTCCAACTCTTGATTTCGACTCAGGTTATGATCTCAGAGTCGTGAGATAGAGCCCCACATCAGGCTCCACACTCAGCGAGGAGTCTGCTTGATGATTCTCTTCATCCCTCTCCCTCTGCCTCTCCCCCTGGGCTCTCTCTCTCTCTCTCTCTCCAAAATAAATAAATAAATCTTTTAAAAAAATCTTGCTCTTTCCTGTTAAACCCCATCTTGACTTTAGATTTCTTGTCACCACAATGCTCCAGACAGCCAATAGACTGGTAGTGAGTTGGTTGAAATTCACTTTCGTTTTTATGTGAAAGTACCTGTTTGGTAAAATGTCTATCTTTCTCCAGGAAAGTGGGTTTGATGTCATAGATATATAATGGAGTGATCCTAACTAATTACTACAATCAAGAATCACTGCTTTCATTAGTGTACAGAGTAGCTAAATAGCACACTTTAGATAATTTTGTTTAGTAAGATTTATTTCCTCGTTAAAGGGGTTGTGCTATCTTTTACACTAGCAAATGCCTCATTGTATTTTATCAATTATTAAAAGTCATAATACCTACTCAAATACAAGATCAGGAGGTCTTAAATTTCTTAATGTCTGTAGGAAATAAGTCTGTGTTCTATGCAGTGTCCTGCATTTATCTTCATCTATATAAACAGATATACACTATACATATTCACTCAGATTATGTGTATGTGTTTTTATATGCTTAAAAAGTTCTACATTTCACATTTTGTTATTTATCAACTATCACCCTTTTTTTTACTCTATCCTTTTGATAGCTACTTTGTTGTAAGAGATAGGTGCTAAGGCTTTAGGGGAAACTTTTTTCCCCACTGAAAACCTTTTATAAGCACAGCACCTCAAGATAACATGGAATGAATTTCTAAAAGCCAAATACATTGACAGGTTGATAGAGCACAACATTTGTATTATCCACAAAAGGCAGAGTCTGAACATGTTGATAAAATGTCACAGATTTAATGATCACTATGAAAAGTTGCAAAGGAATTCAAAGGGGAACCCTTTATACTAGATCACTAAAATTTTCATGCTATCAGTATGAAAGCAAGTTCTTGGTTAGCTAAGTACAGTTTTCTGCAGCAGTTTATTGACTTGAAAAATGGTTCTCTTAATTCATGAATTGAGTAATACAACTGTCGGTATTTTTTCAAACCCATTGATTGAAAATATGGAACTTTAAAAGAAAGCTTTCTGCCAACATGAACAAAATACAGAACAATTCCGACACCCCCAAAATTTCCTACTTGCCTACCCTTTGTAGTCAGACCCTCTCCCTCCTGAAATTCTGGTAACCACTGATCTGTTTTCTGACCCATTAGTTTGCCTTTTTTTCAGAATGGCATATAAATGGAATCCTAACGATTACGTATGTAATCATATTTATGCCTTTTTAGGAATGCCATATAAATAGCATCATACTGTATGTAATCTGTTGAGACAACTTCCTCACTTAGCATAATGTCTTTGAGATTTATCCATGTTATTGTATATATCAATAGTTTTTTATAGTGGAGCAGGAATCTATTGTATGGATACATGACAGTTACTCGATTAAGGATCTGAAACAAACTATCCTCCATGTTCAGGGCCCTGTTTATTGTACAAAGCTGAGTACTATGTATTTCCTACAAAAGTTTTTAAATGGAAAATGACAAAGAGATAGACTATGATTTATTTCACCATTCATCAATATTCATAGAATTAAGTAAATTGTTTTAATTTGATTTTAAAAAGACAAAGGAAGATTTTGCCTATAATATTTAATATGTAAACGTATGACCTCATCAATAAATGGCATATTAACAAAATATATTTTGCCTTTATCCAATAAGTTGGTTATTTGGATCAGTTTTTTTTTCAATCGAAGTATAATTAACATACAGTATTCTATTAGTTTCAGGTGGACAATATAATAGTTCAACAGTATGTTACTCAGTGCTCAAGATAAGCATACTCTTGCTCCCCTTTAACTATTTATACACTCCTCCCATTACCCACCTTCCCTCTGGAAACCACCTGTGTGTGCTCTGTATTTAAGAGTCCCTTTCTTGGTTAGTTGGTTGGTTGGTTTTGTTTCTTAAATTCCACTCATTATGAGTGAAATCATATTAATCTTTCTCTGACTGACTTATTTCACTTAGCACTATACCCTCTAGGCCCATCCACGTTGTTGCAAATGGCAAGATTTCATTCTTTTTTTATGGTTAAGTAATATTCTATATATATATGTGTATATATACCACACAATGGTTTATATATAATTGTGTGTATATATATACATATATATGTATGTGTATATTATATGGTGTATATATATAATGTGTATATATATGGTGTATATTATATATATTATATATATATCATTGTGTGTGTATGTGTATATATATGTGTATATGTATACATATGTACATATGTATATATATAATGGTGGGTGTGTATATATATATATATATAGTCCATTCATCTATCCATGGACACTTGAATTGCTTCCATAATCTGGTTACAGTAAATAATCTTCAATAAACATAGGGGTGCATATATCTTTTGAATTAGAGTTTTCATTTTCTTTGAGTAAGTACCCAGTAGTGGAATTACTCATGAGGTAATTCTATTTTTAATATTTTAAGTAAACTCCATACTGTTTTCCACAGCGGCTGCACCAGTTTGCATTCCCACCAACAGTGCAAGAGGGTTCCTTTGTCTCCACATCCTTGCCAACACTTGTTTTTAATTATGTGTTTGATTTTGACCATTCTGACAGGTGTGAGGTGATATCTCATTGTGCTTTTGATTTGCATTTCCATGATGATTTGTATTTGATCAGGTTTAATTAAAAATACTATGCTATTTTATATGTAAATAATAAAGAAGCAGAGAACATAGATTTAAGCAGTAAATATTATAGGTAATTTAGGGCTAGAGATAATTATTACTCTGAAACAATATTGATATGTAGTTAATAACATAACTACAATTTCCATTCCACCTAAAGACATACAAAACTTTTTATAGGTGTTTTAATATAAATTGGACTAGATTGTTTTTCTTTACTTGAAAATGTAAAAATGCTAAAAATTTAATATATCAAAAGGCTTTTTTTAAAGTCATTTTTCAGGTTTATTGGGTAAGATTGATACAACTTTACTACACATGCACATACAATATATTGCCCATATTTAAAATATATAATTTGATAAGTTTGGGCAATAAAATACCCATGAAACTATCATCATGATCAAGATAATGAACAAATCCATCAGTTCAAAAGTTTTCTCATGCCCTTTATAAATCACTTGTTCCCTTTGCCACCCTCTCCTGCCCATGCTGAGCAGACTGACCTGCTTTCTCTCACTGTGTATTATTTTTCTTATTATAGAAATATATATAAATGTATTCATATAGGAAAGAGTCTTTTTTTCCACTGTGATTTCTTCCACTTGCCACAGCTGAGATGTGTCTGTTTTGTTACAGTTATAAATAATTTATTCCTTTTTTTGCTGAAGAGCCTGATGTTATATGGATATCCAATTTTTTTTTATCATTCACTTGTTGAGGGACATTTGATTTAGTTGTTTTCCAAAATAAATGTATCCATCGTTTCATATCTTTGCAAATACTTAATTTGGTCAGTCTTCAGCCATTTTATTAAATAGGTAATAGGACCTTGTTGTGGTTTTAATTTGCATTTCCCTGATAACTAATGGTATGCTTCGTGTGCTTGGTCATCCATATATATTCTCTGGTGAAGTGTCTATTCCAATCTTTGTTTTTCCTTTTTTTATTCGCTTTTTTTTGGTCTTTCTTTTTATTAAGTTGAGAATGCTTCATATATATGCTATCTATCTTCATAAATATTTTCTCCCTGTCAGCGGTATGTCTTTTCATATTTATAACAGAATCTCTTGAAGAGCAAACATTTTTAATTGTGATGAAGTTCAGTTTACTTTTTAGAAACGTTGTGCTTTTTGTGTCTTATAAGAATCTCTGCCAAACTCAAGCTTGCTAAGATTTTCTGTTTTCTTATAGAAGTCTAGTTTTAGTTTATAGAGTTACGTCTATGATCTAGTATTAGAAGTCCTACCATGCCTTCCTTCAAGGTACCTTAGGTTCAGATTTTTGAAGGAGTGACTGAGGATAATAACACATTCAATACAAGTAGGTTAGGGCCCTCGGCACGCTTTACCCTTGCTATTCAGTTGTAAATCAGTGTTCAGCCTTCTGTTTCTATTGCTCCTTTTGTTATTGTGACTGACAACAAATTCTTCATCAGCTCTGACTTTGTTTTCAGATCTTTAAATATCAGCTCACTCCTTCATATCAAATCATGGCTCATAGTTCCAGTACTTTGGTTTTAAGTAATGGAAATTAAATCCACAAACTTAAACAAAAAGAAAAAATTAAGAAATAGACTTTTTTATATTATCCATAGGCAGAAAGTCCAGCCTGCTTTCACAAAAAATGGGGTCAGACATTGGAAAAGCACCAGGAAGCAGGGCAACTGTACACTCAGTCTTTTCCTCTCTCAGATTAAAGTCATTTTCCTCTATCAGATTTCTCAGATTCGTTTTGTAAATAATTAACCATGACGTTTGTAATTCCTGGTTATGCTTGTCCTCCACTCAGGTAATTTTCAGAGACTAATTTGTCTTTCTTAATATCAAAATTCCAAATTCTCCAAAGTCGTAAACTGACTGATTCACCTTGAGTCAATATCAACTCTTGATACAATCACCTGTTGAAAAGAGCAAGATTATGGAAAAAAATATAACTTCTTAGGCTTATAAGGATAGGTCCTGCTAGTTTAAATGACATGACTATTAGGCTATCTCTTTTATTAAACTGCATGGTCCTTGAGTGCAGGAATTGCTCGGTCTGAAAAATGCAAAAAAAGATTAGGACGTAGAAACAGCATAATAGACATTTGTTAAATAAATGAAAAACATTAACAACTAACATTGAGAACCAAATATGTACTAAGCATTGTGCTAAATATATTATGTAAAATCATTTAATTATTTCTCACAACAATCCTGTGAAGTTAACTTCTCTATTTCCATTGTATAGATGTGGAAACTGAGTCTCAGAGAGAAACCAAAGTAAGTTCCTAATCTTTCCCTTCTATTAAGAGATGAACTTGATCTCAGGGATCTGACTCCAAAACATGGTTATCCACTAAACAAAACTTATTCTGCACCAAGTGATCCAGTTTTCTCAGGGATCATGAGCATCTCAGTTGAGTGGCTTTTCTTTCTACCACACTGCTCATCATTTGTATTATATTTAGTAGCCTCAGTCAAGGTAAACTCTTTGTTTTTCTGCTTAAAAAATGAACCTAGTGAGAAAAACAAGCATTCATGAGAATATCTACCTACCAGCTACTTATACAAGACTTGACAGAGTGCCTTTCTTTGGTGAAGCAGATTTCACAAGGTGGACTGTCACGTTTTTCATCAGTATGAAGAAAGGCTTTTGTTTAGAAACTGTTTTTTTAGTTGTTTTTCACTGACAATTGTTACAGAGATTTGAAAGGCCAAATCCTCTAAACATTTCTGTTATTATTCCTGTGGAAAGTTGGCAATGTCAACCATCACACTGTCTTGCAGTGCATATAAGAATCACAGCAGGGTGTTACTGAGTCCAGTTGTGATTGAGTGGAAGGCCTGAGTCTGAAGTCTCAGCACTAGGCTCTATGGGAATGAAAAAGCAATCAGCCTGCTGGGGAAGATGCCTCTGTGGAGTCTGACTGCTACCTGAAGGGAGTGAATGTAAATTACCAGGTTTCCAAAGTAATTGACATTGTCTGATGGAGAGAGTATTGTAAACAGCAACAGCACTGCTTTGCTCCTTTAGAAGAAACTTCTGAAAAAAACGTGCATCTCAAAAGATAAAAAGAAACATGAGAGGGAGAGGTGAAGAATCAGCAGGATCCACACAAAATTTTAGAGCTAACTGAGTTTAAATGCGTCAGATGGAATGTGAATTAGATAAATGTCCTATTGTTCTATAGTAAATTCTAATAAAAAGCATTATCTACTTTTCATGGTGAATTTTTGAGGCAGTGTGCATTCTCATTACCTGGTAAATTGTGTAAAAATAAGACAAATTTAAATGCATGAAAGTAGTCTGTTGGCAATGTTGTACCATTTCCTCATTTATTTTACTTGCTTACACAGTCCTCTGTCCTGACAATTTTGAAGAATTAAGATATGTAAGCTTTCCCTGGTAGATATATGGAGACAATTTTAGTTAAAGTTTGGTTCTAAATAAAAGGTTGGGATTTAATATAAGTCATGAAATATTGATCTAAAGCATCATTTGCCATTTGGGACATATACTTTTCCTTCCAATCAATTATAATCTTTTACCTGCCATGGAAAGGTCTTACATCTGCCTGTACCCCTAGAACCTGGTGCAGTGCCATGCATTAGTAGGTGTTCTGATCACATTCATCATTGCTCTGGGGTGACTGTGGAGGTGATAATATGCTATTCTACAGTTTTCCATGATATTTAGATGCTTATTCCACAACTATTAATTACATGGGGGCTAAAAACACTTGGCCCTAAGACTTGGTAAGGAAAAAATATTAGTCCTGATACTTGCTGGAGAGGGTAAGAAGGACTTTATTTAAGGTGGGGGAGATTGCAATAGGTATAGGAACCACTGCAAAGGGGTCTTACAGTGGGGGAGAGATTGAGTTCAACTTCCAATATAGCATGGGCAAGTGGGAATTGATGGCCAAGGAGCAGGGTGGAGGGTCAGTGAATGGAAAATTAGTAAAAGGAAAACAATAAAATAAAAAATAAAAGCAATGCAATGTAGACAGATGTCTTAAAGGATATTGGTAACAGCAATGGCATCTCGGAAGGAGAGGGAATTTCAAGAACATTGTTTATGATTTTTAATATGTTTTGGTTGAAATATACTGATAACCAAAAAACCCCCAATAAAGTTATTTTCGTTTTGTAAAATAAAAATATAAGCCATGCAATGCCAAAAACAAACAAACAAAACAAAACAAAACAAAAAAAGAAAATTACTAAGAGGAAATATCAGGGCTAAAGGGGAGATTCCAGCTACACCTACCTAACAGGTTGCTTGCTGAAAGCAGGCTGGGGTGATCAGGCACCACGTGGAGCCTGGGGAAGGAGGAGGAACCTATTTGGATATCAAGTGATCAAATGCAGAGATTGGGATTGTTGTTAAAATGACTTAACAGAATTCTTGCTAAAATTGAACTATGTAGAGATGAACACCAAAGTCCAGATGTGAAGGCCTGGTTGTAAAAGATCTCAAGGGAACCTCAGTAGAGTTTGGTCAATAAAAGAATCTTCATATTATTTATTCATTTACCCATGTTGAAAATTAGAGGGGAAAAAAGATGGATTTTTTTAAAAATTATCAATTATAAAATTTATATAATAAGACATATATTCTCAGTTGGGGGATTATCCCTCATGATGAGACTACACTATAATGTTTAGATAACTGCAACATTGTTGAATTTTAAATTCCAGAAAATAATAGAAATTACATAGGCGTTTCATTTCTATGGATGTACGGAATGTGAAGTGATTAATTAAAACATTCTTTTGGATACATGATGCTTTTCTGGGAGGAGCCAGAAGCTTGCTTATAAAAATGAAAAAAATAAAGAGATACCACTCTCTATAGAGAGTAAAATTTTTAAATTTTAAGCAGGAAACACTCAAGGCTTATACTGAAAATACTTCTTAGCACAGAAATTATTTAAAATTCCCTGGACTTGGGGCGCCTGGGTGGCTCAGTTGGTTAAGCGACTGCCTTCAGCTCAGGTCATGATCCTGGAGTCCCGGAATCGAGTCCCGCATCGGGATCCCTGCTCGGCAGGGAGTCTGCCTCTCCCTCTGACCCTCTTCCCTCTTGTGCTCTCTATCTCTCATTCTCTCTCTCTCAAATAAATAAATAAAATCTTTAAAAAAATAAATAAAAATAAAAAAATAAAATAAAATTCCCTGGACTTGACTTTTTAAAATTATCTTTAACTTCAACATCCCCTCTTTACTATATTTAATCATGGAGTGGTTATTGGTGATTTCCTTAGAAATATCTTAGATTCATCCTTTCCTCTTCATACTCGGTGTCATCCAAAAGTTCAGAAAAAGCCTAATTAATAAAATGTCCTCCAGTGTGGTCTCCCTGTCTCAAGCTATCACTTAAAAAACAAAACAAAACAAAACACAGACACATACACACACACAAAGCCATTTGGAATACTACCACCAGTTTAATTATTAAAAAACGCTTAACCATGAAAAAAATGACCTACCCATAAAGTTTCTTTCATTAAAAAAAACTCTATGATGGTTCCTATTGTCTTTCAGACTGGAAATAAAGGTCCACAAGACCTGAAGCTGTTTAATCTATCATGTTATATTTTATTTTTTTAAAGATTTTATTTATTTATTTGACAGAGAGAGACACAGTGAGAGAGGGAACACAAGCAGGAGGAGTGGGAGAGGGAGAAGCAGGCTTCCCGCTGAGCAGGGAGCCCAATGCGGGGCTTGAGGCGGGGCTTGATCCCAGGACCCTGGGATCGTGACCTGAGCCGAAGGCAGACGCTTAACGACTGAGCCACCCAGGCGCCCCTTAACCTATCATATTTTAGATCCACTTCTCCTCAACAGGAATTTTTAATAATCCACCTGGATTGTGATTTATTAAGCCTGAATGATCTTTCTTCCTCTCTTTCCAAAATAAATACTATGTACCTTTAAGGAAAACCTTTTCATAAAGGCTTCACAGCCCATTTTCACACAACAATTTTTTCTTCCTTAGTTTCTGCACTTATATGATCATATTTAAAGCATAATAATATAAGCAATTTGCTTATTAAACAGTGCTCAGTGTAAGAAAGACAGTGACTTCTATATGTGTCGGGCTTCTCAGAATTTATTGTGTTAGGTTGGGTTGGGTTTGAGTTAAATACTTGTAAACAGAACAAGAGAAAACAGAGGAGGAATTTCTTTGTCTGGCTTGTCTTCAATAAAATACAGTTAACTATAGATATTTTTCAGAGCCTTAGTTATAATTATTTAAGTATTAGTGACCACAATCAGTAATATCTGAGTAAGAATATTTTAATAAAATGGTCAAATATTTTAAAAATGATAAAAAGAAAACCTTCATAAGTTTTGAGATGCAGTAAAGGGATTTTTTTCTGTTTTATAAGGAAAGTAAAATGCAGAATATTTCACTGTAAATATTACACATGGAAGGTAAAAAGTTCATTCTGTTTATTGATATTGTTGTCCTTTAGACAATTTCTCTTTCCAATTGCCCCAAAACAGATATCCACTAAGTTGTGAAGGCAGAAAGAAGGGAGATCTAAGAAATCCATACCATTACTAGTTCTTGAGCTGTTCTCTCACTTCTTACATCAAAATACAAAACATTATTTAAAAAATATTTGTTATAGGTACAAGCATATTGCATTGCGCTTTATTGCACTTTGTAGATACTGTGTTTTTCTGTTTTGTTTTTGTTTTTAACAAAGTGAAGGTTGTGTCAACCCTACATTGAGTAAGTCTACCCTCACCATTTTTCCAACAGCATTTGCTCACTTTGTGCTCTGAGTACATTTCTTCATGTCTCTTTGAATTACAGTTTGGTAATTATCACAACATTTCAAACATTCTTACTACTATTACATTTGTTTTACTGATCTGCGATCAGCAATCTTTGCTGTTACTATTGTAATTGTTTTGGGGTGCCATGAACCACGCCCCTATAAGACACTATATTTAACAGATAAATGTGTTTGTTTTGAATGCTGCACTGACCAGCCATTCACCTGTCTCTCACCCTTTCCTGGGGCCTCTGTACTCCTGGAGAAAAAAACAATATTGAAATTAAGCAATTAATAACCCTATAATCGCCTCAGAGTGTTCAAGTGAGAGGAAGAGTCACACCTCTCTCACTTTAATAAGAAAAATATAAATGATTTAGTTTAGTGAGGAAGGCATGTTGAAGGCCAAGATAGGCTGAAAACTAGGTCTTTTGAGACAGAAGTTTCACCAAGTTGTGAATGCAAAGGAAAAATTCTTGGAGGAAATTGAAAGTGCTAACCCAGTGATCATACGAATGATAAGAAAGCAAAATAACCCTGCTGCTGATATGGAGAAAGTTTTAGTGGCCTGGATAAGCAGAAGCCTGATCCCGAGGAAAGCCCTAGCTCTCCTCTTTCTAAGAAGGCTGAGAGAGGTGAGGAAACTACAGAAGAAAGTTTTGAAGCTAGCAGAGGTTGGTTCAAGAGGTTTAAGGAAGGAAGCCATCTTCATGCCATAAAAGTGCAAGGTGAAGTAACAAGTACTGATATAGAAGCTGCAGCAAGTGATCCAGAAGATCTAGCTAAGATACTTGATGAAGGTGGCTTACGCTAAACAACAGATTTGCAAAACAGATGAAACAGCCTTATATTGGAAGAAGATGCCATCTAGGACTTTCACAGTTAGAAAGGGAGAAGTCAGTTCTTGGCTCAAAACTTCAAAGGACAGCTGACTCTCTTGTTAGGGACTAATGCAGCTGGTGACTTGAACTTGAAGCCAGTGTTCATTTACAGTTCTGAAAATCCTAGGGTTGTTAAGAATTATGCTAAATCTCTTCCACCTGTGTTCTCTAAATGGAACAACAAAGCCTGGATGGCAGGTTATCTGTTTATAACACAGTTTACTAAATATTTTAAGCTCGCAGTTGAGACCTTCTGCTGAGAAAAAAAAATTCCTTTCAGAATTACTGCTCCTTGACGATGCACCTGGTCACCCAGGAGCTGTGATGGAGATTGACAAGATTAATGTTATTTTCATGTCTGCTAACACAACAGCAACATCCATTCTGCAGCCCATGGATCAAGATATCATTTCAACTTTCAAATCTTCTTATTTAGCATATACATTTCATAAGACTGTAGCTGCCATAGATAGTGGTTCCTCTGGTGGATCTGGGCAAAGTCAATTAAAAGACTTCTGGAAAGGATTCACCATTCTAGATGCCACTAAGAACATCCATGATTCAAGGGAAGAGGTCACAATATCAACATGAACAGGAGTCCGGAAGAAGTTGATTCCAGCCCTCATGGGTGACTTGGAGGGCTCAGGACTCCAGTGGAGGCAGGAAACGCAGATGCGGTGGAAACAGCGAGAGGACTAGAAGCAGCAGGGGAGCCTGAACATGTGACTGGACGGCTGCGATCTCATGATCAAACTTTCATGGCTGAGGAGCTGCTTCTCATGGATGAGCAAAGACAGTGGTGTCCTGAGATGTAATCTACTGCTGGTGAAGATGCTGTGAAGATGGTTGAAAGGACAACAGAGGATTTAGAATATGACATACACTTAGTTGATAAAGCAGTGGCAGGGCTTGAGAGGACCGACTCCAATATTGAGAGAAGATCTACCGTGGGTAAAATGCTGGCAAACAGCCTCACACGCTACAGAGAAATCGTTCGTGAAAGGAAGAGTCAATTGATGGAGCAAACTTCATGGTTGTCTTATTTTAAGAAATTGCCACAGCCCCCCCAGCCTCCAGTAGCCACCACCCTGGTCAGTCAGCAGCCATCAACATCAAGGCAAGACCCTCCACAAAATGATTACAATGCACTGAAAGCTCAGATGATGGTTAACATTTTTTAGCAAGAAAATATTTTTTAATTAAGGTATATACATTGTTTTTAAAGACATGATGCCATTGCACACCTAATAGACTACAGTATAGTGTAAACATAACTTTTATTTTATGCATTGGGAAACCAAAACACTCATTTGACTTGTTTTATTGTGACATTTGCTTTATTGTGGTGGTCTGGAGCCAAACCAGCAATGTCTCCAAGGTGTGCCTGTACTCTGATTAATGTAAGAAGGTTCTACAATATAGTAATGAAATAGAATGGGAGAGATGTGACCTCTAGTCTTAACATGTTGGTTATGAATCCACTGGATATTAGTGACTATGAATTTAGTTCAGCCACCGAGCCATTTACAATCAATAATCCCTAAATATTATTTCTCCACATGTGCCCTAACATAAATATCAGTAAGTCTGACCACTAAATGCAAAGTTTCCTAATTTTTTACGCCTTTTTCTACATGTGATAGGTATTCAAATATCACTAAGTACTGGGAAAATATGAAAGAAAGGGCCTAAAAAATCACCCAGAAATGAAAGGATTAAGAGAAAGCAGAGGCAATGCAGGAAGCAGAAGAAAACATCAAATAAACCATACTTTAAAAAAATTTATAGAGACAAGAGACAAAAAAAGTATAAATAAGAGAGTTTAGTTTTTATAAATTCAAAATTTTAAGCTTTTTTTTTTACAAATTCAAGGAAAAGGTTGGAAGATAAAATTGAAGGAATCTTCCAGAAAATAAGATAAAAGGGTGAACAGAAGGACAACAGAGACATTACACATACATAATAGATGTTTAATAGATATATATTAATAAATACATTTAATTTAAATTTTATACTCTTTAATATGGGCATAATTCTTTTTTTCTCCTTTTCTGTACTTGTGTGTGTGTGATGTCTCCTTCATCTCATGTATGTATGACATGCAGGAAGTTCAATATCCAAATCATAGGAGGTCCAGATAAAGAAAATCAAAAAAATGATGAGGAAGAACACAATTTCAAGTAATTAGAAAAAAAGGGACCTGAAGAATATGTGTCTATAAAGTGAAGGGATTCTGCCCAGGTGCCCAGAACGGTAAATAAAATATATAAAGCTAAGACTCATGAATGTATGATTTTGTAATACCAGTAATAATAAGTTCCTTAAGCCTTTTTGAAACTCAGAATCTCGTCGGAATTGAAGTGAAATTTGCAAGCTATAAGAGAATGAAGTAATGTTTTATAAATTATGAGTGGAATCATTTTAAACCTAGAATTCTACATCTAGCCAACCTATTGATCAGACGTCCAGCAAAGACTTGAAGATGTGTTTCCCATGTATCTGGAGATAGGCAGGGTAAGAAATCCCATAAAGACGTCCGTGTCTTAATCCCTGGAACCTGTGAATACGTTATCTTAAATGGCAAAAGGAAATTAGGGTTGTAGATGAAATATGTTTACTAATCAGCTAGTCTTAATACAGGGAGATTATCCAGATGTGTCTAATATAATCACAATGGTCCTTAAATGTGGAAAAGCTGGGCAGAAGAGGAGGTCAGATCAATACAATGTGAGAAGGACTGAACCCACCATTTCTGGCTTTGATGATGGAGGGGGTCACAGGCCTAGAAATGCAGGCAGCCCCTAGAAACTGGAACAGACAAAGGTTCACCCTTAGACCCCTAGGAAGGAATGCAGCCCTGCCTCCACCTTGATCACCAATGTGATCTGAGTGAGTCAGACCTCTAATCTACATAACCGCAAGATAATAAGTGTATGTTATTTTCAGCCATGAAATTGGTAGTGATTTGGTACAGAAACAATAGAAAACTGGCACATATACTCTCTGGAGAAAGTACTGCAAGATGTTTTCCACCAGAACAGGAGAATAAACCAAGAACAGGAGACCTGGGATACAGCAGGTGGGCACTGCTACAACACAGGAGAGAAGAAGGGAAGACAATGCCCAAGACTGGCAAAGGAAACCTCAAGACAACTGCTGTGGACCAGGCCCAACGGGTGAATAAGACAATGAAGGACACCTAGAAGGATTGGGGGGAAAGGGGGATAGATTATCTGATACCCTTGGTCATGTAGAAAATTATAGTAAAATTTTTTCTAAGGAAATTGTTAGTTTTACTTCTTGTATCAAAATATTCATTAATTTTAGGGGTACCTCAGTGGTCAGTCTGTTAAGCGTCGGATTCTTGGTTTCAGCTTAGGTCATGGTCTCAGGGTTGTGAGACTGAGCCCCACCTTGGGTTCTGTGCTTAGCGTGGAGTCTGCTTGAAGGATTCTCTCCCTCGCCCTCTCCCCCTACTCGTGTGTGCCTTCTCTCTCTCTCTCTCTAAAATGAATAAATAAGTCTTTAAAAAATATTCATCAATTTTGACATATGTTATGTGTTCTTTTTTAATCTATTTAAACTTTAACTCCAGGATAGTTAACATACAGTGTTATATTAGTTTTAGATGTACAATATAGCGATTCAACAGTTCCATACATTACTCCGTGCTCATCATGATAAGTGTACTCTTAATCCCCTTCACTTATTTCACCCAGCCCCCCACCTTCCTCCCCTCTGGTAACCATCAGTCTGTTCTCTGTAGTTAAGAGTCTGTTTCTTGGTTTGTCTCTTTTTTCCTTTGTTCGTTTGGCTTGTTTCTTACATTCCACATAGGAGTGAAATCATTTGGTATTTGTCTTTCTTTGACTGACTTATTTCACTTAGCATTATACTCTCGAGATCCTTCCCTGTTGTTGCAAATGGCAAGACCTCATTCTTTTTTATGACTAATAGTGCATTCTTTGTATATACATCTTCTGTATCCATTCATCTATCAATGGACATTTGGGTTGCTTCAGAAAAATGCAAATCAAACCACAATGAAATATCACCTCACCCTTATCAGAATGGCTAACATCAAAAACACAAGAAAAAAACCAGTGTTGGAGAGGATGTGGAGAAAAGGGAACCCTTGTGCACTGTTGGCAAGAATGCACACTGGTACAGCCAACTGTGGAAAACGGTATGGAGATTCCTCAAAAAATTAAAAATAGAATTACCATATGATCCAGTAATTCCACCACTGAGTATTTACCCAGAATAAGACATTTTTAACAGAGCTAATATATTGTGCGCCAAGATTTAAATAAAACTACATAAATAAGATAATGAAGTCATTATTAACTTCAAAAAAGAAAGCAAAAAGTTATGAAAGAAAGGAAATGAACCAATAATAATACATTACTTGAAGAGAATCTACATAGCCATAATAATAATGAAAATGTGAATAGATTTTGCTAATAATTGTGACACATCTAGTATGGGAGAATTTAAGGGGAAAGAAAAGGGCATACAATGTAAAAGTTAAAGTTTTCAGTCCCTTAAGAGGAAGTCAGTCGATGATATCTAAAATTTATTAATCAAGACGTAGCAATATGCATGTATTATTTGGAGAAACATAAAAATTACTTCACAGCAGGGGAAAACAATTAGTAGACAGCAATTTTTTGTTATAACTTTTTAACACTTTTTAACCTTTTAAATTATGTGCTTGTATTTATAGGTAAAAAGTGAAATGAATTAAAAAGAGAAAATTTACGGGAAGTAATATACTAAATTATTAACAGATATTGTCTGTGAAAGGCAACATTATAAGGAAAATTATGAGGTTGCCTGCTGATATCAGCAGACCCCATCCTCGCTCCCTACTTTCATTGTCCCCATAGCACTTATCCACAGCTGATACTCTAAATATTCTGCTCACTTATGCATTAGTTGTGTTCCCAGCTTATTAGAATGTAACACCCAGGAGGAAGGAGATATTATCCATTTTTATCACCTCTGTATCGCCAGAACCTAAAACAATGCCTGCTACATAGAAGAAATTCAGTACACAGAAATGAATAAATTAAATTTTCAGAACTTTGCAAAAAATACCTATTTTTTAAACATAATGAACTTTCATTACTTATATTCGGAAAAAAGAAGAAAGCTGTTGCCATTTTAAAGAGGAAGAAAATAGGCGAGTGAAGTATATAGTCAAACAGAGAGAGGTGGTTTTGTCTTGCTGCTTTGAGAGATCAAAAGAGCTGAAGCAAAGTACAGGGGCATGAAAACTGTATTCAAGCCTGTGAAAGCACAGGAGTTGAGCTATCAAAGGGTCAAGGAACCTAGATCAGAGAACCATTTTCAATTCTGACCTATGTAATTCAATAGAGGATGAATGGAGGCGACAAGAGGATGGGAAAAGGAGGCACCTGCCTGACTTCTTCTCCCTTAGCTATGCAAACTTAAGTAGATTAATGGATGCTATACAAAATATTTTTTTTCTAGTCTCTAGTTTACTCTACTGAAGCACAAGTTAATATCACCTCAGGTATATTGATAGACCAACAATCTCGGCATATACTGACATCAGTTGAAAGACCATTTACAGTTAATTGAAAGCATCTAGTTACCTGCCATTCATGCCTTTCCTCCTTCAACCTCAACTCTGCTATCTCTGCTTAACTGTCTGTTTTCCTAGATTTGTTCCCCAGATTTACACACAGCAAGTGTCCCCGACTCACCCTAAAGCAATTTTTTTCAGTTGTTAGAATCCTTGTAAAGCACATCCATTGTTCCTCAAACAGCAGAATTGTTTCAGTGTGAAGAACAACGTGGTTCGGCTTCAGAGGCTCTCATTTGTCCTGCTGTGCCCCGGTGCTCTCGCGCTATATAGTCTTGAGAACTTTAATGAAAAACTCAGTCTGTGCTTCCCATCACCAGCCCTATTTAGTTACCTTAGTTGGAACTTCTACTTCTTTTACTTGTAGTCTGACTGAGTTTTCCAATTGGTCCTACTGCCAGCCGTGACCTTTCTTTTCCGGATCATGAAAGAGAAATTGCTAGAAATATCATGTTGTATATCTCTCGCCCAACTATAAAGGAAGTATTGTCTGTAGTTCACCACTTGTTAGCTTCTTTATCTTTATATAAATATTGTTCTTGCTTGGGCTAAAGTCCTTTGCCATAAATACTAAACATAGTTCATTTCAGCATACTTCTGTATTTTTACTGGATTTTTTTTTTCAAAACCTAGTTTCTTAAAGGAGCTTAACCTGTTGTAGTTCTAAAGCTTTAAAGCATATTTTTAAATGGTTGAAATATCTGAAAGACTGACAACCCATTTGCCAGGTTATTCCATCATCCTCCCTCCCCTAATATCTGGATAACCTTGCCTCCCACTACATGTGATTGCACTGAATCATTTATAGAACACTAAAAGACTTCACTGCAGTCATAAAAAAAGAGGCTGACTCCAAGAAAGTAATTGTAATGTCTACGCACTAAGCCATAATCTTGTTAAAGCCATCATTGAAGAAGCTATTACCAAATTGGTATTTCTGACTTAATTAACATATTAATTTTATTCATTATAACATGGAAATTATATACGTGATAAAGATGAAGTCACTGTGAAATATATTTGTGATATTTCTAATATTGTAGATACACTTAATAAAAAAATTAAATATAAAGCAGCCGTTTGGGCTGGCCAAATGGGTTCCTCCTACTGGGAGTCCCTTTACCATAAATGTTGATGCACTATGGGTATGTTGTTTATGTATACACAATTCAAAATAGCCAATCTAAGTAGTGGTTCATCCAGATGCCATTAAATCTCTTTCATGGGAGCACATGATTATCTTGTGTGACATGAAAAGCTTGGCAATGTACCCTGACTTCCAACAGCTCAACTTCCTTATAATCCTTGATAGCCTTAATGAGTGTGAAAGAAGAGTGTGTGGGGGCTCAGAGGTCTTATCAAGGTAGATGGGGAAAAAAGGTAATACAAGAAGGTGAAGGAACCAAAACAGGTGAGTGGTTCTGATTCCAAGAGAGAGGGAAAAGATCCTGAAACTCTTGACATTAACCTTAAGGTTTCCTGGCTAATTTTGGGGCAGATTAAAACTATATGAACCAATCAAGTGAAGTCAACACCATGGAGTTCCAGAACAAGGCTGAGAGTCCTGTGATAAGGAAAAGCTTGTGGGGGGTGGGGTCGATATTAGAAAATGGGGACAGAGAGAAGAAGATGTATCGGTGAGGTAATGAAACTATAACTCTGGATCTAGAAAGGCAATTGTGCATGACACAAATATGGCACCCATGTTTGTAATCTCCATGACCATGAAACATTTCAGATGAAAAGAAACCAATGGCATTACAGATTTCTACAGTTAGTTTCAATGTGTACAGGTAAGATACATGAAGTAATTTTTGAAGAGACAACATATATATATTTTTTAAATAATATATATTCTAAAGGTGAATTTCCAGAATTTTCTTACCTCTACAAAGAAGAAGCAGGGGAAAATTGTGTAGCTCTTAAACTCTTGGCTTTGATGATTTGGAAACATGTTTTCCTGTTAGGACATGGGAAAATAATACAATAATTCTGAAATCAGTTTGTGCATGGTATATGCTCTGTGGAAACTCTACAAATTTTCCTTATAAAACTAACTTTGTTTTTACCAGGAACTGATATTTCGCATCCTGAGTTATTGTTTAAAATGTTAGAAACATCAATATCTTTTACTTGTATTGCACCTGGCATCCACAAGGATCCTTCTTTGTAAATGCTACCTCTGGCTTGGGAGATCATTGAACATTTCTGCTTCCACCCTGGTGCAGGCACAATCAGGTATGCGACATTTGACTCTCTCTGTCACAGAGATAGACATTATGGCCGTAGAAATAGTGCCTTGAAGTTCATGGGCACCATAGCCATACCTTTCCTGCTGCTCTGTGCCTGTCCCTCCCCAATCCTGTGCAGATGACCTTTTGTCAATAACCTGACAAGATACTCCTAACCCCAGGAATATGGTGAAGAAGGAAGATGTCCTGAACTCTGATCTGCAGCAGGAGCTCAAATTCCAAGAACATTCCACATTATCCCCACCACCTAGTTTGGAAAACTTACAAAATAAAATGTTTGCAATGTGAAAACTACCTTATTAGGTATACATGAGTGGAAATGTTTATGGAGAATTATTCATTAATATATTTCGATTGTGATTCTTATGAAAAAAATAACGGAAAATTAAATCTCCTTCAGATAGTTGAGAAGACAAAAACCTACAGAGTCTAGATCTTATAGAATCAAAATTAACCGTTTATTCGGAATTACTGGCAGAGAATGAAATATGTATAAGCAGTTCATCCAAGACAGAATAAATATCTAAATTAGTACATTCCTCTACAGATAAAGCTGAAGTGGTGGTGAAATGTGATTTTTTTTTTCCTGGGTTGCAGTATCAGGAGCAAGCCCAAAAGTTGATATGCTCCATATTCTAAGTTGAATTGTTGTAAGCAGTTGGGGTCTGCCTCCCTACTAAGAGGAGCCAAACCAACCCCACTACCTCCACTCTCCCCAGAGTTCACTATTTTTCAGGAGAATGCCTCATTTCAAGATGTATTTGGAAACTGTATACGGGAATTGAGTTGTCAGAATGGGCTGGACTCTTATTGGCATATGGGGACAAGGACCAGAGATGCTGCTACGTGTTCTGCGGTGCATAAGACAGCTCTACACATAATGAAGAACCCTTCTTGCATCCAGCTCCACTTTCAAATGTCCCCTTGGCCTGTACCCACTTTAAATATGTCTGTTGCAGTTTAGTTGAAATAATAAAAAAATACAAGTTATGTGAAAATTCTCATAACTTCAGAGCAGGTTATTATAGATAGGGAAGCTTAAATGGAATAAAGACATTGTTTCACAGTTACAAAAGTTTAACTGACACAGAGCATTTAGTTTAAAAGATTTTCATTGTATGGGTTAAGTTGGTAGAGATTCATGACATGCAGTGATCTCATTGATCTTAGCATAATGATTTAAAGAAACTATGTGATGAAAGTTATATATTCAAATTATTTACTTTGGGGGTGAACATGCTTTTCAGTTTTACTCTGACATCTTCAGTCTTGCAAAGAAACGGTAAGGCTGAGAAGAGGGGGCAGCAGTGAAGTAGCTCTTGCTCTCCGATCATTTGACAAGGAAGGGACTCAAGAGAGGGTGGCAGGGCTTAGGACATTCTTGCCAGTGCGATACTTGAGAGAGCCACCTTGTCAGGCCAGGGAATCCAAGCAGCAAGAGAGTGCAGGGAGGAACCTGGTGGGAGCTGAGGGCATGTGGATGGAGGGGGAGTTTCTGAACTTCCTACCAAGAACCTTCACAGAAGCTCTGGGAGAAAATCAAAAGCTGACTGTGAATCACTTCTGCCACAAAAGACCAATCCTAACTGACAATGACAAAAAAACTAATTAAATGAGATCCACCAAACTTAAGAGGAGAACGGAAGGAAGAGAGAGAGAGAGAAGCCGATGGCTGAACGTTGGGACTATGGCTTCCACGGCTGGTCATATAGCCCTTACTCGCCAGCACATTGTAAGCATGACCAGCCAGGGGGGTTACCCAGGGCAGCCATTCCCACACTCATTTCCCTCCCCTCTCCAAACCTAACATAAGGTAACCCTTTATGAAGTTTAAAAATGTACAGCGAATGACCAATGCAAAAGGAAATGTGATCTTTATTAAACTAGAAGGAAAATAATCATTAATACTACAATGGCATATTGCAAGCATCACTTAAAACATTTTTCAATCTTGGTATAAGTTGCCAGAGTCTTTCTTTCAAAATGAAAACATTATTCTTCAGTTCTTGGTGCTCTCCCTTGGAGACTAGGAATGAAGGTAAAGAGGGGTGTTTGACAAATTTATATCACATGCTAATTTGCCAGACTCATCATAAAACTATGCATTTCTGCTCATTTTATTTGCATTTTATTGAAGTTATCAATTATTTGGGATTTAAATAAAGTCAGAAGCTGAGTAGAACTATAATATGGCAGTTACAGGTGAGCTAACCATGAAGGAATGACCTATGTTGTCTCACGAATACTGTGCTTTAGAACCAAAATATCTTGAATTTTTAAATAAGCCAAGGCAATTTTCTGCTGGTATGTTCCATTTCGTAAGTTATTTTGCAGAAATGTTTAATGCTCATTTAACCCACTTAATGGGTTCCATCATATATGGACAAGGCTAAGGCCTAAAAATTCCTATGATTGTACTTAGCTTTTTTTTGTTTGTTTTTTGCTCGCTTGTTTTTTGTAAAGAAACATTATCTGTCTTGGGGAAGGGAATATCTAACTTTATTTTTTTTTTTTAAAGATTTTATTTATTTATTTGAGAGAGAGAGAGAATGAGAGATAGAAAGCACGAGAGGGAAGAGGGTCAGAGGGAGAAGCAGACTCCCTGCTGAGCAGGAAGCCCGATGCGGGACTCGATCCCGGGACTCCAGGATCATGACCTGAGCCGAAGGCAGTCGCTTAACCAACTGAGCCACCCAGGCGCCCGGGAATATCTAACTTTAAATGTCAACTCGTTTTTAATTTCTTCATGGAACAGAAAAATAAGAAGTCAATATTTGAACTGATTCTTTTGTTTCAGGAATTTGGTTAGTTAATTCCATGCAGATGGTATGGTCTGATGATTCTGCTTGTGTCCTGGCTTCGTCAATCACTGTGCAATCTTGTACAAGTCATTGAGCCCCCATGATCTCAATTTTCTCATCTATTTCGTGGGTGTAATAACAATACCTATCAAAAAGTTTGCTTTGAAGATCAAATGAACTATTGTATGAAGAGAACTTTATGAAGTGTTATTCAGTCCAAATAGACTGTGGATATGGGACCTGGTACTCCAGTCCTTAGATCCCAACCAAATGGACAGGTTGTACCCCTCCAGCTACCAAAACAATGTTTGGGATCTTTGTGACAAGAAAAAGCAGAGATTATATTTTCTAGGTGTTAGGAGCTGAGTAATGTGTCCCAAAATTCATATGTTGAAATATTACCACCCCATAACTCAGAACGTGACTATACTTGGAGATAGGGCCATTAAAGGGGTAAATAATTTAAAATGAGATTAAGGTAGACCTTAATCCAATATGACTTATGTCCTTGTTAAAAAAGATTAGGACACAGATACACACAGAAAGCAGAACCTGTGAATATACAGAGAGAAGACTGTCATCAAGCTAAGACGAGAGGCCTTAGAAGAAACTAACCCTACCAACCCCTTGATCTCAGACTTTAAGCCTTTGGAACTGTGAGAAAATAAACTTCTGTTGTTTAAGCCACCCCACCCTAGCAAGCTAATTCACTGGATAATAGACACCAAAGTGTTAGAGTGGGATCTCATATGCTGTTTCAGATTCAATTATCATTCAGCTATATAGATTTAGCACTGACTGGTATATCTGAGTAGCAGTTTTGTGGGAAGAAAAAATTATTAGATTTTTTGAGGGGGTCCTTAAGAACTATTATCAATTGTATAATCTTGGAAAAATTTCTATATGGCTCTGAAATAGTTTGAAAAGTTGAAAGAATTATTCATATGTGAGTTATTTTGAAAGTTTTTCTCCCCACTCGGGAAATTTTAAAATTTTTCACAAGGAAAGTAATATACACAGAAAAAAATCTACTTAATTGGAATGTGGCTTAACTGTGGCAAATTTAAATTCTAGAGTGATTCTCCTTGTGGGTGGAAATGGAATGCTAATTAATGTTAATATTAGTCTCACAGAAACATAATTAGGAAGGTAAATCTGTTACATTTTCTCTCAAACCAAATAATGCATCCCATTAGAAATGACTTAAGGACAATCAGAAATTTGGCTTCACTTTAACACATCTACTCATCATTAGTGCAAAAAACTGAGAGGGGCCTAGACATTACTGCTACTTTTGTAATATCATTGTGTTCTCAAAGTATGTGAATATCAGTGGAAAAATTCATATAATATTTTCAAGGCAAAATTAATATAATTGTGTGTACCAATGTATTTTATTATTGCCAGAGAGCCTTACAATGTTATTCTACATTTTATTACCATTTATATATTGTTTTAATACCCTATTCTGTATTAATTGATTTACATTATTGTCCCTTTATGCCTCAAGCAGTGCATAAATACAAACTCACCCTCCATAAGATTATAACTGCATTGACTATTGATTGCAGCTTCTATTGAAAAATTTCACAAAAAGATATTAAAATCTTCCATAACACAATAACCTTGTGGGCCCTAGGATACTGTCATAATGGGTTATGTTTAATTTCAGGGAATATTTGAGTAAATTGTCTTTTCACCAACGCTCAGTAAGTTAATTGGTAGTTTATATGCTGCATATTCTTAAAGAGAGAGAGAAAGAAAACATGAATATAAAAAAAGTCTCTTCTTTGTCAAGCTCTAATCTTGATTTTAAATAATGAGGTTTATGAAATTTTCAAATAATGAGTGACTGCGCTGGCTTCCTAGCAATGAGAGGGAGCAGCATGTGAAATGGGCATTTGAGTATGTGTTCAATATGTGTTTAAACTGGCCATCCCAGGAAAAGGTGATTTCTTTGTTATTCCATCAATTTTGAAAACAAATTTTGAAGTGCATTATTTAGCATAATTTTCAGAAGCTGTAATAATCCAGGTATACACAGACTGGGGCTGAGAAGACAGTTGCATGGTGTGGATGATCCAGCCTCCTCATACCATGTGGCTCTGCCATCCAGGCATGTCCCTCATCTGTATAGTCCTGAATGGCCCATTTTCACCATGCCTGCTTTCTAGGAAACAGGAAAGCAGAAAGGACTGGAAGAAGAAATGTGCAGGTCACTATTATATCGACCAGAACATAATTAAAAGGCCATGGGAGGCCCTGCCTGGGGCCTATGAAACTTCTATTTATATATGGACGAAGTCGGGGAACCAGTAATTTCTGCCACCTGAATGAATAGATGGATATTTTTTCTCTTTGCAGACCTTAATTCAGAAACTATGAACCTGGGAATTCAGCAGATACCATCTTGGAAACTCAAGCTATGTCTTTAGGCTTTGTGTGAAATGCAATAGCCCAGCCTAAAAAGCAAAATAGTATGGCTGATATCCAGCAGTATTTATTGGGTGGTTTACAGTGCATCAGAGAATCTCACTGCACATTTTTTTTAAGATTTTTTTTAAGTACTCTCTACCCCCAACATGGGGCTCGAACTCACAACCCCGAAATCAAGAGTCACATGCTCTACCAACCAAACCAGCCAGGTACCCCTCACTGCACATTTTAGGTCGTATAAGTGCTGTCAGCTTTTTTTTCTCAATAAGAACAAAAATTGTGAGATAAACTCAGGCTACATCACTATGTAAAGATTAAAAAAAAAGTGTAGTTTGTTGCTGATAATTTCAGCTTTCTTTTGGTATAAATTGGACTGGTCTTAGTGCTTCTGGCTATATTAAGGAGTACGGTCATCTTGGCAGCCTGCATTTATATATTTGCCACTATTAATATATTCTAGTTTCTATTTTATCAATTGAAAAAAAGCTGCTTTATTTTTTCTGAATATAAAAGTATTTCATTCTCTTTATAAAGTCAAAGAAGAAAGTAAAAATAATTATCTGAAAATAACTGAAAATAATTCCTGCTAGTATTTTGTTGTACATTCTTCTCAATTTCTTCACTGCATATAGACTATGAACCAATATGCTTATTCCACGTTGCCTTAAGCGTAAATTATTTGGCAACTATGATACTATACTATTGTGAAGGGAAAGTCTTCACAAATTACTTGGGATTCTCAAAACTTGGAGATGCTTTAGCTTTCTTGATCCTCTTTTTATGGGCTCCATCATGGTCTTGCCCCTAACCATACCGTGGTCGTATATCACCTTGGTTTGAGTTGCTTAAAACCTTAATGACTTTGCTTTATATTTTATGATGAGTTCCATACATAAAGTCTGTGAAAAGATTTGCTTCCCACCAACATTTTGATTTATACTTAACTGGTAATGGATCGTGTGAAGCAGTGACTGTCTTTCTTCTTTTGTTTTGAGTGTGTGCTGGGGTGTTCACCTCTGGCTGAGATGCCATCCATGTATTATCTATGTAGGAACACTATCTCTGGTGAGTAAATGAGGGGATTTTTATTTTCCACCTTTTAATAGGAAAGTCAATTCTTCATTAGGAACTTAGCTGAAAACATCTTCTTGTAGCTGACGCTTAACTAGTAAGGCATTGCCATGAAATTTTATGCCCACTCTCATGTAAGTTTCATTTTCCTAATACTCTAAAACTTTTGCAGTGAACCATGTCCCACTGTCTTCTATCATCCAGCATCGCTGTTGAAAAACAAGTGGAATTCCATTTCTTACTTCTCTGTAGGTAGTTGATTTTATTCTCTTCTCTTTTTGTAGGTTTTTAGAATCTTCTCTTTATTCCTAATGTGCAAAAAATTAAGATTATGTATCTAACTGTGGGTATTTTTAAATTTCTATTTCTTGACACTTTTAACCTTAAGATTTGTGTTTTTTCTAATCTCTAGCAAATACTCTCGTATTATTTCTTTGATTAATATCTCCTTTGTTTTTCCCTGAAAATGTTTTTTAATGTATATTTGACCTCCTTATTTGGTTTTCCATGTCTCATCACTTTCTTTTGTATTTTTTATATTTTGTGCTCTATGTTCTTGGAGATTTTCTTCGATCTCATTCAGTATCTTTGTATTGTAGAAACATCACATTGCAACGAGGAGGTGTATAAGTTATTATACCCCTTTTTGTCCACATACACATTGAAAATTAGATGTAACTTTCACAAGTAACATCATTTTGTCATCACTAAATCATAAGTAATTGCTTACCACAAGTAGGTAATCTCACAATTAGAATTGGCCAAGATCCAATATTGGAGCAGTAAATTTAAAATTTCATGAATGATAGCTAAGTACATGTAAGTAGGCTAATTTAAAATGTTAGGAAACTTAAGATGAAATATGGACAATTTAAATTCACAACTGAGGTCATAAACAGCAGAACTGAAGCTATATAAAGGCAACTCAGCGATTGAGAAAACAATTTGACATGTTCTTCTAGAATACAGAAATAAAAAAGATTAGAGATAAAATAGATATATGGAATAAAAAATGGGGATCTACAATACATATCACCATAGATTTTTTTTCCAAAGGAGAAATAGATTCAAGTCCAGGCCCCAGATCTCTTTTTAGATATAGTTCTTCCCAAGTAGCTGGACAGTGTCATTACTTCTTCGAAGAAGGTCCAGGCAGCCATTACTCTCTCTTCAAGTTTCCTTCCTTGTCAACTTACAGGATGTTTTTCCAAAGTCACAAGAGGTCAGATGAGGTGGGCTCTGGGGCCGTTATGGCTGCCCAGTAAAGGCAGTCCTGGGGAGAGTTTCAGACAGCTCACCCTAGACATCAGGGTCAACATTTTTTTTTCTTTTCTCTCCATTGTGTGTGTTCTGGATTTCTTTTTCCTTGCTGTTGGGATTGTAAGATGCAAAACTTGGGGAAGGCAGAGGAGGCCATTGACTTGTTGGGGCTCTAAGCTATCATAGGGAAAAAATTTAACTCCTTGGAGAACTAGAACTACATGGGAATTAGGGACCTAAATTCAAGACAGTAGTAGAGTGTTTTTAAATGTTTCCTTGCCAATATTGTTCCCCATGAACTCTCTCTCTCCTTTGTGAAACTCGTAAGGGTGTATTCACTGCTTTAGGATCCTCATTCCCTGAAGGACTTTTTCTCTGTTAATTACTATCTATCATTTCCTTTTTACATGCTATTTAAATATAGAGTGAATAAAGCCAACCATATTGATGTATGACAGGGCTTGGTATTTGGTAAGTGTGCATTCAAGAGACCAAGATTCTCTGGAAATAGGGCAGACTTTTCAGAGACTTCATTAAAATGGTAGATCAAATTCTATAGGTATGGAATTGGGGTTTTTTAATTTGTGATTACTTTTTTCTTTTTTTTTTCAATTTTTTATTGTTATGTTAATCACCATACATTACATCATTAGTTTTTGATGTAGTGTTCCATGATTCATTGTTTGTGCATAACACCCAGTGCTCCATGCAGAGCGTGCCCTCTTTAATACCTATCATCAGGCTAACCCATCCTCCCACCCCCTCCCCTCTAGAACCCCGAAAGAGCCAAGATGTCCATCAACAAATGAGTGGATAAAGAAGATGTGATACACACACACACACACACACACACACACACACACACACACACACACTGGAATATTATGCAGCCATCGAAAGGAATGAGATCTTGCCATTTGCAACAACATGGATGGAACTAGAGGATGTTATGCTGAGCGAAATAAGTCAATCAGAGAAAGACATGTATCATATGATCTCACTGATATGAGGAATTCTTAACCTCAGGAAACAAACTGCGGGTTGCTGGAGAGGGGGGCAGTGGGAGGGATGGGGTGGCTGGGTGATAGACATTGGGGAGGGTATGTGCTATGGTGAGCACTGTGAATTGTGCAAGACTGTTGAATCACAGATCTGTACCTCTGAAACAAATAATGAATATATGTTAAGAAGAAAAAAAGAAGAAAAAGAAAAAAAAAGAAGATGATAGCAGGAGGGGAAGAATGAAGGGGGGGAAATCAGAGGGGGAGATGAACCATGAGAGACGGTGGACTCTGAAATACTTTGTTTTTTTTTAATTTTATTTTATTATGTTATGTTAGTCACCATACATTACATCATTGTTTTTGATGTAGTGTTCAATGATTCATTGTTTGCGAATAACACCCAGTGCTCCATTCAATACGTGCCCTCCTTAATACCCATCACCAGGCTAACCCATCCCCTCACTCTCCTCCCCTCTGAAACCCTCAGTTTGTTTCTCAGAGTCCATAGTCTCTCATGGTTCCTCTCCCCCTCTTATATCCCCTCCTTCATTTTTCCCCTACTACTATCTTCTTTTTTTTTTTAACATGTAATGTATTATTTATTTCAGAGGTACAGGTCTGTTATTCATCCGTCTTACACAATTCGCAGTGCTCACCATAATACATACCCTTCCCAATGTCTATCACCCAGCCACCCCATCCCTCCCACCCCCCACCACTCCAGCAACCCTCAGTTTTTTTCCTGAGATTAAGAATTCCTCATATCAGTGAGATCATATGATACTTGTCTTTCTCTGATTGACTTATTTCGCTTAGCATAATACCCTCTAGTTCCATCCACGTCATTGCAAATGGCAAGATTTCGGGGATTTTTTGATGGCTGCATAATATTGCATTGTGTATATATACCACATCTTCCTTATCCATTTATCTCTTGATGGACATCTTGGCTCTTTCCATAGTTTGGCTATTGTGGACATTGCTGCTATAAACATTGGGGTGCACATACCCCTTCGGATCCCTACATTTGTATCTTTGGGGTAAGTACCCAATAGTGCAATTGCTGGGTCATATGGTAGCTCTATTTTCAATTTTTTGAGGAACCTCCATAGTGTTTTCCAGAGTGGCTGCACCAGCTTGCATTCCCACCAACAGTGTAGGAGGGTTCCCCTTTCTCCACATCCTCACCAACATCTCTCATTTCCTGACTTGTTAATGTTAGCCATTCTGAGTGGTGTGAGGTGGTATCTCATTGTGGTTTTGATTTGGATTTCCCTGATGCCAAGCAATGTCGAGCACTTTTTCATGTGTCTGTTGGCCATTTGGATGTCTTCTTTGGAAAAATGTCTGTTCATGTCTTCTGCCCATTTCTTGATTGGATTATTTCTTCTTTGGGTGTTGAGTTTGATGAGTTCTTTATAGATTTTGGATACTAGCCCTTTATCTGGTATGTCATTTGCAAATATCTTCTCCCATTCTGTCGGCTGTCTTTTGGTTTTGTTGACTGTTTCCTTTGCTGTGCAAAAGCTTTTTATCTTAATGAAGTCCCAATAGTTCATTTTTCTCCACTTCCACATGCTGAACATTCTGTTTTTTTTTTAAGATTTTATTTATTTATTTGACAGAGAGAGACACAGCAAGAGAGGGAACACAAGCAGGGGGAGTAAAAGAGGGAGAAGCAGGCTTCCTGCAGAGCAGGGAGCCTGATGTGGGGCTTGATCCCAGGACCCTGGGATCATGACCTGGGCTGAAGGCAGATGCTTAACAACTGAGCCACCCAGGTGCCCCTGTGCTGAGCATTCTTGACAACATCAAAATATTGGCTTCGTTGAGCCTTCTTCTGTTCATATTCTACTTCTAGCTTTCTCAGTTCTTTGTAAATATCTGGATTCTCTTTTTCATAGAGTCGTAGGATATATTCAAAGGCTTCATGAAGCTTTTTACACTTGTCTTTCAGCACCTTCTCATTTGACTGTGGTTGCTGCACTGGGTTAAACTCCATTTCATCCAATTTCTCCATGCCCTGGATAATCTGTTTGGGATGCTTCATCTTCAAAACTGTAGCTCATACCATCATGCGCTGATTTTATTCTTCTTTAATTCTCTCTTCCAGGCTTCTTTTCAGGCTTGGTCTGTGGGGTTCATAAATTTTCCACTCTTGGTTGATGATGTAGAGCTCCATCCCATGTTGACAATTTGTATGGTTTACTTGTTCATTAAAACAAAAAAACACTTCTGCTGGATTCCTGGCACTGCAAGAAGTGGGGAGGGGACGATTTCGGAGTCTTTTTTACCTCATAGGGGACTTCACCTCTCTGTGCCGTTCAGCCACCCAGCCACCACCATCTTGAAAGCTCGCATCCCTCCTCATTTGGTTTTTCCTTCAAATTTGTTTAAGAAGAAACCACATTCTTTAGGTAGCAAGTTTCGTTCTTCTTTATCTGCTCATTTGGAAATTCATAAATCCCACCACTTCCTCCCTCTGGATCTCTAATATGCAGAGCCACTGGCAGGCATTGTTTAATATCCACCAAAGACCCTAAATTGGGAAATAACATAGAATGTCTTCTCAGGTGTCCCTCAACCAAGCCTCACAGATCACAAGAGATTGGCTCTTTTCCTCTTATAAATTTCATAGGTCAGGCTTATCAAATATTTAAATCAGAGCCAATTTGAGAATATAAAGAAGATATGCATCAGAGATGATGAATAAGTTGCACTGTCCTGAGAGACAGGACAACTATGATGCCCTGTTTGACCCCAAAGAAGGCTTAGAAATTGATAAATTAATATGGGAAAGAAACTGAATCAAGATAAAGAGGAAAAATCCTAAGGCACCCGGTCTACTGCCATCTGTTTCTGCTTGGCACTAACTCCATTCCTCTAATGGCCAAAATGTGGAACAGAAACCTTATTATTATGCCCATTTTATAAGTAAAGGGAGTGAATCTTAGAGTGACTTGCTGAATGTCAAGCAAGTAATATCGGAGTTGGTATTGTTAATAACAAGGCCCATGTACTCTTTACTATAGCATCACATCTCTCTACTAAAATGAAATGTGAGGCACTCCTGGGTGGCTCAGTAGGTTGAGCATCTGTCTGGGTGTCCGCTCAGGTTGTGATCTCTTGGGTCCTGGGATCTGGCTCCACATCAGGCTCCATGAGTCTGTTTGAGGATTCTCTCCCTTTGCCCCAACCCCCTTGCTGGCACGTGCATTCTCTCTCTCAAATGAATAAATCTTCAAAAAAAAAAAAGATAAGATAAAATAAAATAAAACGCATTGTGATAAGTGTTGGGATTCAGGTAAGCTTTGGGGAGTATGGTCCAAATAGACTGATGAGGGTAAGTTATGAAATAGCCACCTACCAAGGTCAGTAACATATAAATAAATTAAACACCAAGATGGATTTTTGTCTCCTAGAGTAGTGATTGCCTCAGATACACTAGCTAGAATTAATATGTGTAATTAAAAGAGTCTTTGTGGTGCGGTGCTCAGCAAAGAAAATCATACAATCAAGAGATTCTTAATTCCCAATTTTGGAGAGTTACACAGAGATACAGACCTCTGCTGGACTGTTTCTTTCCATGGAGACACAGGAAATGGAGGAGGGAGAGGATATAAAGTGGCTGCAGTGCAGGATGACACGGCATAAGTCTCAGGCATGGAAAAAAAAGTGCCTTTTGGATAAATAAAGTATGTGGCCTGTATATACACTTTAAGGTTTGTTCATTTTTTTTTTTTTAATCAAATGCTCCCAGATTGAGCAGGAAATTGTAGAGGGGACGATGAGAGCCCAGCTGCTGCCTCTGGAGAACAATGACGGATTTCGCCTGCAGCTGGGAAACCTCACGTGAGAGCTGATAGGTCAGGATCACAAATGGATAAATTCTGTCCTGCTCCCACTCCCACAGGATTTCAATTCATTGAGCTTTTAGTTTGTTACTGACCCAAATAAAATGTGCAAGGTTCTCTTCTTATTTTTTTCCTTTGCTTTTGATTTCCCTGTCCTTCTTTGGTTCCTGTGAATCATGTATTCACAATGAAGCTGGACGATATGAAATTCACACCCTCCAAAATGTAATTATTTCATTCATCAACAACCTAATACATAAAGGTTTGCTTCATCTTCCTATTGGGGTCACCCATCTGGCTCTCCCGGTGAGAGAAAAGCAGTTTGAACAAAAAGACTCTTTTTGGTCTGAGCAAATGCACACCATCCAGAGAGAGCAGGCAGGATTAGATGTAACTGACAATGCGGCCTCCCCGTTTTATCTTTCCCCCACTTCTCAGTAAGCCAATTCATCCATCCAGGTGTGGACCACTGACGTGAATCCTAACGCTGATCTATAGCTCTTTTCTCGTCCATAACAAGAAGGTGTTTATAAACTCATTTCCTTCCTTGAGACATAAACACTGTCAGCGATTGTCTGCTGTCCTTGATTGTGGAGCGTCTTCCTCCTCTTTTAATTTGTCACCCATTGTGCTTGTTTTGCTCCGCAGTTCGGTTTTCTTTTGAGCAGATTCTGTTATGTTTCCACAACCCCCACTTCATCTCCCGTTTCCTTTTAAACAAACACCTAAGTGAAAATAACCATCTTTGTTTCTGTAGAATTTAGTGGATATAGTCTTAGGAGTAAAAAAAAAATAATAGAGGAGCACGAGATCTCTGCTTTAGAAGTCTCTTGGAGAATAATCCCTAACATAAGCATAGTCCATAAGAAAGCCTTCTGTAAACATGGGTTGCAAGAAATAAATGGAGCAGACAAAAACTCAGTTTTTATTATTCCTTCCTGTCAATCTGTCCTCTAGGTCTTCAAAATTTAACCCCTTCTAAATGCAATTCATGCAAAACCCACACAGCTGTTCCTTCCCTTACTTGGCATTCCTTGATATCCAACTTGTTGTAGATAGGACATTAATATTTGTCAAGCACCTACCAATGTCAGACACCATACTTAATAATTTTTGCATGCTATATATAAATCTTCACAAAGTTTTCATTCCATAGATGACCATAGAGTGACTAAGAATAGTTAAGGTAAGATTTCTTCACTCAAAATGTAGAAAGGTCATGAGCTTATTGCTCCAAACAGAACAACCAAAAGAATAAGCTACAAAAATTATGTCATTTTAAATACCCATAAGGGTGGCAAGGTTCACAAAAAATTAATGGAACTAAATTTCAGAACTTCATAAACTCCTCCTAAGAGAGAATAAATTGCCTATTATGTTCATCTCTGGAAACACAATGGGAAAAGATGTAAGTCCAACATAGATGGTGAGATTTGCAGGGTAAGGAGAAAACAGCCAAACTTTTAAAGGCCATAATTGGTTGGCATGGCAGACCAGAATCTTGAGGAGCTCCAGATGCAGAGTGAGTCTGTACCCATCTGTCAATTCTTTCCCATGGGATTTTCACCAGTCCACAGGGCAAAGGCTGGGAAAGTAACAGAAGGATTTAAAGAAATCCCAAAATTTCATGGAGGCTTCACTGAGAGCATAGCAGAGCTCACTAAAGGCTTAGGAGCAGAAAGAGGACAGAGAAATCTCTGGAATAATAAAAAGTGGGCTAGAGTGCAAAGAAAGCTTTTTGGTGACCTAAAAACAGTACTATCAAGCCCCAAGATATCACAAGAGTTTTATTGGCGTTTAAATCCCAAGTCCTGCTTGAGGGAGAATTCTAATTGGATCTTCAAATTATTTGGAGCCAGTGGTGTCCTGAAATTTACCCAAACTGTAACCTCTCCCAGAACTCACTGCAATCATGGATTACAGGAAGGAGCATATTCTTCAATGGGGGTAAATATCATTTATTCAGTCTCGACTATTCTTAGTTTATTGTAACAATATCTAGAGTATAAACTACAAGACATGCAAAGAAGCACAAAAATGTGACCTATTCTCAAAAGAAAGAATGGTCAATAGAAGCAGACCCAAAGATATTCCAGAGATTAGAAGCAATAGGCAAGAACTTTAAAATAACTACTATAAATATGTTAATGTGTTAAGCCAAAAAGGTGAACAATAAGTATGAATAGAGAATTTCAGCAAAAAAAAATTAACAATGCAAATTATTAAATGAAAATTCTAGAACTGAAAAATAGAATATTGAAAATGAAAATCATTTCATGTGCTTAAGAGCAGAAAGAACAATTCAAAAGAAAAGACTAGTGAACTACAAAATCATAATTTTTACACCTGTCAAAAAGTTAAGGTACAAAAAAATTAAATGAACTAAATTTCAGTGCTCCATAAATTCTTCCTTGGAGAGAAGGAATGTTCGGCTATTCTCATACCTCAATAAGCCAAAAGTAAAACAGAATGGTTAAGGAGTTTCCCAGAGGTTAGAATTATTAAATAGAAACTCTGGGATTTTTATTTAGGTCATCCTGACACCCAAGCCTGAGCCTTTACAAGCTCTGTATCTCAAATTATACTTGCATTTCTTATTATAGTGACTTTATTCAGTTACTCCCTACCAGATGTCTCCTAATCCAGATCACAAAATGCCTATGTATCTTCTAAATCAGTTCCATTTTCTGTAATCACAAATTGAGGTAGCTGCATACAAAAATTGCTACAACTGTCAAAACTAAATGATGTCTACACTAAAGCCCAATTTCGATGGAGAGGTTAATAGATTGATATATACATAGATATAGACATAGACGTTATTTAGAGCCTTAAATGGATACTTGAGCTGGATTTTCAACTAGTTTTTTTTGATCCAAGGCCCTTTCATTTTCCCTCCTGGACTCCAACATTTACTATTCTCTTGGACCTCTTTGATGTGATAGAATAGGAGTCTCAAAATCAAATGTTTTCTGTGGCCAGGGAGATTAACTATACCAAGCAAAATCATCTGGGTAATCAGGCAACAGAGAGAATGAAGAATGCAAAAATGCAAGGAGCTATAAAGTGATACCATGCCAAAATGTATTCAAATTCAAATATATTTTTAACAGTCTCTTGATGAAGATTTCAGCCAGATCTGTTCCTTACACTAACAGTTTGTTTTACAGAATAGAGCACAGTGGTTAAAATCTACTGTGACAGTCAAAACAGATTTCGAGCTCTAGCTCTGGCACTTGCTGACTTCAGTAACACAAGCCTTGTCATCGACCAACGTTAGCCTTAGATCCCTTTTTAATCAGAGGGTGATAATAGCAGTATTTACATCATATGTCATAATAAAAATCAAATAATGATCTTTATTATTATTTACACACTTATTTACACACGTGTAAATTGATTTGAACAGTGCCTGATACATAGTGAATTTTCAATAAATATTAGCTATGATTAGTATTAACAAATCTTAACCAAGTTTTCCAAAGAGGGCTTACAATTTGGTTTTCAAATTTATTCCTAATAGGATCTAGAAAAGTTTATTTCAAATTAAATGTTTGCTGGGATATTACTATTAGGATAGTGTTAATCATACAAGGATAATATATATGATCATATATTAAGTATATATTAAGTACAATATATAATGTATTAACAGTAACTTCCTGATGACTCATGGCTAGTCTATTATTCAACAGTGGCATCTATATCTTTTCCGTCTTATTCACAGAGAGCCTGTAATTTCTATATTTTCAGAATTACTTTCTCTTCAAAGTGTGCTGTTCTGGATACATTTCCCTGGAATGTCTTTTAAAAAATTATTTTTCTTTTTAAAGATTTTATTTATTTGTCTGACAGAGAGTGACACAGCAAGAGCAGGAACACAAGCAGGGGGAGTGGGAGAGGGAGAAGGGAGCCCAATGTGGGACTCCACCCCCAGACCCCAGGATCATGACCTGAGCTGAAGGCAGATGCTTAACGGCTGAGCCACCCAGGCGTTCCTAAAAAACTCTTGATGATTCTGCACACCCCTCTTTATTAAAAACAACTATAAAGGGGCTCCTGGGTGGCTCAGATGGTTAAGTGTCTGCCTTCGGCTCAGGTCATGATCCCAGGGTCCTGGGATCGAGCCCCGCATCGGGCTCCCTGCTTGGCAGGAAGCCTGCTTCTCCCTCTCCTACTCCCCCTGCTTGTGTTCCCTCTCTCGCTGTGTCTCTCTCTGTCAAATAAATAAATAAAATCTTTAAAAAAAAAAGAAAAACAACTATAAATAGTCAACTCCAAATATAAATAAACATTTAAATGCAATGATGGCAAAGTTTTTTCTGGAAGTGACCATTGAAGTGAAAATGATGCAGGATTATGATTCATTTTTTATGTTATTTTATCTGTTTGCCATGTTAATAAATTTCTGTTGACAGGGTAAACCTGTTGGCTGCTGTTTCTATTGCTAACAGCCTATTTATATACACCCTATAAATGTTTTACGGGTAGATTTCCTATCATACTTTGACTTATAGAAAAATAAAGATACTTCGTTGCTGAAGGACATCTCCTGTGGTCACAATCTCTTGATGACATTTAAACGGAGGAATTTGAATCCTCAAAACATCATAAAATGATATTTCTTTTCCTGAAATATCTGTTGACCACTTGTATAGCAATTTCTCTCTGCAAACCTTTCATATGAATATTTTATGTAGTCTCATAATATTAATATAATATTATTAATTTATAATAATATTAATTTATTCAATAAATATTTATTAACGAGCTACTCTGTGCCAGACCCTGAGGATACGGTGGTAAACAGGACTGTCATGCTCTCTGACTGTGAAGTTTGTGATCTAATGGGGAAGACATTCATTTAAAAAAAAAAGAATTATGCAAAAAAAATTTAATTACTTTCAATAATGATAAATACTACAAAGCAAAAACAATTTTCATTCACTGCATTTATTCATTTACCAAACACATATTGAAAACCATGTTATATTATCAGGAAATATGCCGGGTGAAAAAAAAAGATGAATATCACAGTCCCACTATCAAGAAATCTAACTTGATATGTCTAGAAGAGATAAATACATACACAGTAAAAGATGGGAAAGGACAGAATAGAGACGTATAAATAGTAACACAGAGACTTAGAGGAAAGACTAAGACTAACAGGGCAGGTGTTAAGTGTAGGCTTTTCATAGGACATTACATTTTAGGTGGGTTTGGAAGAATAAACAAAATATGGCAACAGAGGTGTCTAGGTGGAGGATAGTTGTTTTTTTTTTTTTTTAAAAGCACTGATGTGGGGGCACCTGGGTGGCTCAGTTGGTTAAGTGTTAGACACTTGATTTAGGCCCAAGTCATGATCTTGCAGTCCTGGGATCCAACCCTGCATCAGGCTCCACAGTCAGTGGGGAGTGGGCTTAAAGATTCCCTCCCTCTCTTTCTGCCCCTCCCCCACACACGTGTGTGTGTGATCCCTGCCCCCAGCATAAATAAATAAATCTTTAAAAAAAAAAGCACTGATTAAAAAAGAATAATACATTTGTAAAATGCTTATTGTTCCCATCACTTAACATATCCAAGAACTGTTGTATGAAATGCAGGGGTGAAAAGAAGGGCTCCTTGCCCTTTTGGACCTCCAAACCTAGAAGTTGTGGGGAAGAAATGCAAATACGTAAGTGGTATAAAACATTTGTTTATTGCATTAGGATTCCATGCCAAATAGATAATGTGATCCCACACAAAATACCACAAAATGATTTTTTTTAAACTGGGCAAATTAACATATAAAAACCATTAAAACAATGTGAGGAAAAGAGCAAAAGGAGAGAATGGCCTAGTTAAATATTTAAAAATACAATACTTAACATTTCTGTAATTTAACTGGCTTGGAATTGGTGAATGAATAGACAACTGCAGGCCCATGAATAAATGTAAATTTAGGAATGGAACAAATCATGCTTCCAGTCAGTGGGAGAAAGTGTTTTGTCCTGTTTTTTAACAGAGGATGCTAGGAAGAAAATAAATAACTTTGGACGCTTCCACTGAGGGATCCATAATGCTTCTTCCCCTCCTTCTGAATTTTCCTAAGTACTCTGTGCCCACAACACCTCCTCTCGGTCATCCGTGGGTTGGGCAGCAAGAACTGGGTTTAGCTCTGCTTGCTTCCCTCTCCTTTTCCCCTGGGATTGGCTTGTCTGCAGAGAGCATGTCCCTGGTCTACTCTCAACTATGTCCCTCTAGGAGGCATCCACTGTCTGGTGGTGCTTTCTGGGATGGGGTGGGAGGCTTTCTAATTTGAGGCAGTGTGGGAGGGTGGTGTTCAGTGGTAGAAAACCCACTATAGTCTCAGAAATAAGCAGTGTTTTGATACATGGACCAAAATCTCTGAAAGATCAACAAGGTCTGGCATTTAAAACAAAAGCTTTAAAACAAAAATGCAGACTTCTAGCTAGTTAGAGTGAGTGCCTTCGAGCTTGTCTAAGTGTAGACTATGTGGGTTTTTGACCCCAGGAGGTGGTGCTGGTGTGTATCACACTGTATTTTTACAGGTGTACCCATGGCTATTAATGACTGCAGCCTGAGCTAATAGCTTTAAGCCATAGACATTAAGCAGCTGAGCCATGCAGGCTTCCGACCTTGGTGCCTCTGGAGGTTACATCAGGTTTGCCCGGGGATAAGTGGCCTTAACCAAGCAGTAGGCAGACCTCCCAGGCCCTGGGCTATTGCAGCTTGATTCTAAGCTCCCTGGGGACAGTGTGGCCTGGCACTGCAGGGTAGGCTGACGGGACTCAATTGTTTTCATGCGCTGATAGGCAGCATAATATTTGCTACTTTTAATAGTAAGCTGGTGGATGTCCCTATGAACCATTGCTAGTGCTGGACCTAGAGAGGCAGTATTAGAAAACTCAGATCCCATTCTGCATCTGGGACCCTGTGCAGGGACAAATCTTGGGTTTGTGTGACTGGTTTAGAGGCTCCAGAGTCATATCTTGCTTTCTGGTCCCTAACTGGTCTGGATTCCTTAATTATGTAAACGCTGACCGTGGCTTTAGGTTTCTCAAATCCAATCTGTATACAATCTAGGTAAGCCTGGGCAGAGGTATTGGCCCTTCTCAGCCCTCGGGGATACAAGCTTCAGAAGTAGGCACAGCTGCTATAATTCAAGAATCTATGGAGGGGATTTCTCCATTTGAACCAATGCAGGAATGCAGAAAAAACCTTTCTAAGAGATAATTTTACTGGTTTAAGGAAGTCCACGGCAAAAGGCAGGGACAACAGCCACGAGGACAAAGGACCACAAATATTCGTGAGAGATGGTGTTGATAGAACTCACCATCCGTGCGTTTTGATGGTGCCAGAAACTCAGCGTTCAAAGACAAAATGGAAATTAAAGAATTTTCTACAAAGGAGATTTTTTTTTTAAGATGAGAATTGCCCAGATGAATCTCTAGATTTTTCCCAAACAAATTTTAGATCACGGGTCATTGACTCAGGCAAACTGGTATAACCTAAGGCTAAAATCAAGATTTTTCTTCATTCCCCCACCCCCACCCCCACCCCCAGCCCTGCGCTTTGCCCAGACACCACTGAGCCTGTGCTCGGTTAGTATTGTGACCACCCTGAGACAAGCGGGACACAGTGTCACAGTGCTGGCTGGGAGAGCTCCTTCTTGGAGTCACTCACTTTTCAATCGTGAGTGTAGGAGCACAGGTATAAAATCTTAGGCATCCTTTTCAATCTTTGGTCTTCTTTAGACTAATGGCGGTGACTATATACTTATATCTGAGGCCCTGAAATAACCTCCCGTTCCATGAAAGGACAGTCCAGGATTCAGCTGCTGGGGGGACCCCAACCCTACCCAACATGGAAAACTTCCCCAACTGAGCCTGAGCAAAACAGGACATTTTAGAGGATGGATTTGAGACTTTTATTTCTTTGAATATTTTATTCATTTGACAAGAGACTTTTATATCAGACTTGGATTTATTTTAGACTTTAACTTTGCACTTAAGACTCCAACTTTAGAGGTAATTTCTCCCCAGGAATTTGGTAATATGACAAGGTTTATAGTGGACACTTTGCAGCGTCTCTGAGATATTTTTATTTATTATTGGAATATCTTAATTTCATTACCACGTTGGATCATATGGATAGTTATAATCTGAAATACGATTTAAGAATAAGATTTTGGATTTGAGCACAGCATTACCTTGGGTTCAGTGTAATTCATGTAGAGTAGTGACTCATTTTAGAGTCTTCCCTGGCAAAATCTCTACTGCTCACCAGAAAGATCCAGGGAGGTGCAGTGGTTACATGCAGGGGAATGACTTTAGGAAGATGGAGGTATAAGGAGAAGTATCTTTATCCTCTACCCTTCTAAGGGCATGGCTAGGGCCCCTGTACCAAGACAGATTAACAAGAGAAAAGCATACATATTCACTTAATATAAGTTTTATGCAAAAGGAGAGACTTCCTAGGGAAATAAGGCCCTGAAGAAACCTGGCTGTTTTTATGCTGGTTTGATGAAGAGTGGAGAGTCGTGAAAAAATGTGGTAGGGTGAAAAGGGGTCTGAGCAAAGTGTAGTAAACTGGGGGGACAGCAAGGCCTGTCCCTTCCTCCTGGTGGCCCTCCATGCTCGGAGATAAGGATGCTCCTTTCCTCCAGGTACAAGGAGGGCATCTCTCACATGAGGGGCTCATGACTTGCTTCAGAAGAAGGTGCGAAAAATCCTTCCTGCACCTGCCACTTCCCAACTTCCTTCAGCTTGAAGTATTCGATATGCCCATGTGTCGTATTTTGGGGTAGTGTTCCTGAATCCCGCTAATAGTGAGACTGCCTGATAAACTGCTGACTTCCATCTCCAAGGTACATAGCCACACCCTGCTCGGCCATAGACTTAATAGTTAAGTCCAACGTATTAAGGACACAAAATGTGTGTGCGTGTGTGTGTTTGTGTGTTGCATAGCTTTCATCTCTAATTTTCTAGTTTCCAGGAAGAAGGATGGTCCCTAAACACGAATAACCTCCTGCTTCACCCCCTTCATTCCTTCCCCACAGAGGGTAACCTGATGACTTTTACCCAGGGTTTTTTTTTTTTTTTTCTCAATTCAGTGGCTTTCAATAACTTCAAATTCTAAACTGGGAACATTTGGTCTTTTGTTCCTTTATCTCTTGCTCCCCAACAGGATAAGTGATCTGGGTACTAATGTTCTCCTCTGGAGACTCAAAATTTCCCTCTGGTGGACAGAGATGAGATTGGGGAGAAGGAGTCAGCAGGCCCATTTGGGGCTCGTATTCTCTAGAAGTTTTCTCGGTAAGTGGTAGTGGTGACCAGGTATACTAATTAGCCGCTGCCAAATAGTGAGGCCGAACCAACACCCTACAGATCTGTAGCTTGCAGCCACAACCACTCAGCCTCATGCTCACAAGTGGCAAATAGGCTGGGGAAGGGGCTGTGCTCCACCTGTCACATTCTGGGGCCAGACAGGAAGTGTAGCAAACATCTGTGCATATACTTCTCATGGTGAAGATCAGAAGCTCGGAGAAAGGGCAGTGGAAGAGCTGTTAATCTCTTAAGGTCTAGGTTTGGAACTGGCGCACTCTCACTCCCAGATGGAATGAGTCCGTGGCCAGGGCAACATTGGAGGGTTAAGGAAATGCTTTCTCCAGAGAGGTCTTGGGTGTAGGCAGGGAGTGAATATTTGTTGAACAATAATATATACCGCCTGGGAATATTAAGGTAAATTACTGCTTCTGATGCAGTTAATGCGAAGCATAATTCATCAGGAGGCTTGCCTTTTATCTTTCTTGTTCTGTCCACAATAGAAAGATAAATAGATCTCTCTTTTTTTAAGTGCTTTAGTTTAAGAAGGCTTAATTTAACGGAAATAAATAACGAAAATAAATTGTGTACAAATTATACAATCAAATCCAAAAGACAATGTATAAAATTTTTATCCTTCTAAATTCTGACAATTCTGTCCTTCCTTTCTTAAGGTCATTTGGTAGTTTTCTTTAAGGTAAAAATCAACAGACAAAATAGTTATATTAAGTATTTTTATGCTTTCAAAATGTTTTCACATCTATAATCCTTTTGATTCTTACAGCAATCCTATGAGATATATGTATATATTTATATACATGTCATATATATACATATATGGTATTAAATTTATATATATTTAAAAATAAAAATAAAGGACCAAGAGTCAATGAACACTTAAATGATTGACCAAAGTCATACAATTAGGCTTAAACTCCTATCTTTTGCTCTAATCATGCTCTCTTTCTAACCAGAAATCTTTAGGACAAGTAAACAGACTCAATAATCTACACAGGCTATACACGTGAAGATAATTTACCATAATATTGGCCTTTGTTACTCATAAACCCTTCCAAAGAACAGAAAGTTTATTCTGTATTTCCAGTTGTGTTTTTCATCCAGTTTTGGGTGCTTCATTTATTGGAAAATGGATTCTTTTTCTAGGGTAGTTTTTCTATAGGAAATACAGAAACAGAAGTTACATACCTATACCAATTCCTTTGCTGATCCTTATCTCTAACTTGATCCTGTTTTTGCGCCCCTACTCTCCCTCCCCACTCCCAACTGTGTGCCTATATGATCTATAATTGCATTTACTGGAGAAATGGCAGAGTACCTGGAGTAGTAACTGTCTATTCAAAAAAATTACTCGGCAGGCAGTCGAACTAGAAATGGAATATCTGCAGCTCCAATTTTCATTAAAAGGGAGATTGTAGAGAAATGAGAGCAGTTTGGCAACAGCGTCCGAAAGCTCAGGCAGTCACTGCGTCATTTTAGTGAAATTTGGGAAATGGCAATTTTTTTGGAAGTGTGGTTTCCTGTAACGTAGAAGTCTCGGTGGCAAATATCGTAAGATGCAGTGACAGGATGAATGCCAATGAGCGCTGACTAGCTATGGAAAATAACTTCTAAAATCATCCCCAGCTTCTTTTAAAACGAAGGGCAAATGAGGTGACTCTATTTTGTAACAACAGAACTATTTGCAGTTTTTGAAACTGTGTCCAAAATAATATTCTTCACTGCGGCTTTCCCTGAACATGCAACTTTAGAAGATCATAGGTTTGGGTATATGCGGCGTTTAAGCCAACCCTGGATCAAAGCTTTTGTCCTAAATCGGATCTATGTTAAGGATAGAAAAAGAAACAACTGAAAAATCTTTTCCTTGTTCACCTTTGCAAAACACTGAACAGTAAAATAGAGACAAGAAGACAGAGCAATCTTTATAAAAGTTGTCCTATTTTGAAATTTGAGTAACTACCAGAAACAACCACAACACAATAGCTTATGGCTTCCATGGATTTATGATTGTGTTGTCTACGACCTATTAAAACCAAGTAGTGCAAGGACTAATATGCTATTTAAAAATTATCATCTTATACTATGTTTTTCTTAAACTGATGATGTTTTCATAAAGTTTATAATAAGCTGTTCTTTACCCCAGCTTTTTTTCCCCTAGTTTTCTGAGGTCACAGTTCTTCCTAAGCAAGGTGCTTCTCACTACAGATGCATGCGTAAAAGGAATCTGGCCCAGGAGAAATTACGTTTATTTGCCTTTATCCAACAAAGAAAACTCTACTTGTGAAACAAACAAGCAAGATTTAAAATACCACCTTGTGATTTCTGGCATCCCAGCCATTTTCAAGCACCAGCAACTATGCATCATTGTCAAGTAGGACAGACCAGAACCTGGATAAGTTAGTTTTCTAAAAAAGTCAGTTTTAATGGGAATTGCGTTCTGTGGGCCAATTCTCTCTTCCCCTTCTTCTCCTGGATCTAGCAAGAAATAGGGGAAAATGCTCACAGCTAAACTGGGTTTCTTGGGTTGCAATTGGAGAAAAAAGAAAATGCAATGATAACATTTCATATTACAGTTGGCAAATAAAATTTGTGGAATAGCATTAGATTTCACCTGAATTGTTGCAATAACCTTCCAAATGGTCCCCCTGCTTCTTCTACCCATGCTATCTATTGTCCATAGGAATAGCCCAAATAGTTTCTTTAAAATATGCTGTTTTATGGGCACCTGGGTGGCTCAGTCGTTAAGCCTCTGCCTTCAGCTCAGGTCATGATCCCAGGGTCCTGGGATTGAGCCCCGCATTGGGCTCCCTGCTCAGCGGGAAGCCTGCTTCTCCCCTCTCTCTGCCGCTGCTTGTGTTCCCTCTCTCGATGTCTCTCTCTCTGTGTCAAATAAATAAATAAAATATTTTTTAAAAATATGCTATTTTATGTCACTTCTCTGCTCAAAACCCTCCAACGGTTTCCCATATGTCTCATGGTAAGATCTAAAGTCTTCACGACAACCTATAAGGCCTTCCTTTATCTGTCCCCCATCCCCAGCTCAACTTCCTCTCTGATGCCATTTTCAAACTTTGGTCATTCTGCATCAGCTACTCTGGCTTCCTTACTGTTCTTAGGTTATGCCAAATGTGCTCCCACTTCAGGGATTTTTTTTTTATCTACCATTCCCTCTGCTGGAAACATTCTTTCTCTAGAAAACTGCATGGCTTGGTCCATGATTTCATCAACGTCTACTCCAATGCCTTTCTTTCAGAGACTCTCGGATCACACCTTCTTCCACGGTTCTGCCCAAGCAAACCACCTTCACTCTCCTGTATTTGACAACCCTTATCACCGATTAGCATGGTATACATTTACTTGTTTATTTTTTGGTTGCCTCTATTCCCTACTGGGTGTAAGCTCTATAATGCCAACCCTATAAACCACGTGTTATTATAAGATCTCTTTGGCAAATAAGAAAAGTGAGGATTATAACGGTAAATATTTGTCAAATGTCACAGTCATTGCATAGCACAACCATACTTAAACCCTGGTTTTCTGACTCCAGGCCCTACCTCCTTTTTTTTCCCTTAACCATAGATACTGTTCTTGAAAAAGAAAAGCATTGATGCATCATGCCAAAAGATGGAGAAGGTGACTAGTGGATATTTAGGAAAGTTCTTTCTATCTCTACCTCTCAACACCTGCTTGATTAATTTCCATTCATATCTTCCCTTTGCCTGGAGTTGTGTCTCCCCTTCTTGCTTGTGTTTTTCAAGGCCTATCTCAATCTCTTCCCCTATCATGAAAACTTCTGCAACTCTCCTCGTCCTTATGATCTTGACTATTTTTAAGCAGCAGAGCCTGGTCTTCAAGCTAAGCCTGAAGTAGAAGCCAATAAGAAAAACAAAACCAGAGCTGTGTTACTGAAGCCCGTTGACAGGGTCCAGTGCCTCATCCTCTGTTTCTTGCCATGACTTAGGTACCATCCAGGCTGCCAGGAGGTAAAAAAGGAAATTGTCCAGACCTTTAAGCTCTAGATCTTGAGGTAAAGAAAGATGTTCTAAGCTTGCAGCTCATCCCACCTGGCTAATCTGGGTAGGATATCAGCTCATGCAGAAGAAATTAACACTTTTCACCAGAGATCAAAGTGATAAGAATATGATCAGCATTTCCTTTAGGAATCATATTTTTCAATCCTGAAATATATCTGCAACTTTGCATCAGTATTCTTTTATGATTTTCTAATTTCTAAAATATATAACTCTAATTACAGAAAAAGCATAGCTACCATGCATTGACAAATTTCATTACAGTTTTGTATCTCTGATCAAATTGGTAATTGTGTAAGTAGCTTTGAAGCTATTTGATTTTGGTTTTCCTTGTCTGACGATTTAAGTTACTTAACTTCCAAATGGGGCTGTCTGACCCTTCTAATGTTGCATCCTTTTTAAAACAATATATTTTTCAATTGCACATGAATGTCTTCACAATAGAAACATCTTGAGCGTTTTATCATACTGACATTATTGTCCCTTTTCTAGAAAAGACTCCTGTACTGGGTGGAACATTCCCCCAAAGCCAAGTTTGTTCTCCTTGTCCTTCTAACACTTACCGTACTAGATCAATCCATCGGCAGACACCTGACCCAAGACGAGCAAGTCAAATTCTCCCCCAGGAGTTTGACACTGAGAAAGGAGAGATACAGAGCCTAAAAGCCCTTGGGTTTAAGTGATAGGACTCTACAGCTTTTTAAAAAATACTGGAGATGCCTAGTATCCTGTCAGTAAATTTCTTCTACCTCCTCCCTTATTTTTTCAAAAATGACAAAGTAGAAAAGGAATTCTCCTTTTGCTCATCTCTATCATCTATCATCTATCTATCTATCTAAGAAAGATGTACTCTAGTCCCCATACTTTGAAATGCACTCTTCTTGGAAACAGCATTTAAATTTTATTTAGGATGTAGATTATTCCAGTTAAACCATTGAAATTGTCCCATTAGACAATTAGATCTTTTTTTCCTGGTATACCCATCCTGCTCATAGCAGACTGCCAGGCGGAATCAATCCTTTGAACTTTTCTATTGCATAGACTCTGGCAATAAAACTCCAACACCCCTGATTAACAAAGAGCTTTTGGATGAGACAGTGCATGACTTGGAAACTTCCTAGAACTTGGGCCTCAGTTTCTCCACCTGTGAAATAAGAGGGATTCTGAATTTAAACTTACTACTGCCTGAATTTAAACTGACTACTCAAAGTAAATTTACTGAAACTTATTCCCTGCCTGTAAAGACCATGTGTTATATTATTTTTTATCCTTACAATCCCTAACATAAAGAAGGTGTCAGTTAATATTTGTTGAATGAATCTGAATATGAAAGATTTAAATTTGTGTATTCAATCAGAATTTGCATATTAGATCTGAATGTTAATTTTATGCTGGTGAGGTTTTCAAATTTTATAGAGTAAAATTTTCATATTATTAAATGTTAGTGTATTCTGAGGAAATATAGTATTTTTTTACAATTAAAAGTGAGTGTTAATAAGAACTATTAAAGTAACATGCTATTGACAGAAAACAGATTAGTGGATGCCAGGGGCTGGGAAGGAGAAGAAATGGGGAGTAACTGCTTAATGTCTATGGGGCTTTTTTGGGGGGTGATGAAAATATTTTGGAAGTCAATAGAGGTGATGTTTGTACAACACTGTGAAAGTGCTAAATGCCACTGTGAATTTCACTTAAAAGAAAGACATGCTATCCAGAAATAATGTGAAAAAAATGAGATGGGAAGAAAGAATCTCTGCATCCTTAAATTTTCATTATCTGGAAATTAATGTGCAAAAACAGTAAATAGGTACCACTCATTGAATAAAAGTCCCCCTTTGCACTCCAAGGATACAGATGGCTTAAAGAGTGAGAAGACAGAGGTTAGATTTGAGGCAAAAAAAATCTTAACCCTCATCAATTATAATTACTAGATAAGAAGAAGAAGGTTTTCATGGAAAGAAGGTATTGATAAATATGCTTTTGTGGGGAAATTAACAAGATTAACCTGCTAGACATATCAAATAAGTATGTAAATGTAGCCAAGTATTAAAAAGTTTCTGTTTATAGAGAATGTATCTGACTTAGATGCAAAAACTTATCTAAAACATAAAGTCCTTAAAAATAAGCAATACCTGTAAGACAGTGTGGTCTTTAAAGCTTAATTTGACTTTACAAGGTCACTGTGCAGGGACTAGAACAACATATTGTTTTAAAAACCAACATGATATTACGCAGTGCCCTATCTTAGTCAAGGGTGCCATCATCTTTTTTTCTTTTTTAAGATTTTATTTATTTATTTGTGACCACTGACAGTAAGTATTGTGAGAAAGTGAGTGAGAGGGAGAGAGCACAAGCGGTGGGAGGGGCAGAGGGAGAAGCAGACTTCCCACTGAGCAGGGAGCCCGACGTGGGGCTCAAACCCAGGACCCTGAGATCAGGGCCTGAGCCAAAGGCAGAAGCTTAACTGACTAAGCCACTCAGGTGCCCCTTCTTTTGATTACACAAACCAGAGAGCCACTGGTCATCTTTGACATTCCCATCTCTTTCAAGCCTTCACGTCATATACCACCGCATCTGGTTGGTTTTAACCTATCCATTCATCTAAGCCACCTCTGTAATCTTGAATTTACTTGCTTCCCAACATCCCCACCACCAGCATTCCATTCCAATCTACAGTTTAGCCCTCTTTAGTTTGATGTGATTATAAAATATCCATATAAAAAGGGCACTATAAGAACCGCCTACAAAAAAAAAAAGAAAAGAAAAAAAAGGAACCTCCTATACCTATCAAGCCTGCCCTACTTTCACCCAAACCTAGCCAGAAGGATCTTTGAAACATGAGAATCTGATCATGGCATTCCCCGTTTAGAATCTCTCAGTGATTTTCCATTGCTTTTAACATGGCTTCTAAAGACCTATTAGGCTGATCTCTACCTGACTCTCTCTAGCGCGGCATCTCTGCCCTCCAGTCACAATGACTTTCTATCAATTTCTCAAGGACACCAAGCTTCCACCCGTTCAGGGGCTTCACCCATGTTCCTCTGCAAGCAATGATTTTCCCTCCGCTCCTATCCCCATCATCTTTTCCTGCTCTGCATTTAGATTCAACGCAAATAATACTTGAGCACAGAAGTCTCATCTGATAATGTGGATTAAATCAGGCACCTTAAGTGTTTTCATAGCACAGTGGAATATTTGTTTATAATAATCATTACAGTTTGAAGTCATGGATTTTTGAAGAAATTATTTTAATGTTATTCTTTACTAGACTGCAAGCTCCTTGAAGAGCAGAACTATGTTAATTTTTCTATTAACTATGTTAATAGAAATTAACTATGTTAATAGAAAATATTAACTATGTTAATATTTCTATTGTGTTTCAGTGTCAAAGAATGAATTTGTTGACCACTGACAGTAATTAAACTAGAAAAGAATCTAGCAACTGATCATGAAGTTATTATCTGACAATTAACATTCACACTGATCATCCTCTTTTCCCAATTCTTATTGGTGAAGTCATCAAGTTTAACACTTAAATGCCCTACAATCAATTTATGATTTTAGTAATACTGCCAGTTATCTTGCATTGCTATAGGGATAGAAATGTGTCTAATATATCTTTATGTGGGAATATCTATGTAAGGATATATGAGGTGTCCCTCTGGTGCCTTACATAATGAAGAACATATACAAGATACCCAATAAATACTTCTTGCTTAATTGATATCTTTCATTTTGTTTAGACACTATGATTACATTTTAGCCATATTTCCCCAGAATACCAGGCTCACTTAAAGTGACTTAAGTGATCCTTTGAACATACTACCACCTTGCTTAACATTCTATGAGGTCCTCCCATCAGATGTATGGTAACATCTGAACTGTTCTTATGTGGTCTAGCCCTTGCCCACTTTTGTAACCTTGTCTAAAAACTTGCTGCTCCTTGTCCTCCTGGCTCCAGTCACACTGACCTTTTTGAAATTCAACCCTGTCAAGGTTTAGACTTCTTGCATCAATTTCCATTTGCCTAGAAAGCATTCCTCCTGTCACGCACATGACTGAATCTATTTGTGTCATTTTATTCTCAGCCTGAGTGTCACCTACATAGAGAGATTTTACATGGACTATCCATTTTAAGGATGTAAATATTCAGTCTCTGTTTATGAGTAGAATTGAGACCCAGTACAAGAGTAGATTTATGGGGTTGGGAGGGGTGGGTATTTTCTAGTTAGAGGGTTCCAGAAAGGCTACTCTGAAGATGTCCTATTGAAGAAAGACCAAAACTAAGCCAGAGAACAGGCCATTCAGATACCCGGGGGACAAAACTTCAAGGTAAAGGAGACAGTCATGCAAAAGTCCTCAGACAGGAATTGGTATGTTTAAGGAATAGCAAAGGAGGCCATGGTGGCTGGAATTGAGTGAGCATGAAGAATGTAGGTGATGAAGCCAGCCTGTCAGCAACAGATCAGATCATGGAGCAATGTTGTAGGTGATGGTAAAGATTGTGAGTTTTACACTAAGAAAGATGGTTAGCCCTTAAAGGATTGTTAGGAGAGCCATTATACAATGAAGCATATATATATTTTTAAGAAGCTAAATGGGTAAATGAACAAAAAATGAAAAAGAAATTAGTCTTGAAATACAGGACTCTATGTCTCTCATTTTGTCAGCATCCATCTCACAAAATAGAGAAGAACTCTGCCAAAGAGATAGTGTTGAACTGATTCTTGAAGTGTGACTGACCACTGTATTTAGAGAAACCCCTCCAAATACTGCCTGTGAGCCTTTCCTGCTCTATTTTTCCCCCATAACTGGCATTACAGAATATTCTACATATTTCTCTTTTTTTCCATTTATTTGGGTCTTCTTCCACTAGAATAACAGTTTCTTGAGGTCAGATAACTTTGTCTGTCTAGTTCCGGGCTTTGTCTGGAGTACCTAGAATGGAGTCTGGAACAATGCAGGTGTTCAATACATAGTTGCTAAAAGAGCGAATGGAAATTGCAGGTAGAATTTAACTGTCCATTGACGACCTTGTGTGTGATGCCATTTCCTTCCTTTGATTCAGCCAGTGCCCCCACACTGGGGCCTGGGGACCTGCAACACTCGCTGCCTTCTTCCCTCCATAGAGTCCCGATGTCTCCTCTCCAGGAATTACTCAGTCTGAATTCTCCCTTTGGAGCAAAAAGAGATTCCTCCCCCTTATGTAGTCTAAGAAAACACATTGAGAAAAACTCTCCAGTGTTGAAAGAGAGGTATTGTTAGAAAGGATAAAAATCATGGTGTACTTTGAGATTCAGAAGAACAACATATATGCATCTTATTTTTGTCAAAGGTTTACCTTTGACAAACCCTTGAAATAATGGCAGCATGGACAATTTTGTGAGTATCTTACACAATATATTTTCTGTTTATGAATTTGTTTAGGCTACCAACATATGGCCATGATCTATCTTATTGAGTAGATCGTCTGCTTTTAAACAAAATACATGATACCAACAAGCAATTTCCTGCTATGACAACAGTAGAAAAATTAGAAAAATGCTTATCCCTCAAAAGCACACCCATAATTATCGTCCAAGTTTACTTTGAGTGAAGAGATAAAATGCAATGAGAAAAATATGTCTTTTCTGGGGGAGAAAAAAATATACGTATACTTATGTATATTTACATATAATGGACACACTTAGAACATATTCTCAGAATCTGAGACGTATAATTCCAGTTTGCACTGCTTTCAAGGTCATTCATAAACTGTGAAATCACAGTTGCCGATAGATATTGTAGATGTCATAGGGAGTAGCACATTGACATAGTGAAACAAATTGTTCCAATGTTTTCACGTCTGTGTAATGCTTTGCACTATAAAATCTTTTTTTTTTAAAGTGCCATTGGCAACAGGAGAAAATAGTCCTGAGTTAGCAATGAAATATAGCTTGAAATGATTAAAAGTAAAATAGAGGCATACCTCTTTTTATTGCACTTCCTTTATTGCACTTTGCAGATATTGCTTTTTTTTTTTTTTTTTACAAACTGAAGGTCTGTGGCAACCCTGTGTCAAGTAATTGGCACAAAAATTGACACCATTTTTCCCACAGCAGTTGCTCACTTGGCGTCTCTGAGTCCCATTTTGGTAATGCTTGCAATATTTCAAAATGTGTCATCATTATTATATTTGCTATGGGGATCTGCGATCAGTGATTTTTGATGTAACTATTGTAATTGTTCTGGGGTGCCACAAACTGTGTCCATACAAGATGGCGAACTTAATAGACAAATGCTTTGTGTGTTCTGAGTGGGCCACTAACTGCTGTCCCTCTTTGAGCCTCCCTATTTCCTGAAACACCACAATATTGAAATTAGGCCAATTAATAACCCTACAGTGGCCTTTAAGTGCTCAAGCAAGAGGAAGAGTGGTATGTCTCTCACTAGTAGCCTTGCTTCCAAATTCCTTAGGGACTTAGCTACCCCAACCCGCATTAACTAAAAAATATATAATCAGTCACTCCTCACAATCCCAGTGCAGCTCTTTCTGCCCATGGGTCCTGTCCATAAAATTACCCTTTTTTGTTTTGTGCTGAAAAAATCAATCAATCAATCAAAAGCTAGAAATGATTAAGCTTAGTGAGGAAGGCATGTCTAGACCTAAGACAGGCCAAAAACTAGCCTTCTTGTGCCAGTCAAGTTGTGAACACACACAAAAAAAAGTTCTTGAAGGAAATTAAAAATGCTACTCCAGTGAACACACAAATGATAAGAAAGTGAAACAGTCTTATTTCTGATCTGGAGAAAGTTGTAGTGATCTGGATAGAAAATCAAACCAGCCCCAACATTCCCTGAAGCCAAGGCCTAATCCAGAGCAAGGCCCTCACTCTCTTTAATTCTACAAAGGCTGAGAGAGGTGAAGAAGCTGCAGAAGAAAATTTGAAGCTAAGAGCAGTTGGTTCATAAGGTTTAGGATGCTCTGCTCTCTCCATAACAGAAAAGTGCAAGGGGAAGCAGCAAGTGCTGTTGGAGAAGCTGCAGCAAGTTCTCCAGAAGGTGTAGCTCAGATCATTAATGAAGGTGGCTACGATAAACAACTGATTTTCAATGCAGGAAAAAAGCAGCCTTCTGATGGAAGAAGATGCCATCTAGGACTTTCAGAGTTAGAAAGGGAGAAGTCAATGTCTTACTTCAAAGCTTCAAAGGATGGGCTGACTTTTGTTAGGAGCTGATGCAGCTGGTGACTTGAAGTTGAAGCCGCTGCTCACTGACCACTCCAAAAATCCCAGGGCCCTTAATTATGTTAAGTCTACTCTGCTTGTGCTCTAGAAGTGGAACAAAATGCCTGAATGACAGCACATCTGTTTATAACATGGTTTACTGAGTATTTTAAGCTCACTGTTGAGACCTCCTGCTCGGAAAAAGATTTCTTTTAGAATATGACTGCTCATTGACAATGCACCTGGTCACCCAAGAACTGTGATGGAGATGGACAATGAGATTAATGTTGTTTTCATGCTAACACAGCATCTATTCTGCAGCCAATGGATCAAGGAGTAATTTCAACTTTCAAGTCTTATTTAATAAATACATTCTGTAAGATAATAGCTGCCATAGATAGTGATTCCTCTGATGGATCTCTGCAAAGTCAAAAGACTTCTGGAAAGGATTCACCATTCTAGATGCTACTAAAAACATCCATGATTCAAGGGAAGAGGTCACAATATCAACATGAACAGGAGTCCGGAAGAAGTTGATTCCAGCCCTCATGGGTGACTTGGAGGGCTCAGGACTCCAGTGGAGGCAGGAAACGCAGATGCAGTGGAAACAGCGAGAGGACTAGAAGCAGCAGGGGAGCCTGAACATGTGACTGGACGGCTGCGATCTCATGATCGAACTTTCATGGCTGAGGAGCTGCTTCTCATGGATGAGCAAAGACAGTGGTGTCCTGAGATGTAATCTACTGCTGGTGAAGATGCTGTGAAGATGGTTGAAATGACAACAGAGGATTTAGACTATGACATACACTTAGTTGATAAAGCAGTGGCAGGGCTTGAAAGGACTGACTCCAATATTGAGAGAAGATCTACTGTGGGTAAAATGCTAGCAAACAACCTCACACGCTACAGAGAAATCGTTCGTGAAAGGAAGAGTCAATCGATGCAGCAAACTTCATGGTTGTCTTATTTTAAGAAATTGCCACAGCCCCGCCGCCCCCAGCCTCCAGTAGCCACCACCCTGGTCAGTCAGCAGCCATCAACATGGAGGCAAGATCTTCCACCAGCAAAAAAGATTACAACATGCTGAAAGCTCAGATGATGGTTCACATTTCTTATGAATAAAAATTTTTAAATGAAGGTATGTACATTTTCTAAGCATAATGCTATTGCACACATAATTGACTGTGGTGTAGTATAAACCCAACATTTACAGTGCTGGGAAACCAAAACATTCATTTGACTTGATTTATTTTGATATTCACTTTATTGTGAGGATCTGGAACTGAACCGGCAGTATTTCCAAGATATGCCTGTACAGTTTCTTTTAGAAAGAAGAAAAATACACTACTTCTCATGATATTAACATTTGTATTCTGGATGATTACAGTTGATCCTTGATAAAACTTGATATGATAGAAGAAGAGGGGGAAATTGTCTGTCAGTTCTCATTTTTCTGTAATATATAGTAATGTCTAAATTTAGTGAAAGGACAGAGAAGAAAAGAGGTAGTCAGAAAGACACACTGAATCGAGTATCCTAGGTGGCTTTACGTCTTGTAGAAAGAAAATGTCAAATAGCAGATTAAACTGGGATTATCCCAGAGGACAATCTTAAATTATTTGAAAATTAAATTAATATTTAATTCTTAACATTAATGTTCTCAAGAATGTCATGGAGATTTTATGAAAATTCCAATTCCAATTCCAATTCATTGGTTCTGGGGGTGTTGCTTGGGATTCTGCATAAACCATAAAAGTCCCCAGGAAATAAAACAGCTGTTTGGAAGACCATACTTGGTGAGTTCCAAGGTCAAGCCCCTCACCCAGAAAATGCAATAAATTTTAATGTGACCCTATGTGAAATGTGATTATCACAAAGAAAAACCTACTTCCAAAAATAGCATGTAACTTTTCCCAAAGCAAGATAAATGCTTCTATATCACCTACTGTTTTATATGATTCACACCAAAGTTGATTTCTTCCTGTGAAATCAGAGAAAAATCAAGGGATGATTACATTTGAACACAGAAGCCTTTCTATATCACATATTATAATTTTACTCTAGGCCTGCCTAATCAATTAATAGATGAGATGTTAAAATATTGCCCTTATAACATATCCATAAACAAAATTATGGAATGATTAACATGTCTCAGAAAACTTTTTTGGAAATTCCTGCTAATATACATTTCTTTCTCTGAAGTTCTACCTTTTCAAACTCTGAATTGTTCGTTTTGATGTTTATTTACCTATTAATTCATACAGAAAAAGGGAACTCAGGAGAGGACTTAAAAAATTATTCTTGTAGTTCCAGAGAGAACTGATGATGGCTTCACTTAGTTACTAGCAGGAATGAAGTGAGAAGAGGAGGGATTGGGAAAACAACAACAACATCAAAACCTAGAAAAGCCAAATCAGTGGCTTTAGGTACATGCTATTATAGACTATTTTTTTCCTATTACAATAGGTAGGTATTTCAATGCCATTTATTGAATAATCTATCTGCCACTGATTTGAAATGCCATTTTTACTACATACTTTAAGATAAAATTATCCCATGGAGACTAAGTCTTATCTTTTTTATCTGGTCCTTTCTATTGATTTGCCCATTATGGGCCAGTACCACACCACTTTATTATTGCATAGCACATTACTGTTATATCTTAAAATTCTCCCATGATTGTTCTTCCAGAAAAACTTTATAACCGTTTTACTAGAGTTCCAAACATCCTGGTAGGATTGCATGGAGTGTTTAGATTAATTTAGTAAAATTGATGTCTTTTAAGTGTCTCAGTGAAGAACAAAGAATATCTCTGTTTTTACTGAAATCTCCTTTTCTACCTATTAATAAAGCCAGTAGTTTATATATATTTAAGCATGTTATACATTTATTTAAAGTTCCTTGGAAATTTAATTTATTATTATTATTATTATTATTATTATTATAGCTAACCATCTTTTTTCTTTTACTTCCTTTCTATCTGGCTATTTTTAGGAGATTTTTAGAGCATTGTGCAACTTATTTGGATTATTTAGATTATTTGGCAATTTACTGAGCTCTCTTTCTTCTTCTATTGGTTTTTCAGTTAATTTCTTGACATCTCAAAGCCAGGATGATACAGTGTTATCATTTACGGACATTCATGTATATGCTTTTTTAAACATAATGAGATTTAGTATGTAAGGAAGTATCCTTCTATTCCTATTTTCTTCATGGATTTTAAGAAGAAATTGGTACTGAATTTTAGCAAATATGTTTCAATGTCTATTGATAAGATCGTATGACTTCTCTTGTAACTTCTTAATACAATTCATCATTTTAAAAGATTTCCGATAATAAACTATCCCTTCATCCTAAGAATAATTCCACTTGTGAATGCAAAATGTTAAAATATTTTATTATATTGTATTAATATTTGGGAAATATATCATATATTCTGCATCAATATTCATAGGCCATTTTTTAAATTCTATGTTATCTTTGTCAGATTCCAGTGTATGTGTAATTCCCACTGTACAAAATAATTGGAAAGATTTCCTTCTCTTTCTGAGATCAGACACAGTTTAAATAACAGAATGCCTCTAGTTCTATTGACGATTTGAAAGAATCCACACTTCAAATTATCTGGATTTCAAATACTGTTCAAGGATATCTCTCGACAGCTTTCTCAATTTATTTTGCAGTTATTCAACTCTGGATATGTTTCTCTTCTTGGGTCAAATGATACAATTTACATTTTACCAACAATGGATATTTCATCATAGATTTCAGATATTATTAGTTAGTTGAGAAAAGTATGCGTTTCTAAATTTTTTTTTAAATTTTCCTAACATCCTTTATCACAACCTTCTCATTGTTAATTTGGAGGATGTGTGGGGTTTTTTTTCTTTATTTGAATTATCAAATTCATTCTTGTCCTTGAAATTATTATTATTACTACTACTTGCTCTTTTCTAAGAACCATGTCTGGAGAATTTGTGATTGATTCTTTTTTCCCCCTGTTATTCCAGAATTCATGAATGCCTTTATTAAATCACTCCTGTTGCTTTCGTCACATGTATTTTCGTAATCTCTCCTAGTGGACATTTAATTAACTGACTTTAATACTTTCATATTTTGGAGTGAATCTCTTTAAGATAATGCACGCTATTCTGTGTAAATCTTTGATTTCATCTCCCTCGTTTTGTCTTTGTCTCATACAGAATTACTCAGACTTGAACTTGCTAGATGAAGTGTGACTTGTTCCCACAGCATGTATTGCAACTGATTTTTCTTCTTTAATTGAGCTGATACCATTTTTTTTTCAGTTAATTCTGCCTTTATGTTATTTTCTAATCAATATCTTCTTAGGATCATGTTTGCCTTTATTTCCTTCATCTATTCCATTCTTTTGCTTATTTGTGTGTTTTTGTGCTTCCTCAAGGCTTCTTTCACATTCTGTCATTTGTTATATTGTCTATGTGCTTTGCCTTAAATAATTTGGCAGGAATTCTTTAGTTATATCAATGAATACCTAAAAGACCTCTTAATGTTAATCGATTAGCATATAATAGGAACGCTATAATAGACATTACTAGTGTTCACCAATAAACAGTTTTTCCTTTTTTTCCCGCCTACGTGAGGAAAAACTAGTTTTCCCTAAGACCCTGTAGTTAAGTAGGCCCCTAGGAGTTAGGTGGTCCTGGACAATGAAATGTGAGCAGAAGTGACTTGTGTCATTCCAGGCTAAGGCACTGAAAAAATCTGTGCCTTCTCCATGCTCTCTCCCCATCTTCTCTCTCTCTCTCTCCAGTCCTATGTGGCACCTCTGAGTCCCCATGTGGTGAAGCCTCTGGCACACGGGGACGTTTAGTGACCTGTGGAGCAGGGCTCATGCCATCCACCCAACAGTGCCTGTGAGTGATTGACAAATAAACCTTGGTTATCTTAAGGCATGGATGTTTCAGAGTTAAAATTGTTACCACAGCAAATTCTAGTGTCTCCTGACTGATCCAAGTAGAGAAGAGACTATAAGTACATGCAGTGTAACCTGAAATTAACACTAAAATAGTGGACACGGGCAGAAAACCAGCATTGAGCTTACAGGAAGACAGTTTAGTGGTAAAACCACAGGCTTTGAAATCGATCTTGGGGTTGATTCATGAACTGCATGACTTTAGCTAGTTACTTCACTTCTGTATGCTTAGTTTTTTCATTTGTACGATAAGATTCATAACTACCTTAGAGAATTTCTCTAAGGATTAAAGAAAAATGTTTGTTTAGACATCTGGTCTAGGACCTAGACATTGGTCTAGGTCCAATGAAAGTAGACATAATAATTATTGAGTTTCTGTTATTCATATTACAAAACAAAGCATTACTAAAAGTTTTTGCTCATAAAATCCTACTAATATCAATGGAACTAAACAAAGTCAATAAAATTACTGGTCTGACTCTCATTATGTAATGATTAATTCCATTTACATAAAAAGAACCAAAAACCTTTGAGGTTTTTAAAAGAAACAATATTCTCACATATGCAATTTGTTAGACTCTCTTTGTTGAAATAATTGGAATCTGAAATTTGAGTTTTTTATATTACAAAGTTTATGCTAAGGTATTTTCTCTCCAAATGAGTACATATGTGAAAAAATATAAAATGCAGGGCTTATTTTAAAATATAGAACTAGACATTTTTGCTCTTTCTCCATAATACAATATCAAATAACCTAGTGAATATACTAAAAGACAAAAAGAACCAATTTGAATTTTATTTTGATTCTATTTGCTTTTTGTCAGGCTACCAAAGTAGATTATATTTTTTCCTATCAAATCCTTTACTTTGTCATTTAAGCCATTTGGGTTATTTTGTGGATAAACTCCATAGGTCAACCTACAAATATGTATTGAGTGCCTATTGTTTTTTTATAAGGTTCATCTTCGGTGTTTAAGAATAATGCAAAATAAAAAGACAAGTTTTCTGCTTTAAAAAAAAAGACAAAAAGATTCTTTGAACACTCCTGGTTTATGTGGTCAAATATTTTTATTGTTTTCTTATTATTCTCAGTTGCTGAGAATTTTATTTTTGTTGGTCAATTTCAGAGGCAATAGAGTTAATTTTTATTTGTTTAGAAATTAGGAGAGTGTGTGTATGTATACATCAAGATTTTATTTTTCTTACATCATTGACAGAGAAATCTCTAAAATATGATCATCCCTAGCTATGCCTTATTTCCTCCCTCAAACAGGGCATTTTGTAGTTTGACAAATAATAAGACTTAAACAATTGCAAAGAACACATTAATTCACATATGCACCCACAGTAGAATTTGAGAAATCTAAATTCTGTTTATCTGGTGAAAATAATCAAATGAACTCCACACTTTATAAGTTCCTTCGTGTGGAGCATACATACATACATACATACATACATAAATAATCCTTGCAACCCAAACTAAAGCCAGTGAATCCAGGCTTCACAAATATTTTTGATAAACCTTCTCATAGAAAATATTTGATTAATTAAATTATTTAAATAGAATTTTCTATGTTCTTTTACCCCTAATATCAAAAACAGCTGATGTTGCCTTAGCAACTCCAATAGATAAGTTGCCTCAGGGATACAAATTTGATTTTACAAATGTGATTCAAAATACATTGACCTAATATTTAAAATTAAAACACACTCTAAAGGGTTTCTATTACTAATGATTAAAGGAAAAAGAAGGGAAAATATAAAGGTAATAAATATAACCTATTTATCATGGGAAACTAGATGTTATATCACATCAACTCAAATTTTCTTTCCATTTCTAAAATATGTCCCAGAAATAGGTCAAGTTGAAAAAAAAGCACACACAATAAAAAGAGAAAAAATGCAATTATGTCTCTGGCAACAGGACAGAAGTATTTTGCCAAGAAAAAAAATTTTTTTTTTTTACTTAGATAATGCAAGTTTCAGAGAATGCACTCTCCAGATGGCAAATCCATGGTTTATGTGAGTGATCTTATCTTTACTACCCACAAGAATCTTGCAGGCAGCGCTTCTGAAACTTACATCTGCTGTGAATGAAAGCGATTAGGATTTGAAGTTGTGGCTCTTGCTTTTACTCTCTGTCTGGTTGTCTGTCTCCTGTGGTGTCCCAAGACATTGCAAGGGGTCTGCCATCCAGAGTCAGTTACTTCTCTGGAAATGACTGGCAACAATATATTTCTTAACTAAGAGAAAGTTTTTCCTTGTCCAGGCATTGAAAATGATAGTTAAATTTGAGCTTGTGTAATTCCTAATGGTCACATTGGCAAGGGATGTTCAGAAGGGCTAGAGGTAGAGAATGCACTAAAACAACCTGAGAAGAGACATCTCCTGGAGATAAGATGTGGGTAGTTTGTTTATTTTAAAGTAGTACACTGAAGACAGATTCCTGTGGCTGATCTTGGCAGCAGCGGCCATGCTTGTGGCAGTTCCCAGAGGCTGCACAGCTAAGGAAAAAGTTCTGGGTTTTAGAATAAAACAGATACCAAGATGGACGATCGTCCCCAACACTCATTAGCTCTGTGGCTGTGGGAGCTACTTAGCCTGTTAACAGTCCCAGAGTTCTTTTCTATCAAATGGAGACAATAATAATGAACTTGCAACGTTGTTGTAAAGATCAAAGCTTAAAAACATGAGCACCGAATAGATGCTCAATAGTGAGAACAATATTAATATTTACTTCTGTAATTGCAAGGCTTCCCATGGACTATCCCCATCGAGGGCAGGACACTTGGCCTTTTGATGTCGTATGTAAAAATGGAGTTTCTCTTCCCTTCCCCTTCCTTTTTTCTTCTCTCCTTCTTTCTCCTTCTCTTCCTACCATCTCACCCCTGAGTTTAATAAATCCTCCTTAACATATATTTTGGGTGGATTTAGTCCCATTGCTAGTAGTAAATTACATTGAATGATAAGATTTCCAAACCACCTTAACCAGGTCATCTTCCTGTTGATTTCTCTAGCTTTATCTCTTTTGACACAAAATAGGAAGAAAAACTATAGCTGTGAGGTTTTTCAGAAAACATACCATTTGTTTTACTCAGATATTTATCCCTGGAACAAACTGAGCTTTCAAGCAATAAAACTGCCATGCAGAAGGCTTCTGTAAAAGAAATTCTACTTGAAGATGCATTGGTAACTAGAATATTAGAAGAAAGTGACAGGCTTCCGAACACAAAAATTGCCCTCAAAAGAGAGAAATACAGTAACATTCCCAAGCAAATTTCAGTGTCATTGCATTTAGAGCAATATGGAACTAAATGCTCTATGGTGTTTTTCTATGAGCGTAATTAGGCACTTAGCCATGGTGTCATATTTTGTAAATGAGAGCACTGGAAAAGGGAATGGGAGGTTCCTGGGGTTTTTTCAGCAACACTGGCAGCCCAGAGGGTGGCACTGAGCAAGTCACTCAGCCTCCTTGAATTTCCATTTTTACATTATTGAGTAGGTGGGTTTAGGATTTTCCTTCCTCTCAGGAATAGAAAGTTTTTATTTTTTATTTTTTTTTAATTCTCATTAGGACTAAATTAAGTGAAGGGACCCAAGAATATGATGCTTGAGAGCTTCTTGGGAAAAGATCCAGATTCTTTGACATGGTCACCGAAACCCTGCCTCTCCACCAGCCTCATTTCAAGCACTGCCCCTGCCGTGCCTACCCCTGGCCCTGCCGTGCTTACCCCTGCCCCTGCCGTGCCTACCCCTGATTTTCCCAACAGTAATTTTTCCATAAACTCTTACCTCTCTTTGAAGAACTCCCCCCTGCTATAATCGCAGCTGCTCATTTATTCATTACATGAGTACTTATTGAGCATTTACAATGTTCCTGCTATGGTGCAGGGGAGGAGGGTGTTAGAGATGTATTGATAGATAAGATAGACAAAATCCCTGCCTCTGTGTAATTTACATTCTAGTGGGAGGAGCTCAGCAAAAAACAAGCCAACAAATAGACAGGAAATTGCAGATGATAGTAAGTTGTATGAAGAAAAAAATAAACATACCTCAGTTGTCCACTGAAAGATTATCACTCCATTGCCTACTCATGGTATAAATTAGGACATTCTGTTACAGTCTTTGATCACACCTTTTGTGTTGTTTTTATTCTTGTTCACTTTTGCATCCCTGGCCCCTATCATGGCACCTGGTACACAGTAGATAAACATCCAGTGACGCATTTGTCCAATCGATAAGTAAATTTTGGTTAGACTATCTGGGGCAAATCAAAATTGTCAAGTATTTGTTGCTAGATATTTATAGGAAGTCAGAAAGATGTTTTTACGGTGGTGAGTGCTTAATCCATACTTTTAACATACTACTCCATGGATATGATATATAAGTGATCTTGAAAAATGAAGAGGAATTCAAAGATGAACAAGAGGCATTGGACAGAATATGGGTAGAGAAAAAGCCTGTTTAAAGGCACAGAGAAGGGGTGCCTGGGTGGCTCAGTCAGTTAAGCGTCTGCTTTCGGCTCAGGTCATGATCCCAGGGTGCTGGGATAGGGTCCCACATTGGGTTGCTTGCTCAGCGGGGAGTCTGCTTCTCCCTCCCCCTCACCCCTGCTCATGCTCTCTCTCTGTCAAATGAAAAATTAAAATCTTTTTTAAAAAAATAAAGGCACAAAGAACTGATAGGGAAACTATAATTAACCTGGCAATGGGGAATTGGATGGGAATGGATTGCCAGGGTGTAGTTCTCAATAAACTATTCAAATTTTGAGTGAGTCACTCAAGTTTATTGTTAGCAAGAAAAAAAAAGAGAGGGCAGAGAATTACTATTTTGATCTTCATTAAGCCCTTGACTAGGTGCAATTCATGTGCTAACCCATTTATTTCTCAAAATAACATCAGTGTCATTATCTTCATTTTTTAGATGGAAAAATTGGGTCTCTAAGAGACCATTTACTCAAGATCAGTAGTAACTAGGTATTCCAATTGATCCTGGAACCCAGGTGGCTTGGTCTCTAAAGTCTATACCCTTTGACTACGGAACACTGTCATCCAGTTAATGGCTTTTATTTTACTTGCAACTTCCTAAATTATAATGTGGGTCCTAACTAAATAAATCTATTTAGCTTAGATGAGTCTTTTTCTAGTCTCAGATCTGTATCTACTTGCTTTAGGACCTTGAGAAACTTTATTACTCTGACTGATAGTGCTTCCTTATTGTGAAGGTTATAAAAGATAGTGGCCATAAAACATTAGCGCATTACCTGAGTAAACGCATAGATGCTCAATAAATGTCTTTGTTGGGAGACAATTCAGTTAGAAGCTAACATTGAGTTCTTCCTGATAAGTTACATGGTTGAAGTTTAGAGATTACTTAAACATTGAGCTTGCATTGAGAGAATGCTTTGGCCATGTGTATTTTTATTTGAAAAGGATTTTAAGTGCTTTATATCGTCTCTGTTTTCAGAGGGGAGGTGTATAAAAACACAAGAAAAATACACAGGGCCAGGACCACTCATTATGATTCAGAAGCGTAGCTGTTGCCTCACTTTGAGAGCAGATAACAGCATCATTTTTGTAAAAGAAAGAGATAAAGTCACTGTGAAACACATTACTGCAATAACAAACCAGAGAACATTACAGACATATAAATACTTGCTGCCAAAGGAATATTTTCTCCAGTAAAGGCATGCATTAGAGTCATCTAATAAATAGAGTCATCAAATCGAGTCATTTAATAAATGATTCATCCAGACACTAATATTTAATCAGTTCATACCTTTAATTGCTCTAAGAACCTTTTAAACACTGTGGCATATTTAAACATATTCAGGGTTATTCGTTGTTCAAGGTTAAGTCCTTAGTCAAACTTATTTTAAAATGAATAAATGACACAAAAGGAAAGCACATTATCACTTTATACTAAATGCCAATGTGGTAATTATTTTCTTTAGATAAGTAGATTTTTTTATCTGCAATGTTCCTAGAATTTTTCTGACAGTTTAAAAGATTAATAGAAACTACTTGTGAAGTCATGGAAAGTTTGCTCTGCTGTGACTTATTAAATAAATAGATTTCAATTTTTCTTTGGAATTGCTTTTTTATTTTTTACAGCATGACAATGTTTTACCTTCTTAATTTCATAATGTGAATCATTAATAATGAAATACATTTGCTGCATTCAGTGAAATGAAATGTGATGCCAAATTAAAAATTATTAATGGATTTTCTTTACATTTAGTATTTCTTTCCATGTATATGATAATCCTTATGTAAATAAAAATGGTACCCTGAATTATTATACTTTTCCACAAGAGGGCTCTTGAAAGGCAAAAATACTGCTCATGATTAGTCATCTGCCTACATCTATTGGTAAAAACTAGGGAGAAACACGATTTTTAAATATTTCCTTGAGAATTCACTAAATTTTAAAAATTACTTCTAATTAAATTAATATTTTCACTAATTAGAATTACCTAACAGTAATGAAAGCTAAAATTTATCGAATGCTTCCTGTGAGCCAGACCATGTGTCAAGTGTTGGATATGTAACTATTATTAATTGCTCTTTGCACAGTCAGTTATGATAAGCATGGACTTCTGGAATTGGAGTACCTAGATTTGAGTCTCAGCTCTGCCATTTTTATTATTCTGTGACCTTGGGCAAGATATTCGTTGCTTAACTTTATCTGGCCTCAGTTCCTCTTCTGTAAACTGAGGTTGTTATAAGCATTAAAAGAGTTAGGACAAATAAAGCATTTATTTATTTATTTTAAAGACTTATTTATTTGAGAGAATGGGGGGAGGGGCGGAGGGAGAGGATCTTCAGGTAGACTCCCTGCTGAGCGCAGAGTCTGATCCCAGGATCCTGTGATCATGACCTGAGTTAAAACCAAGAGTCGGTCACCCAACAGACTGAGCCACCCAGGCGTCCTGACAAGTAAAGCATTTAGAAGAATGCCTGGCACGCAGTGAGTGCCTTGTAAATTTTCATTACTAGTATAATTATTACAGAAAACAAAACAAGGACACAGATTAAATGGCATGCCCCAAATTGCATTGCTAGTGGCTCAGCCGGTGTGCTAGTTAACCAATATGCATAACTAACCAATACGCCTCTACTGTAAAAGAAAATTGGCAATTTCACCCCCCATCCCAGTCTCCCATTGCCAGCACCAGGGGACTTGGCCCCATGCTAACCCACACTGCCAGCCTTACCCATGCTCCTGATTATCCTGTTCTTCTTGCTCCCTCCCTAATTACTGATATGAATTACTCTTACCCTTTGCTCTTATCATCGATGTATATCTTGAACTCTGCCATGAAGCTACTTGAGTTCCAAGACAATATCTTACTTATTTTTGCTTTTCTACCACGCAGTATGTACTTACCTTGGTTAGCAAGGATTAACAAGGATGATTAAAAAATAAAGATATGCTGGGGTGCCTGGGTGGCTCAGTCATTAGGTGTCTGCCTTCGGCTCAGGTCACAATCCCAGGGTCCTGGGATCAAGCCCCACATCAGGCTCCCTGCTGGGCAGGAAGCCTGCTTCTCCCTCTCCCACTCCCCTTGCTTGTGTTCCTCCTCTCGCTATCTCTCTCTCTGTGAATAATAAATAAATATATATAAATAATAAATAAATAACATAATAATTAATTAATTAATTAAAATCTTAAAAAAATAAGGATATGCTAATCTCTGCAACTGTCCTGTAAACAGTTTTTGTTAATCCCATCTTATAGATGAGTACACTGAAATTCTTAGAGGCTACAACACGAAGATCTCATGGCATGGAAACAGCCAAGCAATTCAAAACTGGACCTGACTTGGGCGCCTGGGTGGCTCAGTTGGTTAAGTGACTGCCTTCGGCTCAGGTCATGATCCTGGAGTCCCGAGATCAAGTCCCACATCTGGCTCCCTGCTCAGCAGGGAGTCTGCTTCTCCCTCTGACCCTCTTCCCTCTCGTGCTCTCTATTTCTCATTCTCTCTCTCTCTCGAATAAATAAATAAAATCTTTAAAAAAAAAAACTGGACCTGACTTCAAAGCCTGTGTTCTTTTTGCTATAGTACTTCCTACATACCTCATGGTTGTTTGTGCATTTACTGACTGAAGGGAGCCTGTGAAAACCTCACCAAGAAACATACCTGAGTGCTATGAAGATGATAGATAGATAGATGATAGATGATAGATAGGTGATGATAGATAGATAGAGGATAGATGATAGATGATAGACAGATGATAGATGATAGATAGATGATAGATGATAGATGATAGATAGATGATAGATGATAGATAGATGATAGATGATAGATAGATGATAGATGATAGATGATTGATGATAGATACACAATAGATGATAGATAGATGATAGATGATAGATGATAGATAGATGATAGATGATTGATAGATGATAGATAGATGATAGATGATAGATAGATGATAGATGATAGATGATAGATGATAGATAGATGATAGATGATAGATGATAGATACATGATAGATGATAGATGATAGATGATTGATGATAGATTACATGATAGATGATAGATGATAGATGATAGATAGATGATAGATGATAATGATAGATGATAGATAGATATAGAGAAAGAGTTTATTTTTTTATCTTACAATAACAAGTATTCAGATGAGGATTGTTCCTTTCAAGTAAATTTGGTCAAATTTTTCACTTTGTTCAGCAAGGTTAAAAATTTTCAAGTTGACTTTACAACTCTTCTTTTAGAATTATTTTTGTGTAACATTTCAAAACCCATGTAATCATGGGCTAGAACTTGAGGGCATTATGCTAAGTGAGGTAAGTCAGACAGAGAAAGACAAATACTGTATATGACTTTTATGTAGAATCACGAAAGCTGAATCTGTAAAGGCAGAGAGTAGAACCATGGTTGTCAGGGGCTGGGCCCCAGGGGTAAGAAGGCAGGATTGAGAAGATGTTTTCTAAGGGTACAAACTTGAAACCAGTAGACAAGTAAGTCCCGGAGATCTAATATACAGCAGAGTGGTTATAGATAACAATGTTGCATTATAAACTTCAAAGTTGCTAAGAGACTAGATCTTCATTGTTTCCACAACAAAAAATAAATGAAAATTATGTGATCTGATAGAGGTGTTAGCTCCTGCCAAAGAGGTAGTCATATTGTGATATATAAATGTATCAAATCAACACGTTGTACACCTTAAACTTATACAATGCTGCATGTCAGTTATATCTCAATGAAAATAAATATTAAAATGTAATCATGAGCAAATATTTAAGTTAATTATAATTAATAATTAATAATTAAGCCAGATATTCTTTTCAGCACTAGAGATACCCCAGAGTGGTTACAACCTTTAAAAGTCTTCCATACTACTGGGGGAAGCAGACATGAGTTAAACAGTTGCCCAGATAATATAAAATCACAACTGTGAAAAGCTCTAAGAATACATTATTCAATGGGAATGCATCATGAAGAGAATCCCCTGATCAGGGACTCAGGGAAAGCTTCCTTCTGAACGAAGAGCTAAATGATGAGTAGCTTCAACCATGTGGGCAAAGGAGGGAGGAACATAAATCCAGGAAGAGGAAACCACATATGCCAAGGCCATGGCATGGGAGACACCATGCTGCTGAGGAGGAACTAATAGAAGGTCAATGGAATAAAGAGAGCAAAGAGGAGTACGGTTCAAGAGGAGGCTAAAAGGTAGAAGGCAGACAGTTAATTCAGTAAATACTTACTGAGAACCTACTACATGCCTGCTAATGGCATAGGTACAGAGAAATCACAAAGTGGTTAAGCATTTTTCTCTCAAGGAACCACTTAATCTGGCAGAAGATGGACATACATGCACCCCTAGATATAATATAACGTAATCCGTAAGAACAAACTACTTAGGGGAGAGCAATAGAAGGAGCAATTAATTTTGATTGAGGATGAATGGGAAGGAAGGAATTGGCGGACTGCGGTGAGTAATGGCCTTTTAAGTTCAGCCTTAAACGCGTTCTAAGCAATCGCTTGGAGAGAGGCACAAGCTGTAAACAGCAGCCGTAAATCTATTAAATAATGATTTATCTCAAGAGTCAATTATGGAGATAGTGACTCTCTTTTCCTTCGACTGCCTAATATCAAAAACATTATAACGTTGACCATATCATTCAGCGTTTCTCAGCTGCTGCCACTAGGTGGCAAACGTTTCCAAACTATGGCAGGAAACGCGCTGAACAGCAGAGCCTGTTGGACCTTGCCTGGGCTCCCCAGCAATCACAAACAGAATGTTCTCAAACATTCTCATTATTGTCATTTTGAGCACTCTTACTGTTTTTATGAAATGGAAGACAGCAACGTGAACAAAATTACATTTAAAAATGTAAACACGGGTTTTATTGGCAGAGGTTGAAATTCTGCTCTTTTAACAATAGAACCTTCCACTTCAGGCTCAGAACAAGGCCAGAGAAGTGGAGCAGCTCCATCACAGATTCCCATCTCCATGACAACCTTTTCAGTCGCATGCACAATTAAAGCTACAGTATCGTTTTGTCAACAAGAAAAAAATATCGGAGTTTTGGCTGGTATTCATTTTTTAGAAGGGATTAAAGATATTAAATTGATTCTAATTAGTGCAGCTGAATTATAGGGGGGAGGGCATAGATTTGAAAATGCTTTGCGCAAGGAGGCCCATCTCTCTCCTCCATTAACAAACAAAAATATGTATTTTATGCAATTTAATACACTGACATTATCACTATCCTCTTTAACTTTCTTTGACAACAGCTTTTTTTTGTGCCAGGCATTCTCAAAAATCCTGGCTTAATTCCCATTTAGGCTATATTTGTGGATAAAAAAAATCTGTTCATTCCATTAGCAATTAGATTTTGACCAGATGGTCTGGAAAGTGTTGGGACTCCCTCAGAATCCTGAAATAACCTTACCTCCAGGCCCTGTGAGCCTCTTCCTCTTCTGAAAACATTTCTAGGATTTTTAGTCATCAGTGAGAAACTCTGTAGGGCTCATGTTCCCTCTGACCTGAAGGGGATTGTTCAGAATTCCTGAAGGGTTCAAAGAAAATCTTTAAAGCGTTAAAAAATGAAACCTATAAAGGAAGTTTAGCAGAACAGGAGCTTGGTAAATGAAGAACAAATACTGATGAAGGATTTTATGACTTCATGACTTTTCAGGAGTATATATGGCATTTGAAATAGAGTGAAGACCGGCTCCTTTGCTCCTTAAAGTAATTATTAATATAGAATAAAGATACCAACAGGACCTGAGCTTCTACGTTCTTTCATGAAAGTAGTTCTTTCATAACATGAAAGACTTAGTTGAATTTGAGGCATTCTCTGAGATTCCCGAGGATGAAATCGAGGTGGTAATATATTACCAACGGTTACCATAGAATACAATTCCATGAAAATTATAAACATATATTTCTTCTTCCCTTTAGAAATGTACAAGTATAACCCCGTCTGAAATCCAAAGGATGGATTAGATGCCTCCTCATGGACTCTTTGAGTTCCAGTAACCCACACTTTTACAGGTTCGAAATGCAGGCTCCATGGCACTATTACTTGCTTTATGCATTTTAACCATCTTTAAAATCCTACAAAAATGGATGGGAGAAATAGGAAGCTGCTCTTTGATCCAGCTCGCTTGTGAATAGACACTGTCATTGCTCATATCCCCTTATCACATGGGCAGATTGAGACAAAAGTAGTTAAATGTCCTCCCCGGTACTAAATCCACAGTAGCTGGCATGTGTTTCTTTCTGCCTTTGGTTAACCATACTTACTTCATTCTTACCTAGGAGGGAATGGGGCTGCCCCGATCCTGGGCCAACAGCAGATATGGAACGGGGCCTGAACAAGGAGAGATTCCCAACCCAGATGCCACAATGGACATGGGACATAAACTTTGTCGATGGAAATTGTTCCTGCTCTCATGCTCTCTGACTTTGTTGTTCTCTTTCCTTCTGTCCCTTGCTCCAACTGTGGTCTCTATTTTTCTTTGTTGGCCAGATGTATTCTAGCACCACAGAGTGGATACCTCTGGATAGGAAATGTGGTTGTTATATTTCACATTTGTATATTTCTACCATCAAAGGACTAAGTCTTTTTCTCAGTCCAGTTTGCAAATTCTTAGGGAAGATTCTGTTTGTCCAGATTTGGGTCCTTTTCCAAGGACTAGACCAATCACCTGTTGGTCCTGGGGCAAGGAAAGGTAAGAATATGCCAACTCTCCCTGAAATCACATTGGTAGAGGAGGGAGGACACTTCTCAAAGGAGGCTTGTCTTTTTAAGGGGTCTAGGAACATGGCACGTGTAGGAATAAGCATATAAAACAGCTGACGTGTGCTGAGTTGAAGTCTCTACAATATATCATCATTAAAAAAATCATTGTTATAATAATCTAATATCTACACAGTGCTTTGCAGTTCAAAAATATCTTTATCTTACTCTGTCTGATTTTTATCCCCATAAGATTTTTAAATGTGTAAGAAATTAGTGATGAAGTACTTTCCTGAAAACCACACGCCTACTATGAATTAGATCTGGAGCTTAAACAAGGTCTTCTGATTCCAAATCCAAGTCTAAAACTTGTCCCTTTTTGTACCTACTTACCAATTCGTCCCCCCCACGAAATATGAATCTTAATTGGTCTATTCAAGCAGATATACATATTTGCCTTTCCCTGAGGTGAGTTGCATATGCATCCAAATGTGAGCTTCTTAAGGTCTACATTTAAGTCTTATCAGGAAGAGGTGACTGCTTACAATGCCTGTTAATTAACAAACAGATCACTCTTCCATCAACTTCTAAAATGAAACAAAGACCAAAAAGCATGTTGCCTGACTTCCTACTGGCAAATAGTGCTTCTTAATGATCCATCAAAACAAATGCATTATTTCACAAAGGCCACTCTCAAAATAGACACCTTGGACTAAAAAGACATTTTTTTTGATGAAGGAATAACCACTTTTATTTTAACTTTGTAGCATTTTCTCCTACACACCAGGAATTATACCATAATACAGTTTGGGATCCTGAATTTGATTTCACATAAGATTACCTTGAGTATTTTTTATACTTGTTTTTTTTTGTTCGTTTTTTCTATTTACATTTTTAATCAAGTCATAACATAATAACATAGATAAAATGTGAATGCTTTATAGCATGGCATTTACAAAACGTGTATGAAAAGCTTGATAAATTTATATATAGAGAGAGAGAAAATATATACTATAATATACATCATATATATAATATGTATATATTCTCCCATGAAGGCAGCACTTTAGAACAAGATACAAATTAAGGTTCTTATTTTGCTTCTGCCCAACCTATCCTTAGTTTCCAGAAGTAAATAATATTCTGACCACTATCACCATTGCTGTGTTTTGCCTGTTCTTAAAGTTCATTTAAACGGAATTATACAGTATATACTCTTTTATAGCTGACCTTTTTCATTCAACATAAGGTCTGTGAGATTTATCCATAGTGTTTCATGTACCATTAATTCATTCTTTTTTACTGCTGGGTAGAATTCCATTATATGAACTCATCACAGTTTATTTATCCATTCTTCTATCGATGGACATTTGGGTAGTTTCCAATTTTTAGCTACTACGAATAAAGTTGCTTGAAACATTCTTTTTTCCGGAAACATTTTTGTCCTTAGTGTGTGTGTGTGTGTGTGTGTGTGTGTGTGTGTGTGTGTGTGTGTTATAAAAGTATTAACTCATTTCTCTTTTAAGTCTATACCCAGGAGTTGAACTGCTGGGTCATAGGAGAAGCTTATATAGATTTGGCAAAAACAACCAATATTTCAAAGGAGTTACATCATTTTACATTCCCACCAGTAAGATATGAGAATTCCAGTTATTTGTTATCTTCATCAACAGTTGGTATGGTTGTGTGGTATGTGAAGTATAGTTCTTTTTTTACCCATATAAGTATCTAATTGACTTAGCACTACTTATAGAAAAGATCACCCTTTTGTAATATAATCACTGAATGTATTGATGCTTTTGTTTTAAATAAAATGACCAGATACATGTGAGTCTACAAATGGATCCTCTATTCTGTTCCATTGATCTTTTTATTTAAAGATTTTATTTATTTATTTGACAGAGACAGAGAGAGGGAGAGCACAAGCAGGTGGAGTGGCAAGTAGAGGGAGAAGAAGAAGCAGGCTCCCCGCTGAGGAAGGAGCCCGATGTGGGGCTCAATCCCAGGACTCTGGGATCATGACCTGAGCCGAAGGCAGCCGCCCAACCAACTGAGCCACCCAGGTGCCCAATCTCTTTGTTCATCCTGTCCTTATACTATATTGTTTTATTAGCTGCATCTTTAATTATTGGTAGTTTCCCAACTTTATTTTACTCCTTCAAGATTCTATTGGTTTGTATTCATCGCTGGTTTTTTGGTAAATTTCAAAATCAATTTTTCAGTTAATACAAAAATTACTAGAATTTTTATTGGGATTGTATTAGCATGAATATTATTCATGAACATGGTACACCCCTCCATTTGTTTGACCCTCCTATAATTTCTCTAAGCAGAATTTATTGATTTCAAGGTACAGATCTTGCTTGTCCTGGCCCTCTACAGTTGGAGAGCACATTAATGAGCTAGGCTGGAGAACAGCCTCAGGGCAGAGAGAAGACTGAAAGACAGTGAGGTAGTGATGAACTCCAGGAAAACCAGTGTCACCTAGGAATTCAGCTTCCTTCTTCCTTCCTTCTTCTCAAGGTTCATTTACATTAACAATTTAATGTTACTTTAACATTTACATTAGTCTATTTTTCTAATTAACAAAATATAATACTAGCATAATTCCCTTTACTTATAACCATTATTGTAGATGTTAACCATATCCACAAAACACCTTCACAGCAGCACCTAGATTAGTGTTTGGCTAAATCTCTGGAAATTATAGTCAAATAAGTTGACACAAAAAACTAATCATCATGCCAAGAAATGCCAACAGCCACCGGAAGCTGAAAGAAACAAGGAACAAATTCTCCCATAGGGCATCTGAAGGTAATGCCTCTGCCACACTTAATTTCAGGCTTCCAGCCTCCGGAATGTAAGAGAATAAATTTCTGTTGTTTTAAGCCACCAAGTTTGCTGGTAATTTGCAACAGTGGCTGTAAGAAATGAATGCAGGTAATTTGAAGCTATAGATCTCGGAGTCATAGGCACAATGGAGGGAGAAAGAATGATACAGAAAATGCGGTATCTCAGAAATTCAAGGGAAAAACATTGCAAGAGGTGATCAAATGCTAAAAAAAAGATCAGGTAAAATAAAAACTAAAAGATACTCATTACATTTAGCAAAAAGGTAGCAATGAAAATCTTTGTGAAAGCAGTTTCATTTTAAAGCAGATTTTAACATGCAGAAGAGTCAGTGGTTAAAGGAAGACTTAGAAATAGCAATTCTAGATCTCTCTTTTTCAAAATGCTTGATTTTGAAGAGGACAAAGGAAGTAGTGGTGTAGTAAAGGAGATAGCAGGGTGAATGTTTGCCTCCTTGTTTAAGGTATGGAAGGTTATGAAGTGTTTAAATCTTCTTCAACCATTGAAATAGCAACGAGAAAAAAGTTAGGAAATTAAATAAAGAGCTGAAAACTGATTAAACACAATCATTGAGGAAATAGGCCTAGCATCCAAAACTTTAGGAAAGAGAAAATACCTCTGCCAATGTAAACACAAACAGCAGGGAAGCACGGGTTCTGACAAATTGTATATGGGGTTTAAGGAAGCTGAGGAAGAACCTGCGTGATGGTTTCTGTTTTCTCTGCAAGGCTGAGGATGAAATTACTTACTTAGAGTGAAGGGTGAAATCTGAAATTAGAAAGTTTTGAAATGAATAAAATTTTTTTGAAATAGCCAATCTAGACAGTGGAAGAGAAAGCTAGAGAAAAAATAATAGAATATTACTGCATAGCCCTGAATATGTATTTTCAGTTGGAAACTATCAATTTATAGCCCTGAATATGTATTTTCAGTTGGAAACTATCAACCAATCTGCACATTATAAAGGTTCCTGCTATGATACTCAGATTCCAGGGGGGACAAGGGAGGAATATCTGGATTGATTCAGTGTTTGCATTTGATCAGTCAGGAACAATGGAAGGACAAACAAATGAAGATGAGGACAGCAGCAAGGGAATGGTTGAAATAATGGATATCTTATTTCTGGGCTCAATAGGTTTTCTTTTTTCATATTTGTTTTCTGTCCCTGTATTCCAGCACCTAATCTTAACATACGAGAAGCCATTTTGTTTAAGGAAGAAAAGCAACCATTAAAAGAAAGCTTCCAGGGGCACCTGGGTAGCTCAGTGGGTTAAGCATCTGCCTTCAGCTCAGGTCATGATCCCAGGGTCCCCGCTTTGGGGGGGGGCGTCCCTGCTCAGCAGGGAGTCTGCTTTTCCCTCTCCCTCTACTGCTCCCCCTGCTTGTGTGCATGCTCTCTGCTCTCTCTCTCTGTCAAATAAATAAATAAAATCTTTTAAAAAGTAAAGAAAAGAAAAAGAAAGCTTCCAAAAGGAAGCAGAGGGCAGAAAGAAATGGGATTGGGTTGGGAGGCAGTAGAGAAGGGCCAGCAGGAAAGGATAAATCTGATAATATTGGACTGTGAGTGTCGCCATGCCATTTGCTTCAGCAAATTTAAATGTTGAAAAAAATGATTGTACATGACTGCTTTCAGAGATATTTCTAAAGAATTGGAGTGGGCAGGGTGAGAGAGAAGTGGGACGAAGGCACGTAAAAACACGTGGAAGCATTCCCAGGAACATATGAGATTTGTTCCTCCCACCACCCCAGGGGTGCCAAAGGAAACACATGATGCCCAGCCAGGTATATTTGAATTTCAGATAATCAGTAAGTTTTTTGTATAAATATGTCCCCTAAATCACATGGGATATATTTATAATAAAAAAATACTCTTTTTTTTTTAAATCTGAAATTCAAATGTAACTAGGTGCCCTGTAGTTTTATTTGCTGTATCTGGTAACCCTATCACTCCTCTCCTTATAGAGATGATTTAAAGTCAGTTTTGCCCAGGAGTAGAATTACACAGCAACATTACCCCTGGGAGAGATTAAAGTGCTAAATTAAAAAAATATATATTACACGTATAATGTCTGTACTGTGAAGTTTCTTGAAGAGCTTATTCAAACAAGATTTGGATCAGAAGTGTGTGCCTGTGTGTGTTTTATTCTGAAGTCTTCTTCATCTTATTTATTTTCTTTCTATGAAAGGAATTGTATGTGAGTATATATTTCAGAAATAAATCTGTGCTGATTAAGGTATAACTGGATTGAAGCTATTTTCAGATTATGACAGTTTCCCTCATCCTGGAGATATCTAAATGAAATCTCCAAGTCGTGAGTGAGTAAGTATAGCTGAAACTCTTCATGGTACTCCAGGAAATCCACCCTAAGGAAAAAGGTTGGACATCTAGAACTGAAAACAAAGAGAAAACAAAAACAAGCAGATCTAATAAACTGAGGCCACTAAAGGTGACATCACAGTAATCAATACGTACAGAATAATGACTCCAAATCAGACGTTTTCCTAAGTGCTTCATGTGTATTAATTCTCACCACAATCTTATGGGTCAGATATACTACTAATGTCCACATTATGTAGATAATGAAACTGAGAGGTTAAATTCAAGATCACTCAATTAGGAAAGGACAGAACAGGGTTGGAACCTAGACAGCTAGGCACAAGAACCTCTGCTCTTAACCACTAAACTGTATTTTCCTAACATACCCCCCAAAAAAGCTTTAGGATTAAAAGACATTTAGGTAAATACTTTACTATTACAAAAGAAAAAAGTTCCATGCAATGCCAGCACTTAGCAGGGTGCCTAACACATGTAGGTGGTCAAAAATAATAGTTAATTGTCTAAAATTTCTATCTGCAGTGCAATAATGACCTTGTTTATCCTTCTATGCAGCTTTTAAACACTGTATTGGATTTATTCATTATTTAGGTGTTTTCCTGTAGTAAACTTTGATCTCCTTTGGATTAGGGGTTAGGCATTTACATTCTCATTCTTAAGTGTTAGAAGAACGCCTGATACACAGCATTACTTAGATTAATGTTAAATGAAGGTATAAATGAATGAATACAAAAAAGAATGAATCTTAAAGTATTAAGTTAAGATTCAATTTTTTTTCCTGTTTCAGAGGCATCAATCTTCTATAAAATTTTCTAAATATGCCATGGAATTAAGGTAGAAAAGAAGGTGGCTTTCCAGTATGTAATGCTGGGTAGCCAAAAGCATTGCAATGATAAATTCTGACTTGCCACATCTAATATTTATGCAGTGAAACTAACTTAAGGGCCCATTTTTTTCAAAGGCCCAATTATAGGTTTTCTGATAATGCTGATCTTATCCGATCAGTTATATCTTAGAAATTCATGGGAGTAAGGGAAGATTGGACAAAAATACATGCTTTTCGGTACAAATTGTAGAGGAAGTCTTGAATTAAATTCCATCTGTAAGTACCAATGTGGAAAAATTGTCAAAGATACTGGCATTTAAAAATAGAAAATGTAGGTATATGTATCTAAGGGTATATAATATATATATAGGTCTATATAATATACCTAAAGGTATATATATATATAATAAAATATATATTTTTTTAAATATATATTATAAAAGAACCTAAGAAACAGAGGGATACCTACCACACTGATAACTATTACTACCTCTGGAAAAGGGATTGAAACCAGAGGTGGAGAACAAATGAAACTTGAATTTTAGCTATAGCCATAATTTTTTAGGACAGGAATATATTTAAGTCTTGTTTATTAATTAAAAATAATTTTTTAAAAAAATCTAGTAGTACTCTCAGCACTGGTATAAACATATTTAATGTCATTAAATTAATTTCCAATCATGGGGAACAGGAGAAACACTGAAAAACATTAGTTCTTAAAGACTTTAAATACCAGTTTACATAAAAAGTGTTGGCAAAGTAGCACACATCTATACAATTTCCAACAATCTGAGCACAAGTAGGGTAAAAAGTGAAAGGCTTCCTTAACTTGGGGGTGGGAGATTAGATGGGTAAAGTGTGAAAGGAGCATGAGTCTGAGTTGTCTGCTATAAATATTACTTTAGTAAAACGCCTACATTTTAGTCGGACCACTGTGACTTGCATCCTTCAAAACTACCTATGTCCTTTTGAGGAAAATTACAGTATGTCACTGACCTTTCTTTCTAAAGAAAACACATTGTTTAAAAGAAGCTATAGTTCTAAAACTAATGTCATGCTGTGAATTCTTCTCTATGTACAATGAACACTCTCTTTAAATATCTTTTCTTTCTATTGGCAGCTAATGCCCACTATAATGAAGGAATGTCACTGTTTTGTTTCCAAACTGAATACCTAGAAGCCACTCGTGCAAACAACTCTTGTTTTACTTTTTGTTAAGCTTTTGGAAAACCAATAATAATTTGTTTTAGATTTAATGTACCTTCTCTAAATTATTTACTGGGAATATCATTTTTGAATCCAGAGATAACCTAATGCTGTCAAAAACCATCATCAAAATTACCTGTTAAATTCTTGTGTTAAACACAGGAAGAGTCTATTAATTCGACTTAGTTTGGATAACACTGTCCACTAACCGGACAGTGTATTCCATAGTCACTTAGTAAGTGCCTCCTCTATACTAGTACTGTTGTTCATTCTAGGGTACAGCAGCAAGCAAGACAAAGCCTCTATGTGGGTACATTTCTCTGAATCGTTTTGTTTGGTGTCCAGGGGTTGACTCAATGGTGGAATGAACAGTCTCAGTATTATCCTTTTTACTGGTACCAAGCCTTTAAGAAGACCTACACCAATTGTCTATCACTCTTCAAGACTGAGTCTGGCATTCTTAACAATGTCTTTGTTAAAGTCTGCAGTCTTAATATGAAAACTTTTCAGACTTTGGATCGAGGTATAATTCTCCCCCAATAAACAAGAATATCTAGGAAAAGCTATAGTTATATATATATATATATTTATAGTTATCAAAACCTAAAGTAATGAAATATTTCAAAATGTTCACCATCCGTATGTTAAACATATGTAAAAGTAAATCAGCAAGAACTACCCCATAAACATATACATTGACTCTTTAATTCAACATTTAACAAATATTTATTGAACACTGGGCTGACAAATGTCCATCGACTGATGAATAGATAAAAAAGAGATGGTATAAATATATGCAATGCAGTATCACTCAGCCATCAAAAAGAATGAAATCCTGCCATTTGCAATGATGTGGATGGAGCTAGAATTAAGCTAAACAAAATAAGCCAGAGAAAGACAAATACCATATGATATCACTCATATGTGGAATTTAAGAAACAAAACAGATGAACCTATGGGAAGGAAAAAAAAAAGAGAGAAAGGGAAGCAAAACACAAGAGACTCTTAACAATAGAGACCAACTGAGGGTTGATGGAGGGAAGAGGGTGGGGGATGGGCTGGATGGGTGATGGGGATTAAGGAGGGCACTTGTGATGAGCACTGGGTGTTATATGTAAGTGACGAATCACTCAATTCTACACCTGAAACCAATTTTACCATATATGTTAACTAACTAACTAGAATTTAAATAAAAACTTGAAAAGAGAAAAGAAAAAATACTGGGCTGAGAATGACATGGTGAACAAATTACTATTTGTCTGCTATAAATATTACTTCAGTAAAACTCTTACACTTTAGTCGGACCACTTTGACTTGCATCCTTCAAAATTACCTATGTCCTTTTGAGGAAAATTATAGTATGTCGCCGACCTTTCTTCTCTCAATCCCTATCCTCTTGAGCTTAGGGCTTAGTGGAAGAGACCATCATTAAAAATATAAATCCACAAGTAAACATAAACCTGTTAGCTGTGAAAATAAACAGATCACAGTTACAAAGAATTACAGTAAGGATCAGTTTAGATTGTGGGAGGTGTTCGTAGGAAACTCATAGTTTTTTTGACCCATCTTTGGAATAAGGGGATTTCTACAAAATTCTGGCTGAAACTTACCATGTTAATGTTATTACCTACTCATAGCTTTAAAAATCACGTCTCAAGTGACACACTCCAACTGTGTGCTTCACTCTCAAAATTACCTTAAAATCTGGTGTACATCATAATCACATCAAATACAATTTAGTCTTTTAAAATTTCTATCTCCTTCTCATAAAATGAATATGAACATACAACACATTGCTAGAGCTAATTAGTGATATGAAGTGAAATACAAATGATCACTCTTATATGTACATTAATGTCCTATAAATTAAAATGGCATATAAACCTTACTCTAAATCTGTGGGTAGGGATTATCCTGTTAAGTATCTTTCTCTTCTGTCTTCTGGTAGAGAAATAAGCTTTCCCCAGGAAAGGCTGTACCAATATGGGGATTTTAACATTTGGATAGATGTTTACAGTCGCTTCACTTTGGTTTGACAAGCAATAGAAAACAGAGAGGGGGCTATTATGGTAGACAAAAAGTGATAAACAGATGCAATTAGAGATCAGTGAATATTTGGGGGTGATTGAGTTATTGTGATTGCTTCTGAAAAATTTTTAGAGTTTTCATAATGAGGGAGTTTTTGAACAATAATAATAGCAACAATAACTTCCACTTCTTGTATCCTTACAATGTGCCTGGCCCAGTGCTTCACAAACAATATCACACTCAATTTTCTTGACAACCCCATGAGGTCATCCTTGCTTTACAGGCATGGTACTGGGACTCAAAAAGGGGAAGTGACTTGCCCAGTGTCACACAGTTCATAAATGGAAGAGCCAGGATTCAAATCTATGTCAATTTGACTCCATGGTCTTTTAGGTATATTGCATTGCCTCCTTTCTGAAGGAAAAGCATTTATAATTTTCCTAGGCTTTCATGGCAATGAAAACCATTTTTACTGAGCCTAGATATGGAATGGGACATTAATTGTGCAAATTATTTATGTCAAAACCAATGAACTTTGAGTGAATATTCCATTAATGGCTTTTTACTGAGTGCTATGTTTGGTATTTGCATAGCATTATGCCATGCCATGCTTTGGGATAGAACAAATGTGCTCCCATAAAAAATATTTATCAAACATTCCAGAGGCAACAAAAACTCCAAACTATTCTTACTTTCACTGGTGATGCTAAAATAGAGGTTTATACTTTTCATTGATTTGCATGGGAACATAAATATACTTTCTCTTTCTAGCCATTTCCAGTTTATTCTGACAGAAGTGGTACAGGATTAGCTGTATTACCTCCAAAATCTTGTGTCTTAAAACAATATTTATTATCTCAAAGGTTCTATGGGCCAGGAATCTGGGCATGGCTGACTGGGTTCTCTGGCTGAGGGTGTCTGTCAGAAAACATGTCATCCTGGGCTGCAGTCATTTCAAGGCTTGACGAGGTTCAGAACTGCTTCCAAGCTCAAATGCAGAACTACAGGCAGGCCTCAGATGATCCACTTCCAAGCTCCCTTCAGCAGCTGTGGGGAGGCCTCCTAGCCTCACTGGATGGAGGTGTCTTTTCCTTCCCACAAGGTCTTCTCCACAACAAGACAGTTTGCTTCTCCCAGAGCAAATTCTCCAAGCAAGATAGAGTAAGGGATGGCATTCAAGATGTAAATTATAGTCTTTTTGTAACCTAATGTCGACAGTGACATTACATTACTTATGCACTGTCCTTGTTCCTTCATGTTGAGTCACTAGGTCTGGCCCACACTCAAGAGCAGATAATTATATAAAGCTGTGAACATCCCAAGTCAGAGATCACTGGGGCTCCTTTTAGAGGCAAACTACCACACAAACTAAGACTAGACCATAAGAGAAATATTATTTTTATCCTCAGTAGTATAGTCATGCAACATTGATAACATACTGTTATAGTAATTCACATTTTTCAGAGTGTTACAGAAAAAGCTTACCATACTAAAATTGGATGACATTTCATCAGTAGAAAAATTGGGCATGTGTGAAATTCATCAATGGAATAGACTGACACCTATGAATCTGACAAATGCTTATGCCTTGTGCCTGGGTCAGAGAGGGGGGCGTTGGACAGTAAAGGTGTAGTGGGTCCATCTTAATATGATGCAAAGAAGTGCTGGTGTTCTTGTACACACCTTTGCAGTATGACTTGGCTGAAAAGTCAAGTCTGTGGCCTTGAGACTAGATAAAGCTAACTTGACCTCAAGGTTGTTGAGCCAATGACCTTGGGCTCATAAACCCTAATCAATTGAATGCTTGATCCTAATGCTAACAATGCCTGAGCACATTGTGATGGTATAGCCTCTGGGTGAAGGGCAACTGATATTAAAGAGTAAAAAATGTGGAAGTGATAAAGAGCATGGTTTATGATTATATCTTCTTCGGGAAAATATTTCCTAAATGTATTATATTAAAACTATCTGAACTCTGCTGAACACCTAAATTCTAAATGTCTGATAAATGAAAACCACCATTCAAAATTATATTATTCATCAATTTCATGATGAATCCACTGGTTCCCAACTAACAATATAAGGATTACTTATACTGATAAAGGGAATTGGCTAAAGCTACCACAGACAGCCTTTTCTCCTGAAAGCTTTGAAAAAGCCCTGTCTGATGAATAGGTAGCTTGTCTGTTAATAGAGTGACATATTGCATAGGGCTATGAGCAAACATTATTAATGTTGAATTTTTAGTTTTTCCATTTGTTAGCTTTGTAACTCTGGGTATGTTCTGTAAACTTTCCGAAATGCAGTTTCCTCACCTGTGAAGTAAGGATGACATCCTATGGCAGCCATGAGAACGTGCCTCCCAGACCCCCTACTACAGGAAGCACACCAGGCTGAAAGCCCTAGCCGCTATATTTTGAAACCCATGGCTGTGTTCACACTGAGGCCATTTCTCCCATGTGCTGTTCCCATCAAATGAGAGGGTGATAGGGCACTAGGTCCTTTTCCTGAGGCACACGGGATTCCTTTAATGGCAAATTTTGGCCAAGTCTTCCTCAGACTGTCTGGTATTCTAGGATGTTTCCACCCAACTTCTCTCTGCCTGTCTTCTCTCAGGCTCAGACTTGCATGGCAGTCTGTCGGTTCACAGCCTTTGCATGCTCCCTTCTGTGTTAACCATGTCCTTTTATGTTCTATGTTCTCATGTTTTGACATCTTGGGATTTTGTTGACTTTGGAGGGAAAGACACTCTCACAGCCAAGCAATTCTCAGAGTTAATAAACAACTGGCTCCTGAGCATGACTTTCAAATGCAAACCAACCAATCCATGGCCTGTACACCCAACCACCTCCTAACTGGGCTTTCGCATTCCAGGCCACATTCACTTGCCCCAATCACCTGAAGACCAGGTACCAAACAACTAAGGATGTCCCCTATGCCCCTGGAGCCCCCTGAAATTATTCAAACTGGCCAATCTGGAACCTGAATACCCTGCCTCCACCGGTTCCTTCCTGCAGAAACCACAGTGAAGGCTTTTGCCCACGTTCTCCTCAGCTCCCTTTGTCTCCTGACCAATGTTAATGCTTACCCATGTGGTGAAACATGCCGCCTATTTATAGGAAACTATCATTTTTACATCTGTGTTTCTTACCATACCTTATTAAAATAAATCCTGGGTACCCTTCAAATGTCTTTTTTTTTCATATAGGCATTTTCCCTGATTACATTCTTACATATTTAATCCTCCCTTGGTGTCTGCTTCTTAAAGGACCTGAACTAATTCACACTGCCTGCTAAAAATGTTATTTTTTAGCAATCAGTGAGAGAAGGGGGTCTGGAGTAGGGGCCAGGGCACAGATCATGTGTCTGCAGGGCAGGGGGATAATTCCATCTTGCCCCATCTTTTGATTGTTCCATGAGAGGAAGTCCATATTTTTAAATATTCATTCAAAATTTTCAAAAATGTTGTGGAGATCAAACAAAATATCGAAAAGCTGAATGTGACTTATGGGCAACATGGAGTCAAAAAAAAAAAAAGTCAGAGTAAGAATGTGGAACTACAGGCAGGGGAAAGCCTAACCAAGGCTGGCAAGTGAGAGCAGCCGTGGTTCATGTAGAGAACATCCTCCAGGAAGACCAGAGGTGGGAGTTGTTGGTGAAGAATAGGTAGGAGTGACTAGAGAGATCAGCAGAGCTCAGATCAAGAAAGGTCTTGTCAACCTTGTATGGAGTTCTGACTCTGATCTTTGAAGGGTTGTAAGCAGTAGAATTAGATAGTAAGATATACCCTTTATAAAGTGCAATACAGAAAAATAATTTTTCTGGCTGTATTATGTGAAAAGAATTTGAGTATGTCATGCCTATTAAATTGGCCTCCCATGTGGACCTCCTCATAGGACTGCTGGAGTGACCTCATGACATATTTGAAACTGGGTATCACTCTCATCTCCTCAAAAGTATCAATTTTTTGTGACAATATGATAATGTGCTTCAACTTATACCCCTGGGCCATCTCTACTCCTGTCCCTTCTCTCAAACTCAGTTCCCACTTCCAACCTGGCAATTAACTGGAAAAAACTCCAAGAGTAGTGAAGACAGCCCACCATACGTAAGAGAAAACACACACACACACACACACAACACAACACACACACACACACACACACACACAAGAACTTGGGCTCTGCGTTAGTTATTTATTGCTGCAAAATGATTATTCCTAAATTTAGCACCTTAAAAATAACAACAAATATTATTATCTCATGGTTTTGGTGAGTCAGAAATTCAGGAACAATTTTGCTGAATGATTTTGGCTCAATGATCTCATAAAAGGGTGCAGTCATAATGTTGGCTGGGGATGCAGTCATTGAAAGTCATGACTGGAACTAGGGGATCCACTTACAGATGGCTCACTCATGGGGCACCTGGGTGGCTCAGTCGTTAAGCAGCTGCCTTTGGCTCAGGTCACAATCCCAGGGTCCTGGGCTCCCTGCTTAGCAAGAAGCTTGCTTCTCCCACTCCCCCACTTGTGTTCCCTCTCTTGCTGTGTCTCTCTCTGTCAAATAAATATGTAAAATCTTAAAAAAAAAAAAAAAGATGACTCACTCACTAGCTCCTGGCAGGAGGCCTCAGTTCTTCCCATGTGGACCTCCTCATAGGACTGCTGGAGTGACCTCGTGACATATTTGAAACTGGATACCATTCCAATCTTGAGATGTCTTGCTAGTGTTGTTAAAAATCTTTATAGCTTTAGAATATAACCAGAGGAAGGAAGGGCACGTTCAGAGATGGAGATTTGAATGGCTTGACAATGAGTCGAGCATCCCAGATTTGACCAAAAGAATCATTGTGTTTGTCTAAACTCACATGGAATCATCTGAAGAGAGTTATTTACCAAAGGCAATATGGGGGCTCAGAGTTTAAAATCAAAACCAGTTCTAGAATGAACTTCTATTTTATAGAGGTGAGTCTTGCTAGCTATCATAATTGGTGAAATAGATACATGGTACTAAGGAATGTGGGCTAGCTAAAGCTTATCCTTGGTCCCAAAAAGATTCATGGGTGACTCAGTTTTAGCTTAAAGAATTACCCCTAGACCATCTCACTTCTAGATCTACTATAATCTACTACTCAACTATCTCAGGAACCAAGAATGTTCCAAAACGTTACAGTGATACCAATATGCATGAATTCCTAGAAACCCAAGGGAACCAAATAATAGTAAGGGAACCAAAATGACTTGAGTCATTTACTCAAGATATTAAATAATATCTAAATAATAGATAAGATACTAAATAATATCATACAAAGGAATTCTCAAGTGTGTTATGATTTCTTGCTTAAAGACAGAAAAATTGATAGACAATAACACCTGTGTAGAAGATTCACAATAAGACTCTGAGCTCAAACTAATATCATATCTACATTGGTAAATCATATGAAAGATTATTGATGAATTAAAAATTTAACATTATGAATAAGCTGAACTGCCAGGATAATCCCCCCCAAATAAGCAGCTTACTATATAAAAATTTTGGAAGCATGAAAAAAAAAACAAGTTATCATTTCTCAAAAAAACCCCCACTCACATTAAGTATGATGGGATTGTATATCTTTTTAGCACAAAACCCAGACAAAATGACATGTTAGCATTTGTAAAATACACACTGACTTAGTTAAAATCTAAATGAAAAATAAAATACAGGTAATGAAGTTTACAATTTCTCACTGAAGATGACCTAAGAAATCACATAAATGTTTTTAGTTATGTTTTCTGCACCAACAGAAAGTTACTATGCTTTCTGTTTTAAATTCCTGCTTTTTTCAGCTTTTCAGAAATGCTTTGCATTTAACTGAAGATCTACTTATAATATCTGTCGAAGCAAAAATTGCACTGGACAAAGTTAAACAGTCAAGACTGTCTTCCATAAATCTAATTAAAATTCTTCACTTCCTATTTTAATGTTCCCTAACCTCTCCTTGGAGATCTTCCTTTATTATCCTCTGTGTATCTAGTCTTTGCGTAGCTGAAGCACGAATTTCCCCCAATGTATTCACTTTTGTGGGCTAAATTATCCCAGTCCTATTCATGTCTATGCCATAGTTGAATCATGTATGTGCCATCATAGGTTAGTAGAAATACTTGAAAACCAGAGATATTCTGTTTCTAATCCCGGGTCCCTGATTTTTTTCTGGCTAGGAAGTCTTGGACACAATTTGAGAGTCTCATTTTTCTCATTGTAAGATAGAGTCAATGAAATTTATTTTGAAACGAAAGGATTAAATGAGGCAATGGGTTGAGCACACAGATAATAAATATTAATAATACAATAATAATATTAATAAATATTAGTGCCCTTCACCTTCCTTCTTTCTTCAATGGCCTACTTGTTTTTCACCCGTACCCTGGCCACTGATTCTTTTATACGGAGAAGAGAAAAAATATAATTCAGCAATACATACATTTTTTTGAGTTACCACTTCACAGATGGTGATGAACTTCACATTAAAATCCTAAGATGTATCATGAAGAATTGGAAATATTGACCCATCCTTTAATTTATTAGAGAAATGGAGTAACAATGTTGGAAACCAAATTAAGATTGATTTTAAAGGGGCATCAGAAAAAAAAACATTTTTCATTTAATCTCTCTTAAAAACCAGTTAAATCAATTTCCTTAAGTTGATGAAAGCCAAAAGGGCTTACAGGTTCATTTCCACTCTCTGATTAAGAAAAATGTCACATACAAATAGTGAGGATATTTCTTTTAGTGCAGGGATGTGGAAGAAGAAACCAGCTGATCTGTTCTACTACATGCAGTAAAGACAGCAGTTTTTAAAAGTCCCAAGTGATCACTCGACTCTTCCCTAAATCTAAAATGAAAATAAAACAAATTCTCTTCTAAAAACTGAGGGGGTTCTGTTCTCAGAAGACACAGGAGAATATTTCAGGAAAATATTTAGCATTATATTAGCACCAGATCAAAAACAAATAGTCAGGTGAGTAAAATTCAAATAAGCCTGGGGTAATTAAAGACTATTCTTTTTCTTTCTCTGTCCTTCCTGGAAAGCCAGACTCTACATGACTGAACTAAATCCATCATGTCTTTTATGGAATACATTGCCAAGTGCTCTAATAAGCTGATATAATTGATCTCAATGAATTAGTTGTCTTAAAAATTCCCATCTCACTTTTTTGATATTCAGAGTCATGTCTTCCTTGTAATGAAGGGTTAGGCTGGGGAGCTGTTTCTGGCACATTTCTTCTTTCAGTCAACAGGGCATTTATTGGGCATCTACCTGTGCTTCAGGCACTTGATGAGTCACTGGAGAGAGAGAGACGTGGAAAACGTGGATGCTTCACTAGGAAACTTAAATCTGAGGATACAAAATAGAGAGAGAGAAAGAGAGAGACCTAGAATATCAGGCATATTCTCCTTTTACTTCTTGTCTGAGAATTACCAGATTATTGCTTCGTTGCTTGAAAATTAATTAGAACTCTCTTTATTAGGTAGGGCAATCAAATACAGAAAAAGACCAGGGATGTGTATGAAGGCTATGAATTGCTAAAACTTCTCTTCAGAGGCACAAGAAGTCAAGGGTACATTGATTAAAAAAGCACGGTTGGTGTTGAGGAGAGAGAATATCTGGAAAGGGAGCAAATGCAAAGAAATTTTTGATGGACTTTATAAATGAATATGAATGAAAGTGATTCATAGTTAGGAAATAATATAAAGAACATAATTACATTTTCTGATGCCCCTTTAAAATCAATTCCAAACATAATTTGGAAATGTAATATTGTCTCCTAATACTGTTGGTAACAAAATACCTGCTCACCCCATGAAGCTTTTGCTAAATGAACTTGACACATGATGGCACAAAGTAGTTAAGGCCCTCACCATTTTTACACTAACATATATTTATTTCATACCAAGAAATTCAAACCAGTCCAGTGTAGACCTTCAGAATGGCAGTCCCCTTAACAGCTGATCATCCTGTTCAATTGGGCTTTGTACATTGCAATTTACATTGTAATTCCAACACAGCTGTTATTCACCTTCCTTTGATCTGTGGGAGATCAAGAACCAATGGTGGTGATAGCCAAACAAAGTAAAGCAGAGTTTGATATGGGGGTGATGTAACTTGATCTTGTCTTATGATACACACAACTGCTATTATCACTTGGTCTGGGTTAAATGCTTTTAATGAGCAACCCATCCAGCGGGGTAGTATTGTATAACGGAGGAAGGAGGGAGACAAGGCTGTCACAGGCCCTCATCTCAAATGACAGCTAGATTTATTCTCACAATCTCACTGAAAAAGAATAATAGAATCGGGTCGAGTAAGTGGTTAGAAACCTACAGACTAAGACTCAGCTGTTTGATTAAATTAGGTTTAAAAAGAACGTTAGAAGAAATACCACTTTTTGAAAAAAAAAGCAAACTTCTTATAAAGTCAGCTTCAGGCAGGATTCAAAACTAGTTTTTTTGAAAATAAAAGTCATATTAACTCACAGTGCACATCCATTAAAAGTTAAAGTTGATAGAAAGAACCCTTCCCTAAAGACCTGGGTTTATCCCCATAAAAATCAATCTCTCTCCCTCTCTCTCTCTCTCTCACACACACACACACACACACACATACACACACACACACATCATTATTACATAACTAAATCTCTTTGAACATAGCTAGGCCTTAGCATCCAACACTGCATAAGATTCCTAAAAAGCCCTGTTGAAGAGTCGCGGGCTGCTAAGGCCAAGAAGTTGCCCCCACACCCTACCCCAGGACCCAGGTTGGTTCTTCCCATGGCTGGAGTGGGAAGATGGTGCTGCCTTGTCTCCTGCACCTTACCCCAGCCAGGCACGCGGACCCTCCTGAAACCTGAGGCCCAGCATGACCCCCAACACTCTGGCAATACCCTCAGGTTCCCTTGAGAATTCTGTGTTGCCAGTTCCAGTGTAAGAACAAGACCTGTACCTCTGAAACAAATAATACATTATATGTTAAAAAAAAAAAGAAAGAAGGAAGGAAGGAAGAAAGGAAGAAAGAAAGAAAGAAAAAAAGAAAGAAAGAAACAAAGAAACAAAGAAAGAAACAAAGAAAGAAACACAAAGAAAGAAACAAAGAAAGAAAGAAATCGGAGGGGGAGATGAACCATAAGAGACTATGGACTCTGAGAAACAAACTGAGGGTGTTGGAGGGGAGGGGGGGTGGGGGGATGGGTTAGCCTGGTGATGGGTATTAAAGAGGGCACGTTCTGCTTGGAGCACTGGGTGTTATATGCAAAGAATGAATCATGGAACACTACATCAAAAACTAATGATGTATTGTGATTACCATAAAATAAAATTGAAAAAAATCTGAAAAATTAATTCTTCCTGTTGAAATGGAGGGGGACAGGATTTCTATACCCTCAGTTTTCTTAGAACATTTAGCTTAGAAAACTTACCATTGTAAGAGTTTTCACATCTCTTTGAAATATATAGAAATCCTTTTGAAGACTAGATGGGCCTCTTACCAGCTTTAGAAGGTGGGATCATCTTTCTCGAGGCCCTGGGGGGGTCATCCCTGAGATGTGAGCATCAAGGGAGATAGTACCTCTGTCTCCCAGTTTCTGTGGAGCCTTAAAAGTCTAACTGCAGGGGTGCCTTGCTTCAAGTTGCAAAACAAAACTACCTACAGTCAGAAAACAGAAAGTTTGCTTTTCCTCTGGATAAAGCCAATTAGCTACCAAAGCTGTTCATTCACCCCAATTACCAGGAGAATTTAGGATGAACTTTATGTGACAAGTGTGCTGCCAAATCCTCTTACTTGAGGACTCGTCACTGGTTAGCTTGAAAACACGTACATAATGGGCAATATCCACTCGGCTGTACTAAAGGGGGAGATTTTTTTCTATCTTCACAATCTCTTACCAGATTGCCGGTGATACACATTATATTCTGATTTGATGCTTATGCAATAATAAAAGTGTTTTCTTTCACCACTCCCTTTGGGGAGAGGATTTCTGAGTTGGGAGAAGATTTTGTTTTTTATTATATTTCCCTAACACAGGTAGAGTCCAATCGACAACCTAGGGAGCCGAAGTTTCAGCGGGAAGCCATCAGCCGTGATTATAGCACTAAGATGTTTATTTATTCCTGCCCTGAACTCACCCCACTTTTCTCTTGCCTCAGGGTGGGGGAGATTTGGAGCAGTTCTTGTCCTAAGGATGTACAAATAGCCAGCGGCTTCCATGTTGCCTTTAGACAACAAACAGCTGGGTTAGCCTCTTGAAGGTCAGCTTTTACAGTTATTTATTTATTTATTTATTTATTTATTTATTTATTTATTTTTAAAGATTTTATTTATTTATTTGAGCGTGAGAGAGAGAGAAGAGAGAGCACAGCAGAGGGAACCGCAGAGGGAGAGGGAGAAGCAGGCTCCCCGCTGAGCAGGGAGCTGGATGCAGTTCCATCCCAGGACCCTGAGATCATAACCTGAGCCAAAGACAGAGCTTAACCATCTGAGCCACCAGGCGCCCCTAAGGAGTCATTTATGAGCCAAAAAAATTTTTTGAACTAAAACTTTGCTATTGTTAAAATTTTTTGGAAGTAGAATTTTTGTTCTGGATAAATCATACCCCAGATTTTAAAAGAAAACAAAAATAACAACCACCACCCCAACCAGTTTCAGATCTATTGTTCAGGTCAAATAAAGAAACACATTTTCTTTCTTCTTCTCTCTTTTTTTAATTGTAGTAAAAAAAATGCATAGTAAGAGATCCACTCTCAACAAATTTTTAAGTGTACAGTGTTGTACACATTGTTGTACAGCAGATCTCTAGAATATTTGCATCCTACATAACTGAAATTCTATACCTGCAGCCGCTGGTGACCATCATTCTACTCTGTTTTTAGGAGTATGATTACTTTAGATACCTCATATAAGTGGAATTATGCAGTGTTTATCTGTGACTGGCTTATTTCACTTAGCATAATGTCCTCAAGATTCACTATATGACAGGATTTCCCTCTCTTTTAAGGCTGAATAATATTCCATTGTATTTATACACCACATTTTCTTTAGCCATTCATCCATCAATGGACATTTAGGATTTTTTTCCACTTCTTGGCTATTAAAAATAATGCTGCAGTGAACATGGGAGTGCAAATATCTCTTCAGGATCCTGTTTTCAATTCTATTGGATAAGTACTCACGAGTAGGATTGCTGGATCATATGGCATTTCCATTTTTATTTTGTTGAGGAAGCTCCTGACTATTTTCCATAATGGCTGCATCATTTTACATTTTTATCAATAGTACATAAAGGTTCCAATTTCTCCACATCCTTCCCAACACTTGTTATTTTCTGTAATTTTGATAATGGCCATCCTAAACAGTATGAAATAATATCTCATTGTGGTTTTAATTTGTATTTTCCTAATGATTAGTGCTGTTGAGCACTTTTCATGCGGTCATTTGTATGTCTTCTTTGAGAAATGTTTGTTCAGGTTCTTTGCCTATTTCTTTAAGTTGAGTTATTTATTTTTTTTGCCATTGAGTTGTAGGGGTCCCTTATATATTTTGAATGTTAACCCCTCATCTGATATATGGTTTACAAATATTTTTTTCTCTTTCCATATGTTGTCTTTTCAATTTGTTGTTCCTTTGCTGTGCAGAAGCTTTTCGGTTTGATGTAGTCTTACTTGTCTATTTTCTCTTTTGTTGCCTGTACTTTTGGTGTCATATCCAAGAAATCATTGTCAAGACCAATGTCATTAAAATTTTCCCTAATGTTTCCTTCTAGGAATTTTATAGTTTCAGGTCTTACCCTTAAGTTTTTCCTTCATTTTGAGTTAATTTTTTATATACTATAACATAAGGATCCAATAAAGATTTATCCCTAGGATGCAAAGATGGTTCTATATATGCAAGTCAATCAATATGACACACCACATTAATAGAATATAGGATAAAAATCACGTATCATTTCAAGAGATGCAGAAAAAGTATTTGACAAAATTCAACACTCTTTTATGACAAAACACTCAACAAACTAGAAATAGAAGGAAATTACCTCAATATAGTAAGGATCATATATGAAAAACTCACACTAAATCACACTCAACATGGAAAAACAGAGCTTTCCTCTAAGATCAGGAACAAGGTAAAAATGCCAACTCTTGACACATCTATTCAAGATAGTATTGAAATTCCTAGCTAGAACAAGTAGGCAAGAAAAAGAAATAAAAGGAATCCAAATCAGAAAAGAGGAAGTAAAATTATCTGTTTGCAGATAACATTATCCTATATGCAGAAAACCTTACAGATGCCACATACATAGACACACTCACAGATCACACACAAAACCTTAGAACTACTGAATGAACTCAGCAAAGTAGCAAGATACAAAACCAACATACAAAAATCAGTTGTTTATATATTTTAACAACAAACTATCTTAAAAGGAAATTTTAAAAAATGAATCATCAAAAAGAATAAAATACATACAAATAAACTTAATCAAGGAGATAAAGGTTTGTATGATAAAAACTATGAAATGTTTCTCAAAGAAATTAAGGACACAAATAAATAGAAATAAATGTTCTCCCTTCGGAGTGATGCATGTTGGTACCCTATATGTTCATTAACCCCACTGCAAACATATCTTTAGCTTGTTCTGACCAGAGTCATTTACATATTAAAGGAATCACTTTGCAATTGTCAATGGGTATAAAAGCAGCCTCTGGATGGATTCAAGTAGGTTAGGTGAGTGGGCTTGAAGAGAACCTAAAAAGGCACAGTGGAGAAAAGTAATAACGAAGGGACTGGGAAACAAAGAATCTGGGGAAGGTATTGAATCTTAGGAAAAACAGAATTAACAAAGCTCGGGACCCAGTAAAATGGATCCAATAAAATCCCTGATGAAAAATAAGATTTTCGGGACACTCCGAAACAAGGATTCAAAGGTAAAAATAGTTAATTAGAGGTGTCAGGGGTAGGTTGTGAGATTTACCAATTGCTTGAACTAGGAGTTATTACAGGAATCAATTCAGAAATTGTCCTGAATGGGTGAAGGAACAGTGACAGGGTATTACCTAAAAGAATTAAGCCCCAGAAAAGAAAATCAACCTTATATAATATCATTAACTCTAATAATACTGTCCATCTAAATTTGCCTGCTTCCATGTAGTTTGCACACAAAGGAATCTTGTTCACTTGCAAAATAATTACTATGCACTGTACAATTAGTTGAGATTGTGCTGTTTTCAGAAAGCCATTCAAAAGGGAAGTTGAAGCCCTGTTCCTCAGATCTGAAGAAGCAAGGTATTCTTCGTCCCTTGAATGCTGCTTTTAGAAGAAACCAGTAGCAGAGACGGAGGCTCTCTGTTAAAGAAAAGTGTTTTCAGACACTTGACCTCTTTATCTATTATGCCATATTTGTGTCCACAGGGTCCATGGTCTTAAACACAGATTTTATTGTTAACCATAGAACTCAGTGTGTCAGGAAGACAGTATGAAAGTCAACCTCTCCTATTACTGCCAAGTCTAATAAGGAAGGGACACTGTGTGAGAAAAGGTAGCATAGGGAGACTACAGCTACAGTCCAAAACATGGTCTCTCCTTCTCCTACTGCTTGCAGAAACCCCTCAATAGGAAAACAAAATAGATTCTCTTTTAACTGTTCTTTCCAACATGCTCGGAGCCAATGAAGTTCATGGAGGCATTACTTACAAAAACAGTGACATATCCTTGCTTCTCAAGATTGGAGGGTTAGTCTGACTTAGGAAGCTATGAAAGTAGATACTGTATAATCAAACCAATGTTTGTTGTTTATGTTTGTGGCAAAATGAGATCTATTCATGAAAGGACTTTCTAACTGCTAAAGAATCACTGATATGCAATTGGATTTCTTATGACATGTTTGTTAGAGATACTGTCTGACTTCCCAATTTCTCATAAGAAAGGCCTTAGAGAAAACACAAACTGCCATACTTGAAACTCTCCAACTGTGCTTTATTCATCATTCTAGCTACCTTACTATTTCCAAAGTTCTAATTACAATGATTCATGTTCTAAAGAGAGAGCTTTTGCAGTTAGCAACTCTTTAAAATTGTTAAGTGACCCTGAGAAAACAGGTAGCTTATTTGACATGTGGGTTTTATAACTCTGATGGCATTTTTTTATATCATGTCCATTGGTTCACAAAGAATTGATACTGGAGAAGCAACTTGTAGCACTCAATCAACAAACATGTAATGGTGATCATTATTCTGTTTGTGATGGTGCCATCAACCTCTGTAGAAAGAACTACCCCTCATTTTTAGTCATGAGAAAAAGATATTGATGTCCTTGAAGAGGACATTTTAATAATAGTTTCATTATGCAGTTAAAAAGTATCTTGTCCTCCTTAGAAATTTTTCCACACTATCTCATTTGACTCTCAAACCAACTTCTAAAGATAGTTGAGTAATTGTGACCTCTATTTTATAGATAATAACAACAACTGACTTTTATACTGCACTTCCTAGTTTATAAAGTGCCTTACTGTCTCCTTCACAATTACACCTGAGGTAGGCAGTACACTTCTTACTTCCTCAGGCTCAGGTTTGCTGATGAAAACACTAGGGCTCAAAAAGATTTCTCACACAGCAAGTCCCCGGGTGTTTGTCCTCATCACTGCTCCTACAGGGGCACCATCATCTCCTCTGAGAATTCTTTGAAGGATGTCAGAAATGTTTATCAATAGTTTATATAACTTCAAACCTATTTGGAACTCTTCACTTAAGCAAACATTATCAGAAACTCCACGCAGTGTCGCAATAATCCATAGGAAGATTGATGAATCATTCCAAGTATGAACACCAAACTTGTTAGATGTTGGTCCTTAGGCAGAATTTTTCTTGGTAGCCAATTATGTCTTCTCCAATCTTAGTGCTCATAAATATATGAATAGTACCAAAAAAAACTCTACCTTTCCAGGATTGTCTAGAGAAAGACTTATCAATAACAAAATCCAAGACTGGCCTAGAATCATAGTTTACCTATATTTAATGTAAAATATATGATCTTAGGGATTGATGATATTTGTTCCCTAGAGAAGGCTGTGGCATATCTGTTGATGGTCACGCCTAGGTGTATGTTCTGAATCCATGTAGCAGATGTTAACACCTGCCCTACACTACTCCCTCAGCCAACAAATATTTGCTAAATTTCTACTATTTAGCAGTTGCAGTACCATGCACATAAAAGATTTAAGCATTAATGAGATGGATCCTTGAATTGTTAAGAGGACCAAGAGAGCATATGTTTGAAAAACATTTAGCATTCCATAAATACTTATTAAGTAACTATTAAACACAACCCCTGCCCTCATGGAATTTATTATAAATAAATAAGATGCTACTATTATTATGAGTAGTAATTCTTAATATTATAGTATCATTCATTGCTAATGATCATATTTATGACAATAATTTAATTTACAAACTAATACTCAGATTCATACTCCTTTTCATCAGTCTTTAAAAAAAATAGTAAGGAACTAACTAATTAATATCAATCCACAAGATTTCATTCAATCTTTTCAAAATAGCAACCTAGGCCCTGAAACTACATCTAAAGGTACTGACTTTTTTTTTTTAATTCAAAAGGAGATATTTTGCCATGGATCCTTGGATTAAATTCAATCTTTTCATTGTTATTTTCATAGTGTATTGTATTCGAACTTGAAAATACATTTATTTCATCTCTTGGCTACTGTTAGCAGCAAAAGATTTTTTTCCTGCTATTGACATATATTTGTCACAGTGAGTGTGAGAGCACTGAGTGGGGACTAATGGCACAAGGAGTGGGGATGTGGGTGAGATGGAGGAGTTAGAGTTCACCCTTGGTTAAGAAATGTGCTTGTCGATGTTTCTAGGAAGAAGTTGCTGCGGCTGAGGTCGAAAAGGTTGCCGCCTGTGTTCTCAGCAAGGGCAAAAATAAAATACTGGGACTTCAGCAAGATAAAAAGCTTTTGCACAGCAAAAGAAACAGTCCACAAAACCAAAAGACAACTGACAGGATGGGAGAAGATATTTGCAAATGACATATCAGATAAAGGACTAGTATCCAAAATCTATAAAGAACTTATTAAACGCAATACCCAAAGAACAAATGAGCCAGTCAAGAAATGGGCAGAAGACATGAACAGACATTTTTCCAAAGAAGGCATCCAAATGGCCAATAGACACATGAAAAATTGCTCAACATCACTCGGCATCAGGGAAATCCAAATCAAAACCTTCATGAGATACCACCTCACACCAGTCAGAATGACTAAAATGAACAAGTCAGGAAACGACAGATGTTGGTGGGGATGTGGAGAAAGGGGAACCCTCCTACACTGCTGGTGGCAATGCAAGCTGGTGCAGCTACTCTGGAAAACAGTATGGAGGTTCCTCAAAAAGTTGAAAATAGAGCTACCCTATGACCCAGCAATTGCACTACTGGGTATTTACCCCAAAGATACAAATGTAGGGATTCAAAGGGGTACATGCACCCTGATGTTTATAGCAGCAATGTCCACAATAGCCAAACTATGGGAAGAGCCATGATGTCCATCAACAGATGAATGGATAATGAATGGAATATTATGCAGCCATCAAAAAAACCTGAAATCTTGCCATTTGCAATGACATGGATGGAACTGGAGGGTGTTATGCTGAGCGAAATAAGTCAATCAGAGAAAGACAAGTATCATATGACCTCACTGATATGAGGAATTCTTAATCTCAGGAAACAAACTGAGGGTTGCTGGAGTGGTGGGGGGTGGGAGGGATGGGGTGGCTGGGTGATAGACATTGGGGAGGGTATGTGTTATGGTGAGCACTGTGAATTGTGTAAGACTGTTGAATCACAGACCTGTACCTCTGAAACAAATAATACATTATATGTTAAAAAAATAATAATAAGATAGTAGGAAGGGAAAAATGAAGGGTGGAAAATCGGAGGGGGAGACGAACCATGAGAGACTATGGACTCTGAGAAACAAACTGAGGGTTCTAGAGGGGAGGGGGGTGGGGGGATGGGTTAGCCTGAGGGCATATACTGAATGGAGCACTGGGTGTTATATGCAAACAATGAATCATGGAACACTACATCAAAAACTAATGATGTAATGTGATTAACATAACATAAAAAAAAAAGAGAGAAATGTGCTTGTGCCTGAAAGTAGGTGTAAGGATTAAGGCTGGCTGTAGATGCACAGATGAGTAGGAAATAAGTATAAGGGAAGCTAAGAAAAGATGAGAAATATTGCAGCTATATTTCCCCAATAGAACACCAGGCCCAGAAAAAGCAAAACATTCCATCAACTGATTATCATGAGATTGTTTTTACAGATGCCCCTTGACCACCACTTCCCGCACAGACGTCGTCTTTGAGTCAACCAGTTACGGGGGTGTGTGCCAACTTTAAAGGTGTGCATGATCGCTATGTTTCTAGCTGAATTGTGTGAGAGCTTGAGGTCAATCTCTCTGGGCAGGGTGTGTACCACTTGGGGACAGAGGAGGGGAAAAGGAGCTGCTATGCTTCATTAGTTGATGGGGGCTACAGTCACTTTTAGATCAGGCCAATGTACTTTTTGTTACACTTCTAGGTCCCCCCAAATTAATGGCAAACCCTAATCAATCTTTTCTTCACTTAGTGAAGGAAAAAAAGGGGGATCATTTTTTAGTCATATTCTACACCATATACACATGCATACACACACACACCACACACACACACACACACTTTGGCCTTAGTGAAGGAGATCTCCCTCTCCCCAGCTGTTGTTTTCTAATTGACAACCCAGACAAGCCCCCTCCTTCACTTGAGCCCTCTGAGCTTTACTCCTGCCCTGCTCTCACACTTACATCTCCTTTATGTCTTTCCCACTTGGAATTACATCCTGAATATTCATTTGACTCAATCTGACCTTGTTCGATGTTTATATAAATTTCGACTTTCTGTTAGGTGTCCTGAATTTCCTCTGACTTCTTCTCCATCTTAACTACTAATAAATAATCACCTTTCCCTAAAACGTACACATGCACACACCCCCGACAAAATGCACACAGATACACCCAATACACAGACCAAGAGAAGTCTCAAATTTTTGCATCCTGGGTTTGTTTTGATGCCTTTAATGTCCTCCTTACCATCTTGATCTGAATGTGACCCATTTGAAGCACTGGCCAATTTTACAGCTCTGTTGAGTCACATTTTAAGCCTCATTACAGGGCCTAAAATGATTTGCATCGCCTCCTACTCTGAAATACAAGCCTTTTTAAAAATAAAGTCTCACTATAAATAGAACTGCTCTGAAATTACATGTGGCACATAATTAAGTGGTGCACATTTAAGCACTCAGCTGTTTCATAATTCTCCAGGACCTGATGGTGCCGCACTAGAATCCAGAAAATACACTGCCTTTATTCTGGGCACCACCAAGGAAGCCAGCAAGGTAGCCATGGATTTAGCTCATCAGGATGGGGTGTGAATAGGCAACATTTGTGCTTCTTTTTCCACCTGAGAAACATGGAGACATCTAAACCTAGAATTTTGGCTGCGTGGTTGCTCCTCCTGATGAACAGGGCCTGACCTTTCCTCCTGCTGCCATAGTAGCCTATGCACCTGCTGCTAAGCACCAGAAAAATTTACAGCTCATGTGGGAAGTGGAGCTTCTCCCCAGGCAGAAAATCTACTGACACACAATGGGTTTTTCTGTCCTTGGCAAGCTTGAAATGCAGGCACAGCAGAAGAGCAAGTCACAGATAGAAGGAAAAGATGTCTAAAGTCTCTTACCTATGACTGGACCTGCAGCTCCGCTTGCCTCTGCAGAATGCCAGCCAAAGTTACATTAGTAGGCTGCTAGTGTGATATCATCAATATTTAAAGGGGGAAGGGGACAGGTAGGAGGGAGGGAGGCTTGCGGAGTCATCTTTGTTTCTGAAAGAGACCAGAGAGTATCTTCTTTCCTTCTCTAATGACTAAGAGCTTCTAAGCCTTGGGACTGAATGCCAAGTCCTGAAGCAAGCCTTCTCTGGCAAGCATAGGAAGGCAAAATGGAAGAGAAAGAATGGGGCAAGGAATAAAGGGGAAAAGATGAAAAGAGAACAGAGCGAGAAAAGGGGGGGGACACAAAGGAGATGGGTGCGTGGCAAGAAAAAGAGAATAAAACAAGGGAAAGAAGAAAGAGGAAGATTGATGATGACATGGAAAAGCAGAACAGAAAGAAAATGGAACTAATCTGAGAACAATCAAGTACTTGCTCAGTTGTCCCGGAAAAAGATTTTCCCACCTTCCCAAACAAAGGCCTAAAAACCGGATATGAATGATCATTTAACTCTGTGAACCCTGCTGGGTGGGGCAGCCTCAGAGGAGGTTCCCTGACCTGCTCTGATCAAGGAACAGAATTATAGAAACATTATTTTAGTGCTGGAAGGGAGTTTAGAGGCCACTCAGTTCAATCTTCTATTTAATGTAAGATTTCTCTACAACTTTCCAGATAAGCAGCTCTTCGTCTTCTTCTTCTGTATCTCTTAAAGTGAGAGGGTCACTACCAGAAAAGTTGTTCATGTCCATTTCAGTTCATGCTCTGATTTAGAAGCTTCTTCCTTCTTTTGAACAGAAAATTGTTTCCTTAGAGCCTTCCAATGGTCTTATTTCTGCAGACACAAAGAGAAAGAATTGAAAAGAAACCAATAGGGAGGATGGGAGAAGAGGAGGGAGGAAAAGAATAGTGGCAGATCACATGGTGACTAAAAAGAATGTATAAAGAGAAAAATGAATGAATAATAAAAAGGGATAGAAATAGTGATTGTGAGGGGCGCCTGGGTGGCTCAGTTGTTAAGCGTCTGCCTTCAGCTCGGGTATGATTCCCAGAGTCCTGGGATCGAGCCCCGCATCGGGCTCCCTGCTCGGTGGGGAGCCTGCTTCTCCCTCTCCCACTCCCCCTGCTTGTGTTCCCTCTCTCGCTGTGTCTCTCTCTGTCAAATAAAATCTTAAAAAAAAAAAAAAAGACTCTCTCTCCCTTTCCCTTGCCCCTCCCTGCTGTGCTCTCTCTCTCAAATAAATAAATAAATCTTTAAAAAAAAAAAAAGAAATAGTGACTGTGAAAGAAAGGAAAAATTGGAAACAAAAGGAGGGTATAAGAAGATACCTACCATAGAAGGAAGAGAGAAAGAAAAAAGAAGAATGTGTTGTCAGGGCTCCTGTGTGGCTCAGTCGTTTAAGCGTCTGCCTTCAGCTCAGGTCATGATCTCAGGGTCCTGGGCTTAAGTCCTATGTCAGGCTCTCTGCTCAACGGGGAGTCTGCCTCTCACTCTCCCTCTGTGCTCTCCTTCTCTCTCTCAAATAAATAAATAAATAAAATCTTGGGGAAAAAAAAGAAAAATGTGTTGTCATCTAATTAATTTCATTTTAATATTTCTCTGATGACTTTTATGTCTTCTCCAAAATGGAACTTTATTTTTCTGGAGAACAATGATAGTAGCTTAATTGTCTTTTTGTGTTGTAATTTCGAAAGTGTTAATTTTCTCTAATTTTCCAGACACAGCCATAATCTCTACAATCCAGCTTCTGATTTAAGAATGATGAAACTAAATTTGTGATTCTTCTGTCTAACATGGTCATTACACGGTTGGAGATACAGTAATTGCTCTTTGTTTTTCAAGTGTTTGATTTCTGTACTATAAATAAACTGACTGTTCTAGTTGTTCATAAACAACTTCCATCTGGGGTCCAAAATTATAACGGTTTTGGCTTGATATGTATTTATGTATTGCCAGCATCTGAAATCTATTAAAAAGAGAGGTTTTATCTACTATTGACTTTTGCCTAACCACATGTTCCTGAATTTCCAAATAATTTCAAAATGCCCTGCTTGTTCGTATTTCCTTAGAGCCAATGTATCTTTATAGAAACAATATTGATTTTTAATTCACTCCTTAGGCAGCAAAAAGAGGCCATAAGTATATATTATTACCGAGGAGGAAATCTCACATATATTAGATTAAATGAACCATGAGGACAATGGCTGCATTAAGAGGATTGTTGCCCACCTGTGGGGTTAAAAAAAACTTTGGTTTTCCTATCTGTCAGAAATCTTTGAACTAAAGAAACACCCAGAGACTAGTATTGCCAAAGAAAAAAACAGAATGTTTTCAAAATCATGTTATTTGAAAATAAATGCTTTGTTATGAAAGTCCTCTAAATTTTATAGAAAATCCTCTCTAATCAGCTTGAATAGACACTTCAACATGAAAATTATACAGAAAGCTCCATGTGATTGTATCACTTGGATGCTGATTGACTGAGAAAATGTCTCCTGTGGTCTTTTACACTTAAACATTTTTCATCATTAGTCCCAAACTTTATAGTTCTGCATGAAAAATAGCAACATATTGAGAAATGTCCCCCAAATTTCTTTCTTCTCCAATGTGAGGAGGACAGATTTGAAATCCAGAAGGGCAAAAATTTTTTGTCACTAAACCAAAATAAAAGCAATGAGATTTTCTTGTTTCAAGAGATTTTATTATCTTACATGAATGCTAAAGGTAAATGAGTATTGCCATCAGATAAAGAGTTGTTCATACACTGTGATAATTTTTGAGACAGTTTCTAAGATCTTATCCATGGTAGTTACTGAAATTTTTCAGGTTAAAGAATATCTATACTACTGAAAACTACCATTCTCAATAACAAGATCTGAGAGTAAGCAAAAGACATATTCCCCCACCCCAGGATTCAGTCTGTTTGTTCCTTTCCATATTTCTGATACCCAAAATGGGGGTCTTATTTATGAAGTGGAGGATGATTAGTGTAGGAACTAAATTAATCCATATCAATGTGGATGTTGTGGCAACTTTTTCTTCTTCCCATACATTCTTTTCTCTCAGAGTAGAGTTGAGTTACATGTAAGAAGAGATCTCTCTATCTTTATCTTATTCAATTACCTACCTATGACAATTTTTCCAAATTTTACAAAATTGTTTCTGTTGCCTTAGATTTGTAGCCCTTATATACTTACCCTGTGACCTTGGCCAGCCACTTAACCTCTCTGGTTTTTCGTGTCTTCAAAAAAGACCTTGCTAGGATTATGTATTAGGCTAGGATCTTCAAGGTCCTCTCTAAGAACTTCTGCCATGTGGTATCTTGAAATCTGGTCTATAGCCATAATTACTAATTCATGTTTTAAAATCCAAAAATTATAAGTCACAACCTGTAAAAATTTTTCAGGGTGGAGAGAAAGTAGAGAGAGATGAAAGATAACTAAAAATTCTTGGTAAGGAAATTAGGTTGATCTATAATCATAGTGATGCCATTTGTACAAAGAATATGGAGTGATTATTTTTATGAAAGTATGCCCTGATGTTCATTATCTTACAACAAATTAATAATTCTTTAAAAGGAAAATAATACTGTAATATCAGGAATAATTTCTTTTTCTAATAAGAAATAATCTAAAAAAAGGAAAAGCAAATTTTTTTTCAAAAGAAATGCCCCAGAGTTAATATCTTCTATGTAGAAAGCAACAGATAGATCTGCAAAGCATTTAAGGAAAAGAAATTTATTTAATTCATCTTACACGCTAGGTACTTTTCTAGGAGCAGGTGAAATAATACTGAATAGGACATAGTCCTCATCATTTAGTAGAAAGGTTCAGACACCGTCCAAACATTAAGGGAGATACTAGGCATAGTGCAATCAATGGATAGTAAATGAAAGAAAGTATGCACTGCACTGGGTACCTCCATACCCATCAAAGAAAATCTATAATTCTAAAGTCATTGGAATGAGGCTTTGGAGAAAGCATTAGAGCAAGAGGTGGGCATTACTATTGTATCCAGCATTCCCTCACACTGCTTTCTGTATTAAAAACCTTGGGGATATTTCTATGTTCTTAAACTTCGAGAACTCCTCTCTGGTAGATAAACAAGAACTTCAGGTTTTATCCTGCTTGGATGAAATAGGACAGATAACAGAAGAATGGCCTTAGATTTTAATTTTATATTTTAAAAATGTCAGAATAAAGTTGACTTTCTTACCTTTTCAGCAACAATAATGTACCTCTAACTACTCAGCTTGAGGTCTTCTGCCAACTTTGTGACATGACAAAACCTGCTGTCCGGTCAAGTCTGATCTTAGAATAAGACACAAAACTCCATTTTGGATTTGAGAGACTTTGGGAAGAAGCTGGAGCCAAAAACCTGCTCTTGCAACACTGGAGATTCATATTGTTGTTGTTGTATCTTTAACATCCCTCTTTCATTCATTTAATCATTAGTTCCACAAACACTTACTGATTTCCTACTGTGAGTCAGGCAGTATGGGTTGACAATAGGAATAAAAGATCTCAGGGGACTGAGGAGACAGGTGGAGAATTGGAAAGATCTGGAGAGATGACAGTAAAGCTGAGTCTTAAAGGGTGCTTGAGAAAGACAACATACATATTTCTACATTGCTTTTGTAGGAATGAAAGTATCCAATGGCCTGCACCTGGTGACCAGAGATTCTGGGGTAGCTAGACAACATTTGGAATTTGGGCCTGGAGAAGACAGGAAATAGACACCCAAATTAGGGCAAAAGCTCTGATGCAGAAAAGTGTGAGTGCTGCTCATTTGTTCAGCAAAAGTCTTTTTTGAGTGAAAGCCATGTCTAGTCGTGAAGTGTTCAGGAAATGAACTTTCCATGCAAAGTCCTCCTCCATCAGATGGACTGGTCTTTAGCTACCCACTCCCAGCTGCTCTTGCTGGATCCCAACAGCCCTGACATAAGCGAGCTCCAACCTACTAGTTCAGCTGAAGACTGACATGTCCTTCTGTAATCCTGGGTGCATCCCAACTGTCCAGGAGCTTGTCCCAGGGAATAGCACCCGATGAGGACTTTGCCCACGTGCTGCCCATCCGTTAGCCAGTGGGCAAAATGGGGAAGAAGACACTCCTGGTGCACATCAGTGCCATATGTCAGATGCCCTGGAGGAGATCTTGTGAAGTGGTATCTCTTGATTAAAATCCCAGTGATGGAACAGTAAGGCTGCATCCAGCAAAGAAGCAAATGATCTTTTAAGAATGACTGAATGAACATTAAGTTTATAACATCCACTTATAAATCTGATTTCTAAAAATATTTGATATAAAAACTATAATTAAATATTTACGGTTGTGGAAAAATGTCCATGCTATATTACTAAAGGGAGAGAAGAGCCTACAAAGTAATATGTAAACGATCTTCTGGGGAGGAATTGTATATATAGATTGAATGTGTAAATATATATGATACTGGAAGGACTCATCAAAATGTTTAAAGTGATCATCTTTTGGCAATAAGAATAAAGGTGTTTTTCCTTTGTGATTTTCTGTATTTTCAAGTGGTTTTTGTTGTTGGATTGAGGGTTTTCTATCAAAATGTTATATATACAAGTAATTTGATAGAATTAAACAATATAAGATCAGAATCATGCACAGGAGAAGTATATATTTGCATTTTGGCAAGGGTTGCAGAAAAGTGGTCACCTGACACCTTCAGAGTCATAATTTCATTTGGAATTGAAACTTTTTTAATCATTAAGAAATAAAATGTATATGGAAGCTGCATGTTTGCCTTCATCAAGTGAGAAGAAAAGTATCTCTCAAATCTTTTTTAGACAAAATAAAGTTATATCCTGTTCAGTGTGGTGTCCTTTGCTAATAGGTATTGTAATAAAGCAAAAATATGAATATGTATTATCTTCTGATTTTCTCATTCTCAAATGTGCCATCAAGCACATTTTGTAGACCTCCCTGGCTTTTCTTTTTTCAGAACACCAGATGGACATGGATCACACAGTGTGCTATGAAACATTTACTCCTCCTACTCAAGATTTGTGCAGACAGATTCTACTCCATAATTTCCCTTAAGCTGCATAATGGCCAGTGCCATTATGGATTTAACCCACTGCCAGGAAATATAATGGTGGGTAACTTTTATTACAATGGAAACTAAGCTACTGAACATTGAATCAGTGTTCTCAGAATGTTAGTTTTGGTCGACTTGGGCCCTTCTTGTATTTTCTACTATTAAGAATCAGATGAAATAAATTTTCATTCTGTGAAACCTAGTTTAACTTGAAAAAGGGGAGAGGTTAATGGAATTCTTGCTACAGGTACATTTGTTGAATCTTGTTAGAATACACTGCACCAGAGATTTTATTCAAAGTTGTGTTTTTCTGCAGCTCCCTTGGATGTTGTTAAAATTCCACTTTGTTTATATGGTACCTCCTCTCATATTTTTAAGGCAAAATCATACATGAAATAGTAAGAAATTACTTTTTATTTAATTCATTTGCAAAGAATGCATTGTTCTTTGAAACCAGGTTTAAAAGGAATGTAGTATATATCATCTTTTCCTAGGGAAGTATAGGATTTGAACCTCAGTGTTAATTCTCAGCTATAGTGGATGCAAAATACTTTAAGCATCTTTCCCTTCAGTATTAAAAGCAACAGCAACAAATGCAGGTAATAATTAAAGAGTGGAGCCATTATTAGATTTCTACTACAATTACTACCTGAGTGATTTTGATGCTTTTTATGAACCATATTGTAGGCACTTTTGCCTACCTGGAATTATCATCTTTATGTCTTCACACTTTATAATCCCTGCAGCCTTTCTATACAGTGCGAGTTAATCTGTGAGACGTCAGGAGAATGGCTTCCTGATAAACTAATCTCTGCAAAGCCCTTACTGACTCATTCCGTCGGGTACTCCCTTGGTGAAGAAGAGTTTTGCAGCAGCTTCTGCTTGATGCATTCTCAGAAGCCCTAGCCCAGGGATAGAAATAATAAGAAAAAATATCAAGTTTAGTTATTCTGCAAAATACTTTTGGCAAGCTGTAGGATACAGGGTAGCACAATCAATGCTTCCAGAATGTTTGTAGGCAGAGCTGGTGTTACTAGCAGTCATCCAGAGAAGGGCCATTGTATTATAGCAGGTGTGCAAACCAGTGCAAAGCACACATTGGCATGAAAGGCCAATGATGGAGTCTCCTGGGTGCACATATAGGAAATGAGTTAAGCTTAATCACATGCATCTTCCTGGAGGGGAGTCTTAAGAGAAATTCCAACGTCAATGAAATTTAGCGAGGGCAATCTTTTCAGAACGTCAACTTGAGGTCCTCAAAACCTAGGAAAGTCAAGTTACCCTAGGTTAAGATTTAACCATTATTTATTGACTTGGTTATACTTTATTTATACTTTATATATACTTGTTTATATTTACTGATTGCATTATACCCATCCCATTGGTCTCAAATCTGTTCTGACGTTTCCACCCCCAAGTCTTCAATCAATCTATAACTGATAGAATAAACCAATCTGTGATGAAAGAAGGACCTGTTCTTTCTTTAAAGATTCTATGCAAGTGCTTTCTGGGGGTAGTTGTTTTACCACTGTAGCTGAAAGCCAAGATGTTCGTAAAAAGTACTTGGCATAAGCAAGAAGTAAAGAACAGATCCAGGGAGGAATACTGTGAAAAGGGGGCTTCTTTCAGAGAGTTTGTCTCATATAATAGCCCACAAATTCTGACATTTAATTTACTGTGTTATACAATATATTGTGTTTTTATATTCCTATGTATATGTATATTGTCACACATATATTGTTTTATACATGTTACATATATATGTTTTATATGATATGTGTGTTATATATGTATATATGTTTAACACAATATATGTACAACAGAATAAATTGTCACAATTTGCGGGTTATTATTTGAGACAGATCCTCTGAAAGATCGTCTTTTTTCACAGTATCACTCTATGGATCTGTTCTCTCCTTTGTCTATATACCTCCCTCCTGCCTCCCCCCACAGCTTTGCCATGTGATGCTTTGATTTTGCTATTAATGCTCAGTCTTCTCATTAATTGTGACTTTGGGAACAAGAAGGAACTCCCAGGGATAACGTGATCCAATCCTCTTATTTTCAGATGCAGAAATGGAGAACTAGAAAGGTTAATGATTAGCCACAGCACACAACCAGTTAATGGCAGAGAGTCTGGTCTAGAAAGTATGGAGCTTGCTCCTAGACAGGGAGCCGGTAGGTAAGTTTTGCCCTGCCTGCAAGTTAAACACTCCTGGATCACCAAGGTATCATTTCCTAAACTATAACTTTAAGTCATTAAGGCTCTTTATTCCTCAGCTTCTGAGAAGCAATTTCAGAAGTAGTGCCCTAATAGGCCTTGAGAGTAAGTGGTGCTTCCCAAAGTACCTCTTTTGGTCCCCAAGGGAAGTTTACCAGCAAGGATAATCTAGTTCACTGTGTTCAAAGCAGCACAAAACACCATATATTTTGAAAATAAGAATATCATACCACAAAAGAATGCTTCCGGAAAAAAACCCTAAAACACAAACAGATGGTTTATGTATCTTAAAAACACAAAGAGGGATAGCTTGTTTTCTTTGTGGAATTATTAAAAAGCAATCCAACACTACTATCCTTTCTCTTCTTCTCTTAGAGAGTATCTAAAGTTGTCAATGAGGGAAATTAAAATGTTTCTAGATTTCAGCAAAGCATTGGATGGTCTTTTGTGATGTAATGATGGAGAAGAATAAAAACAAGTAATAGTAGAGTTATATGGATATGTAGTGGATTAAATAATGAAAACCAAGGAAATGGAGTCACGTCATTGAAGGAAATCACTCCTATCCACCAACACTCTCTTCTTGGCCCTGGCTTGGAAATGTGAAGATGACTGTAATCAGACACTGTGATTATTTATTTTTATTCTTGTTCCAAAAAGAAATTTGACATAGCCTACAATTTATACTAAAACATGAAAACACTATTTAGAACAAGAAAAAAGAATTGAAACAAAGTGAGAAAATTTAAGCCAGAAATGAAGTTAGTACTCCAAATACATGCCACAAATGCCATTCATCCCCCACAGAACAGTGGAAATTTCACCTCATCTCCCCGGATTTCATGAATAAGAAAGAGAATTTTAGAGTTGGGCATACAGGCTCAGTTTCCTCATCTATGAAAAAGGGATAATAATAGTACCTACCTCACAGGGTATATGAGGATTAAATGAGATAATACTTTTAAGATCTTTAGCAGAGTTGTAGGTACAGAGTCCAATTAATATCTGTTGCATCAACAACTCATTTTTAACATTTATCACATTGTATTTTTTTTAATTCTGTCTTTTATGTCTATTTTCATACCGAACACATAGAAGGTGCTCCCTAACTGTGCTTTGAAAGGAAGAAATCTGCAGATCCCATAATGGTTTTAGGGATAGCCAATTTAGAAGATGATAGATCAATATCCATAAACTTTTAAATATAAGGAAAGTGTGGGCTTAACTCGCAAAAGCAAAATAGAATTAGGAAACTTGTAAATCCCTGTTTTTTTTAAGTTAAAAACTCAATTTCAAAAGTGCAGGATGTGAGTAATCTAGTTTGAGAGCAATTCACATGAAAAATTTGCAGGTTTAAATAGACATCAAGCCAATACATATCAATGGTATTATACTGTTAAAAACGCACTGGATTACTATTAATAATGACAGCACCTACAGGGTTACATATGCCAGGTCATTCAATCTTTAGGACTACACAGATATATTAACAGTTTGTGGATTAGGAAAGATCATTTGGGTTTTTTTAAGGACAAAAAGCAAATATGTGGCTGAGTGGTCTTTCAAATTCTGAATCTAACACCCAGTAACTTAACCATGTATTATATCTATGTTTGTGTGTGATGTGGTATTTAGACCAAGGTGAGGAAAGCTGATTGCATGCCATAGTGGAAGGTGCCATTGAAAAAAATACTAACATACTGAACGACCCCAGAGAAAGGGTTACATCACATGAAAACATTTAAAGGGATGAAGATAGCACTTGGAAGAGAAAATTTAAAATGGAACTACCCTAGCTGCCATCAAATATTGAAGATCTATCATTTAGAAAGGACTTTCAGATAGCTGGTCCACTTAATGATGGAGAAAATCTCAGTTCAATACAAGGGAGATATTTTTTAAATTAGGTATGTCCAACAATGCGCAAGATCTCTTCATTAAAAAAATACATTTCTAATTACTGGAAATGTTTCCCCCCTAGCTATTTCTTACCAGAAAATGTTGCTTATTTTACAACACTAGAGTTTTTTCTTGCTACCAGGCTTTACATGCGTTGTTCTCGCGCATATCACTTTATGGCAAATACTTTCGAGCCAACCTTGGCTACAAATGCTTGACCCCTGTAGCCAGAGACCAAACTTCAGACTTCTCACTTATTCACAGCTCCCTGGTCTTTTCTATTTCCTGGTTCTGTCTTGACTTTTGATGAACAGTTCAGTCTTACCTTCTCTGATTTATGTTTTCAGTTCCCCAGCTCACTCTAGCCCCAACTCAGGATATTTATTTAATTTTAGCAAATTCTTTGCCTGCAGGTAAAAGGCAAGCAATTTACTTGAGCACTTAGTCCCCTACTGCTCCACTAAATTTCCATGAGCAGATTAGGCTTCCATTAACTTATTCTCCGGGGCCCACTGGAAATTCATAGACTTGACACTGAACCTAGGAATCGAGGGTCAAACAATTGTCAACTTATAAGAGTCTGAGATGGATAAATCTTTCTCGTGGCAGGTTAAACCAAGAAAACAACAAAAAGCTATTTGGCAAAACAAGATTGAAGTAGCAAGTAAGCCAAGTGATTTATGTCATATTAAAGTGGCCTTTTCTGTTTAAAGGCCATGTTCTCATCTCTGCTTCTGCTCAGGCAAAGAGTTTGAATTTCCATTGGACAACCTGACTACCTTGTTGCCTTCAGAGGAGTAAATGGTCTACTCTAATAATAGACTTTTATACCATAAATCAGGGAGACCATATTGCAGTCAGACCATACAAACATAAGCACTTAAGTGAGCAGCCACAACTGATTTAGTTTTATAACATTTCTTTTCCATTGTTATTACCAGGAAATGCATTTGTAATCACTTCTTTCAATTATTGGCCAAATGGAAGCTTTAGTCTCTAAGCCCCAAGGATCATACAGCAGAAGGCAGTAAGCATGGTTCTTATTTAATTTCTGATTCAATCTAAGTGTGTCTGGCAGGAGATTTTTCAGAACCATGCCCTCTAATCAGTAGGATTTGGAATTAACCTAAATATTAAACCTCGTTTAGTTCTACTTGGAGTAGTTATTAGCTGACCTTGGACTAGTCAACTAGGCTTTCTGGAGTCTTTCTTCAAATACACAATAGACATAATAGTATCTGACTACCTCATAAGTTTCGAGGGATAACTAAATGATATTACAACAAATAAAGGCACTTTAAACAAATGTAAAGGGTTAATCAAATACAGGGCATTATATCTATTTGGATGTTCTTATACATCTTTAAGTCAAATACAAACTATTTTCCCCTAAATATAACCTCTTTTTGAATGTCTTCATTTTAAGTCTAAAGACTTAAATTAAAGGAAATCTAAATATTACCATAGGTCCCTCCAAATTTGCGAATTTCCTTCTGTCTTTTCATTCTCTCTTTTCTTTACACTTAGTCACAAATTTCTAGTAATTGTTTACCTTGATCCATATTTTAGATTATTCTTCTGGTCAGTCTTCTTTCATTTCTGAACCTCAGATCTAGATATCCAGTATCCAGTTCTCCTGTTTTCAAGCTCTCTCTTTTCCATCATGACCATCACAAGTTTCCAAATTAATCTACCTAAACAGTACATTCTTCTTGCCATTCCTTGCCATTCTCTTGTTCTGACCATCTGCTCATTTTTAGATAAAGTTCACATTGCTCAGACAAGCAACAAGCCTTGTTTTACCTCTATTTTACCTTTTCTCTAACTATTATTTCAGGAACTCCCAAATATTTATCAAATACCTATCATAGGTAAATTTTTGTTCTGTGCAAACATGTCCTATCAGTACCCACAAATGAATACATGTTAGCTTTCCTTCTTGTGTGTTCTTTTCCAGGAAAAAAAAAAACAAAACTCTACACCTACCCATTCTCTACTGATAACCACTGAACGCAACTCAATTCCTATTTCCTTCATTAAATCTCTATAAGGCTACAGCTCTAAATGGACTTACTATACATTCCTATAAAATTTGCATTTATATTTTAGATGAGTCTATCATATACTTTCTTGTAATCTTCTTTTTGTTAATTGATCTCTACTAAGCTGTAAGAAAAGCATAGACTCTGAGATGACTAAATTCTTGGTTAGAATCCAAACTCTAACTTAAACTTGCTAAGTAGCCAGTCACAGACAAAATTCAACTTCTCCGAGCTTAATTTTCTCCATATGTAAAATGAGAATATTTTTCTTACTTCATTACTTTTTAGAAAATAAAGAAATAGGGTATATGAAATTCTTGCCCCACAGGATATTTGTAATAAATATTAGTTAATTCTGTCTCCCTTTTTCAAATATTTCATGAATATCTTTTGAATCATCAACCGAACTGTTAAATTCCTAGGTATACATGTACCATCTTCGCTTCCATTGCATTATCCTTATTTGTGAATAAATGACAATGGTGGTAATAACAATCATGGTAATAATAGTAATAGCAATAACAGCTGTCTCTGATACCCTTTGTTTTGCAACAAACACCCCAAAACTTAGAGGCTTAAAATAAAACATTGATTGAGAACTACTTCCAGGATGGCAGTGTGAGGAGATCAGCAAACCCTCTTCTAGGTAAAGCTAGCATAACTAGGGAAAATTATATTTTAAAAATCATTTAAAATTTCTAGAAATTGTCCTTAGGGCAGACAGCAAATGGAGAAGCATTCATTCAAGGAAATGTACTAAATCTTTGAAAGAAACAACATGAGTCTGTGGCATTTGGACCACAACAAACACCCTACCTTCTTCTCCCAACCTCAGCATGACAGATGCTCCACTCCAGGTGGGTGAGGCCAAGAACAAAGGATCATGGTATTTCTCTAGGAGGATCAGGCCAACAGCATTTCTCACCTCCCTATCCCCACCTCAGCTCTGTGTTGCAGAATCAAGAGGCTGAGAACTTGCATTTGATTCTTGTTGACAGGACTCCATCGAGACTGCAAAGATGAAATAAAAACATAAATTTATACTGGTGCTAAAAAAAAGGTGTGAAAAATTGGTAACAATTTTTCTAACATCTTGAATTTTTTTTTCTTTATATATGTATAGAGAGAGAGCATGTGAGCAGGGTGGGGTGGGGAGAAGGATCTCAAGCAGACTCCATGCTGTATGTGGAGCCCAATGCAGCCACCCTGAGATCATCACCTGAGCCAAAATCAAGAGTGGGATGCTTAACCAACTGAGCCACCCAGGCGCCCCTTACGTCTGGAAATCTTAAAGCAATATGATTGCATTAAGAGAGAAAACAGAATGGAGGAGACTGCAATGGCAACTGTGTCCAGGAGAAAGCTGAAGCACAAATAAGGGTCATTGTTTATACCAGAATCCCAGAGTCACAGACTGAGAGGCACAGGCACGGAGAGTAGAAATGGGCTGATGCAGGTAGCTCTTCCCTCAAAGTAGTCACGGAAGACTTGCCACAAATTGGCTAGGCCAGCTCTGGTTGAACCAGCGCTCTCCTGTAGATAAAGGGCAGAGGGCTATAGATTTACCCCCAGCTAGAATCCCAAGAACTGAGACAACACTTCAGTTAGGAAGTGGAGAGAAACGGTAAAGATGTAAAAATGTAATAAAGGGGAGGTATCTGAATATCCTGAAATACTCCGAGTGAAGTCCTCTATACTTTGGCTTTTGTTGGAAAGCCTTGCTCCTTACCTGTTTCCAGCCCCAACAACTCATATTCTTTTCTGCCTCCAAGATCTTCTCTCTTATTAGAACCCTGAGTAAGCCCTCCCCATTTAGGGAAAATGCCATTTGAGTATGTAGACCAAATCAACAAACTACTTTACTACCAAGGAAGAAGCATTTGAAAAAAATTGGGAGATAAAAGAAAAAGATAAAGATAAACCAACTGAAAAATTAACCTTGGAAGTAGCAGATTATACAAGGTAAAAAAAAGATATATATTATATATAAACATCTTCAGAAAAATTTGAGGATATAGCATTCACAAAATAAAAAGAGGCATTGATGGAAAATAAGCAATTTGAGGGGAAAAAAGATTTAATGCTTAGGAATTAAAAATATAATTGATGAAATTTAAAATGAACTCAATAGAACTACTAAATTATGAAAGGACATGGCTGATGGCTAAATTAGAATAATAGAGTAATAATACAGTGAAAGAACTCTCCCAGAATATTGAGCAAACACTAAAATGGAAAACATGGGGAGGAAGGGAAAGATTCAGGTCACCTTCTGTGTAATAGGAATTGCATAAAGAGAATAAAGACAAGAGAAGGAAAGACTTATTCAAACAAATTATAGAAGAAAAAGTGCCCAGATTTGAAAACTTAGTTTTTCAGATGGAAAGAGTTGGGTAAATGAAAAGACTCACACCTAAACATATTGTTGCAAAAATTGAAAACTCTAAGCAAAAAATTACCTATTATATTAGTCAGCTCAGATGGCCACAGTGGCTTAAACAAAGGACATTTATTTCTCTGTAGTTCAGGAGTCTAGAAATTCAAGATCAAGGTGCCATCAGGGTTGATTTCTGGTGAAGTCTCTCTTCCTGGCTTGTAGACACCACCTTATCTCTGTGTCCTCATGTGGCCTTTCCTCAAGTGCACAAGAAGGAGAGATCTCTGGTGTCTGTCCCTCTTCTGACAAAGACATCAATCGTATGGGATTAGGGCTCCAACCTTCTGACCTAATTTTACCTTAGTTATCTCCCAAAGGTCCTATCTCCTAATGTAGTCTCATTGAGGGTTAGAGGCTCAACATATAAATATTGGAGGGACACAGATCTGTTCATAACACCCACAAGAGAACAGAACTGTCATTGGTCATAAGCAAGACTGCACGGAACAGTGTTTCTAAAATTCCAATAAAGCAAGCATTTCCAAACTTCTAAAGGAAAATGATTTTATTTTATTTTTTTTTAAAGATTTTATTTATTTATTTGCCAGAGAGAGAGAGAGAGGGAGAGTACAAGCAGGGGGAGTGGCAGGCAGAGGGAGAAGCAGGCTCCTTGCTAAGCAAGGAGCCCAATGTGGAACTCGATCCCAGGATCCTGCTATCATGACCTGAGCCAAAGCAGAAGCTTAACCATCTGAGCCACCCAGGCACCCCAGGAAAATGATTTTAAAACAGAATATAAATCAAATTATAAATCAAACATGAAAAAAGTCATTGAAAAATTTTAGACAGAAAGTTTACCTCTTAAGCACTCTTTTTGGAAAAAAAATATTTAAGGATGTACTTCAGCAAAATGAATCCTATATTTAAGAAAAAGCAAGATGTGTACTACAAGAAACAGTAAAATTAACTAAGAATATGAGGAAAAGAAATTCCAGAAACCGTTCTGAATCCAGCCTAGAAATTAGTTTAAATTATAACAGAAAGTCAAAAAGCCCTCAGAAGAATGACTTAGAGAAAAAAAGTAGATTTGAATAGTAAATTATATGTTCAATTAAGAATTCAGAAGTATCTTAATGATAAGACAAAAGTATATGTTTTATTTAATATATTAAATCTTGTCAGCTAATATAATATGAAATAAAAAATGCTGAGGGGAAAAACTGAGGGTTGCTGGAGTGGTGGGGGCTGGGAGGGATGGGGTGACTGGGTGATAGACATTGGGCAGGGTATGTGTTATGGTGAGCGCTGGGAATTGTGTAAGACTGATGAATCACAGACCTGTACCCCTGAAACAAATAATACATTATATGTTAAAAAAAAAAAAGAAGAAGATAGAAGGAAGGGAAAAATGAAGGGGGGAATCGGAGGGGGAGACGAACCATGAGAGACTATGGACTCTGAGAAACAAACTGAGGGTTTTAGAGGGGAGGGGGGTGGGGGGATGGGTTAGCCCAGTGGTGGGTATTAAGGAGGGCACTACTGCGTGGAACACTGAGTGTTATATGCAAACAATGAATCATGGACCACTACATCAAAAACTAATGATGTAATGTATGGCGATTAACATAACATAATAAAATAAAATTTAAAAAAATGCAGGGGAACATGACAGCTGTTAAGTAACTATTACTCAAAAGAATAAACCAAGATAAAGATTTTGAACAAAATTTTGAATAAATAATGGGGAGTGAGAAAAGATAATCCATAGGAATTGCTCTTTAGAATATTCTTTTGACTAGAAAAAATAAAATGGTTATGTTTTCTTCTTTATGAACACAATCACATTATTGGTTCCTCAGTGAATATTTATGCGGTAATAATATTGAATGTCCGTTTATTGACTCTCAGCTTTTGGAATCAACCTATGATCAAGTATTAACATTTCAAGTGCAATGGCAGAATAAAATATAAATCTAAGTATTATAAATACCTATTAACCCATATCTTAACAAAGAATGTGTCCATATCCTTCCGGAATTTATTGTAATAGACCAGTCTCAACCTTCATAAACCTACTTCCTAAATACAAAAATTCTGTGTCCTTCTGAGAAAATGGAAAATATTTCAGGAAATCTAATTGGGTGAAAAATTAATAAAATTAGCCCCAAGGGCTTGCTACAGTTATACTGAAAATTCACTCAGTGTTTAGTTTTCCACATAAAATTTTGCTATGCCATGTTTTCCAACATAGAGAGATGATTCCTCAATCATTCTTTTTTTCTTTTAAAGATTTTATTTGTTTATTTGACATAGAGAGGGAGACACAGCGAAAGAGGGAACACAAGCAGGGGGAGCGGGAGAGGGAGAAGCAGGCTTCCCGCTGAGCAGGGAGCCTGATGTGGGGCTCGATCCCAGGACCTCGGGATCATGGCCTGAGCCAAAGGCAGATGCTTAACGACTGAGCCACCCAGGGGCCTCATCCTCAATCATTCTTATCACTGATTCTATCCCTGTAGCTTTAAGGTCGTGCCTCCCAATAATTTCCTGTATTTGATTTCTCCTGAGAGTCATTTGCTTTCTAAGATGTTACCTTGTTTCTCTTGGGTTAGGCCATACTTGGCTCTAACCATTCTTTCTGATTTATTAATCGCTCTAATTCCCCTTTTTTGAAATGTCATCTTTGGGATCTATTTGATTTGAGTCCTTCTTCTTTTCTCTTTCATTACTTTGTAACCTAGTCACTCCCAAACCTCTAAACTGGTCACTAAAATTTAAACCCTTTTAGAAAAGAAGGTACTTTTGTTCTTTTTTTTTTTCATTTATCCACTTCCACCCTTGTTCTAATTTCAAAATTTACTTTTTTTTTTTCCCCTAAAGCAACTGAGTTTGCCCTGGAAAATCTAAGCAAACTTGATTCCTTGAGATGCTGTCCAAACTATAGCCTGCTTATATTCCTTCTCAGTTTACCAGGGATTATAATAGTTTTATCGATTTATTCTGTCCCTGAGTTCAAAAAATACCCCTTTGGTTCCCCTTTTCTGATATTGTTAAATCCCTTTGTGTTAGAACCTAAATGCTACAGACTGAATTCTATCTCCCTAAAATTTACATGTTGAAGCCCTAACCATCCATGTGACTGTTTTGGAATAAGGAAGTAATTAAGGTTAAAAGAAGTGATAGGGTAAGTCTCCAATCTGATGGGATTAGTGTCCTTATAAGAATAGACATAAAAAAAAAAAGAAAAGAGACATCAGAGAGTTCTCTCTCTTTCTCTCTCCCCACCATTAGAGGGCATAGAAATAAGGTGGCCTGTCAATAACCCAGGAAGAGGGCCGTCACCAGAATTGAGTCTGCTGGACTTTGATCTTGGACTTCTAAACTCCTGAACTGTGAGAAAATGAATTTCTACTGTTTAAGCCAGCCAGTCTATATTATTTTGCTATGGCAGCTCAAACTGACTAAAATATTAAACTCTGGGTCCCTGATACACAAAACATAAATAGAGCATATGACATTAAAATCCAACCTACAGCCAGCATGAGCCCACTACTGATGAATTTAAGAGCCTCAGAATAAGACCTTAAGGGGTTAGCCCTTCCACAAGAAGGTTCCTTTCTTGATCCTGAATAAAGTTCAAAACAGGATAAAGAAGAACAGAATTTGGGCTCTCAACCCAAGTGCCAACTACCTATGTTTGGCCCTCCACATTTCAGTCAGAATCTCATGCACTAGGGCTCTGAGAACCATGTGAATCTTATCTGTCTTTATATTATAAAGTTTTGGCCTGAAGTTTTAGATAAGAACCAAACAAAGACAGCAAAATTGATTCCATCCACCAGTGCCAAGAAGACATAAAAACCCTGCATAATGATAGAATTCCTGATACTCAAACCTCTCTCTCAGTTGGCCTTGCCATGGGAGCTCTAGCATGCTGTGCCCATTGCATCATTTTTGCGACAGTAGAATGAATACACTGTACTTACTGAGATCCACAGAGCCTTGGCTTGTTAAAAACAGCCATTGCCTTACAGACTCCGGTCACCACAGTGGCTTTAGGAGGCTGGATAATTTTATGTGGCATTTGTTCACAAAATCTTGTGGGCAAGTCAAACTTTCTAAGAACTACATAATGTGTTTTCGATGTACTAGATAATCAAATCCCCCCATCCCGAAATGAATTCTAAAGAAATAATTATAGATTTTTATAATAAAGAAAATTTGATAACAACTCAAATGTCTAACAAAATATAAGGAGTATATATACTAATATGTTAATAGTTATCACAGTATAGTGTATTTTTCTGTTGTCCTAGATTTGCTGAATTTTATGTACTAAACACTTATTAATTGAACCTGTGCTTTTTGACTAAAGACTGTAAGATGCCTAGAAAAGGAATCATTAAAATTTTGGGTGCATTTTTTTTTTTTTTTGTCGCATACTTCTTGCAGCCAAAACGGAGTTCAAACACTCTGCTTCCAATGGTTCTGACAAACAGCTTGAAAAGCTCTTTCTTTGGCCTTAGGAAAACAATGGACTGTCTGTGTCTGGTCAGATGTATGGTTACAATTACAATGTCATCTTCTTTTAAAAGAATGGCTACTTAACCCAGATGAAAGGCCATTCATAAGCATGCCCTAAATAAGTGGACACAACTGTTTTGAAGCTGTTTTGGCAACTGATGCTAAATTGTATTCTGTCACATGTTTTAGGCTCAGAAATATGTGAGAAAAAGAATATGCAGACCAGTCCCCTCTAAAGGAAATGGAGGCTTAACAAAATTCCTAATTTTTTAAATTTACTGAGTCACTTGTCAATTATTTATGTAAGACCGAGGAAGGAAAGATGACTAATGGTCCATGCATGTCCTCAAGTAACCTTCAACCTAATGAAAAGCACCAAGTACAAATGTAAACAATTGTACCCCAGGTGCTAGAATGGATTATGAAAATAGATACCAAGCGATATGGAAAGAGAAGTGAGAGAGTGACAAATTGTAAATGTAGGACAAACTGGCTTTTCCTGTCTTTGTTTGTGTCATTGGATAATAATGCAGTGGGCAGAGAGCTGTCTCGCTGCACAATTCTGGTCAGGATGTAGAATACACTATGAATAGTGTTCCCTGCGGTTATGCAGCATGGCAGCCCTAGAAAAGGAAAACATCATGGCCTTCAGAGGATTACAAAGACCGGCAGGTGGTGGCTTCGAATCCACCACTCCCTAGCCCTATCAGTAGTAATGCTTTTGGTTGCAAAAACCTAAGTTTATGATTTATGAAACAAAAACATCATTATCTCAAATGACAAAAACTGAAGACAGACATGATTTCTTCTTGAGAAGCCAATTACCAGTGCTCCGATTCTTTTGTGTGTATAGATGATCTGCTTTCTCTTCCTGAGAGCTGAAGAGGGTAAGGGAGAAACCACACAGGTAATTTGGAGTTGAGCGTGCCAGGTCAAGAGAATTGGCAAGTGCAGAGTGCTCCGGCTTCAGCTCTGCATACAAACTAACCTGGGCTGCTAGGTTTCTTCCTTCCTGTCAACGATCTTCTCAAATGTACTTTCTCACTTCACCTTCCCTGACCTCCATGTAGAAAATAATGACCACTCCTCATGCAGCCCTGCCTGTTCTAACCTCCCTTTACTTTTAATTCCATCGCCTTCACTATATGACATATATTTATTTTTGTATTTGTCTATCTCCTTCCATTAGAATGTAGCTCCTTTGAAGGGCAGGGACTTAGTCTCTTTGTTTACTGCTGTATTCCCTATGCCTAGACTGTTCTTGCCTGTGATAGATGTTCAGTAAATATTTGCTCAGTGAATGAGTGAGTGGAGGGCTGGTAGCTAGCAGAAATGCATGGCCACCATACTGCGGTCATTGTGTACAAGGCATGCATTTATGGTGCAGTTCTGCTGTACTGAAGTGCGACTTTTCAAACTCCTGCTGTCTGATTCTCTCCCATAATAAGGTAATTGAATCTAGGAAAAACTGCAGTCCTCAGCATGCACTTTTATCTAGGCTTTTTCAACTTCCTCTGTTTCTGCTCACAGTGGGGAATTAATTTCCCAGGATGCAGCACACCATTGCAAAGCTCTCCCTGTTGCATTTTGGGAGTTGTAGTCTCTGAATGAATACAAAAATACCAGGATAGTTATACAAAAATTAGCAATTCCAAAGAAAAGGAATAGCTCCTCAGTTTCTTGGTTTGTAAAACAAACAAATAAAAACAATTGCTTTAGCCTGGAACCACGCCCTTGAGAAGAATTTAATTTCTTTCCATCCTCCTTCAAATGGGAAGAATTACTTGATTTCCTGAGACAAAGCGAAAGTATTGATTACATTTCTCAATTAATGGAAATTTCACCCTGGTTCTAGTGAAAAATTGCCAACACTTTCAATGTTGGTACGTTTTCATTATTTCATCATTTATTTTTCAGTACTCACAGGTATGTTTTCTGAAAAATGTGCTAAGTTATGTTATAATTCATTAACCAGATGCTTTTTAGCCCCACTGTCAGAAATTTTCAAGTAGAGGCTAGTAAACATCTGTTAGTGATGCTAAAGAAAAAAAAAAACATCTAATTCCTAGATTGAATTAGGTAACATTTACATTTTCTTCCAATTTTATATCCTGTTGACAGTAAATACATCTGAAATTGATTCAAAGAAAGCATGTTTTAAGAATTCCTCATATCAGTTAAAAAAGAAGAAGAAGAAGAAGATAGCAGGAAGGGAAAAATGAAGGGGGGGAAATCGGAGGGGGAGACGAACCATGAGAGACTATGGACTCTGAGAAACAGAGAGTTCTAGAGGGGAGGGGGGTGGGGGGATGGGTTAGCCTGGTGTTGGGTATTAAAGAGGGCACATACTGAATGGAGCACTGGGTGTTATACGCAAACAATGAATCATGGAACACTACATCAAAAACTAATGATGTAATGTATGGTGATTAACATAACATAATAATAAAAAAAACAAAGAAAGCATGTTTTACAAATATAAAAACATTGTCTTACACTTAATTCTTCCTCAGAGTTCACAAATTACCTGCACAGTTGACAGAAACTGCTAATCGCTCACCCAAATATCAGAATTGTGATTTTGTTGGGGAAAGCAACGTGCCCAGCTTAAAAACTATGTTATCCAGCCCCCCACACAGTTAGGCTTTTTGCCCTACTCTTGGATGGAGAAACCATACTGGTCATGGCCGGGCTCACCCTTGTATAACAATATGAGGTCTCTTGAGACCTGCTTGCTCTTCTGCCATGACTGAGCTATCCTGGACAAGTGAAAGTTATTGACTTCTGTGATTCACAGACTAAGAAACTACAGTCTTATCCTCTCCCTGGTACACAAGGTTACCTATGCGCCTCAGTAACATGGGGGACTGGTGGTTGCTGAGGTGGTCTGAGACCCATTCCTTTAGACCCATCTCATGCACACTTTTCCTGCTCCTGGGTTGACAACTGGAATGCTGAAATTTTAATACCTCTCTGAGCTTTGCAGGTACATTCTGCTCCCAGATCGTTAAACCATCTGAGTTTTTATTAACCTGCAACCTCATGAGTGTCAGTCCACGTGTGAGGGGTCAGAGTTCAACCTCTTTTTTGAGATCTACCAATAAATAAGCTCACTTTGCTCTACTTCTAATTTTTTCTCTTCCTTCCAATTTTTCTTAACCTCCCCCTCTGGGTTTGGTAAGGGTGCCAAAGGTGGTAGGTAGAGAAGACAGGGAAAATGATAAGCTTTTTCTTACTCATTCTAAATTTCTTTTCTATACTAAGAACTGCCTTTTTGGTTCATTGCAATATATTTTATCTGTTCCCAAATAAGGATATAATATATTGGCTATTTGGAATAAAAGAGTCATAAGATTATATAAATTACTAGAAATGAAAAAATGCATTATAATATCAAAATCCTATCTTATTCCAAGTGTATTGGTCAGAGTTCTCAGGTGTAAGCAACAGAAACCATCTCTAGCTGATTTAAGCAGAAAAGGAACTTATTTAAGAAGCTGAAAACCAGGCTTGGGAAAAAATAAAGAGTTTATAACCAGAATCCCAGGCAAAATTATTCAAATTAACATAGCTTTTGTTGGATAATGAATCATTCCAAAATTTAGTGGCAACCATTTGTTTAGCTTACAATTTTGTGGTTCAACAATTTGAATTGGGTTCTCTCATGGGTCTGTGATCAGAAGCCAATGAACTAGGTGGCTCTGTATCTGATGTTTGGCTGGGTATTGGTGATGCAATAGGTCTATGTGATTCTCATCAGTCAGTAGGCTAGCCCAGGCTCACCTACACAGCTGCTCAACAGGGTTCCAGAGAATGAGAAGTACGCCATTCTTTCCCCCTTACAAAAGACAGATATAATTTTCACCCACCTTTACTCTTGTGGTGTATCAGATCCCACAATGCAAACTATAATTCAATATGATGAATTTAAACAACTGGTTTCAATTAATTACGATCATTTTATCCTCCTAGGGTAGAGACGTGCTGTTCAAATTCATGACTTTAAATGTAATCACTTTTAACTATAAAAGCTATTAACCAATTTTTGTGTAATAATTCTCATGTCCATTTTTCTGTTCATGTGTTTTAAATTTTAAAGGACTCCGGGTGGCTCAATCAGTTAAGGGTTGGAGGCTTGGGTCCTGATCCCAGGGTCTTGGGACCTGAGTGGGTGTCCCCGCGCAGGGCAGAGTCTGCTTGTCCCACTCTTGCTGCTTCTCCCCCCACTCACGCGTGTACATGCGTGGGCTCTCTCTCTCTCAAATAACCAAATAAATAAATAAAATCTTTTTTAAAAAGTATTCTGTCATTTGAAATAGATAAGGCATAAATATATGTTTTTACTTGAAGTTAATAGACAAGCTCGAAAAATAATGTCTCATTTAATAGAGTTCCTTTTACTCTTATGTAAATTTCACTTGATAAACAAAGTGCTCCTAATTGAATGAATAAGGTATAGTTTGGTAATTTGCTATGTCTTTGTAATATATTTTGATATACTCATAAGAAACTGAGAAAACAAGTGACTGTAATGTCTAATTATCAAATCGTTTTCAAGATAGGCAAAATTCTTTTCATATAAATTTTAGAATCAAATTGTCAAGTTCTTCTAAGAAATATTTTGGAATTTTTATTGGGACTGCCTTAAATTTACAGGTGGTTTCAGAGAGAATCAACGAGTTTGTAGTATTGAGTGTCCCGCTCCATAAACATGTATAGCTCTTCATTTATTTAGGCCTTTAATTTGTCTCATTAAAATGCTTTAGCTTTTACTGTAGAGAGCTTGCAAAACTTTTGATTAATTCCTATGAGACCTTAATAACTTTTTATTCCATTGTAAATTAATATAGCTATGTCAGTTTCTTTGGGCAAGTTTTTATATGGTGTATTATTTTGCTTCTTTCCATTTTCAAATTTTCAAAATCTTCTGCAAATGGGACATAATTAATTTTTAAATCTGATGTACTAGTCCTCATGTTTTAACTAAAGAGCAGTCAACTTGAAGGCCTGCAATTATATGTAAATAATGATATAGTATATACGTTATGCATTATATATTACGTATTTACATCTTCCATTTTCCTATGTTCTTTTTATTTGTTCCACCCCATATACTCTTTTTCACCTGATACATTTTCCTTTCCTCTCTTCTTCCTCCTTCAATACAATGAAAGAACCTTAGAACACAATAGACCTATTTGACTTTTTCCTGGCTTTCATGCTTTTTCCATCCTTATGCTTTCATGAGGGTCTAATCAGTTGTTAGACCTATCTGTATAATGTTTCAATTATATAATTTTTAGATAGGTCTTCTTCAAGTCTGTATACTTAAATCCCTTGAAAAAAATTAAGTTTGACTTTTATCTCTATACACAGAATAAGTTTTTTTTACCCTAGTGTGTGTCTGGTAAATCCAGTATCTGGAGTTCTTTTGGGTCATTCTATTGCTCCTGCTGATTCTGGCTCATACAAACTTATCTTATTATATGCCTTGTAATATATAAATTATTTGATGGTCAATTTTATTTGAAAAAATATCTTTTAGATAAAGTGTGTCACTTTGTGTGATATTATATTCTTCAGAAAGGATTTTATCTCCCACTTTCAGTTACCTGTGGACACTGGCAGTACAGGCTCAATGCTTTAAGGCATCTCTGAGCTGCCTAGGGAGTCCCCAGAGTAATCTTTACACCCTGCTTCCAGAGTTCAGCTCTTTGAGGTGTTTGCTCATAACAGGGATGGGTTATTGCCAACTTTGGCAGTTGCTGAGCTCAAGCTCAGTTCCCTGCCTTGGGAAACCTACTCCAAAGCACAGCTTGCCTCTCTGCTGTTTATGGGGTGTTCCCACTCAGTCACCCCAATCCTCTTCACTGAAGTGTGAGTTGCCTCCTTGCCCTGGGCAAACACCTCTGGTGTCAACAACTCTAGTTCACCTCTCTGTGGTGTTCACCCTCACTAGTCCAAGATTGGTTATTTTTCACTAACTCGTTGAGTGTTCAATGTTATTAGGAAGATATTTTCCTGTATTTTGTCTAGCTTTTTTACTTATTCTCAGCAAGTGTTAGTCAAATCCCCTAAATAACCATTACTGGAAGCATCTTTTTTCATTTGTATTACTAGTGAATGAAGGCAGGTATCAAATCATAATGGCAGTTAGATTCTACTGGACACACATTCTAAAATGATCTCACAGATTTATCTATTATTACCAATACTTACAACATGCCAAAATTATATCATTTTCACTAATTTAAAAGATCTTAAAATTTAAGATACTAACATAAAATGGACAAGGACAAGCTTTTTTCATATTATTTTAAAAGGCATATAAGAAAAATTTTGAAGGCTAGTGTCTGTTTTCTTTTTTTTATTATTATGTTATGTTAATCACCATACATTACATCATTAGTTTTTGATGTAGTGTTCCATGATTCATTGTTTGCGTATAACACCCAGTGCTCCATTCAGTACGTGCCCTCTTTAATACCCATCACCAGGCTAACCCATATCCCCACTCCCTTCCCCTCTAGAACCCTCAGTTTGTTTCTCAGAGTCCATAGTCTCTCATGGTTCGTCTCCCCCTCCAATTTCCCCCCCTTCATTTTTCCCTTCCTGCTATCTTCTTTTTTTTTTAACATATAATGCATTATTTGTTTCAGAGGTACAGGTCTGCGATTCCACAGTCTTACACAATTCACAGTGCCCACCATAGCACATGTATAGACACTAGTGTCTATTTTCTAAGTATTTGATTTCACGTAACTTCAGTTAGTATAGTATAAACTTGTTTAGAACAACAGAACTGACCTCATTTATCTCTACACCTTTAGTATCTGGTATAGTACCTTGTATAGAATTGTCCCTCAATAAATATTTCTTGAATTATTAAATTTTAATTTTTTTCCCAAATTTTAAAATTGTATTGTGTATGATGTCAGTGAGTAACTGACCAGCAATGGAAAACATTATTTTCATTAACTCTAGTCATTTTCTTTTCTAATCAATACAACAGTTGGTTTCAGTATTCAAATGACATTAAGACCAAGGTTCCATCTGCTTTTTCTGAAATATTTTTCAGAAAAATATTTTCTGAAATATTGGTTATTTTACCCTAATTTGCATGCCATTTTAAGTAACCTTGAAAAAACTCAGCACAGATTGAACAAATGAAAGATATTTGTATAATGTGGCTTTTGCCATTTTATGACATTTTAAGGTTTAAAATTTCCTCTGAATAGTATTTACAAAGGCAAACAGGTATCTGAAATGTAAATATAATATTAAAATTTTCTCTATTGGATTTTATGGCATATTAGGGAATATTTTTAATTTCTGCCAAATATTTTGTGAAAAATAAACTATAGACTATTCTGTGTGTGTTATTTCTGTGTGTCTGAAGTCATGTCATAAGTTCACAGTTCTCCATGAATTCACATCCATAGATGTAACATTAAAGAGTCAAGACTAGATATTGCAGTGGGGGAGAAGGTTGTTTATGAACTCTGCTCTGAGAGTGATTGGTGAGAAATGGTATATGCAGAAAAAGTCAGGGTCTATCCTGCAGACAGTAAGATCAACCACTTGGGCTCAGAGTAAACTCAGAGACTAAAATTGGGAATTAATGAGAATTAGAATAGATGGGGTGAAGGGAAATTCTGAAGGCTGTTTATATCAGGCGTCAACACAGTTTTCTATAAAGAAACTGAGAGTAAATATTTTACGTTTTGTGAGCTACATAATCTTTGTGACAGCTACTTGACTCCGCCATTCTGCCACTGTAGTGCCAAAACAGGCATAGACAGCACGGAAAGGATATGTGTGGTTGTGTTTCAATAACACTATTTATAAAAGCAGCCTGGGTTTGGCCTGTGAGCTGGTGGCTCACCAACCCCTGCTGAAGAGGGGTTCCAGGACCCCAGGAGCTAACTTTTTGCTAGAAGGGTTCAGTCCACTTTCAATGCCCGAAGAGAGAATCAAAAGCCTTGCTTTTTCTGTGGCATCTTGGCTTCAATCCAATGGAAGTTAGTCCAAGGCTGCTGAGATTCTCTCAGTGACTTGGAACCCTGCAGAGCCTGCAGCATTGCCCATTTGGAACATTCATTAGTCTCAAAGCACAGAACCATGCCAGGGTCAAGTCCAGAGGGGCCTTCCAAACTTACTTACATATCCCTCCAGAACTAGTTCTTCCTTAGCAACTCTTGAGTCCTATTATTTTAGATTTGGGTCATGAAACCAGAGATATTTTCCCTTCTCATGGATTCCTCTTAGGAATCTTTATGACTCCTCCTACCTGAAGACCTCTTGTTTAGAGACACCACAGATCACCTTGAGAGTTGCCCTTATTTTTTTAATTTATTTATTTTTTTGCCCTTCATTTTTAAATTGGGGTCAGAGTCCAGTTCTTTTTCTTCCACCAAGACCTTAGCTTTTTATAAAGCTGATTCATCTATCAACATACCAGAGAAAATAGAAAAGTAGTGCCCTGGCAACAGAAGTTGTTTGATACCCTTCTCTAAGGACAGTGGGTTCTATTCAATTTACATTTGCCTATGTCAACCCTTCTCAAAGTAGAGATCTGCTCCAAGGTGACTTCTTTCTTTGCCTATAGAATGAATGTGCAGTTTGTCTTTATAAAAAGAAAATTTAGCCCTGTCTAAAAGAAGCTCTTATTCAGGTGTGAGGTCATTTTCTTGGGATGTAAGCAGCTCTTTCTGGAAGAGCTAGATTTTCTAAATTGAATAGGAGCTAAATTATCTAAAACGCAAATTAGAACAACACTACATATCTTGATTATTTTAAATTGCCAGTGCACCACTTATCTTTATTCTGGCATCATCTCACATGGGCTGGCCCATCACACAATCTGCACAGTTCACCAACCAAAATCTGTTAACCTCAGTTAACCCCAGTAAGGTCCGTGCATGGACAAGATGTGTATGCCTGCAAGTAGTGAAACTCCAGAACCAGTGCTTAGAAGAGGTTCATCAACACTTTTGTCATCACCCCTTCTTGCAGATTGTGGGTGACAGCAAAAAAATGCAGTGGTAGACAACTTGCGTTGAGGTTTAATTTATAGTCTATTGGGATACATTTCAGGATGATGGCATGGTAGGACTCTGGCTTAAAATCAATTAGATACTGCCCATTAACACCTCATACTTTATTCCCAGAGAAAAACTCTTACAATATCATTAGTATCAATCTTATAGAGTGTGTATTACAAAGTAGTTTTTGGTTTATAAGTGACAGGAACTCAAAGAAAAGTAACTTGGGCAAAAGTGGCTTGGAAAGAGGTGATTACTGAATCATGTAGCTGAATCCCAGAGAAGCTTGTGTTGCTGCTGGCTTTGTGGTAATTGAATTCAAGAACTCAAAGCTCTCTTTTATATATTCTTCTCCCTTAACATAAGCTTTATTCTCTTCTACTACTATAAGACTTTGCTCATTTGGCAGAGGAAATAGGACCATGGGCAGCTTGGGACTTAAATTGGCAAGCCTTGCTACCTAAAGAGAGGGAAGGGCACACTTCCCTCCACCTCTAATTAGGAAGCCCCTGTGAGGGTACTTTGATAGGTTCCTGTTGGTTTTATGACCATCTCTGGACAAATCTATTGCCAGAAGGTAGGATATTATATATGATAGGTCTCACTTCAGTCATGTGCTCACTCTATGACCAATATGCTGAGTACTGAGATAGTAAATGTCCCCATGCCTTGGGACCACATATTGGCTTGTATGTGGAGAAGAGGTCCTACCTCAGAAGAAAGGATGGATGCAAACCAAAACACTAGATGTTTCCAATGCCTGGAACCTACAAAAGATAAACAATTGATGAAATAATAGTTTACTAAATTATGAATCAGTGACATATAATTCAATGTAAAGGGTGAACCAAAGAATTCTAGCATTTAAATGGGCACCATCTCCACATTTCCAAAGATCTGTCATGTGTGACTCCATAACTGCGTGAAATCAACTTTGTATTAATTTTGTACATCAAAATAAGGTCCAGCATTAATATACCTATTTTTCAAATACCAATGAACAAATCTTTATCAAAGGTATAACTGAAGGGGTAAAAATTATTTTAAGTGTATAATTTTCATGTAGTTTATATATTACTGTGAAATTAAATTGTAATCCTATTTGTTTTATTTTAAAGTTATGTAATATCTTAATTTTAAGAACTATCTTGTTTTAGCTCTTTTCACAACTGTTTCCAGAACATACTGAAAGAACAAAAGCAGTGTGAGTGGCAGCAAAGGTTAAGAACTACTGATTTATAGCATCTTACATTTCTTTCCATGTCTCTTAATAATTCCTTCTAAAATCTTTTGGACTCTTGTGCTAATTTTTTTCTAATTTATTATAAAACATAAGCATGGTGACTATAGTTAATAATACTGTATGGGATACTTGAAATATTGCACATTTGAAAGTTGCTAAGAGAGTAGATCTTAAAAGTACTTATCACAAGAAAAAGAAATTTTAACTATGTATAGGGATGGTTGTTAATTAAACTTATTATGGTGACTGTTTTGCAATATATACAAATATCGAATCATTAGGTTGTATACCCAGAACTAATTGAATGTTAAGCGTCAATTACATATCAGTAAAAAAAATCATAATGGTTATTATCATGACATTCAAATCAAGAGGGAACATGGAGAAATTTTAGTTTAGTATGACAAATAAAATATAATTCCCAGTCCACAGAGGAGTTCAGCAGCCAAGGAGACCAGGATAGGTGAAAAGATATACAAGAGGCACCTAAAAAATGCACAGGTGTTCAGAGGAAAAAGAGAACAGCTCAACATTTGGATTCTAGAAAACATTTGGAGCTGTTAGAGACTGGAGATAAGGCTGGAAAACTTCACAGCGGAAGTGAGTCTTCAGTAGACTTTAAGAGAATTTGAGATGCAGTATTTAAGAGAGTGCATGGTTAGCCACACACTAGGAAGAGAAGAGATGAAGATGCAGAGCTGCTTTAATGGAGCACAGTTTTCTGCAGCTCCAGAGAGAGGCTCAAAATTCTCATGTTTGACTAATTATTATAAAAACTCTATGCAATCAATGGGTAATCAAAGGATCAAGAGAACTAGAGTCGCTCTGGACTAATTAAAATAGGTTCTTATTTGTGTGTCAGATGCCTTTCACACTCCTTGTGAAAATTGCCAGTGTACTCGAAGTGTTGAGAGAGAGAAGAGAAAGAAGAAAGAGAGTGCTAATCCCAGTAGGATCATAAATCATGAAACACTAAATTAATCAAAGTATTCACTCAGAATCTTTATTATTCCAGGGTTATACCAACCAGTGTAGGGGAGAATAGAAATTATGGAATTTAGTTATTCAATAGGTATTCACTGAACTCTTGAAATGTATGGAATACGATGCTAAGGGTTGTGTGTAGGGTCTATACAGGGGACAATGGGAGATGAGACAGAAAGACTGGTGGAGGCCAGACCAGGGAACCTTAAATGCCAGGTAAGAGACTGGAGAACCATGGAGTATTTTTTAGCAAATAAGTAACATGATCAAAATTGTGTTTTGGGGAAATTATCTTGCTGCAAAATTAAAGAACTGGTCATAAAATGAAGTAATGAAGCCAGGGAAATTGACCCAGAGGCTATTATAACATCATAGCGATAATGAAGACTGGAACAAAATGGTGAGAGCAGAAATGTAACAGAAGGGATGGATAGAAGAAAAATGACCTGTGTCATTCTCCCAATCCACTCCTACAGGTGGAAATACAAGGTTCGAATATATTAAATAAAACAAAATAATCAAGGTCATAATCAAGTGTTACATCGTGCAGTGCAAAATAAGTTCTGCTGTTCAGACGGAGGTCACTGGAAGCATGGAGTAGCATCAATAAAACTCAGAAATGTGAGGTGTGCGTGTGTTCCGGAATAGGGGAAGAACATATGAGTGGACTCAGATGCAGAATGAGCATGATCCAAGTATGGCTCAAACAAGCGCATCACAGGAGAGGACACAGTCTGCAGAGAGGAAAGTGAGGCTGTTTAACAGAGACAAGGGGTGTCCAGTGGAACCCTTATTTAGAGGTGTGCTGTATGGCAAAAAGAGCTTGGAGGACACAGCAAACTTTTGTAGGAAACCAGGTATTAATTGATGCCAGTGGAAATAGAGGAGACACAAATACGAAAGAACAAAATTTCACTGGAAATTCAAAAGGATTTGGAGACTAAATATAAGGGATGAGAGGCACGTATAAATCCAAGAGGATAGTGAGCGAGATTTTTAGACTGAGTGGTTGGGTCCATCTTACACTTTAATTAGTTGTTGCTTGTTACCCACTGGTAAGATAGTAAAGAACAATTTGCCCAGTGTGACACTGAAGGAAAAGGAAGCATCAATTTATATTCATGTATTTCTCAACCTTTTGACACATAAAATAGTGTATTCATACAGCACACTAGGGTAAAGTAAAAGAAAATTAAAGGCAGCTATATAAAACTTGGTGGGAAAAATTAATTATATTTTTACAGTATGTAAGCATGAAGACAAATCAAATGAGAAACTCGAGCCTACTGTCATAAATATGATTTTGTACAGGGAATGGCTATATACAATTAAAAATTTTGATCTCTCTAACTTTGTGATAACTACCATTGAAAAAACTCTTTGTATAGTAGCTAATAAAAATCTAAAATCATTGCTTTACAATCATTGAAAATAGAACAACCCTTGAAATGACACTGAAAGAATCCAACAGCTATGCTTTTGTTGACCAAAGTCATGTTTAAATTTCTTGTGATAACTGCATGTTTTCAAATCCAGTTAAAATTTTTATATCAAATGTCTCAAAACAAAAATTTTGCTCTTATTTCCAAAATGTGCCTGTGTTTTTAGGGCATTCGCACCCCCATAAAAGAGACATTGGTCACCATGGGCAAAATTAACAGATACAAGACAGAGAGGTATTAGTCACTGCTTTTATTTTATTTTTATTTTTTAAAGATTTTATTTATTTCAGAGAGAGAGAGAGAGAGCAAGCACGCAAGCATGAGCAGGGGCAGGGACAGAGGGAGAAGCAGTCTCCCACTGAGCAGAGAGCTCGATCCCGGGACCCTGAGATCATGACCTGAGCAGAAGTCAGACGCTTAACCGACGGAGCCACCCAGGTGCCCCGTAGTCACTGCTTTTATCTGTACCCACAAGGAAGCTGCTGGGTCTCTCCACTCTGTCACCAACCCCAACAGACCTGGGGTTGTGCCCAGTGCCACTTGGGCAGTAACATGCTCTGCGGCTGATTGTCTGGGGGCTATGTCCAGTGGGTTTCCAGGTGGTGGGGCTCCTTCCTGGCTCTGTTCAGTGAACTGGGGTGGAGCAGCTGTTTCTGATGCTCCTCCTCTGTTCCTTTGGCTCGCAGCCCTTTGGGCTTGCTGTCATATGATGCTCTACCCAAAGCAGAATGCTTGCAAACAGAAGCAACCAGCACTGAAGTTCCCGCACAGACCCTGCCACACCCCTGAACAGGTAAATATTTTGTGGGGCAACTGTAACCCATTCTCAACACAATACATATCAATGTACACCCACAGCAAAGCTCAGCAATGCAACTTTTTGTTTGGTTCCTTCTGTCACTGTATGGGATTTCTTAGGATAGCCACTACTCTCAGAGCAAAGGCATGTTCCTGTGGAATGGGGCTCACTAGAACTGTGTAAGCCACCTTTTACTGTGCCCTCATGGGAAATCACAGGGGACCATAGTGGGCAAAAGTCACTGATAGTAGGAAAATGTAAAACTCAATTAAAAAGTCTCTCCTGACAGAGAATACTGTTAGGTGTCAGATTTTTTTTAAAAGGTCTTAAGTTAATCCTTTAGTGAATAAGTGTCTTTGTATTCATTAGGGATTTTTGGTTGCAGCCACAGAAGTAGACTCTGGCTAACTTTATGGGAGAAAGGGAGAGGGGAAGAAGGAGAGAGAGACAGAGACACAGAGAGACAGAGACAAGAATTTATTTGAAAGGATATGGGAATTTGCAAAGGAACAAAAGAAAAAAGAAAACCAGACTTCTAAAAGGAAAGGAACAGGTCAGTTCTGAGAATTGAAAGACCAACATTAATTGCTGTTCTCTCTGCACCTGCCATGGATCAATACCAAGAGTTTTCCATCTCCGTATCACTCCCTTCAAAATTCAAATTCCTGAGGAATTGATTGCATTCGTTTTTACTTGGGTCCCCATCCCTACTGCCCCAGTTGGCCTAGAGAGGACTGAACACCTTCACTATAGCTTTGAAGGCAAGAGTAGACAGTTCATCATGAGAATTCAAGACACTGTCACAAAAAGGAACAATGGATCTTGGACCAACAAAAACAACAGATGTTCATTTTACCATTCTAACTCCATTTTTAGGTGAAGAAACTGAGTCCCTGAGGTAAAATGTTCTCCTCAGTCCATGATGAGGCCAGAATTAGAACATCACTTTCCCATCTGCCAGGACTTTCCTCATTTTACTACTTTTTCTCCTTCACACATTCAGTCCTTTTAAACCTCTCTCTTTTAGGAAAATGAAATAAAATCTTACATTGCCTCCCCAAACTGCTTTGAAGTGGGCTGATGTCTGAGAAATACATTACTAAATTAAATACACCTTTTTTCAACCTTAAAGATAAATGCCAGACAAATATCCCAAGGATACATGGTTACCAGAAAACTGTTTGTATTTGGAAGAGTTTGTATTTGGCTGTGAGCACCCAAAACCAACACATAGGAAAACGACTTCTTTCTTATCTCAGGAGTCTGACAGTTTTAATGATCATGTCAAATGCATTTTCAGTCATATTTTTTCCAGGTTATTTGTGCTATGAAGTACTCTGTCTTGGGAAATGTCAGAGTGCTGTGCTTTCAGTAGGTGCCATTTTTCATTTGAATGCACTGGAACAGGATTTCCACTGAAAAATATTCAAGTTCTGTGAGGCACATTAAATTGTTTTTAATGCCGCTATTATTATGAGAAGCTGCAACCAGCAAACCTGAAGCAACATTCAACATATAAGTTCTGCCCTTGGCGCAAACACGGACATACATGGTGAGTGTGGGGTGGAGCATTTTTAGTTCAGGAATGTCCTCTAGTAGCCTCAGTGCTGGAAGTGGCTCAGAGGTCAACTCTTCCTGAAGCCTTCCTTGGCCACCACACTTGAGAAGTTTCTCCATAGTAATTACAACTGCATTCTAATTGTTTCCTTAGTAGCATACATCACAAGAGGTAATTATATGTTTGTTATGAGAGGCAGTGTGTGTAGTAACCCCTAAGATCATAGAGCTTGGAGGGGCGCCTGGATGGTTCAGTTGGTTGGGTATCCAACTCTTGATCTCAGCTCTGGTCTTGATCTCAGGGTCATGAGTTCAAACCCTGTGTTGGGCTCCACACTGGACATGGAGCTTGCAAAAAAAAAAAAAAAAATCACAGAGCTTGGAGTAATCTACTGGGTTCAAAATCTCAGCTAATTGCAGTTGTTGCCCTTGCGTACAATAATTAACCTTTCTGAGTCCCAGGTCCTGTAACCGAAAAATGTGACACAGTGCTATGCAGTTCTTAAAGATGTTGTAAGATTTAAATGAACTTAACTGGTGCAAAGCATTTCTAAAAGTGACTCATCTGTAGTGGGTTTCGTGTAAGTGCTTTCTATTGTTATGATTAATTTATTGTCCTGCGTCTCTCCCCTTCCACCTGCATTAGACTCTGATTTCTGTGAGGGCAGGAACCATATCTCTTATTTTATCCAATGGGTATCCAGTAAGAAAAGTGCCTCCCACATATTAGGGGGGTCAATCAATATTTGTAGGTTGAAAGGATGGATAGATGAATGGATGGACCAATCTGATAATGTCCCAAGTGCTTTCACATATATTGTCACATTCGAGCTCCCAAGTAGGGCTGTCATATGGCACCAATACATCTCTCATTTTATGTATTAAGAAACTGAAATGTTGGGGCACCTGGGTGGCTCAATCGGTTAAGTGTCTGCTTTGGCTCAGGTCATGATACCAGGGTCCTGGAATCCAGCCCACTTGAGGCTCCCTGCTTAGCAGGAAGTCTGCTTCTCCCTCTCCCTCTGCTCGTCCACCACCTTAATCGTGCTCTCTCTCTCTCAAATAAATAAATAAAATCTTAAAAAAAAAAAAAAAAGAAAGAGACTGAAATGTGGAGTAACTTGCTTGAAAGCAGATTTCAAATATAAATCCTGGGCTTGAGCTCTGGTCTCTGACTCCAAATTTCATTCTCTTCTGGTTCAATCTTTCATTTCTTCTTAATGTTTTCCACCTCTGAATCCCATCTACAAGATTATTCTATAGAAGAGGGAAATAATTTGCCCTGTTCATTGAATTGTTTTGAACATCAAAAGTTAAAGTAGGTAAAATACATCACACTGTTACCCCAATGTAAAATTATTATTGTGTTTAGTATTTGGGGGATTGCATAATGTAGCTGGATTGTTTTGTGAAATGACTTTAGAAGGGAAAGAAAATATTTTAAAAGAGGTGGAAGAGAAGAAAAGAGACTCTGGTAAAGGGAGGGATAAAGGATTTACAATAGGAATTGGCTTTGAATTTGAAGCATTTCCTGATCCCAGACCATGTGGTCAGGTCACGCTGGTCAGGCCACCTAGAGAGAAAAGGAAAGTACCTTTCTAACGTTTCAATAATTTCTTGAATTATTGAGGTGTGGTCAGTATGCATCTCTGACATTTTATCGCAGGTTTTCAGCTCTTGCCTAATGACATTAGGGAGCTACAGTTTTAGCCTTCTGTTTCACCTCCCCTTCATATAGAAAAACTGAGTTTCTTGGATGATAAATTCAGAAATCTTATTTTTTACTGCTACCGCAACAGAATCACAAATTCTGTTAAGCTACTAAGAGAGTTGAAAAAAGGAAACACCCACAAAAGAACTTTGGTAGTAATGAGAAGTATAATTGCCGATTAATAGCATGATGATTGATAAACAGAATCGACTAATAATTATTGAACATTTAGTATGTGGAAGAAACTACGTTACATGGTTTTATATGCATTGCTTATTTCTTTCTACCCATATCTCCACCTACCTCCATCATTTAATTTAATTGATTCATTCATTTCTTTGACAAATATTTACTGAACGCCTATATGCCAGGCACAATTTCAGTTACTAGGTAAGACTTACTGACCTTTTAGAGCTTATATTCTAATGGGACATAAAGTCAATAAAAGTCAATGAAAAATTGACCAATAAATACTGGATAAACTATCAGATAGTGACAAATTCTATGAAGAAGAACAAAATAATGTGTAAGGATAAAGAGTAATGGAGGCCTGAGGTGATTAATGCTATTTAGGTGGAGTGAGTGGTCCTGAAGAGTTTAAATTTGGGCAAAGGTATGAGTTAAGGAAGAGGTTAAGCCATACAATGTTGCCAGAAGCGCATTCCCGGAGAAAGAAACAATCAGTGCAAAGTCCCTGAGGCTGTACAAAGCTAGGCTGGGATTTCCAGATCATTAAGGCATAGAGCAATAAATCAGGCAGAGCCCTGGGGTAGGGCTTTAAGGAAGATATGGGGAGGTTGGATTTTCTCCTGAGTGTGATGGAGAGCCTTGGAGGGTTTGGACAGAGGAGTGACACAACTGGATTTACTTTTCAGAAGATCATTCTGGCTCCTCCTGCATAAGAAAAGGTTTGTAGGTTATAGGGCTAGCATGAGTAGAAGCTGGTAGAACAGTCAGGAGGCTGTTGTGCCAGTCCAGGAAAGAGACAGTGGTAGATGTGGAGGGTGAGGGATGGGGGCAAGTAGTCGGCTTTGGAAGGTAACATAGTTCTCTTCTGATTACTTCCACTCTCTGGGTGAAATGAGTTGATGTCATTAGCTAAGAATGACAAGATTTGAAGAAGAAAAAAAAAGTGTGAGTTGGTCCCCAGAGAGTGAGAAAGTGAGCAGACTTTGGAAAAATACTAGGATTGTGGGGTAGTGGGGCCCGTTTGAAATGGTCATCAGTCGAATGTGAGACAATGCCACATGGTTGTGTGTTTTTCTCTACACACCTTCAGTTGCTCTGGCAAGGGCAGAGAATCTGGTTTAATTGGGGCTGGGATTTTGCTTGCTTAGGAGTGGTGCATAGGGAGGTGGAAATGAAGGTTTGTACAGCTGGGCTCTGGAACCCAAGAAAAAGAGGGCATAAGGTTATACTGCCTGTGAAATGTGGACATCGGTGGATCAGATTGTCTCGCTGCTGCCAAAGATCTACTGAAGTGTGCTGTGGACTGAATTTCTGTGTCCCCTCAAAATTCTTAGGCTGAACCCCTAACCCCCAATGTGATGGTATTTGGAGGCAGGGTCATTTGAGAGGTCATTGTTTAGATGAGGTCATGAGGGAATTGGAATTGGAGTCAGATGCTTGAAATGGAGACCTTGAAGAGATTGGGGCACGTGATCATGGAAGTGGGTTATCTTTATTAGTATAATACAGTATGTACTGTGTTTTATATTTGCTGGGTGTTTTTCTCCTTTGTATCACTTGACCCTTCTCGGTTGTCAGAATAATCAAAAAGTTGAGACCAGCCAAGCTCACAGTCAACAAGGTGAAGGACTTATCCTAGATTAAATGTCTGAAGAGGTGCCTCCTATTACAGTTAAGACTGTGATGTTGGCTTTGTTCTGGAGGTGTGATGATGCGGTTAGAACATGCCCTGGCTTTTGGGCTCAGTAAGAAAGCCCACCACACATCTGCCTCCCTTGATGCAGGGAACCCTCACCATTCCCAGGCAGGTGATGGTGTTTATCAGCAGGAAGGTGTTGTAGGGACCCAGGGAGTCTCCTAGGGGCCTTCATTCCTGGAGAGCCGCCAGCTCTCAATAAGTTCCCACCACGGCCTACTTTTCAGAATGGGATCCAAGTTTCAATTTCATGCAGGTAGAGATCGGTGTGCATGCGGTGGGTCAGTGCGCAGGAGCTGGGCTTCTGCTCTCCAGCAATCCTTAAGTAAGCGCCTGGAGCGGCCCAGGAGACTTTCCAGGGGGGCGTGGGTGTCTTAGCTCCTCAGCCTCCCTGCTGCAATATCCAGGGGTGCGTCCCCCCTTTTCCGATTCTTGACGTCAAGCTCTGACAGCGCGGAGCCGGGCAAGGGCGGTGGAGAGCGGAGGGAGGGTGGCAGGGAGGGGAAGCCATTGCAGCAACAGCTTGTAGGAGGGAGCTGGACGTCTCTCGGTGGAGCAAAACCCGGAGCGGGGGCCAGAGGAGGGGGAGGAAGGGGACCTGCCCGTTTAGGGAGCCGCCAGGTTGCTGCAAAGAGGGGCGGGGAGAGGCGGGGGCGCTGCATGCAACGCGCTGGCTCCAGCGGCGCCCGCGGGGAATGTGACATCAGCGGCGCCGGGCGCTTGCGGCTGGAGAAGGCAGCTCGCCTCGGCTGCGCGGTGTACACCTCGCCCGGGGGAGGACGCGGACTAGGGCAGGCGGCCGGGATGTCGGCGAAGGAGAGGCCAAAGGGCAAAGTGATCAAGGACAGCGTGACCCTCCTGCCCTGCTTTTATTTCGTGGAGGTGAGTTGGTCCAGCTCCTTGGCATAATGCAGATCTTGCGAGCAGCTCCGGAGCGAATTCGGGTCTTGGACGGTGCTGGAGGCGCGGAGACTGTGCCGGGGCGCGCGCCGCTGCCCTAAATGCCCGACCCTCCCCCTTCCCCTAGGTTTCTCCGGAGCTCCCCCGAGTGTGCCTGTGAGTGTCTGCCAGCCAGGGGTGATTATCACTGGTGGTGTCGCTGCTGGGTGGCCTGCAGGGAAGAGATACCTGTGTGAGTGAGTGTGGGGCTAGTTCCCTGGCCCTCCTGTTCTGCCGGTGTGCACAGCGTGCGTGGCCCACGGGGGCCATGATGCCAATATTTCGGGATTTGTGTTTTCAGTCCGCGAGTACGTATCTAGAACTCTGTGAGCTTTTGGTAAGAATTCAACTGCATACAGCCATGCTCAGGACGTATGAGGTCTGGGGATGTTTATAGAGCACTAGAATTACTGACTGCTTTATTCACACACACACACACACACACACACACACACACACAAACGTTCCCCTATTATAATTACTATGGTGCTCACATCTGCTTCTAAAATTGGATCTGCATCTCTAGGCATCAATCTATTGGCCCTTTTCCATGGCTAACAAAAATTATACATACCTGGGTACATATATGTATGTGTATACGGATGTATATATGTATGTATAACATTTTAAAAATATGTGACACAATCTGCTTTTGCATGATTTCTGCATGTACATTTATTTTGTGCTGAGCAGCATTAAGGATAAGCAATTAACACGCAGATGCAATCATAATGAACCTCTAACTTACCAAAATGCAGTATTTAAGAAAGGAACAATTTATGGGAGGGTCATAAAGATTGACAGGTACAGTGATTCCATGCACCGTAGTCCATTGCATTAGGAAGACATTTTTTTGGGCAAGAGGTTTATTAAGTCAGAGGTAGAAAAGAGATACAATGGATAGGGTTAGAGAAATTAAATGGTTTTGGTCATAAAATTACGTTCTGTAATTAAAACCTGGATTGCAATAGAGAATATTAGAGTGTTGCTGAATTATAAATATCTTTCACTGGCTGTCTTTTCAGCCAAATATGGAGGTTTAGCACTTCCAAGTACAGATAGTAGAGTCTGTATTTGATGAGGGTGAGGCTTATCTATATTGAGGGATAGCCATTGCCTTGAAACTTGGGGGAAGGGACATTGTCAGACGGTTCTTGTAGAGGACAGTATATTTGCAAATTTCTCTTAGGTGTCCCAAATTCTAAAAATGGTTTCAGTTTTAAGAAGGATGTATGTGACTTGCATAAGTCTCAGAAAAATGATGGGTGACTCCTTCATCCATGACCCATAGGAAAAGAAGGAAAAGGAAAAAAAAAGAGGTATCCTGTTTATTTAAAGTAATTAATTGATTCATTTATTTTTGCCCTTTCTCTTTCACAAGGGATTTTGAGGTCATGGTTTAGATAATTTTGTTGAAAGATTATAATAGTTTCTCCAGAAAAAATGTGGACAGCAGAAGATTCCATGATGAAAAGGGAAAATAAATAGAAAGAAAATGGGATACCTGACTTTAAGCTAAATCATGTCAGGTCACTTGTCGCGTTGCTAAGCCACTGTGGTTTTATACTAAAGCACTTTCATCCATGTCCGGACCCCTTATGTGTTCTAGGAGAAATCCATTCATTTCTGGGTTCCACCTCCAGGATGGAGCACACCTGAGGTCAGCTAGAAGCTGACCACATATGGATTGCAGCTGTATGGCTTCAAGGAAAACACTTTTATGAAAGAGGATGCAAACCAGAGAATTAAGGATATGCCTTTAAAGAGTCTATGTGTGCACTTTGGAAGTACCTTTCACAGCGGTACATACATATCACTTAATCTAAAATTTTATAAGCAAAAATGCCTCATAAATGCATTTGAAATGTGTCTCTAGGACCAAACATCTCACAAATGTCTCTTCTTTTCCATGAGTGGAAACAGCCCCAAATCATTGCATTCCCTTTGACCCATTCAAATAACCCTCTACAAATTCCTTAGCAGGGCAAGCTATAGAATAATTACTTGAAGACTATGCATGGAGTTTGAATGAGCATTAATGACATTATATCCTGGGGGTAACAGATTTCAAAGTGAGAGCCACAAAAAGTGGATTACAAATTATGTCCCTGAAACTTCAATGCATGATGAACCACTAAAGAACCTCTAGAAAATTGGAGAAGACATTAGTACACCAATTATGTAAGGGGTTGAAAGGATGCACTACCAAGCTTCTTTGGAATGACTCATTTTGAAACCAGTGAGAATGAGTTTTGTATCTCCTTTGGAGGATGAATAAATAGCAGGAATTAACATGTCAGTAAAATGCTTTAGAAAAATGACACTTTGTTTTACACATAGTTTCCTAAGACCTTAGTAATTAAAATGGAAAAGTGAAACATGAGCGAATCTTCCATCACAGACCAGCCCAAAGCATGTATCTCAAGCCTTTCTCTGTTACCTCAGACAATAACTTAAGCCCCCCCTCCTCCCCAATTTCTAGAGGTGGTTCGGGTTCCAGAGCATTCCTGAAATGGACCTATTTTAATGGACAGGAAAAGAGAGAGTAACCAACGGAGTGCTATTTACAGTTTGTACAGTAATAATGACAACCATTTATGAAGCACTTAATAGATACTAGGAATAAAGCTAAATGCTTTACCTGCACCATCTCATCCAGTTTTCAAAGGTTCTCATTAAGAAAAACGCCATTATCATCTATGTTTCAGAGAAGAAGAAACAGAAACTCATGGAAATTGAACAACTTGCCTGGGGTTTACAAAGCCAGGTCAGAGGTAGAGCTGGGTATTGATTCAGAGCATGTGCTCCTAACCACTGCACCAACTGTCTCTCCCCACACACTGAAAGAATATTCACAGGGGCAAAGTTACTGCCTGTGGTCTCCCACTGGTAAACATAGGAATATATAGTTTCAAATAAAGGCACATCGACAAAGATGACAGTTTTTTCCATAGTTTTCTTCCTCAGCTAAGCTCCTCCTCCACAGGGACCCTCAAGACACAAAGGTTGGTGGACAGTGTCCACTCCCCATACTCATTCACTAGTTAGCTGCTAGGGTCCCCTCAACAAGTCCCCATGACCAGGTATAGAGAAAGAGTGGAGACCCTGGCAGTCCAGGTGCCCAATGTCAGAGGGTGGAGATTACATCCTTGTGGGCACTGGGTTAAGTGGTTCAGCCCCTAAAATCAAGTATTCTTGTCCCAATTCACCACCAAACTCAATGTTAAGCAAACACTAAATTAATGGATAGAATTCATTTCTCTTACATCTTTGGTTTATGCTGCCAGCTGTCTGCTGACGAAGGGGTTATGCTTGACAGTAACTAAATATATTAATATTACATGGTGATTTGAAAAGCACATGATGATTTCCAGCGGGGTACCTCGCTTTATGAACAAGTTTGTTAATTTGGTTTTGCATTGTTCAACTTGAAAGAAACTCTCAAACAAGCATATCCAAGGCCTTATCAGGTTGAACAGAAAAGCAGGTTAAAAAGGAATGTTCCATTGAAGAAAAGGTTTCGTTTGCCTTTAAAAGTTCCAAAGCACTCTCCGACTGATGGTTGTGTCACTTGGTGGCGATTGCAGCTGGCAGCACACCTAGAATTAGTAAAAGGTCCTTCAAGCTTAATCATCCAACATTACGTGTGATAAGGCTGATTGTCTGGGTGCCGAATGCATTTCTTTTATACAAGTCATCATAATGGTTGTGCTTAGACTCACCATTTTGTTCTCATCAGTCATCCTATTCAAAGATATGAGTTCACATCAATTCAGTAGATAATATAAACAAATGACAAATACCTTTTAAGCCAAAAAGGTATATATTCTTAATAAATAAATGGGAAAGAGCTTTTTTTCATTTAAATGTTCTGTTTTGTGACTTACACTTTTATTACTAATCTGATGTTCTTTTTAGGGAGGCCGAAGAGCTGTGTTTGACCAATATGCCAGGATATTTTTATAGGATCACAGAGACAGATCGTTTGAAATTCTTGTTTTTCTACACACACACACACACCTGTACACATAGGCAGGCACAAACCCAGGTCGAGTGAGACTATCATCTCTCTCCATTAAGCATCAAATAACAGTATCTGAAGCATTCCAGATTCAGAATATTTTAAACACAACGAACTTGAAATTATACAAAGTTTTCACCAGTTTGAATGTTGTACTTAACAATGGCTATGTTTCAGGATTTTCTTAAGGCAGGTTAATTACTGTAGGGTTGGTAACCAGACAGTATGTTCGAGAATAAAAGCCCTTGTTTCTCGGTTGCTGTCCTACCTGGAGAATTTCCAAAAGCCTTTATTTGAGCACAGATACCCTGGTTAGGTCAGTCTGAATGCCACGCCCAGACATTCTGGTGTCCTGATAAAACGTTAATCTGAATTTTGTTTTCTTCCCACTGGAAAGTGTCCACAGATTCTTAATTGTGGCAAACCTTAATTCACACAATTTCTGTTCTAGCTCATGATCTGTGTGAAAATTATATAACTCACTTGATCTTCTCACTGGGAAATATAGCTAGCTTATTTCCTTCTACATAAACTTTGGCATCAGTAAGAAGTACAAAATCACATTTCTGCATTGCACATACCAAAATAGTACCTGAAGGCTTTTCCCTTTTCTGGATGGCATGGTGAAATAGTCTGCTCAAAGTAGTCCCGCAAACCTGCCAACAGAGATGAGCTGACAAATTTTCCTCCTCTTTTAGAGTCACAGTGCACAAAGTCCTCTGATGAAAAACCAGAAGGAAATAAAGAATAGGTTCCTAAATTTTAGAGAGACTAAATGAGGACATTTCCACAAATACCAAGTATTGGTAAATGTGCAGAACCTGCAACTAGGGAATTCTGTGCTGTTCTATGCACCATCACCATCCAACTGTGTGTCCATGGCCAAGTCACTCATAATGTTCTGTGGTCTACTTTTCTCTAACAGAAAAAAAAAAAAACCACAACCCCAAAACATTTGGCTTCTACCAAACTCAGAGGAGATTAACAATAACAACAATAATAATAAATAGAGAAGGAACAATTTCAGTTCTCCTTTATGTGACAGACCCTATTCATACATTATCTTTAATCCTGAGAACTACCCTAGAACTAGTATTAATATTGTGATGAGGTAGTACCAAGAAAAGATTACTATCCTTTTGGATATTTTAAATCAGCAAACTGGAGCTCAGAGAGCTAAATGTTTGTGCGGACACACGGCAATGAAGTGAAGCAGCCAGGATCCGAGTGCTGGTGCATCTCACTCTCGCATTGCCATCACACTGCTCCCCATCACTCATGCTCTACTAAATGTAACCAAGCAGTGTGACGGGGATACCCACCTCTACCATGCTCAGGCTAGCTTCATGGTGTCTGAAGGCAGGTCCTTGAAAGATGTCTGGTCAGGGCTCCTTCTGAGTTGTGGAATAAAGTTTTTCTCTTTTATTCGTCTACTGAACTTGGCTCCGTTAGTGCCATCTCCTACTCACAGGAAGAGATTTAATCGTGACTCGAAGGTGTAGATGACACGGTATCTGTCCGCCTAAAAAGGCTCTTCCTTTGGGAAGGCACAGGGCACCCGTGAGTCTCCTGTGGAGACCAAAAGAGCAGCTAGAGATGGAGTGAGGAGGAGTTGGAACTGAAATAAAGCTTAGAAAAGGAGAGTATGCAGGTCTGTGGAAGAAAGAATCACAAAGAGACAACAGAAACAGAGAGAGGCCAGGCCATGGGGGGATTAGGAGAAGATGCATGAGAAAATAGAAGGTAGGCATGAAATGCATGTGAGGGAATGGGGTTCCAGTCTGTGAACAAACCATGGAGATTCCTTTAGGCATTTGGCTTGTCTAAGCTCGCTTGCTAAATACAAAGCATCGAAGGCACAATTGTCAGTGTTTCTGTCAGGAATGTATTACAGATATCACGCCCAGAAGATTTCCTACCAGCGTGTGTATACAGCCCAGGCTATTTTTCAGGCAAACTCTGTTTTTAAAAAAAGTGAGGAAATGTTGTATCACAGAATTAAGTCTAATAAAATCATGCACTCCAAGAATGTCTGGTTTGGTTCCTCTATCACAGAGGAAGAAATTGGGCCTTGAAAAGGTTAACTGAGCTACCTAAAGACACACTCTGGTTAATATCAGCTCGGGAATAGAACCTGAGTCTCCCGCCTCCTGTTCTAGTGCTCAGTCCTAATTATTACTATTTCTAGAATTCCTCATATTAGAAAATTTCCCCCTGGATTATAACACTAAAAATACAGGTCATTCTAATTGTACATGTGAGCAAATTGTGCTAGTTGTTTGAAAGTTACATCTCAAGACCTAGGGTGCACATTTCATGACATCTCATTGCGTTAGTCGACATGTTAAAGCAATTGTGAATGGATCTTTTGCTTTTCCAAATTGTTAGGCTCTTTGAAAAGCATGGTTGCTAAAGATTGTAAATTTGGAAGTGATATTTTTCTTTCTCATTGCCTAATTGCCCACCTATAATTTCACAACTGCTTCCTTTGACATGAGGTCTCTGACAGACAGGAAAAGAAAGGAAACATTGAAGGAATAAGAATATAATTTACATCATCAGTAACAAAATAACTGAATTTCTATTATAATGCAATGTAATTTTTCACATACATTGTCTTTTTTGATCCTTTAAATACAACTGAGCAGTAGATACTAACTCTGTTCTACAAATGAAGTAACGAAGACTCAAGGAGGTCCAAGAATATGCCTAAAACCCAAGTAGTACTATACTCCTATGTTGGGCACAAGAAAAAAAAGAAAGAAGTTTGTATTTAGACTGTGAAATGTCTGTCTATTTATGAGCATCTTAGCTTCTATGGTTTCCTCTAGAACTAATTAGCTGAGAAATGTAATTCCAATAATTTCCTCATGGTCAAGTGGATTTTGGAATATGGAAGCCAAGGACAGAAATGTTAATTTTGACACAATTAATGTGGAGGTGTTTTTCAGTAATTAGACACTGAATCGGTTGCCCTGTAGTTCCATTATTCTTTGGTTGTTTTCAAATCACAGAACATTTATGTTAACTCAACATAAAGGAGGATAATTGCTTCCTTATTTGCTCTAACAAGATGGCTTCTGTATATTTTTCTAGAACTGGCCTTAGACCATTGAGGTATAAATTAAAGAGAGGAAGAAATATAGGTAATTAAAATCAACGTATTTAGAGGAAAAGGTAAATGAGGTATCAGATTGTTTAGCAGACTGTTGTTTGGGAGTGGGAACCATGAAACTATGTGTGAATGTGCTGTTTACAATTTAATGTCCTCACCAAAAACCTGGGCTATGTAATTGCCTTAGTGGTAAAACTGCTATTTTATAAAGTCTTAATCATGATTCAGAAACCAGGCCCATGTGGACAGAGCCCAAAAGAGACCAATCTTATATTAAGTAGTCTCCAAAAAAGGGGTGCTAAAATGAAGTACCCAGGTATAATCTGTTTGTACCTTCATGACAGTTCCTTTATTCATTGAATAAATATTTATTGATTGCTTATTATGTGCCTTTTAGTTAAATTAGTGGAAATGATATGGAACCATTACTGGCGTTCTTCCTAGTCCATAGTAGAGTTTCAATAAATTTTCACTGAATGGATGGAATAAAACAGCACTAATAGGAACATAAATTTGTCCTTAACTTTCTTTTTTTCAGCTAATGGAGACATTTTTATTTATAAAGTAAGTGCTGATGAACGTCCCATCAAATATGTTGCTCTGTCTCATGAATTATTGAACGATGGAAGATTAAATCAATCTCCAAGGTCTATATGAGTCCTCAGTTCTTATACTCATTTTATGATCTAAGGCATACCTATGGAGTTTTTGAGATTTGAGACTTCAAATCGGTGTCATTTAAACAAAGATCTAATTGTTTTAATTTTCATAGATAATACTTTTAGTTACATAAGGCACACATTCAAGCAAACTCTGGGTAACTCACTTTCTCCAAGTCTCAATTTCCACATTTGTAAAAAGGTGCAAAAACTGTGGGCACACTTGTTTTTGTGACTCTTTGATTGTGTACAAATTATATAATGTGGCTAGCAATTTCTAATGGAAACTGAGTGCTTAGTAAATGAGTTTTCTCTTTCCCATTTGCCAACACCCACCCACTCACCCCTCATCTTGTCTAAAGTTAACTTTTTATGTGGCTTCAGACTTTACTAGATTCCCCAGAAAGGAGTTTGTTTTCCTGATTTTCTTTTTTTTGTATCACACATTTTGGTATGTTTTATAATGTGCATATAGTGATAAAGTAATCCGTTTCAATATATAAATACATATAGACTAAAGCTTATTGGACTTTAGTCTATGCTAATTTTTTATTGATAGAAGCACACACCACACACACACACACACACACACACACACACAACACACTCACAAAATGGAAACCGCATTTACTGAACATCTTCTATGTATTAGTGTAACGCTCTACTGCAAGTCTTCACTCCAAGGATGTTGGTAGGCCTATACTCTGTGAGACCCTGCCATTCTTATCTTTTTAGAATTCTGTGGTACCTTATATGAACTCAGTAGCAGCTATCCAGTGCAAATTACATATCTTCTCTTGTTTCATTTCAGCCATCTATGAAATTTAAAAAAAATTATGTTCTACAAGAAAAGATGAATCAAAGGGTAATCTTATCTTTGGGAATAAGTGACCTCACTTAAGCTATTAGAGTGAAATTCATTGGAGTTTTTTTTTTTTTTGAGACAGTTGGATACACCCCAAAGAATTAACAAATTTTTTGCCTCCTGTGTGATGATGTGGAGATGCTTGTATTGTAGCAACTGAGATCTGAGTGATTAAAACACAGCTTCCAACTGTAAAGATTTGGGTTTAGATCATGAGTCTTCTCCATGGGAAAACATAAAAAGATAGGCAATAATCTGTTACAAACTGTATACTAGAAAGAAATGAACTTTTGAAACTTTTCTACTCTGGGTTTCTACTTCCAGTTCAATGTTATACACACATGAAGAAATTTATTCAATGATGCTAGATTCTTTGATATTTAAGTCTCATGCATATATAGGTATTCCATGGACAATATTGGTTCTAGTGACTTTTAGATAATTAGACCAGGAGGTAATTAAGATAATTAATTTTTTTTCATTTTTTTTAAACTCCAACCTCTAGAGCGATAGAAATAACAGGGAGAAGATAATAGGCTCTCATAAATTTGTGTTGCATTAAAGTCACATTGGTCAAGAAATCTGTCAGTTAATGGAGATGGGGAGATAGAGACTGTACTGAGCCTCAGCTTTAGTTGTAGCTTTGGCCTCAGTCTTCTCTGCCTGATTCCAAAGGCTAGTGGTCCTTCTAGTCCAGTTCAGAAACAAGGGAAGAAATCGCTAAGACTTCATCACCCAGATAAGTGTTCCAACATGTCCAAGAAGGGCCAAGTGCAGCACCTCCCAGAAGATGCCTGCTCTCTGGGGCTATAAAATAATTTGACAGACTGTTCATTCCAAAGCTCCCAGCCCACCTGACTCGACAGGCTGTCCCTTCCTCCATCACCAATCTTGCATTTTAAGATTGCAGAGGTCAACACAACAGAGGAGAGGAGAGATGGGTAATAGGAGATGACCGCAAGAAGCACAAATACCTTAGTGAGCTGTGCTTCAGTCTCACATCCTCTCCTGTATTGTTTCTTCATTTTCCAGGCCATATTAAAAACCATAATGAGGACAACAACTTCGAATCTAGACAGAGGCAGTTAAGCATAACAAAGGGGCAGACACTGAGCTTGGGCAGTGAGGCAGGGACCTCCCCTTCTTCAACAGCAAAATAGGGCTGCTTAGCTACACAGACCAGATGATTGGGTTGCCAAAATCAGAGGCTGCTCAAATCTTGGCATATGTGCAGAGGCTAACCAAATCTCTGATGGATGGCTACTTCTTGAAATGGGTAGAGAGGTTGCTTAAAAATGTCATCAGCCACAACACTGCTTAATGGTCCCTCCAGCTCAGAGACATCCATCCTACTGGGCCACCTTCCAAAGATATGTGCATGGCACCAGGTAAAACTCTAATAAGTCTGCCAAAGGGCACGTGCGCACACACACACACACACGCACACACACACACACGATCTCATTTACTCTTTTGACTTTTGGTTCAAACTATTTACTTTCCCAGGTTTTTGTGTTGGTCAAGCAATCCAGCAGTAATTAGATTTATTCATTTAAAACTTGACTAATAAAATGTGCCTCTTTGCTAGATGTACTTGTATGCCACGTTACATTGTATTTGGTGTGTATATTTATTCATCTGACTTTTTGATGCATGTCAAAATGAAACACATGATACAATTATACTTAATTTAATCACAGCCTTAGGATGTTGGAAAGTAAAAGTTATTAATGTCCTGTCCCACGTTAATATTCCACGTTCAGTATTCCTTTCATATTCATTGATGTCTTTCACAGATACATTCGGGTAAATAAAATCCTTAGCAGCCTTGGAAAATCTTTAATCTTGAAGGTGGGCTCATAATATGCATTTAAGTATGCATCTAAGTACGTGGGAGACAAGCTTGAAGGAGAGAGTGGCTCTTGAGACATTGTTAGTTCTTATCTAAAAAATAGATTAAAAATCCCCTTGTTGGATAATTGATAGGTCAAATAAAATATATCAGCCACAAAGTATACACTCAATAAATGTTAAGATTTTAATCAGTTAATTATTACATAATAAAAAATATAAACTTTTATAGTGCTTACAAAGAATAGTTTAATGATAAATTTGGTACCTGAATTTAGTGAACAACTCAAAAATTTTTCAAAAATTGATGTCTCTAATTCAGTAATTTCTGTGTTTATAACATAAAATTATATGTCACTTTAGATCTCAAAATCATAATTTTGGTTTTGTTATTCCATATCTCAAAATTTTAGTAATTTTTAGTTACATTTCATTTCCCTCACATTGCCTGACAATATTTATTTATTTTTCTTTTACTCCTATGTTGTTTCATATTAGGAAATATGTATTGGACCCCAAAGGTACTATGTATTTCCTTTGTAAGACCATTCAGGTGAAAATATATATGGTTTCTCTACATGAATAAAATAATCCGAGTAATGGTGAAAATAATCCAACTAATAGTACAATCCATTTAATCTAAGTATATTAATATTTTAATTTTTTAGAAGATATCAAAAATACATGCATAATACCAATCACAGCAGAAATTGTAGGGAGGCATCCATGGTATATAAAGATAAAATGTACTTTATATTAGTTTACTTTTTCTATTTCTCAATGTCTTTGTGAAGGCAAAGGTCAGAGGTGGAAGTTTTAGCAAAAGGCAGTAAGTACAATGATCACGTACATGAACTCAGGCATTGGGCTTCTTAGAGTTTATAATCTAGCTAACCAGCTGTATAATCTTGCACAAATCCTGTCATATATCTATGCCTCAGTTCTCTCATCTGTGGGGATAATAATAGTACCTAATAATAGTAAGAGGTTTTGCAAAGATTGTATGAGTTCAGAAATGTAAACTACTTTAAATGGCACTTGGAAAATATTAGTAGCATTAAATTGTTGCTTGTATCCATATTTTTAAAAGTCGGGTATGTGTTCTAAGGGAAAAGAAATTACAACTCTAGAAAGACTTAAAAGCAATTACTTTTAACAACTGAGGTATAGGTCCCCAGCCTCAGGTCTTAGTGTCTAATTTGGTTTAAAGAACAAAATGCTTTCCAAGACAATGCACATACCTCATTGTCTAATTATGTAAGAGGAGCAAATCTTCAAAACCTGAGGTTAAAACTGGTGGTTACAAAGCTTACTACCCCAAGCCTAATGCTGGATCAATATTCAGATAATAAAGGACATGTATTATTATTTTAAACTTTTACTGTTTGATCATTGAATGATTCTAATTAATGTTTTTAGAGCTATGAAGATGTAATTTATATTTGGATATAAAGACATAGAACAGAGTTTTCGCATTAAACCTAACATATATATTAAGTCTGGTTGCTCATCCCTATTAACTACCATTGCTATTTGAGGGACTTAGTTTGAGTTTCTTGTGTTCTTCAATGCTTAAAAAAAAATTGTTATTCGAATTCTAGAAATTTACAGTGGGAGCATGTTCTGTGAGAGAAGTAGGCAAGGATCTTTTAACGTGGGTATTTTTCTTTTATCATATTAACCACATGGCAAGAATTGTGTAAAACACTTAACATCTCTGTTAGAGCTATCCATCCATGTATGTATTTATTCAACACTGAAGCTACTGAGTATGTCCTTTGCTATACTAGGCCCTGGGGATAGAGAAGTGAGTAAGACCATTTCTCTGTTCTCAGGGGTCATATCACTGGGTAAAAGAGAAAAGTGAAGGAACTGCCATCCCATATGACAATCTCTATGACAGAGGCATTCCTCGGTCCATCTCTGTGCAGTTAGAGAAAACAATGCAGAGGAAACAACGAGAACAGGAAAGCATCTGGAGCTTTAAAGGTGCCTAATCCCTGGTATTTTATACTAGAAGTTATTTACGAGGGAAAACAAAAGTGAAGATAGGAGCAGAAAACATCCAAGATATAATTAAGCGTTCTTAAGATATTACCAAAAACCATTAAAATTCCGTTGGAGAAACCGCATGGGGAAGAGCTTTAAGACCTTGGACTATCAGATGATCAAGAGTGTGATTTGAAAGTGCCTAGCACTTTTCACTCTTGGTGCCACTGTTGAAACCCCATCGCACACATGGCCATCTCTCGCCTCTGTCCTCACACGGCATTTCCACGGAAGGCTGGGGTTCTTCTTTCCTGAAAAGCACCAGACTAATGCCAGATGGTGGCATGTGCCAGAGCAGCAGCAAGGTGGAGGGAGGCTCATGCTTCTGGGAACTGAACAGATACGGCTCCCCACTCTGGCTTGGTACTTAGAAGCCAGGCATGCTGTTTAACATATCTGGAGCAGGGTCTTTTCCTCAAAATTTATCTTACAGTTCCCATAGAGGTCATGATGCTTACATGAAAACCCAATAAAAGCGCTTTTCTTTTTAGATATGAATTGCTGCTCGATAAATTCTACTTTCTTTTGTTTTTATTTTTGTTTATTTTATTTATTTATTTATTTGACAGAGGCGCCCCATAAATTCTACTTTCAGTAACTGAAAGTTAACTGAGCTGTAGAAAAGATAGGTAGTAGATTTGAGCACAAGAAGCAGTTTTCATGGAGCACCTGGGTGGCTCAGTCGTTAAGCGCCTGCCTTTGGCTTAGGTCATGATCCCCGAGTCTCAGGATCAAGCCCCGCATCGGGCTTTCTGCTCCGGGGGAGCCTGCTTCTCCCTCTGCCTGCTGCTCCCCCTGCTTGTACTCTGTCTGTCAAATAAATAAATTTTTTTTTTTAAAAAAAAGAACCAGTGTTCATGTTTGGGAGCTAAAGAAGTAGAGAAACTGTTTAAGAGTGAAGAAGTTGGTGACTTTTTTTAAATGGCACACATTCCCTGCAACACCCTCTTTCCTTTTGACGATCAGCCTTTGTAACAATGTTGAGGGGAAAGTAGGTTGAGAGCCATGAGCAAAGAAATTGACAGCATGTTTCCTGAACTTAGGCACCTGGGTAGGAATCTGGGTGCTCCCACTCATCAGCTTTGTGACCCCTGGACAATTTATGTAACCAACATCTGCCTCAGTTTTCTCATCTGTAAATTGGGAATACCAGTAGTAGATACTTTATAAGGTGTGGACTGAATGCAGCAATCTGTTAAAGAACTTAACACAGTCTCTGGCACCCACATCCCCAAAACATATGCTATGGGATTGTTAAGAAATTGTTCATGTTTTCTGTTTATTTAATAGTAATGTCCTATTTTCTTTGGTTGAATTCGGTGAACATTTACTGAACACCTAAAACATTCATAGCACTGTGTGAAATACACAGGTCTCAATTTTAAGTACTTAATCTTAAGACTAGGGCTGGTAATATACAAAAAACTACAGTCCCAAGCAAACAGGTCCTACAATAAAATATATATGGAGTACAGGAGTCAGAGTCTTCCGTTCTGAATGAAGAGCATGGAGAAGTTTTCAGGGAGAAAAAATCATGTCATTTTGACCTTTATGAGGACAATTTTTATGGGACACAAATGTGAAAATGTAATGTCAAGCAGAGACCTAGAACATGTCTTTTGAGACGTTAAGTGTAATGGCTGTTTGTGAGTTGGGACAGTGGAAAGTAGGTATGGAACAAAATTAAACAAGAAAGGCAGATTAGGCTATGATATAAAAGGTCATGAGTGTCATTCTAAAAAATTGGCACTTCATTCAGTTATTGGTGGGACACTCTTAAAGAAAACTCAGCCTAGAAGTATTGTGGAGGATGAAATGAATCACGCAGAGGACAGAGGTAGAAGACCTAATACATTATAGAGGGTAGTGACCGTGTAAAAGAAAGGAGTGGAATGTCTCTGAAATCATGCCAGCACATGGAGAATTCTAGAACTACATGGCAATGTAAACAGCCCCCCATTTCACTGAGAACAGATGAGGCCCAGGAAGGTTAAGCGACTTGCCCCAAATTCTAGAAGCTAGTGGAATAAAGGAAGGGAGAAAGTGGCTTCTCCTGGCTCTAAGGCTGACATTGGTCTCCTTCTATCACACTGTCCCGTTTGAATTCGTATCTATGCATGCCATTTAAACCACAGCCAGTTTATTTGTGAAAACTAATTTAGATACCTAGACCTTGAATGGTGTTACAGACTCGTTCTTGACCTTTTCCTTCCCTGAACAACACTACACATGTCAGTGCGTTTTTTATAACCCGTATTTTTGAGATTCATTGTAGTTCATCTAAATATGCTGCAATTAAGATAGTGTTATAAACTATAAAGCCCTATACTATACTATAGTATATATTTTTAGTTATTGTAATTGCCAATATTTTAAGGAAACATTACTAGAAATGTCATTAAATATTGCACTGTAAGAAGTGGAAAATTCTATCATCACTGTGTTGACCTATGACAACCTCCTTTGTGGCACAAGTTTTAGTAAAATTACTTTGATCTGCTAATATTTCTTCCAGTTTCAACTTGATTTCAATATACTGTATTAATGTTCTAAATTTCACATTTTATATGATTTGGGGATACTTTATCAGAATTGGTTCCCAGGCTCCCACTTAAAATTTATTATTCACAAAAAAATAAATTAAATTAAATTAAATTTGTTATTCCCATTTAAAAATGTTTCTTTTCTTGTACATTACCTCTTGCATATGAGTGGTATGGATCTACACAATTACATTCTTTGACTTCTTGTGCCATTATTCGTAGTAAAAGCAAAGTAATTTCTGAAATTTCTTGGGCAAGCGTTCAAAAGCCAGTGTGATGTTGTTTAAATCATCCTGTATCAATCATATGCAGTTTTTCACTAGCAGCCTTGGTCCAGATTGGCATCTTACTCTTTTCTGACAGCTACATTTTGATACCTAAGAGGCATCTCAACTTTCCTATTTCTAGAACAGAACCTTAGATTTTTCCTACTCAAGCTTCTCCCAGCCTTCCCTCTTCCAATAAATGATGTCTCTGACCTGATTGCTCAAGCCTCAGATCCTTGAAATCAGCCTTGATTCTTTTTCCTTCAGGGACCAGACTATCAATAAGTCCTGTCATTTCTGTCTCCAAAATCGTATCCGGATCTGACAACTTCTCTACATCTCCAGTACTGCACCTGTGATTGTGGCTGGCCTGGCTTGCTGCAGTGGATGCCGCACATCCATTAGTAGGGAAGCTCCTTGGGTGCGGAGAGTTTTCTGTTGTTGACTGAGGTCTTCCTCACTTGCAGAGCAGTGTCAGGTGCACACTACGTAGTAGTCAGTAAGTTTTTTCTGAGTTTTGAAAAGCCTTGTAAATTTTCACTCTGCTTCTACTTTTGACCCCCCACAATTCATCCTCAACCCAACAGCCAGAGTGACGTCTGTAAAATATATTTCAAGTCATATTACACCTCTGCTTAAATTCTCCAAAGCGTTTCCAAACATACTTTGCATAAAATATTAACTCCAGCCACAGTCTTCAATTCTCGGCAAAGCTTGGCCCTAAATCCACCTCTCTGACTTCTGTCACTTCTCCCTTTTGAGTCTGCCTTTTACCTGGTTTTTAGATGGTTAGTTCTTTCTTGCCCCGTGAAGCTGTTTGCTTAAATGACACCTACTTAAGTAGGTGTCATTTTCCTGATCTAAGAGAACAATCCAGGCGCTCAGCTACCACAGCCTTCTCTTTTATCTTCTTTAGAGTCTATGTTCTTTCTCATATTATAATTTTTAAATTGTTATCTGCCTTCCTCAGCGAGAACGAAATCTTCATGAGAACAAAGACTTTGGTTTATTCCGTCTGTATTCCCGGGATGCAGAGCAAGGCCTAACGCTAGCAGGCTCTCAGGAGATATTTGTTGAATAAATAAATAAAGGAGCATTAATATTATATACATTAATTGGCTCTTTGCGACTATGTTCCCACCAGTTTAAGAGGATTTCATAAGACTCTACATTCATGATGGCCATGAAAAAGGAAAAGAATGGAACTGACCTGTATTACTCTAGGCCAAGAGCAAAGTAGATGCTCCCAAATGAGAAGGAAAGCTTGTTTTTATTATCAACATGCTAAAATCAAGTAAGTTATCTGACCTAGATAAAATGTCGCGATAGACTCCATAAAATGTTTTGCTAAAATTGATATATACCGTCGATTTGTTTTTTTTTAAATAGGCCTCAAAAAATCAATATTATCTAGCAAATGTAATCTTTTGAAATGCATTTCTTTTGTTTGCCTTGTCCTCTAAAACTGTTGTAATTGTCTCTTAAAGATTGCTTCTATTATTTTTACTCACAAGTTCCTTAGCAGATGGTAATTATAAGAATCAATCTCTTTTAAAAAAAAATTTCCTAATCTTCAGGTAATTTCCCTCCTCTGTATCACTGCATAAAAATAGCAAGTTCATACTTTTTTCTTGGCTACAAAATAACTAGAGAATAAAATTCCTAATGCCTGCCTATATGGATCTTTTAAAATCTCTTTTAAAATCTCATTTTAAATGCAATTGAAAGATGTCTGTGTGATTTTATTATGTATATATATATCAATTCTATATCTGTACCCAAATTAGTACATACCATCTGTTAAAATTCTTCCATTCAAAAAGAAGTTTTGTTGATGAGTATTTCAAAAGATGAAAGATACCTCTGAAGATAAGTGTGTTAGAAGGAAGCATTGTAATTTAATTTATTATGTTATCTGATAGTAAAATACAATATAGGACAACAATGTATAAAATTACTTTTTCCTCAAATATTATAAATATTTTGTTCAAATCACTATTTCTTTTTTTTAAGATATTTATTTATTTGTCAGAGAGAGAGAGAGAGAAAGCACAAGCAAGGGGAGCAGTGGGAGAGAGAGAAGCAGGCTCCCCACCGAGCAAGGAGCCGGATTTAGGACTTGATCCCAGAACCCCAGGATCATGACCCGAGCTGAAGGCAGATGCTCAACTGACTGATCCACCCAGACATCCCCAAATCACTATTTCTTAAAAACAAATTGAAGTTGAATGCAAAGAATAAAAGATTTTTAAAAAATTCAGAGAAACCAATACCAAAAGGAAGAAAAATATGGTCATTATTTTGAAAACAGATGAGAGTCTTGAAACATGTTTCCATAGAACTGTAAAAGCTATTAATACATGGATAGAAAACCGGTGTCACTGGGAAAATCTTGAAAGCAGGCTGATGTCTGAAAGGACTAAGGTGCATAACATTACTGAAGGAAATTATTTTCACCAAAAAATTAATTTATTATATTCATATATATGCATATATTTTGGAAGTCACTCTGATGTATAATATTAGTGGAAGTGTAGAAATGAGTAAGATTAGGCCCCCACTTTAAGGAGATTTTCATTTGGGAAGCAGAGCAAAGGCTCCAGCTAACTTATAGCAGGTAACTGTAATAAAGAACAGCATATAAAAATTTCCTAAAAAAGAGGGGCCCAGGGGTGGCTCAGTCTGTTAAGTGTCTGCCTTCAGCTCAGGTCATGATCTCAGGGTCCTGGGATCGAGCCCCACATCGGGCTCCCTGCTCAGCAGGGAGCCCGCTTCTCCCTCTCCCTCTGCCCATCTGCACTTGGTTGTACTTTATCTTTCTCTCACTTGCACATGCTCTCTCTCTCAAATTTAAAAAAAAAAAATTTTTTTAAATTCCTAAAAATCTCTGGCACCCGACCGCGTGTGGAGTCTCCAAACCCAGCAGATCCCTGCGGTGCTCAACAAATGGTGTTGGGAAAATTGGACAGCCACATGCAGAACAATGAAACTGGACCATTTCCTTACACCACACACAAAAATAGACTCCAAATGGTTGAAAGACCTAAACGTGAGATAGGAGTCCATCAAAATCCTAAAGGAGAACACAGGTAGCAACCTCTTCGACCTCAGCCGCAGCAACTTCTTCCTAGAAAAATCACCAAAGGCAAGGGAAGCAAGGGCAAAAATGAACTACTGGGATTTCATCAAGATAAAAAGCTTTTGCACAGCAAAAGAAACAGTCCACAAAACCAAAAGACAACCAACGGAATGGGAGAAAATATTTGCAAATGACATATCAGATAAAGGGCTAGTATCCAAAATCTATAAAGACCTTATCAAACTCAAAACCCAAAGAACAAATGATCCCATCAAGAAATGGGCAGAAGACATGAACAGACATTTTTCCAAAGAAGACATCCAAATGGCCAGCAGACACATGAAAAAGTGCTCAACCTCGCTCGGCATCAGGGAAATCCAAATCAAGACCTCCATGAGATACCACCTCACACCAGTCGGAATGGCTAAAATGAACAAGTCAGGAAACGACAGATGTTGGCGGGGATGCGGAGAAAGGGGAACCCTCCTACACTTTTGGTGGGAATGCAAGCTGGTGCAACCACTCTGGAAAACAGTGTGGAGGTTGCTCAAACAGTTGAAAATAGAGCTACCATATGATCCAGCAATTGCACTCCTGGGTATTTACCCCAAAGATACAAATGTAGGGATCCGAAGGGGTACGTGCACCCCAATGTTTATAGCAGCAATGTCCACAATAGCTAAACTGTGGAAAGAGCCAAGATGTGCATCGACAGATGAATGGATAAAGAAGAAGTGGTATATATACACAATGGAATATTAGGCAGCCATCAAAAGGAATGAGATCTTGCCATTTGCAACGACGTGGATGGAACTGGAGGGTGTTATGCTGAGTGAAATAAGTCAATCAGAGAAAGACATGTATCATATGACCTCACTGATATGAGGAATTCTTAATCTCAGGAAACAAACTGAGGGTTGCTGGAGTGGTGGGGGGTGGGAGGGATGGGGTGGCTGGGTGATAGACATTGGGGAGGGTATGTGCTATGGTGAGCGTTGTGAATTGTGCAAGACTGTTGAATCACAGATCTGTACTTCTGAAACAAATAATGCAATATATGTTAAAAAAAAAAAAAGACAAAGATAGCAGGAGGGGAAGAATGAAGGGGAGTAAATCAGAGGGGGAGATGAACCATGAGAGACGATAGACTCTGAAAAACAAACTGATGGTTCTAGAGGGGAGGGTGGTGGGGGGATGGGTTAACCTGCTGATGGATCTTAAAGAGGGCACATTCTGCATGGAGCACTGGGTGTTATGCACAAACAATGAATCATGGAACACTACATCAAAAACTAATGATGTAATGTATGGTGATTAACATAATAATAAAAAAAGAAAAAAAAATTCCTAAAAAGAAGTACTAGGGAATTGAGAGTGAGGAAATTACTCTCAAAAAGGATTACCATATAAAGAATTACGAGAAAGGGGACATTTGACAAGTATAGTATTATTAATAGTTACAGTAACAACAACAATAATAATAATACTAACATTTATAAGCTATTCTTCATTCTAGGTATTGTTGAAAATTACTTGCAATAGTTCATTTAATCCTTTCAACTGCCTGTGATGATGGGAATGTACTGTCAATGTTCCTATTTCATAGATAAGAAGACGAGATTTAAGGAAACGTTTCCAAGGTCACGCTGGTGGTAGTGAGTGGAAGAGCTGATATTAGAACCTCCCTTGAAAACTATATGACCCCACTGGTTTGACTACAGTATGTTGAATTCAGAGTGTCCCTCCCTGTTTACGCAGACACACGTACATACATGTGTACACGTGGACACACGTACATATATGTTACATGCAGACACGTACATACATGTGGACACGTGCGTGCATGTGTACACAGAGACACATGTACATGCATGTGTACACACAGACATGTACATACATGTGTACACACAGACACTACAGTAATAGAACTTTCATTTCACGGCTATATCTTCATTGGTACAGTAAGCAGATTCTAAAGTAATCATCCACAAAATTCAATGGCAAATAATGTCTTTCCTAAGGAAGATTTGTTTAATTTTCAGACTGGTCATGTTGATTAAATTTTGTTCACCTTTCTGCAGAAGATATCAAACTCACTTTACTGGAGCATTAGTATCTTAAACTGAGATGATCAAATGCCATTTGCGTAGGTATCAAGGGGCTCAGATCTGACTCCCATTTACAAAATATCTTTATAAGACCTAAAATATGAACTAAAGGCATGAAGGAAAGAGGAAAGAAGATGGGTCATCAAATCTGGTTTAAAAGTGAAATACTTATCAAAAACTAATGATGCAATGTATGGTGATTAACATAACATAATAAAAAAAAGTGAAATACTTAACATTCACATTAATGGAGGGAAAACTTTTACTGACTTTATGGAGACAGTACTTTTAAGATAATGTCTATTTATGCTAAAGTGATACATTATTTTTATCTAAAGATTTGCAAAGAGAAACCCTTAGTTAAACAGAACTTTAAGCTAAACAACACCCCCCATTAATTGATGCTAGTTGTATTTCATTATCCTAAAACTCTAATCCCATTTTTGAAAAAAAAAAAAAAGCGTAGAATAATGGTTAAGAAATAAGACTTTGGAGTTACAATTCATGGGCTCAAAAGCTACCTCTGCCACTTACTAGAGGAGACTGGGCTTTTCCACCTACAAAACAAGGATAATAATAGCACCTATGTTATATCATAATAAAAAGTCTTAAGTTAAATGAGTTAAAAATGATTTAATAAAATTATTTAAGGTTTCTAAGATAGAAAACTGATGGCACATAATAAGGGCTATATGCATTATTTGTTAAATTAAAAGTAAAATATATTTAAGTGGATTTGAGTGAAAAATCTCAAACACGCACATGCAGCATGAAGTGATGCTTTCTTTATTGGTTGAAACTGAAAGCTCCTAGTTGTGTATTACAGGAAAGGAGTGGTGGGGAGAAATGATCAGATATTTGGAGTGATCAAATGATCATGGGTTCTAATGGGAGAAATGTGAGTGTTTTGATGTACTTTTTGTTCTATTGAAAAGCATCAATCTGAAAAACAGGAGGACAATGCCAAATTAATATCTATACATAGTTTTTCTAATAAACGTAATTCTCACCTCATTATAAAAAGACCCTTGGGAATAGAAGGCATAATGCTGTTTTGTAGATTTATTTTTTTAACTGAACAACCAGATATCATGGATGGTCAATAATGTCTTCATCAAAAACCTGCTCTGTTTAGTCATCTAAATCTTTTATCCTCCACAAGTAACAAAGCCTTAAGCTAAACAATTCTTAATATATGTGCAATTTAATCTGAATTTTCAGATTCTGAAAGGTCTACCATCAATGTATATGCAGTATTTTCTCTTAAGTTGAGAGCAGGTGTCTCATAATCTTATGATCCTTGCTGGCCAAGCCCATGTCCTGTTCAACCATATGATAGCTAGCATCCACATGCTACCTGGCATATTATAGGTTGAGTGAATAAATAATTGAATCCATAATACAAAGTCTCAAAGGTAAATGTGTAATTTAGGTTTAACCAGACAAACTAAAGGACGTCCAGTGAAATTATAATTTCAGATAAACCGTAAATAATTTTTAGCATAAGTATCCTCCAAATATTGCATGGGACATACTTATACTAATAATTGCTCATTGCTTATCTGAAATTATAATCTCATTGGGTGACCTGTATTTTCATTGCTAAATCTGATAACTCTAGTCTAGTTATTAACTTATTCAATCAGTCATTTATCAACAAGCATTTATTGCAGTATTAAATTATTAAAAGATGTACTACATTACCACCATGTGCCAGGAACAATTCTATGCCCTGACTCAACAATAAATAAATATCACTGGCAGACTCTCACTTCATGGAACATGTATTTCAGTGGGAGATGGAGAAACGGTAATGAAAAATAAACAGGTGAAGTATTAAACTGACAAGGTAATTTTGGTTAATGATCGATGCCATGAAGAAAATCAAGCAAGATGATAAGGGCAGAGAGGGAAGGATGGATCAAGCGCTACCTTTGTGTGTGTGTGGGGGGGAAGCCTTTGTTGATAAATAGTTTACAATGAACTAAATAGAGTGACGGTTTATTGGGAATAAAAGCTCAGGCAGGATCTCCGTGTCTCCACCCCTGCTCTAGCTTTCAGCCTCTGCCTTCCTACTAGCCAGTTTGGACGATGAAGCATTGGTGGGCATGCCCAGCCTCCTCGAGCCCTTGGGGGCCTCTGTCTTCCTGGCCAGGGGTTCATGCACCATCTTAGACTTGCCACCCCTAGGAGGAGCAGCGGCCTTGGCTTTGGGCCTCTCCTTGGCCGCATGGTCAGCGACTTCTTTAGGGCAACTGTCTTCTTTGTTTTGGCTGGAAAAGCAGCACCATTCTTGCCCTTGGGGACCATGGATTTTGAACTCTGACTCCCAGCTTTTGTTTTCCTGTGGGCCTCACCATCTTGTCTAGTCCTTCTGCCTTTCACCTTTGACTTCCCACTAGGCCCGGTGGCACTGGGAAGGGCCCGTGTTGCCTCGTCTGGCTGTTGGGAGACCTGATGACAGGAAGTCATCATTAAATGATGAAAAGAAGCCAGTTTATACAAAGAGCCAGAGGAGGAGCACAAAAAGAAGAAGAAACGGCAAACGCAAAGGACACTAAGTAGAAATGAATGTGACTGTTTGGGAAAAGTGTGGAAACCAATTAGATTATAGTGGGCAGAAGGCTGGGGAGTTGTAAAAACATTGTACAAGAAAATGTAAGAAACTGAAACAAGAGCCAGTTCATGCAGAAATTTATACTCCACGGTGTGACATTTAGATATTATTCAGGCAGAATGGAAAGCACTATAGTGGTTAAGATAGGAAGGGATATGATCAAAAATATTTTCCAAAGACCCCTTGGTTTGCTGGGTGGAAAATGGATAGGTGGGGTGGGGTGGGAAGAGAAGACTGAAAGTACAACACCAGTTAGGAGGTGATCTGAGAGCAAAGGTGAGGGACAAGACATGGGCTCATAGCAGGCTGGTGACAGAGGTAGGTGAATTAGATGTTCTGAAAGCAGAAGCCAAAGCATTTATGAAAGGTTTTAAGTCTGAGATCAGAGGAGAGTGGTGAGAGAAGGGGAAATAGCCATTTGTTTCGTCTTAAAGATGCACTGGTCCTATGTGTGACCCGTGCACCATAATAAATTGCTTTTCTATATCCTTCCTTCTCAGTTGCCTATATTGGCATCATCGGTGGTTAGCCTGTATTTCCTTGAACTCACGGATGTCTTCAAACCTGTGCACTCTGGATTTAGCTGCTATGACCGGAGTCTTAGCATGCCGTATATTGAGCCAACCCAGGAGGCAATTCCATTCCTCATGTTGCTGAGCTTGGCTTTTGCTGGACCTGCAATTACGGTAAGAATTGCCCCCAAATTATGTCTGCCAGTCCCCAAAAAACTAAGAATGACCACAAGTATGTAACAAATGGGTTAAAAACAAACAAAAAGTGAACTCAACATCTTGTAACAAAAAGATCATGTCTTTAAGATATTTTGAAAATGTCATGTGACTTAATAGTTGAAAATCACTGGCATTAAAAGTTAAGATTGTATAATTGCAAAATTGATGGGTCTCTAATGTTCAGTTTTACAAATCATTCTAAAAAAATGTTTGTAACTGCATAATTCCCCTTGAATAGCTAATATGACATTTCTGATATACTTCCTAATTAATGTGTTGATATGGTATCTCTGAAGTCTGGAAAGCTGGAAGGGAAAAACAAATTAATTATATAGCCAAGAACTTTCTTCTCAAAAAGCATCTTGATATCACTTACAGTTTCATTTTGTACTGGATTAGCACTTTTTATTGATTATGAGCACTGAGCACCAACAGTTACAAGGTAAAAAGGGCACAACTCACATTACTGGCACGTTGGTTCACGCATGTGTGCACACACCAAAATAAAATAGATGCAAGACAGGCGTTTGTATTTTTAAATATATACTGTAAAGAAATGCCCTAACTTACTGGAGTTGAATTTAAAACATAGTTATTTTTAGTTTGCGAACTTACACATTATGAATAAACACATTTTCATTAATCCATTAATAGTAAGACTGGACAAGCCTTTCCACCATCTCTTCTGTGCCCAGAATCCCACATAAAGGACAAGAAACATATTTCAAGGGGGGATGGGTTAGCCTGGTGATGGGTATTAAAGAGGGCACATTCTGCTTGGAGCACCGGGTGTTATGCACAAACAATGAATCATGGAACACTATATCAAAAACTAATGATGTAATGTATGGTGATTAACATAACAATAAAAAAAAAATTTTTTAAAAGAAACATATTTCAAGGTTAATAATATTTATTTCTACCAGTAGGAGCTCTTAGTTTGCTTTTATCATGCTCATGAATGTCAGAGGAAGTGGTTATTAAATGAAAAGCTGTATTTGAATGGAGTTTTTACAAGATTCCCTAATGAATCGGCCAATTCTGGTTCAGCACATCAGCAATCTTAGAAAAGTCTATACATAAGCCTTCCAAAGTTTATACTTTTATGTAGCTATGAATTTGTTTTTTCAAAATTTCCCCTGCATTAAATAATTACAGCATATGTTTACACTCTAAATAAATTATACAAAACATTTTCAGGAGGTAAAATAGAACTTAATATTCCATACAACTTTATCATACTTAAAAGGTCTCAAAATCCTTTGTAAATTAATGAGTTTTTGAACTCCAGTTAACTCCAGGGTGATTGGAACTATTAATGATGTGCTTGGAAATAGCTGAGACTCTAATAAAAGATATTTAAATGCAGTGTTGCTCAGAATAACAGCATTTTCCTGTCATTTCTCTAATGACTTATTAAAAAATCCATATCATCAGTCATTTGATAAGAGCAAAAAGAATGTATGCTTTAAACTGTTACACCAGAAAGCATTTCTCCTAGTTGGGGTGTAACCCCCAAATTTATTGTAATAGAATACTTGAAATAAAATAAATAAAATTCTGTACAAATGTTCATGTTGAACATGTTGTGTTATTTAACACAAGACTATGTTTGATATTTAATCATTTAAATAATTTGTTTTTTATATGTCCAGAAGACTTTCTTCCTTAGGGTATTTTATTAAGTTATTAGGAAAGCAAGTCTAATTGTGGCACTTGTTGGTGACACCGTTTACCTCACATCAATCCCTTTGCTGACACTGTTACACATCCTGGGGACAATGACCTTGGTCTCATTGCTGTGTTCCTGCATCTGTGAATCCTTCATTTCCTTAAAAAATTCTCAATATGCCATTTAGGGATGTTTTCCAGGGCTTCCAGGCCAAAGCTTTCTTCCTTGAACCTTGAGAAATGACAGGGCAAATCTGCCATGGCTGCCACTCACCACGTTGGACCTCGGGAGCCCAGTGCCAATTCCTCCTACAAAGGGCCCACTAAATCTCAGAGTCTCCACAGGGCCCCCATAGTAGCTGCAAGCCTCTTAATAGAACAAGAGGCAAACTAGGGAAATATTTATATTCTGGGGTCCCTAAGTTCCTCCATATCACTTAGAGCTCCACAATACTCCAGGAAGTCAGTGGTTCTTTTCTTCCACAATGGGTTCATAGCTCTGGATAACCAACTCAGTGGTAAAACAAATCTTGATTTTGCTCACATCAAATACTGCTTTCACACCTTTCTATCCAAACATATATCACACTTCTTCTAGATTTCTTTCCAATTTCATTTTCTCCTCTATCTTTAAGGACTTCTCCCAAAACATTCATTTTCTCAACATTGGTCTTATGGGGTCTATAGTCTTCTTGTTCCAGATCCATAATTCTGTCTTTAATCTTACTACATAGTTACTACTCTAATCTCTTCCTTCTCTGTTCCTGAAGGTGAAAAATAACAAGTAGACTCTAATTGCCAACTTTCAAGGATGCTGTTTTCTTTTTATCTATATGGTAGCATAAACCTGTTACAAAATGGGGTGGTGAGGAGGAGGAGAACAAGAAGAATCCTTCTTTTGGAAAGGGTTTTCAAAGCCCACTTCTGATGGGCATTAACGAGGGCACTTGATATAATCAGCACTGGGTGTTATATACAACTGATGAATCACTAAATTCTACCCCTGAAACTAATGATATACTGTATGTTAACTAAATTATATTTAAATAAAAAAATTAAAAAAAAATAAAGGCCACTTCTGTGAGGAGAAGCACTGTATTCACCCACTCATCTGACAGAAGAGCAAGCAAAACAAAAGACCTCATGTCAGCAATATTTTTTAAAAGAATCTTTACATGAACAAAAGAAGATCAACTGATTTTTGATACAGGCATTTAAATATAAATCACTGAGTGTTTGCTTTTCAGATTTCTTTTTCACTTTCCTGAACTTTATTAAAGAAAAAGCAATGATGGTAAATCTCGAGAACAGTCAATTTTCTAGGATTTTTCCTTGAAAATGTGACATTTGATTTCCAAACACATGCCAGAGCGTAAATGGTTCCCAATTGTACTAAGTAGGTGAGAAGCTGAAATCCTAAAATGTTCATCTTCCAACTTTCCCCAGTCTGTGGTCTGTCTTTGGATCAGCAGTGATTGCCTGAACAGCTACTATGGCTTCATTAATTTTTGTCTGTAGCTCTCTGAGCTCTTCTATATGCAGCAATCGCAGAATTTGAGCAGCTTCATTAAGAACTGCATCTCCTGTGTCAAAACCAAGAATATGTTTGTCTAAAGCAACAGGCAAGCCCTCTTTCATTTGATTTGCTTTAGCAACTGCATCCTGGGTCAGGCGCTCCTGAACCAAAAAGCAAATTGCCTTAAGCATTACTAAGTAATCATCATGACGCTGAATCTGAAGAAGGTTAGCCAAAGCCATTACACCAGCCTTAAAATCAGGATTATTTACGTCCAAGTTGATCAATGGCTCTGCATTTTTAGCTGCATTGTCAGCATTTTTTGTATTATCAGGTACCAAGTCCTTGTATTTTTCAGCATTATCTCCATATTCAAGTCTAACAGCTAAACCAAGAAGCCAGTCAATTGCTTCTTGTCGCTCTTGAATCTTGAAAGGACAGTTAACATCTTTGAGATACTTTTCAAAGAACTTGGGCCAGTCACTGCTGTGGATGTTTCTTAAATTACCTCTGTCTTCAATCTTGTAGTGTCTGATTTTCTGGTCTTCAAGCCAAACAATAAAGTTTCTAAATTCTGTTTCATCTTTGCAATTGAAGCCAGCCAGGTTGTGGTGGTAGAGGGCCGTCAGCTTGCGTCGGAACATGGTCCCCGCGTCTCGCTCTGGTCCCCCGGGTTCGGCCGGGAGAGGACAGGCGAGGAAGAGCGAGCCGCGCAGGCACCGGCGACGTGGCGAAAGGCTGCTTTTCAGATTTTTTAAAATGCTTTGAGAGACATTTTAAAAATATAACGTGTCTTAATGATGTTGTACCAGAAACTGTAAAAATTCCTTTCATGTCTGTGAAATACATTTTCTTATGTCTCTGAAATTGCCCTTAAATTGGAAAATTTCATCCTTAATACTCACTTTTCATTTACTTTAAAGTAATAATGAAACAAGCATTTTGTTCAGTCCTTTGGAGATTGTGTCTCAGGGAAAACAACACAGGATATCATAAATCTTCATGTAATCTATATGAACAGAAATAATGTATACTTTCTCTTTGCTGGAAGTAAACTTTTATTACATTTTATTAAAAAATAAGTATACCTAACTTTATAGGAGGATTCTATTGGAATTTGATTATAGTTCCTAGACAGTAACCTTATCTTTAGGACAATCAAAATGTACAATATTAAATGTATTAGGGTTTCCAAAAGACGTTCACTGCAAATTTAAACACTGAAGATACTATGATAAATATTACACTTTTTGTCATTCTCTTTTGCTGTTCTCAAAACAAAGACTTTTTTAAAGATTTTATTTATTTATTTGAAAGAGAGAGAGAGAGCAAGAGAGAGCATGAGCTGAGGGGAGGGACAGATGGAGAGGGAGGGGCAGACTCCCACTGATCAGGGACCCCAATGCAGAGCTCCATTCTAGGACTCCAGGATCATTACTTGAGCCAAAGGAAGACAATTGGTGGACTGAGTCATCCAGGCGCCCCAACAAAGACTTTTTGATTGTGAGTTCTCCCTGTGGTGGCTATTCCTAAGGCAGTGCCCATATGATTAGTAAAAAGAAATATATTTGTGACTGTGTCTCCCCTGAAGCAGAGCCACTTCAGAATCTCTTCCAAAAACCTGCCCATGATATTCAACAAGCAAAAAAAAAAAAAAAAAAAAAATTCTTTTTTGGCCTGTATACAGATTAAATAGAATATTGTGAAAAGATCCTTGTCAGAAATTGTTTCCTATTTACAAATGACAAAAGCAACAAATAATTTTATTGTCAAAGCCTAAACTCTGAAACCGTATTTTAGCACAACCGGGATGCCATTTAGAATGAGGAAACGAGCAGGCGTATTTAGAAATACATTAGGAAACATCTCCCCCCCACCCCAAGGAGAATTCCATCTTTGGACAAAATTGAACCACTTTAAAAATTCATGCAGTGACATGTAGATCAAGGTTAAATGAATAGAAGTGTGAGGAGAAAATTAATGTTTCTTAGAGAGGACAGTTGGGTGATGTCAAAATAATGACAAGAAACCTCTATCTATAATCAAGCCAAAGAGTATTAAAGCACTCTCTTGACATATGAGTTTTGAGCATATTAGAAAACTAAAATAAAACTTCTGAAATCTCAAGATCATTTGAGATAATGACTATTGTGTTGTATGATAAGACACATTTCCCTAATGGCACTACACAAATAGATTCTTATATAATTTAGCATTCATGGACAAAATGTGAATCATTACATATATAATTGAAAAGAGGAGAAAAAATTATTCACAGAATTATTTTTGAGGAAGTGAAGATGAAGTCAATATCTTTAACCATACAACAGTGCATTTCAAGGATGAGTGGTTAATTTTCTTGAAATGATGAATTTGAGGTAACCATTATCTTATTTTATGTGTGTGGTATATCATGTCACATCTATCTATGTAGAATATAGGACCTATTGTGTTTCTATGTCTAACTTAAAGTGATAATGTAGGATGATATTTTTCAAGAAGTACAAATTAACTCACTGTTCAATGATTTGAAAAAAAAACCGCCTTTTGATGATTTCTATACAATTGATCTTCAGGATATTTATCATATATGCCACATGATTTTCACACATGTGTGGTTATTGGTAGAATTCCATTAAGAAAGTTATTTTTTATACAAATTAAAATTCTTTATAATTATATACATACCATAATACCTACAGAATTAAATATAGCAGATTGAACACTCAAAACAGAAGGTCGTAGGCTTACTGTCATTAGTTTTAAAAAAACTGTAATTTTAAATACTTCATAAAACAAATGTTTAAAGCTAGTAATGAGAACTGGGAAGTTTCCCTTGGGAAATCTGTTTGAACCCCTTATCGTGACTATGACCTTTAAAGTGGCATCATCACTTGTATCTAAGAGACTGCCAGTATCTCCTATAATTTGACTCTTCTCAGCTCCACACATTTCTACAAGTCAATGTCGCATTTCACAATAATCTCTTAAGCATGATAATCTTAAAAATTTGAAATTCTTTTACATAAATAAAACTTATAATTTCAAATCCTGTTTCTCTTGTACAGCATAACTAAAGGCCTGAATGCCCACGGTAATTAGCCAATAAGCATCCCACAGTGAAGTTAACAAATGCAAATCCCACAATGCCAACCATTGTGCTAGACAGTGAGAATAAAAGGTAAATAAGAAATGGCTCTTCCCTCAGGGCTTATAGTCTAGTGAGAGACAAACAAAGGAACAACTGAAGTGTCCTTTAACCAAGCTCTGCTAAAAAGGAAGGATGATGTGCTAAGGAAGCCACAAAGGAGACATAATTCAACTTAGGGTGATGTAGGGTGTTTCAAAGAAAACTTCTTGAAGGAAATGATGCCTAAATGTATTGGGTCTCTTTCTTGATGTCCTATGTCTTAGAATCCTACAGCAAATACACTTTTCTTTATCTTAACATCTTCATCTAACATGTTAATCCTTCTGAATCTACAGGATGGCTCTCAGTCCATTGTAAACCTTTTTTTTTTTTTGAGAGAGAGAGAGAAAGCACTGGGTGAAGAGGGTTGGAGAGAAAGGGAGAATCTTAAGAGAGAATCTCCATGTCTAGCACAGAGCCCCACGTGGAGCCCAGTCTCACGATCCTGAAATCATGACCTGAGCCAAAATCAAGTCAGACACTCAACCGAATGAGCCACCTAGACCCCTGTAAACACATTTTCTAATCTTATACCTAAGAAATAGTAGCCAGCATTCTTCAACAAAATCGCTACCAACCACATGTGGCTCTTTCCATGTTAAGTCTAAATTGATTTAAATTTTAAATACTTAATTAAATACAGTGAAATGAAATAAAAAATTCAGCTCCTCAGTTGTAGTAGCTAAACTTCAAGGCTCAATAGCCACATGTGGGTAGTGGCGACCCTATTGGGCAGGATGGAAAATATTTTTATCATCATAGAAATTTTTATTGGACAGCTTGGCTTTAGATCACTCCTTTCTAACCTCATGCATGCTCTCCGTGGATTGAAACTTCTGTTCAATTCTGAATTGATTTATTGAGATAATATGCTAGTAAATTTTCTAATCCTAGCTCGGGTGTTTTCTTTATTCCTCCCCAACCCCCCAACCATGTTGTTTTTGTGCTTTAAGAGATGAAATGCCATGACTCTATGAGTTAGGGCAGAATCAGTCACTGCGCAATTAATCAATAAGGCATCATCCCTGGATGTTGTTGAGCAAAGGTCCAAAGACTGAGTGCTGCAACAGCAAGAAAATGCCAGGACGATATCACACCCTTGACCAGTACATAGGCACACAGAAGATTCAACTAGTGCTCTCCACAGTGCCCTGATTGCTTCTTCTCACTGCTCGCTCAACTACTCAAGAGAAATTGCTCACATATCTAACACTTTTAAGAAAAATACATCTTTACCTTGTTGAACTGATGATGTGTTAAGAGATAACTTAGAATTCATTTGTACACATCGAGTCCATTCTGAACACCATCCTGTCTTTGCAGATTATGGTAGGGGAAGGAATTCTCTACTGTTGCCTGTCCAAAAGAAGAAATGGGGTTGGACTGGAGCCCAACATTAATGCCGGAGGCTGCAATTTCAACTCCTTCCTTAGAAGAGCCGTCAGATTCGTTGGTGGGTGTGGGGAACCACAAAGAAAGGAAATGTTGTTTTTTTTTCAAAATAGAAATGTTATATTTAATTACAGATATTAAGATTTTAGAGCTATAATTTAGATGTATAATTTTGGGTACATGATGAGTTTTACATTATATAAAAAACTGTTAAAACACTAAGACTAGAGCTTTGTGTCTGTAATGTGTTACTTACAGTTATAGTCCTTGTTTTGAGAGCTAACACACCATGCATTTCAGTATATTTTTTTGTCTTAGCTGTGGTGGAAGCATAAATTTACTTTAAAATGGTTTCTCTGGATGTGTGTTCATTTTTTAAAATGGAGAATAAATGTCAGCAGGCCATTATGAATGGATAACTCTTCAGAAATTAGTTTAGCCACATCAATGATTCCATTTCAATTCTCCTGGAGTGTTTTCATCCAGAAGTTACTGCACATGGAAATGTCACCATAGAGAACTGAATCATGGCTTTTTCCTTGGTTCTATCCTCTAACTTTACCTCCTATTTTTTATCTAAACCCCCATCTCTTCTGATTAGTCTGGGACCATCTTAATGTTTGAGTCACAGGCCTCTTTGTTTTTTTAACCAAGTTGAGAAGTCAAAACACAGTATACCACACCAATATGAATGTTTTACATTCATTCCCAGTAAGTCAGTAAAATTACTTTACCTGTAACCTCTCAGCTCAGAAGAATAGGTAATTTTATCTAATATCTAGGCAATAATTAAATACAACCTTCTCTCCCACTAGAGGAAAAGTCTGGTCTAAATCATGCCCTAGACTCTGCTCCACTAATCAAGGTACTTGGAGATAGTAAGCCAAGAATAGTCCCCTTAGCGGGGTCACAAATTGAAGCAAAGAAAGAAATCTTCAGGACACATAACAGATCTCAGAGAAAAATTTCGCTAATGTAACAAATGCTTTGGACAAAGAGGCATACAACCTCTGTGAAAAGCTTTGTGCCTGTGAGGATGGTCCATCCTACCCTAGAGAAGAGTGTCCCAAAGTCAGCAACCTCATCCTCTGAGGGTCTGGAGATTCTCATTCTCCAAAGGTAAAAATGGATGGGCTTTCCCACTGAAGCATACTCTTCTCCAAGACCTTGCATGCTGCTAGGAATTAGAATGTAGAAAGAAAGGTTCTATGTCTTGAATCCCAGGTGGTCGGGTGGAGAAGGAATTGGGAGAATTGTTGCTAGGTGGGGATAAGCAGAAAAGGAAAGTGGAAAACAGGGTAACAGGCAGGCTGGCCACCATGGTCTGGAGGAATTTATTGAAGAATTATCCAGCTGCCTCTTGTATTGGTTTCTATGAGCACATCATGAATCAAAATCCAGACTATCAAGTCAGAGTGAATCCAGGGTGTCGAGACAATGTAGAGGAAGCTGGCGAGTTCAGATCATGTGTATGTGAGCAGAGCTAGATTCCCACGCAAGGCACTTGGAGCAGGAATGGAGTTCAAGTGAACAAGCCTGAATCAGAGTTTGTGAGTTTCTGGTTTGAGGTTGGTCCCAGGAGACAAAAGAAAGAATTTGGACAGGGAGATACAAGAACATCATCTCTGAATTCCAAATATGCAGGAAGTCTCCTACAGCCCTGTACCCAAGATATGATTATTATTTCTGTGATGGGGCCCACCTGCCTTCTTCTCTGTTTTAATTAGCATTCCCGGTATGACTACAGCTTGTGGAGAGTTGGAACCAGTTCTGTAGAGCTTGGCAACTGTGGCTGGAGTTAAGGAGTATGGGGAGAGAGAGCCCTGGAAGCTCAAACATGCTAAGCGATTTTAAATTATTTTGAATTTTGCTTCATTCTGCCATATTTAATCCTCCTCAAATCACACAGTTGGTCATCTTTACATGTCTCAGGTGTCTGACAAGTGACCTATGGTAATAATATTAAGAATGGGTCCTACTTAACCAAACTGACAAAAAATACCCCAAATGACTACCTTGGATATACTCATTGCCCTTATTTTGGAATTAAGTATCTGGTTTAAAGGTTTAGGAATTTTCTATCCTTATTTTCCCTAAATAAACTCAGAAAAAATGATCATGACAGATTTGCAGGTCATCACATTAATGTATAATAAACGTGGTTGATGATGGCACAATGTCGACATTAAGAACTAACTTGGTAACAATTTCTTTCCCTTTGCATATAGGTGTTCATGTGTTTGGACTGTGCTCCACAGCTCTCATTACAGATATCATACAGCTCTCCACAGGGTATCAGGCACCATACTTTCTGACCGTGTGCAAGCCAAACTACACCTCTCTGAATGTGTCTTGCAAAGAAAATTCCTACATTGTAGAAGACATTTGCTCAGGATCTGACCTTACGGTTATCAACAGGGGCAGGTCAGAAATTGAGATTTTAAACTTTCCCATGTCAGTGTTTCCATTGTTCATGAATAGCATGAGGTATCATTTTAGACATACATTTTTTGGTTTTATTTTTGGTTTTGGTTTTGGTTTTGTTTTTGGTTTTGTTTTTGATAATGACATAATGATTTTAGTTCTTATTTTTCTTTTCTTTATTTTCAATCCAGTGATTTCTTTAGTGGTTACACCATAGAAACTCTTTGGTGGCTCATTCCAAATCCTTCTGTCTCACAAATTTCAGCCTCAGATTCTTGCCACTAATCTTCATATCACCAAATCCTATTCATGTTTTGCGATCTACCTTAGACCTCATTGTGGTTTTAGGTTCTCACAATTGGTTCATTTTAGGATGTTTATAAATAATCATGAATTACAGTCAATATGTGTCCTGTATTGCTTAAGTGGAAAATTAAATATTTATATTTACATCTCCATTGTATGTTGTATTTTTAAAAAATCATGTGAATTTTCCTTTTGGTAGAGTTTTATACGTGCATCTTCTTTGTATAAACCCAGTAGATCAGTATAGCTTCTAACCTTGCATTTTAGAAAATAAAAGACAGAAAAACTCAAGAAAATACCAATGCATTAAGTTTTTTTCAATCAATAAAGTAAAAATGAAATTTTTTGGCGAGAGATAATGTTTTGGAAATTCAAAAGAAAGAAATTTACAAAGGACAAAGGGCAATAAGTGATTGCTATAAGAATTGCATTTATTGTTCAGTGAATTCTCAAGATTAATTTAAGAGTTGAAAATACGTTAATAAGTACCCTTGAAGAAGCAGAACCTGATATTATGTAATTATACACATTCAAGTTCTCATGGTCCATTCAATAATTTTGACGCTACATTTAAGATCTATGTCCTCTATTCTTTTGATCTATGTCCTCTATTCTTTCTCAATCTTTGTACATATCTTGTCTGTGTTAAATGGTAATCCTTTTTATTGGGTGCCAAATAATTAGGAGGACATTAATATAACTGAATTTTATCTTTTTAAATTTTTTATCCATTAAAAGAAATCTCTATTTTTCTTCCTTCACCTGTCCTTTTCAGTGTTTCTCCCATGTCCTGTGTTCCACCTCTCTCCCAGCTTTCTTCTTAAATTATTTAACTAAATAAGATGCTCTGCAATTCTCAAGAGGATAATCACATTAAAGTGGAATATGCAGAGAAACATTTTGTTAAAATTGGACTTCTTGTGTTTTCTAAAGTGTACAAATTACATTTAGACTCATTGCTGTGAGAAAATAATTTTGTCTTTTCAAGTTTTATGTAAATGCAACCATATATTTAGGAGCATAGGAAAAGTTTCAAAGCTTTAAAATCCTAGGTTTTATGGACTTTGACTTTAAACTGACATAATTTGAATATACCAAAGAACAATTATAATGTTTTTCAATCCACTTCCATTTTCAACCATCATTCCAATGGTGTAACAAAGTTATCCCCTCCAAAGCCGGCACTTTCTATTGGAAAGTGCATTGCTACTATTCTTTAATTCTAATAGTTGATTAGCAGTGTTTATTTTATCACTCAAATCTTTTCCCAGAAAACTAAAGAGAAATTAAAGTTATCACGTATTGCCTCAAGGCTCTTAAGTTAAACATTTTAACCACCCAGCGTTCTTGAGATGATTGTTAGCAGTGGATCTGAAATAGAAGGCATCATTTGACTGTCTTCTTTTGGCAGAAAATCATTTCCTTCTCAACATGCGACCCTGGCTGCCTTCGCAGCTGTGTACGTTTCGGTAAGTCTCTGGCTCTTTTTCTTCAGTCTGTGTTCTAGAAAATATCAGACAAACCAGTGTCATCTCCAAGTGACTAATTAGATGATATAGCCATTTAATAACAGAACAGTGAACTTGAACACAGCAGTCCTTCAACACAACTGCATCAAAAGCAGAAATTCGATGATACTGTACACAATATTACAGTAAAAGAAATTTCTACACAGTCAGAATATTTATTCAGCCTGGTATCCCTTCAGTGTAATATATCTCATGGCAAGGTCTTATGAGCTATATGAATGTTATAAATTCTCAAACTGAAAGAATTGTGTTAAGCACACACATACATATTTGCTTTACTTTCAGTATTTATGTAACAGTGAGTTCAAAGTCAGTGTAAACTTGATAAGTAATATACAGTGAATCCTCATAGTATCTGATTAATACAATAGTCCATCAGGTCTTATGTGAGAAAAGTTGACAGCAATTATGTGACAAGTAACATGGAAACTGAACAGTTATCTAGCTAATTCTACTGCTTCAATTTATCTTTCAAGCTTTCCTGTAATTAAATGAGATCTGTTTTTTATTGATGAGTTTTGCTATGTACTTCTTTTTCAGGTATAGAATATAGCCATAGCAGGGGGAATGGAGCAGTAAAGTTGATGTCAAGTGTACAAATTAGACTTTGAGTCTAACTTTTTATATGATTATAATTTAATAGTAAAATGACCTTTCTAACATACTTAGCAGATTGCTTTCATTTTTCAGATGTACTTCAATTCCACATTAACAGATTCCTCTAAGCTTCTCAAACCTCTCTTGGTCTTCACCTTTATCATCTGTGGGATCATCTGCGGGCTCACACGGATAACTCAGTATAAGAATCACCCAGTTGATGTCTACTGTGGCTTTTTAATAGGAGGAGGAATTGCTCTGTACTTGGTAAATAATTTACTATTCTCATTTGAGAATAAAACCACAGTTTAAATGGAAAACATGCATAGCACATTTTTACACTGGTAATAATTTATTTGCAATGTAGTTTATATTTGTGAGAAAATCTCTGAGTGCATCTTCATTCTAAGCCAAAACACATATCCCACTTTTAGCAAAATAATATTTTAAACCCTTACCGTGGACTAGCAACTGCAACTTTAAAATTATTGTATTTTATCCCATACACACACACACACACACACACACACAAGAGTCAGGGACTATTTTTGCTAGTATAATTTTACAGATGAGGAAAGTGAGTATTAGTGAAAGTAAAGTTCATGACAGTGAAGGTTTGGTGGAAGTTTATAGAACATGCCCAACAACACAAATTTAGCACCTGGATATATTAGCACCAACTAATACTGAATTCTTCAACAGTACTCTATTTTCAAGTCCAGTCTTCCTTCAGAGGAAATATTCTCAGCAGAAGGAAACTGAGATTGTCCATTTCATGCATTCATTCATTCACTCATTCAATATCTGATCTGTGCCAGGTACTAGACTGAGCATCCATACAGTGAGAAATAAGACCCAGCCTTAAGGAGTTTTCAGTGTAAAGACTAATAAGAATATAGGTAGTTGCAGGATGTTAAATGGTATATTAGGGTGTGAACAAAATGCTTTGGGAATAGCACACTGAAGAAGGAGGTTAGAGAAGCCTTCACAAAAGTGATGTGGTTTTTAAGAAATAAGAAATTTTTTTCTTAGGGTAAGGAAAGGAGGAAGGACATCCAAGCAAAGAAATTGCACATGCACAAAGACAGACATATGAAAGAGCAAATACAAGTGGAAGGTGAGGTAACAGAAGGAATGAGAGATAACGGCCAGGTTTCTAGCTTGGAAGACAGGGCAGATGGTGACTTCATTAGCAGACCAAGGAAGGAGGAAGCAAGTTGGTGGAGGAAAAGGGTTTGATGAGCTCAATTTAAGGATCGATAGGCAGTTGAAGAGTTGCATCTGGAGCTCAAAAGGGCAATCTGTAGTGGAAAAATAGATTAGGAAGTCATGGACAGTATTGGTGGAAGTAACATTATGGTTATGGAGGTATATGAAATTGCCAGGTCATAAGAATGAAAGGAAGCCAGGCCACACCCACACACCAGCAGCATGCAGAGAAACAGGCAGTCACCAAGGAAACTGAGAGAAGCTGACAGAGAAATGAAAATCATCTATTGCAGCAGTTCAATCATGGGATCTTGATGCCCTTGTTTGTGGAAGGTGTTACAAGACAATGATGACAAAAAGTTGTAAAAGCCCTGAAGCAAGCGATGATTTATTTTTCACTTTTATAAACTAGCATGGTCAGGATTGTCACTTTAAATCTCCTGCTTATGCGCGTGCTTTCTTCAGTGGAGGAGAAAGTGATCAAAGTAAAGTTAGCAGGCCAGGAACTGGGCATAAGCTTGGGTTTCCCATGAGAGTGTTGATTGGCAATGTGTCTTACAGAATAGGCAAGGAAGACTGAGAACTACCTCTCTCAAGTTCATTCATTGCCTTTGTGTGGGTGTGATTTCATGGTGTCCTGGAATTAGCCTGGGCTCCATAGTCCAAAGGATTTGGGCTTGAATCTCAAGTCTCTTACATTTGGCCAAGTTACATAACCTCTCAGAAGCCTGTTTCTTCACTTATTAAATGAGAATAATAACTGGCTACTTCATATCACACCAAGGATGAAGCAACTATATTTATTGAGCACAGTGTTGGGCACTGCATGTCGAACAATATGGCAGAGTTTCCTTACAGTCTAATGGACAATTTTCCCAAACTTAGAACTTTAAATACAATCATTAATAGAGCATTAGGTAGCGACTGCTCATCCTGAGAACTCTGGCAGTGAGAGCAGAGATAGATACTATTTAGAAGAAAGTTTGAACCAAGAATTAAAATAGAGAGGCAGAAGCTGGACTTACTTCATTTCTGTTTCCACTCTATGCCCTGAAATTGGAAATTCATCAGTTCCAAGCCAATGCTATTATAAATTGTTAAGCACTCTATAAAATGTTAAATCCATGGGATTCTTTTGGTTTGATTTGAAAAGTGGCTGCCATCTATGGACATTAGCTCCCAAAAAGGTATCTGTTGCTTTCCCCATTATCTCTAAACTAAGCATCTCAGAAGATGAAAATCCAACAGGGATTTGGTTGTCCATGTGTAAAAATTGTAAAAATTCTGAATCCAAACTTTACCTTATCCAAAGTTTTATCCCCCAAATCTAAAATAGCAAAAATTCATAGGTTGAGTATAAAGACAAGATTAAATAAAGTTTAGCTCAAATTTAGTGTACTAGCACTGAATTGATCAAATATTACTTCCAAACTTAAGACCAAGCTAAAGGAAAGAATGTGGGTGCTCCAAACTAGTGATGATGTCCAACCTCTCTTTTGAGAATTCTCTGTGCAATGCTGAACACACAGGGCTGTGCTTGATCTGAGTTGTAACAACATTCGTCTCTGACCTCACTGCAAAACCTGATAGCATGCTTTATGAATGATTCGTTGTTTTATATTTTTCACACCTCCCCTGCTTTCCATCAGAAGGTGTGATTGAAAATGGAAGGTAAAATAAATCAGTTAAGCTATTCAAGGTGTCATTCAACAAGAGGCTCCTAAATCCAGGAAAATGAATTGCTTTGAAAAGCAGAAGAATGTCCTCATTTCTCTCATTGTCTGTCTTTTATTCTCAAAACATACAGAGGATAAGATTTACAAAAACATTCAGTAGGATGGAGAAAGGAGAGAAAATCCAACTAATAAAAAATAATGGGTTCTTGATTTCTGAACAGTTAGTTCAGTGATTTATGATATAACTTACAAATGATTTCCTGAGTAATTGTAGTTTGGGTTTTTTGTTATTTGTATTAGCCAATGGTGTATAGAGAGCACATACCTTATTTATTATATGCTTCAGTGGGTCCTCTAGGACAAATTCTTAGTAACCATGTCTTCTAGTGCATGCTGTTCATTGTTTTTCTTCAATACTAGGGCCTGTATGCTGTGGGGAATTTCCTGCCTAGCGAAGAGAGTATGTTTCAGCACAGAGATGCCCTCAGATCTCTGACAGACCTCAACCAAGACCCTAGCCGAGTTTTAGCCGCTAAAAATGGCAGCAGCAGTGATGGAATTGCTCACACAGAAGGCATCCTCAACCGAAACCACAGAGATGCTAGCTCACTGACAAACCTCAAAAGGGCAAATGCTGACGTGGAAATCATCACTCCACGGAGCCCCATGGGGAAGGAGAACATGGTTACCTTTAGCAATACCCTGCCTAGAGCCAACACCCCATCTGTTGAAGACCCTGTCAGAAGAAATGCCTCCATTCATGCCTCTATGGATTCCGCTCGATCAAAGCAGCTTCTCACCCAGTGGAAGAATAAGAATGAAAGTCGGAAGTTGTCCCTGCAAGTTATAGAGACTGAGCCTGGACAGTCACCACCCAGATCCATAGAAATGAGGTCAAGTTCAGAGCCCTCCAGGGTGGGGGTGAATGGAGACCACCATGCTCCCAGCAATCAGTACCTCAAGGTCCAGCCTGGCACTGTTCCCGGGTGTAACAATAGCATGCCTGGGGGACCCAGAGTGTCCATTCAGTCACGCCCTGGGTCCTCACAGTTAGTGCACATCCCCGAAGAGACCCAGGAAAACATGAGCACCTCCCCCAAAAGCAGCTCTGCTCGAGCCAAGTGGTTGAAAGCTGCCGAGAAGACTGTGGCCTGTAATAGAAGCAACAGTCAGCCCCGAATCATGCAAGTAATCGCTATGTCCAAGCAGCAGGGCGTCCTCCAAAGCAGCCCCAAGAACACCGAAGGCAGCACGGTCTCCTGCACTGGCTCCATCCGCTACAAAACCTTGACAGACCATGAACCCAGTGGGATTGTAAGGGTTGAGGCTCACCCAGAGAACAACAGGCCCATCATACAGATCCCGTCCACCGAGGGTGAAGGTAGTGGCTCCTGGAAATGGAAAGCCCCTGAAAAAGGCAGCCTTCGCCAAACTTATGAGCTCAATGATCTCAACAGGGACTCAGAAAGCTGTGAGTCTCTGAAAGACAGTTTTGGCTCTGGAGACCGCAAAAGAAGCAACATAGATAACAATGAGCATCACCACCATGGAATCACCACCATCCGGGTCACCCCAGTAGAGGGCAGCGAAATTGGTTCAGAGACGCTGTCCATTTCTTCCTCCCGCGACTCTACCCTGCGGAGAAAGGGCAACATCATCTTAATCCCTGAAAGAAGTAACAGCCCTGAGAACACTAGAAATATCTTCTACAAGGGAACCTCCCCAACACGGGCTTACAAAGACTGAGTGATGAAATTCAGTCACTTGAGCGACCCCCAAAAGACCGCGTGTTGATTCTATCTGTGCTCTGTTCCAGCGGATTGAGAAGCCTTCTCATCAAACTGGGTCATCTACCATCAGCCCAGAGCTCAATGACTCTTGAGAACTACTACACTCAAGCTTGTAGATTTCACACCAAGGGGAGGGAAAAGCACAATGAAAGAACCTAATTAATGTGATAATGTGAAGAATCTTAAGACCTATCTTCAAACTCAAAAGGTTTGCAGAAGGCAGTGTCAGAAGAAAGTGGTTTCCTTCTGTGTATACTATTTTACTTCCTGAATGTGCCAACTTTAGGGATTTTTCTTTATAATTAGCTGTGGGAATCCAGAACCCATGTTTCCCTACAGCAGAGGCCATGCAGTATTATATATTCATTTTGCAGAATCTGCACCTAAAGCTCAGTAAGGGTGGTGCTGATTATTATAGTACATATACCATGTAAACTCTCAAATTCTATTTAGCTGTGAAATAGTGGTGTGCAATTCCTTGTCAAAGAAATGCTACTGTATTAAGAAGATGCTGGCTGCTTTGTGTTAGAATAGGACACCCCGCAGCTTCTCTGTAGTGGCTCTGTCACAGTCAAAAAAAAATGAAAAGGTTTTGTGCATTTCTTCAAAATTATGCTTTCTTCGACAACAAAAATTGTGTAGGAATATTTTCAGTGAGAGGGAATAACTAGTACTTTTCTACATAGGTTTTTTGGGGGGTTTTTATTTTTTGCTGCTTACTTTTTATTTAAGTATAGGTACTATTACTGATTCTGTTTTTTAGTGAGTAAATTTGCATCATTTTAAAAATACATCATTTTAGAGTCTTTTGAAATTGTTGTGATCATATTTTGCATTTTATGGCTCCTCATTTATTTATTAATTAAAAAAGTTTTTTGATGTTATGGATATGTTTTTCTATTTTTAAAGCAAGAATAACAGTTGACATTCCTTGAGCAAAATATATCTCTGTGAATTTATAAACAACCAATCTGAACCAACACTTGACATTGTGGGTTACATTGCCAGCAATATTGGTTGAGTCTACCCTTGGATGACTCCAACCAGCTGGCTTTGGTTGCTATCTTAACAAGTAATCCAAAAACTTCATTTTGTTCCAGATTATTAATTTTTGATATACTAACAACCAGAAAATTAGAGCAACAGGGGTTGGGTTTTACCTTCTTCCCTCAGATATTTTTGTTAATTGGACATCAACAGGAAGAATCTGAAACAAAAATGCAAATTGATAAGTGAAAATATCTCACAGTATAAATTAAGAATGTATTTTTTCAAAATCTCTAAATAGGCACTATTTTGTGCTTAATGTGCAAACAACAGTTTTGCTACCTATCCTGAATAAAGCCTTCAGCCTAAATCAAAGGAAACCAATACTATCAATGAGAAGAAGATAAAACCAGAACACTTGGAGGTGTTTTCCAACTTAAAAATTTAAGTATGGAGAAATAACTTGGTTCTTGGAACTTAGTATCAAACCTTTTTTACACCATTTCTTAAGAATTCTAATATACACTCAATGATTGCCAAGGGGATAGGAGGTAACAACAAGCTGGTTGATCTGATCTGTTTTGTTTTCCATGAGAACAGAAGGATTTGTTTAGAGATAAAGACTATCATATCATTATCAACTTCTAAAGGAAAAGGGCAAAGCTTTCTAGAGTCACCAACCTCCTAAAAGCATAAAAGCATTAGGGATTTAGCTGAAACCAGCAGAATTGAAAACTCTGGCAATAAAATATGATTCAACTATATCCCTTCTGGCAATTTCCTCCTCAGAGAGGGGAGTGGGAGTAAAACGTTGCCTTCCCCACTTCTCACCACTACCACCGTCACCACACTCCTACTGGCTTCTGCCATTTCATAGAGAGAAAGGTGGACTGGTTTTAGTACTCTGAAGAAAAAAAAAAAGCTGCAGCATTTCAGGTGCAGTAAGATGTTTCCTAATCTTTCCTATTTCTTAACAAAAGATTTTAAAGTACTTCTCTAGTCATTGAGGGTTTTTTTTTCTTTACATAAATATTGATATATTCTTTTTCTACTCAAAGTGCCAAAGGCTACAGTTTTTAATGACTGAACCAATTGTACCACATTGTTAAGGAAATATAATGATAGTCGCTAGAACTCAGACCTCTGCATGTATATTTGATAATACATCTTTTGTAAAAAAAAATTACAAAAAAATATTTGTTTACATTCCACTGGTACCTTAATTTAAAATAAATGAGACTAACAGGTGGTATCTCTTCTTAGTGTTCTATTTATCTGATTTGCTAATGAGAGCACTTCTTCCTTTGTTAGGCTGTGCTTTACTGAGAAAATCAAGTATTGAATAAAGAGAGTAATTATCTTTTTAAAGTAAATAAAATTATGAAAATATATATAATATATATAAAGTATTGTGTTTAATAAAATGTTATGCAATGTTTTCCAAACTGATAAAGTTTGTAAAGTGCTATAATGTATTTTGTTAAGTACAGATTAAAGCTATTGTGTGAGTATATTGTGCTAACATCATAGAAATAAAGATTAGATTTCTTCATCAAAATTGGAACATCTTGGTTTTTTACTTCAGAGTACAAATGGATAATAACTTGGCTTATAGGAAAACAGCTGAAGAAACAAGAATGAATCAGAGCTGATTATATTCATAATTGTTTAGAAGAAAGAGTGTTGCACTCACAAAGAAAAGTTTGTCAAACCATGCCATAATGTTCCCGCATCACTTAGAATTTTGATTTTATGCTTATCACAGGCGCTCTTTTAGATTTACTTAGACATAGATTTCTCACATATCAATGTTATAAAGTGTAAAGATGAAAATACGTCAGGTCCAATTGCTCTGAATCAATTTTTGACTAAAAGTAGTTGATGGGCCTCTTTTCCCCAATATTATTGCCCTCTGTGACAGCTTGTCTTTAAAAGGATGCTCTACTATTAACTCCAGGATTGTTTTCCAAGCCATCAGCATCTGTTATATGAATTTTACGGCTGATACTCTGTATGTCTCACTAGAAGGTACTAACACAAGTTTTTAGACCTCGACCAGGAATTATGCTTTACTCAAATGATCCTGAAGTGGCCCACTTACTGAAACATGAAGTTACAGTTATCCAGTAATGCCATCAAGTTCATGCATACCAGGCAACTATATCATGATTGCCACCTGGCCAACAACCACAGTACAATGCAATTCATTATAGAAAACACATTGATTTTAGAGATGCTAACATATGAATAATGATGTATATCTTATCATGGCTGAAGTGCAATATTAAGACTCTCTGGATCTTGATTTTTCATCTCTAAAATGGGGATGTTCGGCTTTATTATCCTTTCTAAAAGATATCCTAAAGTCTTTTCTAAATTTCTATAGATAATTATTAAGTATTTTATCCGGAGAGCAAAAACTAATGTCGGGAGAACAGGATAAATAGCTTGCTGGTCTAACATGACTAACTAATGAGTATTGTCATCTTTGATCATACGGTGGATATAAGCAAGACAATGGGGTTACGAAGAGTCTACATCTACCGTATCATTACATGATATGTCAGAATAGGTGATTGGTATGCAAGTAACCCTGATCCTAGTACCTTTCTCATCAGGTGTCAGGTGAGTGCATTCTGGATCATATACACAAGAAGCTATCATTAGAGGACCATATCATTTGTCTTTTACAGGTCAAGTCTTTACTGAATATCTGCGGGTCATTTCTACTATAGTTCAAAGGGAATTGAAAATTTAAGCATGGTTCAGAGAGTAATTTAATTAAAATAATATAACTGAAGGAAATCAAAAGGAATTGAAGTGGTTTCCTCCAAAAGGAAAATGGATAAAGGTCTGTTTGTGACTGGACATTTCATTTCCTCTGTTTATTGAATGTGTCTCCTGCCTTTAATCTGTAGAAAGTTTCTAAAATGTCCTAAGATCCAATGCTCCAGTTTGAAGAAAATATAGTTTTAAGTAATAGTATACGATATTACAGGTGAGATCCAATTATGGGAAATCCCCAGTGACCATACTTTTTAAGTGCAAAAGAATATCTAGATGAGTCCTCTGATACATAAATGACTTTTATTTCACTGTCCATACCATTGTTAGTCAATGAAAGCTCCTAATTGTTTGTGATTGTGTGCTGTAGTCAATAATAATGAGGGTTGCTGGAGTTGAGGGGGTGGGAGGGATGGGGTGGCTGCGTGATAGACACTGGGGAGGGTATGTGCTATGGCGGGTGCTGTGAATTGTTTAAGATGGATGAATCACAGACCTGTGCCCCTTGAAACAAATAATACATTATATGTTGATTAATAATAATGATAATGGTAATAATGAGGGCAAACTGAGCACATCTCTAGTTCTACCACTAAATCTATTTTATGAATTTGTTTAATGCCCATTATATCTCCTTTACTCCCCCTACTTTAAGATTCTCAGTCATTGTCTCTGAGGAAAATCCATCTAAACTTTAATGTTAGCTTTACAAAATAGTACAACTGACAAGTGGGAAATGGGTTTGGAAAAAAAGTATGAGAATGGTATTCCCTTAAAATCTCTTTTTTTCCTTAATCACTTCAGGACACTTTGTACCCAGGTACCGCCTTTTAGAAAAAAAGCTAGATACTGTCTATACTAGAAACTCTTTCTTCCCCCCATGTCATGGTTTATACCTTTCAACCTGAGATGTCCCTCTGAGAAAAGGTACATCATCTTTGTGTTCAGGAAAATCTAATTCACTCCACTCCCAGCTCAATCTTTCCCATTCCACATCTAATTTAAATAATGGCAGATATTTCCAGAAGCATAAAAAGAAGTATTTTAAAAAACTAACTCAAAATGGGTTAAAGACTTAAATGTAAATATAAAACTATAAAACTTCTGATAAAAAAATACAGGAGGGAATCTTCAGGACCTAAGACTAGGACGAGCTACTAGTCCTTGGTTAGATATGTGGTTTGCAAATATTTCTTCCAGCCTGTAGTCTATGCTCTCATCCTTTAACAAGGTCTTTCAAAAAGCAAATGTTTTACATTTTAATGAAGCCCAATGTGTCCTCTCCCTTTGGCCATGTTTTTAAAGTCAAATCTGAGATATAGAAAAAATCCTGAGAACTCAACAGTCAAATGACAATAAATGCAATAAATATTAAACAACAGTAAAATAACAATAACACAGTAAATATTAAAGAGCAAAACAGTAAAATAAGAAATGAACAAAGGTATGAAAGGACATTTTGCCGAAGAGGATATAGAGAGAGTAAATAAGAACATGAATGGGTGTTCAACATCATTAGCCATTTAGGAAATAGAAATTAAAACTGCAATGAGATATTGCTCTACACATATAAGAATGACTAAAATAAAAAATGGTAATAATACCAAATGCTGACAAGAATGTGGAGGAATTGGATCATTTATCCATTACTAGATGGATTTGTCAATTTCTTTTTTTTTTTTAAGATTTTATTTATTTATTTGACAGAGAGAGACCCAGCGAGAGAGGGAACACAAGCAGGGGGAGTGGGAGAGGGAGAAGCAGGCTTCCCGCCGAGCAGGGAGCCCGATGCGGAGCTCGATCCCAGGATCCTGGGATCATGACCTGAGCCGAAGGCAGACGATTAATGACTGAGCCATCCAGGCGCCCCAACAATTTGTCGATTTCTTTAAAAAAACAAAACTAAATATACACTTCTATGACCTAGGAACTATATTTGGGGGTGTTTTCCCACAGAAATAAAAACTCGTGTCCACACCCAAAATATGGTACCTACATATTCATCTCAGTTTTATGACTAATAGCCCCCAACTGGAAACAACCCAGATGTTCTTCCATGAGTGAATGGTTAAAAAAAAACATGGAATACTACTCAGCAATAAAAATAAATGAACTATTGATAGCACACTATTTGAATAAATCCCCAGGGAATTATGCTGAAGGAAAAAGCCGCTACCAAAAGTTTACATGCTATTTGATTCCACCTCATGAGACAGTCCAGATATGGGCAGCCCACATATGGAGAAGTGGTTTTGTCATCTTTACCACACAACTTCCATAGTTGTCCCAGTTGGAGTGGGGTGGGAAGGAGGAATTCAAAGACATGCAGCTTTGTCTTTAAAAAGAAGACATAGAAGTTTTACATGTCATGTGTAATCTACCCAAGTGGCACAAACTAGATCACCTTACTGCAAGAAAGGCCGGGGATGTAGTCTCTAGCTGAGATGCCCTGGCCCAGCTAAAAATTTGTGTCTTTTCTAATTAGATGAAAAAGGATGAGAATGGCTCCCGGAGGTTGATGATCATTTTCTGTCATACCAGCTTCAAGACCCTTCACAATAGCTATAGAGCCTTATATTTCACTGCTTCTCCATACAAAGCTATTTGCTGCAACAGGTCGGTTTCTTCATTTGTGTGTGAAGGGAGGGGAGGTGGGTGGGCAACTGAGTGTGGTTTATTTTTAACTCTCTGGAAAGTCTTTGTTCCCCTTTTTAAAATCCCCTTTGTCCTTCAAGACTAAATGTCAATATTCCTTTATTTTCAATTTTTCCTTTATTCTAATTTTAGGGCTGGAAGGGACTTGAGATATCACTCATCCTTTTAGGTATAATCACTATAATTACCTACGTTTCACATATGAGAAAAGTAGAACATGTGAGAAGTGATTTACTCAAAACCACACAGGTGGTAGATGCAAGAAGGACACTGAGGGCAGGGAAAAATACCTCCTGTTCATTTTGTAATCCCTAATGTTTAGCACATCACCCACTGCATAGGTTGGACACTCAGTAAACATTTGAAATGAATGAATGAATGAAATATTTATATTTATAAATCTTTGTTCTGCATGACCAATGTAGTCACTTACTCAGTTTGTATTATTAATCAATTTGATTAATGAGGCATTGAATATTTACTACACATTAAATTATAAGCTTTCATAAGCAGCTCCTAGCACAATAGGTACTCAATAAATATAAGAATAATTGAATGAGTACAGTATGCTCCATTTACTATAAGTGAAAAAATTGTAGAAATGAGTAAGAGAATTCATCACATAAAGGAAAATACGAGAGGATTCGGAAAAGAAAGAAATGGTCATCCATTTGATTGTGCCCCAAAATCCTACAGTTCTCAGAAATCACCTCCATGACTCTGAAGCCAAGTAAGTGTTATTTATATTTTTCTCCTTTTTCTTATTTGAAGCATCTTTTTCAAATGTTGACATTGTGTAAGCCAGATTGCTTGGAACAAACTGTCTCCTCACAATAAATATGATTTTGCAACAGTTGTTTGTTCAAATGTTCCCACTGCCACAGTAATCTTGGTGGAGGAAGGTGTCAATAAAGAGTGCTTACTTAATTCTATCATTAAAAAAAAAAGAAAGAAATCCCTCTTTATAGTCAGTATTCAAGCTTATTTTTCAAATTCAAAATCAGATATCAGAGTCCAGGGATTAGAGCAATTTCTTTATATCTGACATAACCACTGGTCTCTTATTCCCACCCAATCTACCATTTAGGATACCACAACTATTTTCACAATTATGGAGTAATGTCTTTTAACAATTCCATCTTTTAGGCAAAACAGGGGCACCTGGGTGGCTCAGTCACATAAGTGTCTGCCTTCGGCTCAGGTCACGATCCTGGAGTCCTGGGATTGAGCCCCATGTTGGGCTCCCTGCTCAGTGGGGAGTCTGCTTCTCCCTCTGCCTCTGTACCCCCCTTCAAATAAACAAATAAATAAATCTTGAAAAAATATAGGTGAAACATTTGAAATACTGTGCGGCAGTATACAAGTATTTGTTCCTATTCCTGGGCAATGCTGTGTGACTTCTTTATCTCCAGTCTTTACCTCTCTCCAGAAATATATAACTGCCTGCTTGATTGATATCTATACTTAAATATCTATAATTATCTCAAATTTAACATTGTCAAAATACTTTTCCTTATTTCTATTCCCAAATGTATCCTTCCATCTTAGTAATAGTAAACTGTTGACCCCCACTACAGTTGCCAAAGCAGAAAATCTAAACTATATACTTAATCCATTCCTTCCCCTTACCATTCACTTCTGAACTAAGTCCTATCATGTCTCCCTCCAAAATAAATCCTATGATCTCTTTCCCCCAGTCTCATTGTCTTTAGCCTTGTCCAGACTACCATGGACTCTTGATACTCCTCTCTAGGCTTGAGGCTTCCATTTTTGCTGCCCTATAGTCCATTCTTCACATGGCAGCCAGAGAAAACATCTTAAAAACACAAGTCAGATAAGATGTCCTCCTAAAATTACCCAAATGGTTTATGGAAATTCAAGTTCTAAAAACAATGAAAACTTTACACATGGGTATCCAGTCCCCTTCACTGGCGAAGAGAAGTTTCCTGATGAAGGAACCCCAATCTTCAGAGATGGTACTGCTCCTCCCCCAACTTGCCCTCTTTCTAAAATAAATAAATAAATCTTTAAAAAAATAAATATATATGTGCTTGAGCAAAAGGGTTATAAATAATTTCATATAAATCAGTGATCATTTCATAAGAAAGCCATAATGTGATCTACATTTTAACAATTTCATCTTTTAGTAAATAGCTCAGTTGATGATTATTCTCACTAACATGTGGAACCATCTGGAAACCATTGCAGTAGGCCATACTCACCAAGTGGACAGGGACTGTGTTTTACTCGCCATTGTATTCCTAGTGTTTACTACAGTGCCTCAGCATTGAAGAAACTCAAAATCATCTATATGACTTTATTAAGTCCTAACTGTTCAAATCTGAAAAATGACTGGCAAAAACTCTAAGAAGTTAAAGGACTTTGTCAAGCTCACTAACTAGCTCTTGACAGACCTGATTTTAAAATCCAGGGTTCTGGGATTGCAGCTGTCTGTGATGGTGAGCCACAAAATATTTGGAATTTTTCCCCTTTTTGGTGAATATCAGGCTCAAAAATATCCACTCATTCAGCCTGGAGGAGGCATCCAGATTTGCCCATCCAGAAGGTGGAACAACGCTTTTAATTCACCAAAATCCCATCAAGGGAATTTAGCCTGGAAAATTCCTTATCAATAGCAAAAAACATATATATTCATTTTTTTAAAGTAGGCTCCCTACCTAGGGTGGAACCCAGCATCGGGTTTGAACTCACCACCCTGAGATCAAAACCTGAACTGAGATCAAGAGTCGTATGCTTAACCGATTGAGCCACCCAGGTGCCCTTTGATTTTTTTTTTTTATAACACACATTTGATCAGAAGCCTTGTTCTAATATGAGTTTACTTTATCTTTTAAGATAAAGGTAAATCAAATTACTAATTCTGTTTTTTTTAATTATTTTTTTTTTAAGAAACACTATAGCTTGGGTGCCTGGGTGACTCAGTCAGTTAAGTGTCTGCCTTCGGCTCAGGTCATGATCCCAGGGTCCTGGGGTCCAACCCCATGTCAGGCTCCCTGCTCAGCAGAGAGCCTGATTCTCCCTCTACCCTTCCCCCCACCCCCACTTGTGATTTCTCTCTCTCACACACTCTGTCTCTCTCTCTCTCTCTCTCTCTCAAATAAATAAATAAAATATTTGTTAATAAAAAAACACTATAGCTTATTTTAGAAAACTTTAGATATATCTTAGAGAAAAAAATAAGGGCCTCTTCCAAAATCCATGATGAACCAGGTCATGATTATTGTCTCTAAACTGAGCTTTTAATCTATTCTAATGTTTTTGTTAATCAGTAGACGCCGGGTGTGGGGCAGGAGCCTGCACACTCACATTGTCTCAAAACTAAAAGGTTCAGCTCGGTTAAACTTACTCTGTCCACTTCACACATGCCTTACAAGACCTTGGAGCATCATCATTAAGTTGCCTCATTACCAAGTCAAAGAGATTCTTTCTGTTCCTGTGTTCTAGGTTGTTAGACATATATAAATAGGTGGCATGTGGGTTTGTATACACAGCCTATAAAAGCAAACATACACATTTATGTTAGTCAAAACTTCTAAGTAGTGACTGTACGAATATTTCATGTTTCCTCCTGGCCATTGCTTCTGTCACCTTTTTTTAAGTGATAAAAAGAGAGAGAGAATAGTGCGAGAGAGGTCAGTTTCCATAGGAACAAATGTAACAACAGAAAAACCTGTTAGAGCTAGAGCTTTGCCTCCCGGTAAGCAGAGCTCACACCACCAGTGTTTCATGAGCAGCACATTGCCCTCATTTTATTGCATTTTCCAAAGTCATCCCTAAAAACCTTCCATAAGTAGTAAGTATTTACAACTTTTCTTTTCATTAGGCATCTTACTTTATTTTTTACAAACTGGTCTTTTGAATGTCTTCAGCCGGGAAGTGAAATAGATTCACCAAAGCCTGAATCCTGTCTTATATCTATACTGACAATTTTTTTAGAGTAAACCCAGGACACAGCCTTACCAGTAAAACAACAACCACCAAAAAATACTCCCCCAAATCATAATATATAACGAATAATTATACACATGAGCATTATTAGTTTAACATAAAATATGTAAAGTAGGTGTTATAAACATGGACTCTCTGGCCTCTGAAATAAAAATATTTTAAATCAGAAAATTAGCTATATTTTTATTTGGATTGGTATTATTTGAATATAAGAGGAAAAAAGCCAGCTAAAGCATAAATATTCTATGAGGAAAATTAAGGCAATACAAAATAATTACTTTTTCTTAAATACTAACTGTAGTACATCTATTGTTTTTTTTTTTTAGATTTTATTTATTTACTTGACAGAGAGAGAGAGGGAGAGAGAAAGCGCACAAGCAGGGGGAGCAGCAGGCAGAGGGAAAGGGAGAAGACTCCCCCCTGAGCAGGGAGCCAGATGCAGGACTCGATCCCAGGAATCTGGGATCATGACCTAAGCCGAAGGCAGATGCTTAACCAACTGAGCCACCCAGGTGCCCATTAACTATAGTTAAAATATACTAGCTACTTGACATAGGGCATGAAGAATCAAAAAAATAATAAAGTAATAAGTAACTTATAGAACTTTTCTAAATTTACAAGGTGAATTAATATGAAATAATTCAACTTAGAAAAAAATTGGTAAGGGGCACCTGGGTGGCTCAGTCGATTAAGCTTCTGCTTTTGGCTCAGGTCATGATCCCAGGGTCCTGGGATTGAGCCCCGCATCAGGCTCCCTGCTCCGTGGGAAGCCTGCTTCTCCCTCTCCCACTCCCCCTGCTTCTGTTCCCTGTCTCGCTGTGTCTCTCTCTGTCAAATAAATAAATAAAATCTTAAAAAAAAAAAGAATAGCAAAAGGCTTTAAAAAAAAAGAAAAAATTGGTAACAAATAACCTCTCATTATCAACGTAACATAAGAAAGGACTATTCTGCACTATATTCTAAGGGCCCAGAGGAAATATTCCATTTTAGAAAAATCCATAATCATCCTGTAACTCTAAGACTTCTGTTTATAGCTTTTGAAAAGGGGTTTAAGTATTAAAATACTTACAACAGGTAAGGTCTAGAAATCTCAGGTTTATCTTTGAATTCTTATTTCCTCTCTCTCCATCCAACTTGTCATAAAACTCTGTGTTCTGTCCCTTCTCGACCTTTCCCCATGACCCCAGTCTAGTACTTGTATGGCCCCAGCAGCTCTAGGTCCCCACCCTGCAAGTTTCCAGGGCTCCAGTGCACTCTCCCTTTTTTGTATTTACTTGTCCACATTCCCATTCCTAATGGGCAGGTTTCTCATAGGTTTGTCAGAAAAGTCTGATTAAATTATTTTGAAATATAATGTAAATGACTGGTGGAAATGTCAGTCTGTTGTACTTCCCAGGGTGATGTGCATTCAAAAGGGAAATTTATTATCCCCAAGAATTAATTTGTTGATTCAGATCCTTTGGAAATGAGAAGAAACTCTTTTTTTTTTTAATTTAACAACTGAATACTCAAAGGAAGAATGAATCTATAATGTTAGAATTTCAGCAGTAACACAGCTGTTGACCCCCACAGACTCTTAATTTGCATAATTTTGACAAGCATCAGCTCTGTAACAAAACATTGGAAATTTAGAAGCTACCTGATTTGTTCTTTACCACTTGCCCCACAATTTGGAATTTGCTGCACCAGGTAACTTTAAAATGGAGATAAGGGTGAAGTTAAAAACAGCAGGCTGTTTGAGTCACAAGAGCCTCCAGATTATCTTCTTCACTGTCCCTTCCCCACCTCTGCAGAAAACTGAAGATGTGTCCTTGAAATGGTGAGACAGAGACTTATTTAGAGGGTAAGAGGTCTGTCCCTTTGAAACATACACCACAGAACAGGGCAGGAATCCATATTAAAACCTCAAAGTTCATTGGAAATCTATCAGTCACATACTGAATTTTGAAAACGCAATCTTTTTGCCCACTGAGGTCTCAGAATGATGACAGGTAGGCTAATAATCTCCAGGTCAACTGTACAAAAATTCATTTCAGAGTATTTGACTGGTCAAGAGAAAAGAACTAAAGATACTGGTATCAGCCCAACTAGATTAACCAGCCCAGAGATCAATGAATCAGGAAGATATAATAGTCCTAAGTGTGAATGCACCTATTAACAGAACTTCAAAATATATAAAGCAAAAGTTAATGGGACTAAAAGGAGAAATTAAATTCACAATCAGAGGTGGTGAGTTTAACATCCTTTTCTTTCTAATTGATAGAACAGGCAGAAAGAAATTATCAGTAAAAACATGGACATTTTGATTAAAACTATCAAAAGTTGACCTGATATTTATACTTCACACACAACTGAAGAATATACATTTTTCTTAAGTGCACTGAAACACTCACTACGCAGATGATAATGCTGTGCCATAAAACCAGTCTCAGTAAGTTTAAAAGGACTTGAAATCATATGTTTCTATACCATAACTGCATTTAACTAAAAAAATCAATAAGATATCTAGAACATCTCCAATACCTGGAATTTAATCAACTTATTTCTAAATAACTGATGGAGTAAAGAGGAAATCATAAGAGAAATCAGAAAATATTCCTTATTCAATGATAATTAAAACACAGCATACTCAAACTAGCAGGATGCAACTAAAGTAGTGTTGATGCAATACTTAGAAGGAAATTTACAGTTTTACATATTCATATTAAAAAAAAGAAAAGGCAGAGCCAATGATCCAAAACAAGGCACAGGGCTAGACACCAGAAACTCAATGGTAACTAAAACACAGTCCATGTCCTGATGGTGAATATATCCTAGTGCATATTGGTTGCCATATATTCCATGAGTAATCATCATCAGGAGTATATATTAAAATGTAGAGTTATTAGGATGTAGACCAAATTACAGTTTTCCCTAATGAAGCAATCACTATTTTAATATGCCCTTCACAATGAGGAGCTCCATGTGGCTAACAAACATACGAAGAAATCCAATTTCATTACTATTAGAAAAGTGTTAATTGGAAACAATGAGAATTCACTACACACCCACCAGAATCACTAAAGGAAAAGGGCAGAAAATGCCAAATGTTGCAAGGATGTGGAACAACTGAAATTCTCACGTACTGTTAGTGAGAATTTAAATTGGTAAAACTACTTTGGAGAACCATTTGGCAGTAACGGCTAAAGTTGAAGGTGTAGAAACTACATGACTCATCAATTTCCTTCCTTGGTACACACCCTACAAAAATGCTTACATGTGTTGACCAAAAACCATGTACAATCGTATTCAGAGCAGCACTATTCGTAAATAAAGACAAATAAACACTACTTAAATGTCTGTCAAGAGTAGAACAGATTTAAAAAATGGTGACATATCCACATAATTAGAGACTGCATGACTTTAAATAAGAAAGAAGTACCAATATATGCAAAATTTGGATGAATATCATAAAGGTAACATCGAATAGAAGGAGCAGCATTAATAAAACGGTATATACAGAATGATTCTATTCATACGAATTTCAAAAGCAGACAAAACTATTCCACAGTGGTTGAAGTCAGAATGATGTTTAGCTGTGGGAGAGTGTGGAGTGGGGAGTGACTGGTAAGGGACATGAAGCTAGCTTGTGGGACGGCAGCAGTATTCTATTCCTTGACTTGTGTATGCTATTGACATTTGAAGGTTCGCATGGGGTAAAAATTCACTGGGCTGTACACATAGAATTTGTTCATACAACTTGTCTATTTCATTTCAGTTAAAAGCTCAGATAAAAAGAAAAGAAATATTTCCCTTTGTTTTTAATTTGATTCATAAAAGTCATCACCAAAGTATCTTCATTATCAGGATTTCTCATGCCTACAATTGCCAACCACAGTTCTTTTTCTCCTTAAATTTAGTTAAAATGGCTTGGACTATTCCATTTGTTCTCACACTTACTATGTACCCTTTGGGTGTTCAAATGAATGGGAGTCCTTTAACGTTTTCAAAGTCAAATAATAAGTTTAATATCTCATTAGGAGAATTATTTTTAAGGTTAATAATTGACGATGTAATCCCCGTGTTGCTCTATGTAATCCTTTTTGAATCAGGGTAGCGAGGTTTATAGCTCCCTGAGCGTGGGCACTTGAGCTATGTCCCTTTGGGAATGGAATATATTGCTTTCTGAAGCTGAACAAATCTATATTGAATCATAATCCTCCTACTCTGGACCGTTGGAGATATCTGGCATAATTTAATATCTACTTCTTGCACTCTAATCATTTTCTTTTTCCCTTAGTAGACATATGGGAAAACAATCACATAGTCACTGGTTTTTGTAAGCGAACTTTGGAGAAGCCTTTAATTAAGCGAATATTCATAGAAATATAAATTAGCTTGTGTTCCTTAGTAAATGATAAATGTTTTTTGTTGTTTAGGAAAATAGCCCTTACACTCACATTGATTTATTTGAAGTTAGATTACAAGTTGCCTTGCGATTTAGGGCATAACTGATAATGATTTAATGAATAAAGCATCTTAACTTTTTTTAAGATTTTATTTATTTCTTTATTTGAGAGAGAGAGACAGAAACAGCAAGAGAGAGCACAAGCGGGGAGGGGAGAGAGAAGCAGGCTCCCCGCTCAGCAGGGAACCCAACACGAGTCCCGATCCCAGAACCCTGGGATCATGACTCCAGCCAAAGGCAGACACTTAAGTACTGAGCCACCCAGGCACCCCCAAGGATCTTAACTTTCTGACATTCCTTTTATACACCTCCATTTTAAAGCACTGGACACCCGCAGATGAGAAAAGTCCATTCGTTAAAACATTTATGAAAGGAACATGTGCTTTCTTTTGCTTTATCTTTTATAAATTAAAATATATATATTTTTAAAAAGATAAAAAGAAAACTGGATTCCATTCCCACCAGAATTTGCTGCAATTCTTATTGCAATATTCTCAGCGAGCCATAATTATGAGTTCAGGAATGATAGCATTAGTGCACCAAATGTCCCATAGGCAATTAATTGTCAAAGGATTTTCCCACCTTGATGGTTATATAATATGATTCCCAGCCTCTTCTGCAGTTTCACCCAGCAGGATACAAAGTTTGTGCAGTGCTAGTTGTAGAAGATGGGGATCCGGGTCAAGACATCTATCTGCCAAATCAAAAAGATTTGGACATTGCATTTGAAGTAGGTTTAATATTGGAAATTTAGAGAATACTGGTTATTTGCCTTAAGGTACGGGCTTCTCAAAGTACATGAGTTTTATATTTATCCAATTTTCTGAAAATAACTGATTTCTTGACAGCATCTTAAAATGAGAACATGCCTAGCTTCATTACAGTTGCACAAATTTATACTAGTGGATAAAACATCATTGTAAATTGTTTTTCCTTCTGCAGTCATCTTTCATAACGTATCCTATTTTGCATTTTTTTCCTAATAATTACCAGAGATTTTGTGTTTTATTGCTTTTTATTCATAATACTCACATCTTTACTTACACTTTCATGGTTTCTGAATTGATTGCTATTTCAGTTTCTATGGTAACTCTGCCAGTTGCCTACCTATAAATAGATATTTTATAATAGCAGGCTTACAAAAGTTCAATTTTTAAATACCCTTCTGCAATAAGGAGAATTGCTAGAATAATAACATATAAATCAAGATTTAGGAAAACAGGTATCTTATACTTGTCAGGGTGTAAAAATAGATGACTGAAATTGAAAGTTCAGTTAGACGAATGCTGGCAAGCACATGGCGAAAAGACAGAATACTCAAATATTTAAAAATAAAAATGTACAGTTGGGATATATTTTTCTTTAGCCTCCATTGAAAAATTCAGGATATCTTTTAAATAACATTCATTAACTACATACAAACTCTCCAGACTGCATTCCTTTCATTGGAATCTTATACAACTCTTCAACATGATTTTGTGGAAATTCTTACGGATATGTGTATCTATGGATATTATCCCTTGGTTTTATATGTATATATGTTATATATATGAAACTTATATATATATATATATATATATATATATAAACTTCTATTTTTTAATCTTTTAACGGTCTTTATATTATGGTTTAATTTGCCGTACAGGTATTTTAATTTATGTCGCCAAATATGTTAGTTTTCCTAATGATGTACTATATGTTGGCTAATTGAATTTAAATTAAAAAAATGTTAGTTTTCTAAAAAAATTTTAAATATGTCAGTTTCTTCTGTGGATTCTGAATCTGTGCCTCACTTAGGAAGCCTTTCCCTACTGCAAGATTATAAAAACATTCCCTTGTATTTCTTTTTTATTCTTAAATAGTCTTAAAAGTATATCATGTTATTAATCTATCTGGAATTTATTTTTGTGTTTAATGTGAGGTAAGATTCTACTTTTTATAGAATGTCAATTGGATTATCAGTAGTTATCATCTCCCTGATGATCTTAAGTGCTCTATTTATCATATATTAAATTTCAAATATATACGGATCTATTTTATACATGGACCCTGTATTATGATCCCTTCATTTATTTTTTAATTCCCACACTGATTCCGCTAAGTAGCATGTTTTAATATATAGTAGTACATTTCAAATGTATGTTAGCATTCTGCTTATTTACTCTTCTGTATGAACTTTAGAATCAGCTTGAAGTTCTATAAAATCCCCATTACTGTTTCCATTTAGTTTATTATTTAATTCAGGAAAAATGTACATCTATATAACATTTAGTCTTCCCATTTAGAAACATACGAACTATCTACATTTACTCTGCTCAGTTTTATGTTCAACAGGAAAATCACATTTTATCCCCTACTCAGAAAAATTCTAGGGGCGCCTGGGTGGCTCAGTTGGTTAAGCGACTGCCTTCGGCTCAGGTCATGATCCTGGAGTCCCAGGATCGAGTCCCTCACCGGGCTCCCTGCTCAGCAAGGAGTCTGTTTCTCCCTCTGACCCTCCCCCCTCTCATGCTCTCTCTCTTTTATTCTCTCTCTCTCTCTCTCAAATAAATAAATAAAATCTTTAAAAAAAAGAAAAAGAAAAATTCTAGAATTTTGTGCTATTGTATGTGGAATATTTTTTCCGTTATTTTTCTATTTGCTAATTGTTATTAATTCTACTACCGCTAGCATATTTATCTAGCATTTCACCCCCTAACTGCATTATTGTATGAGTTCTATTGGCTTTACAGTTTTTTTATATGTATATTTAAAGGCATGCTAATACATGCTTTCATTTTCTACCCACATATCTCATAAATCTTATAAATATAGTTTTGCACACTTTAGGGAATAATCTAAATATGAACCAAATCCTTGGGAAAGACAATAAATGTATATGAATCTGTTCATATCTTCCCCAGTTAATACATTAATATCTAGAGACAGAGTGGGGACTGTAAGTCTACAAAATAAGTAACATATTAACATTTTTTTTAAATAAGACTTATTAACTTCAACTTCACATGATAGAATCTCCACTGGATTATGAGCTCCTTAAATTCTGTGGATCCACCTTATTCATCTCTGGGTCACCAGGCCCACTCAGTAAAATTCAGCGTTGTTGGATCAATCAATCAATCCTTACCATCTTAATTACCTGTAGTCAGCAAAGAAAGCCCACAGTTTGATTGAGGCTTATGCGATTTTGCTCTGCTTTTGAAAATATTATAATTTTATACCACATTTGGTCTCATTCCTAAATGCTTTTTACATACAAGATGATCGTGCATTCAATGAAGGGACCTTTTTCATTTTAACCAGAATAGGCCACCTATAGGTGTCTTGCACATAAAGGCACAGAAAAATTAAAAATGATTATACTCAAAAATGTCTTTTCCCAGACAAGAATATTTGAAATGAAATACTAATATCATCTGAATACTTGTCAAGTTTTCCTTTTTTTCTGGAATTTGATTGTAACTATCATTAGCATTATACTTTCTGGGTAGTTTCGTGATACAAATCAATGAGTTGTATTTGCCTGTTCCCTTTTAATATAGCAAATGTAAGTTGCATATTCCTGACAGTGTGTTAGCATGGACAAACATAAATTACTCCTAACAGTTCATATTCACATGAATCACTTCTTTTGAGGTTTCTTCAGAGCACGATGGTAATCGCATAAAGAAAATGCAAGAAAGTTACTCCATTTTACTGCATTCAATGCAATGTTCTGTTGATGGATGAATTTTGCATTCATTGCAGGAGAGATTGTGTAATGAAATGCATGCCAGACATTTAATGTCTGTTAGACATTTCATCTCCTTTGTATTTAAAAGCACAAGTTGACCTTATCAGTTGCCTTATAAGTGAAGTAATTGTACCTTGTACTAATCAAAAAATCTTCCATTATAACAGAAATGAGATTCAGTTGCATCATAAAGATATTATTTCTGATGTCCAGTAGTTTATGCTTAAATATATATTTCTGGTGCCAAAGAAACCCAGCCATTTCTTCAAACAATAATATTTGGAAGGCCTACAACAAACAAGGCTTTAAAATATATAGTTGTTACAAGTGTGGGAAAGAAAACATAGTATCAAGAATCAAATATTAACAATGCCATCCATTTCTTGATCTGTTCAGATAGGAGGTAGATCACTATAGCAGAACTTATTCCATTTATTTCCACAAATATGGTATTTCATTTGAATAAATTATCAGAAAAATAACTAAAAGAATGAGTTGTGGTTGATGCTGCAAAGCAGACCTTAATATCTGTGAGGAAATGAGTAGTTCCAGGAACTAGAAATCATAAGACGTGTCACTACTATAAATTAGATTATTTCCCTAGTGTTCTAGTTATGGAAATATTATCTCTGATGCCATATTTGCAACGTTGTCAACTCCTAGGTAGATCAAAGGCTCCCATTTGCTTTCTGTCCAATTCACTTTTCGACAGGCTATGCCCTGTTCCTTGGTCTGTGCATATGCCAATAAGAGTGGCCTCTCAGTAACTTCTTTCTGCTAGTACTTCTTTTGAAGGTAGAAGTACTGTCCTCTGTACATGGTCCAACGCTCTATCTCTGTTTCAGCATATGGAAATATTACACTCTCAGTGAAAACAACAGTATTCTCACTGGTCCAAAAATATATCATTTACTATGGGAATACTCTTTAAAAACATATGTCCTGCGAGGTTTTATCTGACGTTGAACTATTTGCCTCCAAGAAGGCTTAGAAGTCTTGGAAAACTTGGAACACCTTTTTTGAATAGCCTTTATATGCCTTATCTTATTTGTGTCTGTCCTAAGGCCAAACCTCAGTTACCTAATTTGTATTCCAATCATAGTCTTGGTTCTCTCCACCCTCCTCTGGTAGTGTTCCCCTACAGAACAGCTTCCTCACCTTGACCATCAGAATCCATCTTACAATACATATGCCTTTGACCTTTTAGATGTCCAACTAGAAAATACAGGAGAGGCTACAATATCAGTCTCCACCCTTCACTCTGACATGTACACCTGGCCATCCTGTTTCTTCCTGCTCTGCATTATTTATTTCTATGACAATACTGCCTTCTCAATCACCCACTGTCTTTGTAGTTAGAGCCCTTTGACCACTCCTTCCTCTCAAGATGTTCCCAGGCTTCTCTAAAAGAGAGGTCTTCTAGCTCTGCTTGGAGACCCTGGAATCTGCTTCTGCCAACGTGTGGACCCAACTAACTTCGCTAAGCATATATTTCAGATCCCAATTTCCCTATGGAACACAACATTGATTAAATAATCTCTACTTTGACTCATTCTATTTTGAACCTCTTCACATCACTCATACATCTCTGCTTTTTAAGATTTACTTTCAGACCTGTGCATTACTTTTATCTCTGGTATGCTCTCCCACCCCCAATTGCCAAAGTATTTTCCCATTTTTTTCTACTTACTGAAAATCATCAAGAATTTACTGAGCAGCTATGTTCCTGGAATACACTTAATACAAAGACATGAGTCCTGGCCCAAGAAACTGACTTTTCAAAACTCATATTTCCTTCGAAACACTCTGAAGTCCAATTTATGCAGATTTGAAGGATCAGAGTAACAGAGAGGGAATGGAGAAATGTGAATCAATAATTCTCATTGTTTTTTAAGTATCATGTACTTGAGATTAGTAAACATTCATGTTCTAGAAGAGTTTTTGAATAAACTATTCTTAGATTGCATGAAAGAAGCAGAACTTAAAAGCAAACTTTGTCTATAAATTTAATATCTAAAATTGTATCTGATTTTACTTCATTTTGAACTATTGCTTAATTTGGGTCTGCATATTGTGTAAACCTCTGAGAGCACTGAGATAAATTATATATAAGGGAAAATTAGAAACTGCTTGCATCAGAAAGTTCCAGTAATAATAATAATTTGTAAAAACCACAGAAGAATCGAAAACAACACAAATTACAATCCAAAGAAAATATGGAAACCCTACCAGGTAAGAGATTCACAAACAAGCAAACAAAATAAAGCAAATCTGTTTCCAAACCTCATCAGGTTGGAGGTATGAGACAATCTTAAATTACTGTGCACTTATTAAATATAGCTGCCTGAGAAATTTTCATCTGTACAAATGAGAGAATTTAAAATAAAGGATAATTGTCTATCCTTCCATATCTGAAGCACTTTTTTAAAAAAGCTTCACATTTCTCATGACATCCTTATAAGAATTTTAACAGAAAGTCCTCTGTCCTGAGTTCTATGTCCATCTTATAGGAGCTGAAAAGGAAAAATTACCTGGCAAAGGGCTTGAGGGAGAATGGAGACAAACTTCTCTGACCCCATAATGGTAACCAGAGGTTGCCAAATTGTAAAATAATTACAGGGAAGCCCTTGGTAGGAATCTACTAAGAAACAAGTAAAATGCTAGTATAGATCAGAGGATGCTTTGAACTAAAGGAACTTCTGCTTGGACTTTATAGATACTCAAGCATAATGAATGCCTAATATTTGCTTAACTAGTTTAATATACACTTCCTATACCAGTTTAATATACACTTCCTAGTTTACAATGTGTTTTTATGCACATCATCGATCTCAATAAGTTCATAAGGAAGGAAATATTCACCATTTTTTTTGCCCATCCCCTTTTTCCCTTTACTTTTTTTAATTCCTGTATAATTAACATACAATGTTACATTAGTTTCAGGTATACAATATAGTGATTCAAGAATTCTACACATTACTCAGTGCTCATCATGAGAAGTGGACTCTTAATCCGCTTCACCAATTTCACCCATCCTCCCATCCACCTCCCCTTGGTAACCATAAGTTTGTTCTCAATAATTAAGAGTCTGGTTTTCTGTTTGTCTCTTTTATTCTTTGTTTGTTGTGTTTCTTAAATTCCACATATAAGTGAAATCATATGTCTTTCTCTTCCAATTTATCTTTCTCTGACTGATTTATTTCACTTAGCATTATGCCCTCTAGATCCTTCCATGTCATTGTAAATGGCGATATTTCACCTTTTTTAAGGCTGAGTAATATTCCATTACACACACACACACACACACACACACACACACACACACACCTCCTTTATCCATTCATCTATCTATGGTCATGGGCTGCTTCCATAGTTTGGCTATTGTAAATAATGCGGCAATAAACATAGGGTGCATATATCTTTTTGAATAAGTATTTACATATTCTCTGGATAAATATCCAGTAGTGGAATCACTGTATCATATGGTATTCTATTTTTAATTTTTTGAGGAAACTCCATACTGTTTTTCACAGTGGCTGCACCAGTTTGCATTCCCATAAACAGTGCATAATGGCTGCTTTCTCTCCACATTCTTGCCAACCCCTGTTGCTTCTAGTATTTTTGATTTTAGACATTCTGACAGGCATGAGGTGATTATCTCATTGTGGTTTTTATTTACATTTCCCTGATCATGTGTGATGTTGAACAACTTTTCATGTATCTCTTGGCCATCTGTATATCTTCTTTGGAGAAATATCTGTTCATGTCTTCTGCCCATTTCTTAATTGAATTATTTGGCTTTTTGTGTCACACTGTGTAAATTTCTTTATGTATTTTGGATACTAACCCCTTATCAGATAAACCATTTGCAAATATCTTCTCCTAATCATTAGGTTGTCTCCTTGTTTTGTTGATTATTTCCTTCTCTGTGCAGAAGGTTTACTTTGATGTAGTTTATTTTTAGTTATTTTTGCTTTTGTTTCCCTTGCCTCAAGAGACATACCTAAAAAAATGTTGCTATGGCCAATGTTAGAGAAATTACTGCCTGTGCTCTCTTCTAGGATTTTTATGGTTTCAAGTCTCACATTTAGATTGTGAATCCATTTTGTGTTTATTTTTGTGTATGGTGTAAGAAAGTGGTCCAGTTTCATTCTTTTGCATGTTGCTGTCCACCAGTTATTGAAGAGACTGTCTTTTTGTTATTGGATATTCTTTCCTGCTTTGTCATGGATTAATTGACCATATAATTATGGATTTATTTCTGGGGTCTTTATGCTGTTCTATTGATCTTTGTATCTATTTTGTGCCAATACCATACTGTTTTGATTACTATAGCTTTGTAGTATATCTGGAAATCTGGATTTATGATACATCCAGTTTTGTCATTCTTTTTCAAGATGGCTTTGGTTATATATTCTCTTATAATCCTTTATATTCTGTAGTGTCAGTTGTTTTTTCTCCTCTTTCATTTATGATTTTGTTTGAGTTCTCCCCCTTTTTTTAATAAGTCTGGTTAAAGGTTTATCAATTTTGTTGATCCTTTCGAAGAACCAGCTCCTGGTTTCATTGATCTGTTGTATTGCTTTTTTTTTATTTCTATTTCATTTATTTCTGTTCTAATCTTTATTATGTCCTTCCTTCTACTGGTTTTGAGTTTTTTGTTTTTCTTTTTCTGGCTCCCTTAGGTTGTTTATTTGAGATTTTTCTTGCTTCTTGAGGTAGACCTGTATTACTACAAACTGCCATCTTAGAATAGATTTTGCTGCATCCCAAAGATTTTGGACTATCATGTTTTCATTTTCATTTATCTCCATGGATTTTTTATTTCCTCTGACTTCTTGGTTAACCCATCCATTTTTTAATAACATTTTATTTCACCTCCATGTATTTGGTGTTCTTTCTAGATTTTTTCTTGTGGTTGATTTCTACTTTTATAGTGTTGTGGTCAGAAAACATGCACAGTATGACTTCAGTCTTTTTGATTTGTTGAGATTTGTTTTGTGGCCTAATGTGATCTATTCTGGAAAATGTTCCATGTGCACTTGAAAAAAAATGTGTATTCCTTTGTTTTAGGGTGGAATGTTCTAAATATATCTGTTAGATCCATCTGGTCCAATGTGGCCTTCAAAGCCACTGTTTCCTTGTTGATTTTCTGCTTGGATGATCTATCCATTGATGTAAGTGGGGTGTTAAAGTTTCCTACTTTTGTATTAATAGTGATTACTTCCTTTATGTTTATTCGCTGCTTTATGTATTTGGGTGATCCTATGTTGGCTGCGTAAATATTTGCATACTGGATTGTTCCCTTCGTGTTTATGTAGTGTCCTTCTTTGTTTCTTTTTTTAAAGTATATTTTCTCTAATACAAGTATTGCTACCCCAGCTTTCTTTTCACTTCCATTTGCATTATAAATGCTTTTTCATACTTTCACTTTCAATCTGCTTGTGTCTTTAGGTCTGAAATGAGGCTCTTGTGGGAAGCATATAGATGGGTCTACTTTTTCATCCATTCCATCACCCTGTGTCTTTTGATTGGAACATTTAGTCTATTTACATGCAAAGTAATTATTGATAGGTATGTACTTATTACCATTTTGTTACTTTTTTGTCGTTGTTTTTGTAGTTCTTTTCTGTTCCTTTCTTCTCATGATTTGCTGGCTTTCTTTAGTGATATTCTTGGATTTCTTTCTCTTTATTTTTTGCATATATATTACTGGTTTTTGATTTGTGGTGACCATTAGGTTTACATATAACATCTTATGCATATAGCAATCTATATTAAGTTGATGGTTGCTTAAGTTTGAACCCATCCTAAAAGCACTAAATTTCCCTAGAAGTAAATATTTGCCACTTTTTAAGGGAGACTAAACAGAGGCTCAGACAGGTTGGTTGTCTTGGCTAAAGTCACTCTGGAATTAAGCAGTAGATAGAAGCAGATAAATCCAGGCACCTGAACTTCAAAGTTATGCTTTTTGCTACTTTGCCAGGGGCTGGTAGGAAAACACAGAAGAAATTGTAGTTAGGTTTATAGTCCCGTGGACACATGATTTATGGTATTGTTTCTTAAGTCAAATAGTCATGAGATTAATTTTCTCAGTATCACAATTAACTGAATTAGTTGAGTCTCTACTTTGAGCCCTCCTTTTCTTTTGACTAAATTGTTATTTTGTTATTTAAGCCACAATGACCCTCATTTCTCCTTACCAGAACCACTCAGCAGTCAATGGAAACCCCACTGTGGTTCTTTTATCATCTTCCTCTTTTCCTTGACAGCCAGTGCGAAAACCCGAGCTTTAAGTCTTAGCTGTACTATTAACTAATTGCATTCATTTTCTCATTATTGAAATGAGGGGACTAAGCTAAAAGATTTTCAAGGACTTTTACATTCATTATTTCACAATATTATCACTTTAGAGTATAAGTTCCACAAACACAAGGACTTTGTTGATTTTGTTTATTGCTATATCCTCCGTGGTTAGAACAGCATTTGCTAAAAGTTGCTCAACAGATGAATAAATGAATAGTACCTCCCCACTTCAGGTTTAGAAAGGATGCATTCAGTAAACAGATGGTTTACCATTCAGGGAAGGCCTCACCACTGAGCAGCACAGTCCAGGAAAGAGCCTTTCACTTGAAAGCTCAGAAACTTGACTTAATCAACTCATTCAAAAGTGACCAAGATTCATGGAATGGATGCAAAGCAAATTTCACAAGTGACTAATTGGTAAACTACAATTATAAACTCATAACTTACCACAAAGGACATCTACTTGGCGTGCACTGGGATTTGTGTTCTTTCTGACGAACGGGTTCTAGGAATGAGTCTTAAATCAACTCAGTTATCCCAAGATTGCAGTGGCCAACCTGCTTAGCCCCATCTAAAGTTGTGCATTTATGGGGTACTTTCCAAAGTCAAACTTTTTTTGTATTTAAGAATTTACCCCCAGTACTGCTCATTCAGTTATCCAGTTAGTGCATAAACAGCAGCCCAAGTTTGTTACTGAAGTCAAACCCTTTTACCCTGTACTCTGAAATGCCCATAGAGAAGTATTTATTTTCTTTGAAAATGTGGATTTCTCCGATGGGTAAGTGAATACCAAAAACACTTGAACTCAAATACTTGAGTGAATGTGTTCATGGAGGAAAGTCTTTACACTATACTTTGATTTTATTCCTACAGATACTTAGACTTATTTATAAAGAACTACATTTCATAATCAATTGTTCATTTGGAATGAGAAAATGTGGTTACCTTAAGCACAGTCAACAAGTATGAGCTATCTCCAAATGGACCATATTATTAAGTGGCTAAAGGCGTCAAGTACTGTGATGGTATTATTTCTAATAAATTGGTCACTGAGGTAAGAATTCCCAATAATAAATGTACAGACTTTTAAGATATTTATCCTTTTTTTTTACATTTCTTTTTATAGCAGTGTTAGGAAGTTATTTAGGCTATAACTGAAATTTCAATATGAGTCTGAGCCACTAGATAAAGAAGCTCAAGGGATTTCTCAGACCAACAATTAACTAGAAGTTGAAAGAGATTATTTATCCACTATCCCCTTCTGTACTGGACTCTATCTAATTCCAGTTATTAGATAATATGCTTGATTCCCTAATAAGTTTAATGTGACAAGTCTAAAAATATTTTCTTAGCTTTAATTTCTTGGAAACATTTTGATGAATCATTAATTTTTATCAAATCTATATAAAAATTCAGATAAGAAAAAGCATTTGTAACTAGGACTAAGAAGGTATATCCTTGTCATATACTACCTTTAATCAATATTTAAGATAAACTCTGATGATGAATTTCTAAAAGCTTCAATAATATCTAATAGCAATGTTAAGCACCCTTAACCAAAAAATGCTACTGGAGGTTCCAGACCACTATATCCTTCTGTAAACACAGCTGTTTATAAATGCAGAAGTCATGACCCTCTAGCATCTCCCCTAGGAGGATATTCACAAAATGGGCTTACTCCAATCCCAAATTTTTAAGATGGGATGCAGGAAAAAAGAGTAAAATAGCCAATTTCTCTTACCATCAAATACATTACTTTTTTAGTCTGCCAAAAGCAACCCAGAGTTTAAAGAAAAAATTCAATAAATGTCAATTTAACTCCTACTCTATGCCAGGATCCTTTCTGGGAAACATGATATTTAGTTTGCTAATATTAACATGCAAGTGGCAGGCACTGTAAAGTCAAAGGAAGTAGAAATTAAAACATTATGGTATTGATTCAGGAAGAGACAAATTAAGTGTAACAGAATAGAGTTCAGAAATAGACCCATGTATAGATAATTGTGCAATAACTGATAGTGGCAATAAAATAACTCCAGGGAGGGGATAGTCATGTACTGAATTTTTTCTCAGTAAATTGAGAGAGAAAAATTAAGTCAAATATTTTATACCATTTGCAAAAAATAAACCCACTTGAATTAAAGATATAAAGGTAAAAGTCAAAGCCCAAACACACTGTAAAAAAAAAAAAATAGGAATCCATGTTTATGACTTTGGGATAGAAGACGCTTTTAACAATATACAAAACACAGAAGCCATAAAGAAAAAGTTCCTAATTTTAACGACACCAAACTTTAAAATTTTAAATAAAGCAAGTCAGTTAGAGAAAGACAAATACCATATGATTTCACTCATATGTGGAATTTAAGAAACAAACAAGCAAGGGAAAAAGGGGGAGAGAGACACACGCCAAGAAACAGAGTCTTAACCATAGAGAACAAACTGATGGTTACCAGAGGGAAGGGGGAATGGGTGAAATAGGTGATGGGGATTAAGGAGTTCACTTGTCGTGATGAGCATTGGATGATTAAAATTAAAACTTTTAAAAAATTAAAATAAAATAAAAAAATTAAAACAAAATTTAAAAAGGACATATATTTTTGTACCCTACTTTTTCACTTAACATTAGATCATAATTTTTTATATTATCTGTATAATATTTTATATTTTATATTCTTTATAAACATTAAATGATTGCACAACTCTGAAAAAAATGTAAAAGTTAGGAAACAAAGCTACAGACTGGGAAAATGTATTTTTAACCTATATAACAGAGAAAGAATTAATATCCAGAATAGATAAGCTACAGGTGAGAAGAGTTTATTTTTCAGTCTTTATAATGTGATGAAAATGCTTTCCCATGGCAGATACAGAGCTCATACAAATCAATCTAAAAGCCATAGAAGTTAGAAAAATAACTTTAAAGTTTGATACTATTATATGTTGGGTTTGTGGGGTATTTGATATTGTCACCCACTATTGGTAGGAGTGTAAATTGGCACAGTCCTTTTAGAGAATAATTCATCAGTACCACTGCAAGTTAAAATATAACCAACCTATCACCCAACAGTTGTAGTTTAGTATCTTCCCGGAAGAAATATCTGTCAGTGTGAGGATGAAGGCATATGCAATGACATTCTTTGTGACATTGTCTATGACACTGAAAATTGAAAACAATCTAAATCCCCATCTACAAATATATATATATATATACATATATATATATATATATATAATGGAAAGTCATACAGAATACAGAATAAGATATATTAATATTTAGACAACGTGACAAGATCTCCAAAGCGTAACTATAAGGTAAAAATGCAAGTTATAGATCAATACTTACAATATAGAACCATTTATTTTACAAACGAGTTACCCAAACTATATATTCTTGTACACATATATGTAACAGATGTATAGAAAACTAAACTAATGACGGCAAGTGAAGCTATATTTTATCTGAATTTTTTGAATGTATATAAGAATGTATTTATTTAATGTTTCTGTAATTAGAATATTTACTTTAAAGAGATTACAATGATTATAAGTACAGGAATTTGAAAATGGTATATTAATATGAAGCTGTCAAGGCCACCTTGAAAATTCCACTAAATGAAATAAAACTATTTCTATTCAAACATCGCTTTTATTATATCAATAATTAGAATTCTTTTTCCTATAAATAATATTTAGAGGCTATTTCAACTGCTAACTCCTCTTATTTTCCATTTAAATTTTATTTTTACAATACTTCTCACACTATGAAATATTCTGTAGAAATCTGTATGGCTCATCACTTTTACTATTAAACTAAAGAGCTTCTGCCCATATATAAGAAGGTATATACTTTTATATACTTTTCAAGGAATCCACTTTTCAAGGGTTCATTATTTTGGTTGTTCTGATGTCAAATGAAATTTTCAGATGTTTTCCTTAAATAGTATAGTCAGCACCAAATGAAATCTCTAAAATATAATCCCTAATTATTCCTACTAACTCCTTTCACACCCTAGACATGAATACCTTTATAATTGTTCCAGCACTTATTCAATGTACCTGGGATATGATACATAATCAATAATTTGGGATGGATGGGTCGATGGATGAATGCCCTGATATTTGGATGCTTTTGAAAACCAGAATGGAGATAAATGTATCTGACCTTAGTCTTCCATTCTAAACCTCTCCTTAAATCCTTTACAAGCACTATGAAGACACCCACTTGCAATGGAATAGTATACCGCTTCACTGGAAGATGTTAGGGACCAGGGTGCAGAGATACTTGATGAGTATACAATGCTCAGCTAAGCTGTTCTGTCCCTTTGTGTATTCTTCATTACGTTATATGTTCTTACCCTGAAAAACAGGTGCCTATGTTGTGATTCTCCCAACCAATGAAAACAAATAGATTTTGTGTGATGTTTTGCTATGTGCAAAGTAATCTTGCTATATATATATGTATTACCTGGAAAAACCTTATTTAAAATTTCAAACCACTTCTTTGTATAGTCTTCTTCTCCCAACTTTGTTTTCTTTTTTCCCCCTAATACATATCATCTCTGGCATATTATATGATTTATTTACATATTTTATTTATTGTCTATCTCTTCTCTGTCTCCTTACCCCCAACCACCCACACCCGTATATACTAAATACGAGCTCTATGAGATAAAGTAATTTTGTTTAAATTTTTCACTACTAAAACCCCAATGTCTAAAACAGAGCCTGGTACATAATAAACATTTAATAAAATGTTGTTGAATAAATGAATGAATGTAGTCTTTACATTATTTTTACATTACTTGAACGGATGAAATTTGAGGATGAGAAAGTTTGGTTTTTTGGATACTAAGAGGACACCTCCAGTTTTCCCAGTTTTATTGATGATGTTATTGCTTTGGCAAATAAATTCAGTGGCATAGCAATAATGGCAATAATTCTTCGAGTCTTACCCAGACACGGTTCTCCCAGATTCTAGGGTGAACAGCTCTTTAGCACAGGTTAAGCTGTTTCACTTCACTTGACCTTTGTCTACATTACTCTGGGGTGTTCTGCCACACTACCTTCCACTACACTAGCTGTTAAAGCAGCAGCTGTATAGACCTGGGGTGCCTGGATGGCCCAGTTGGTTGAGCGTCCAACTCTTGATTTCGGCTCAGGTCATGGTCTCAGAGTCATGATGTCAGGGTCATGAGATCGAGCCCTGCATAAGGCTCTGCACTGGGCGTGGAGCCTGCTTGCAATTCTCTCTCCCTCTCTCTCTGCCTCTCTTCCCCCTCTCCCTCTCTAATCAAAAAAAAAAAAAAAAAGGCAGCTGTATACTGTATATACCCAAACAAAATGAAAGCCCCTAGAAAATACTCCATCTTAAAATTCATCAGTTTTCACCCATGATATGTTAGAAAAATCATAATAATGTTAATAATACCTAACCCTTGTATCATGCTTATCATGTGTCAGACACTATTGTAATCATTATTGTAATATATAGTTATAGCTATTTCATATATGAAGAAACTGTAACACCCATCAGCTCAAAGATCCCTTCCTCAGGGAAGACCTTTCTTAAGTTCAGTACACACACACACACAATCAAATTGTCTTAATGTGCAGTACTGTCACAATTGCAATTTTACAATTATGATGTAATTACTTGAGCAATGTCCATTTCCCCTACTAGACTATAAACGGTTGAGGTCCTTGAGACAAAGAACTGTATAAAAATAATTCACTGGGGAAATGATTCCAAGAAGCACCAATAGGGAGTAAGTAAGAGAAAGTAAGACAGGGAAGGGAACAAAGCCAAGAGAGAGAGTACATTACCAAAGAGTTTGCTATTGTGAGGAATTGAAGCTCACTCTTTTAGGGTCCTCTGGAAGACTCTATAGACCATCTCTCAGAGTTATTCTACCTGAGGAGAGGAAACTATGGTTTCACTACCAACTCCATCCATAACTGGTTGAGGACCACTCCCAGGGATGTTAACTTCCAGTCATTTCCAGCCTATTCCAGACACAAGCCAAGCATTCCTACAACCAGTGAAAGCATTCAGGCAGATTGCTGACAGACGTTTGCAGCCATCAATGTGTATAAAGTTAGTTCCAGGAAGATGTAAATGTCGACTGACAGCTTCTGCTACAGCCCAGCACTTGAAACACTCATGATCCAAATTAAATGTACTCCATCTTCAGTCCTACCACAGACATTTAAAATGGATAACTGTCACAATTTCTTTTGAAAAAAAAAAACGACAATAGGAAGATTAATGGTACAAACCACAATCCCTGTTGCATGGATGTATTTGTTGAAACTATAACTTATACTGATTACCTCTCTCCTCCACCACCTGTTCTAGGTAATGATCAAACTCCGACAGCGCTTCAACTAGTCTAGGTCTGCTGCCCCTGTGGGGTGATGCCAACCTGCTTCACAACTAAGGTGTCTAAACCCCTAGATATGAAGTCCTTGTCCGGGCTATGGTTGCTGGAGTAGCCCATTTGCCGTTTTCATTGGGCATCAGAGCATCAAGAGACTTCATAGTGATTCCCATTATCTGCCAGTAGAGTACCTAATTTCTTTGCCTGATACTTTCTGGGATGAGGGGACCTAAATAAATAAGCATAAGCCATAGCTTGGGGCTTCGGGGACCCTTTCCTATGTCCCCTGGAAAGAAGTATCACCCTCAGTCCCCTGGAAACCAGAACCTTTAGTCACTCAGAGCAGACAGGAAACACAAATTGTGCAAGGGAGGCTTTAGGAATGATGGGGAGAGGGACCACTCCTCATTCTACAGTGCCATAGCAACTCAGCAAATCTCCCCCTCCCAGTACAGAGACAGCACCAGCATCATGGCTTTGATGATCCTAGTCATAGAATGTCATTGGCAGTAATGTCAGGAAAGTAATAGTTGCTTTAAAGTGATGCTGACAGATGTTGCAGAGGCAACGAACATGAAATAGAATGGTAAGTATTGGATGTACCCATGTTTGCATTTTTCACTGATTCCGAATTCATTTTCTAGAGAATACTTTCTGTGCCATAACTTTATAATTTCTGATTTCTACAGAAGAGCTCTACAGATCTCAGGAGTGATCTATGACACATTTTATAAACTTTTATTTGACACATTTTAATTGAGTTTTGTTGACAAAATTGTAGATAATGGACTGTGCTAGGGTTAAAGAATTGATAACAACTACAACGATAATAGCAACATCTATTTCTTAACTGCTTGCTATGTACCATTCTCCCTGCTATGTTTTTTATATGCCTCTAACCTGCATGTCTCAGGCTTCACTGGTTAGTAAAACAAACAGCGTCACATTTATAAGGAAATGCCAAAATCATGATGCTAAAAAAATTCTAGGTATTTTTCCAAGTGGTCTTTCCACAATTATCACCAGGAATTCCCAGTGGCCCTTCCATGAGTAGTCCAAATATGACTTACTGTAGAATGCTAAGCCTGGTCATTCCCTTGCATCCACTTAATGATACATTCCAGCTGCCTCTCCCCATTTTTGTACCCCTCTCAGAGTCTCTAAGGAGGGCAGGTGAGCGATGCTTGTGACTCTGCTCTCACTGCTCTTTGTCAACCTCTGCACCATTGCCTGCCACCAAATCTGCAGCCAGAAGTTGAAGTTGATGCTTGCTTGCTGGTGAATCCACTGCACTCTTGTTCCACATCAAATATCCACATTTTTCTGGTCCCTGACCTATATCTCTCCTGGAACCAAGGTGGAGCTTGCTCAGTACTCATGCAGGACACCCCAGAAGGTGGAGATCCGACCTAAACCCGAAGGTGTCTACCTCATTCATGGGGACCTTTTCTAAAGAACCCTGTTATAATGGTCTGCTGTTTAGTCACAAGACTTTTATTTCCCCTCCCCTATGTGAATCATTTGTGTCTACATATGCCCAAACTATTGTAGCAATGGGCAAGTTTTAAATTCTTTCTCAGCAGTCTGAGGGGTCCTATGCAAAGGATAGGACATAACCAAGCCTCGGACATTTTCAGACCAGTAAATTAGACTACATAGAATGCAAAGATCTAACCAAGGTGGAGTGATGAAGTAGAGTTACCTAAACACATAAAATCCCGTGCAAGTCTTTGCTTTAGATCCTGCTATACACCTATTTTCTCATTTAATCCTCAAACAACACTCTAGGATAACTGGTATCCTCTTTGTTTGGGAATAAGGAAACCAAGACACCTAAACTTGTCTAAAACAACATACTTAGTGATGGTAAAAGGTAGATTTGCAGTTTGGAGGGGGGCAAAGAAAGATTCCATCTCTGTAGCATCAGTATCACCAATATCACTAACTAGGAGAGTATTCAAAGCAAGAATTGGCTAGGACTTTTAAAAGTTTGTGGGTACAGTAGAGCTCCACCTTCTTCAGCACCAATCTAATGTCCTTAAAGATACCTTACTACATCTTAATGCATTCTTTCTTTAGTATACACATTTAGGCATCTAGAATATACATCAATATACTCCTAAAGTTCTTACTTTTCCCATGAGCCAAAAGATGATAATCTTTTATTCATGCTGAAGACTCTGTGCACATTTATAACACTCATGCTAGAAGTTGTTTGGGGGAAAGCCCAGATAAAATTAAGTCATCTTTCAAATATTGAAATTAATTCCAATTTCAGCCTTTCAAGACATATGTCCAACAAAAGACCCAAACACTTTCATCCTCTGCATCTTTAAATAGTATTTGAAGTACCGCATGCCAAGCCAACAAAATCCTTGAGTTTAAGACTCTAATCTAAAACTTTTTACATCAGTAGATCCTTGTAGTGGCATAAACATTAGACTATTGTTGAGGTTTAGAGGCCCATTAACTCTTATGGCCAGAGCTTTCCCATGTGAAAGACAGAAAGAATATCATATGATTGTTGCCTACTTCAAAGACCCACATGTGAAGATTGATGAGGCTGTTCTGATTCCCTGAAGGGAACAAAGATAGACCAAACTTTTTGTACTTGGAATCTTCAGGAAAACAAACAAAATGCTCTTTGATAGACAGTTTGTTTAGTCTTTACTTAAAGGAAACTTTCTTTTGCAGAATCAAAGCTAACCTATAAATACAACCCTCTAGTCCTTTTCCATGTAAGGCTTAAAATTTGGGAGATCATTCTCCTTGGCATGTGTAGGATCTGAGTTCAAAGAAAGAGACCTGTGTTCACTCTTTAAAATCAAATTATAGGTTTCAGTCTGTTCTTGAGCTGTCCTTTTGCTATCTTACACTTGGCAAGGATAAATTCAACATTCAGTTTCTGTTTGTGGCAAAATAGTGGTTTTTTTTCCATAGTTTGTATTTGTGCTTTACTTTCTGCACAGACAAGCGTGTGGTTTAATAATAATCTACATGCTGCCCTCACTAGTTCCAATCCATTATCTCCTTCTCTGTTTCTCTTGTTCCATCTTCGTCTATCTCTGCCAGACTCTGAGCAAGGAGTCTTTGGCCTTACCTCACCCTCACTGATAATAATCCTGTTCAGTGCTGGGTCTGGGCCTTGGGAGCAATCCTTTATCTTATCACAGCACTCCCCTTATTTCATTATTTCTTTTTTTAAAAACATTTTATTTATTTATTTGACAGAGAGAGACACAGCGAGAGAGGGAACACAAGCAGGGGGGCGGGAGAGGGAGAAGCAGCTTCCCACGGAGCAGGGAGTCTGATGCGGGGCTCGATCCCAGGACCCTGGGATCATGACCTGAGCCAAAGGCAGACACCTAACGACTGAGCCACCCAGGCGCCTCTCATTATTTCTCTATATATTTTCAGCAACATGTTACTTTCTCTTTTCAATAATTGATTGCATTCATGATTTCTGCCACTGGATTGAAATGGATCTTTTTAAGCAAAGAATGGTAGATTTTGAAATACCTTAAATTCTCTAAATAAATTTCTAATTGGCATGAACTGCCATTCACCTTCACCTGGTAAGCAAATATATCATTCTTTACAGTGAGTCAAAGAAAATGAAATGTACTGAAACAAAGCAAGTCTGTTAAATATCACTGAATTGGTGTCAAATTCAGCAACATTTAAAGTTGGCATCCCAAATGAAATTTAGTGGAAGCTACTGTGGTACCGCACAGAACACTAGCCTTAACTCTATTCTCTGAATATGAGACCTGGCATGGTTAACCCTGGGCCACCTGGCATCACCATAAAGCCAAAAGTAAAGGGAAGAGTCCTAATTATAGACTGTAAATTACCTGCTCTTTTTGTGACTGAACTTTCTTCAGGATGATGACTCTGGAGCCATAAAATCTTGGCACCTAGTTTCAAAATGAAAAGTGTTTTCCTTTTCTCTTATATATTGAAGTAGTTTGTGATCTCAAAATAGATTTAGTGAAAAGGCAACAGCTTTCTATTATTTCTTCCCATTCATTACAACAAGGTCACAAGAAAATATCAAGACAAACCTGTATCAGTGATTTACTAATTTGGTTTGCCTTACATTACATAGATGAGGACTTTCAAATACATAAATTGCATACAACTCAATCTTGCCAAAGGGCTGCTTGGGCCAAAACCTACTTATTTTTTCTGGGCTTCCCTTGTTCTTTTTAATTCCAGTTTACCAAGAGTAAAGTGCAACAAGACAGTGTCTTTCCCCAGAGACTTGGCATTTAACTAGATGAGGATCCCAAGGCAAATTAAATGCTTCATGGCCTGGGAGCTTAATTCCACTCTTGTTAATTAACTAGTCAGTGGATTGATTACAGAAGTTTAGTTTTACCAGGAAAAAAAAAAGACCTTGATTTTTCATATTTTGTAGTAAGGGCATTTTAGAAAAACAACAACCTACTGAACCCAATCTGAATGCTAACCTCCTACAATATCTACATTTCTGAATAATGAATGTCAAGGTTAAAACTGCTCCACATTGGTGCATTAAGTACATTGTATGATTTGAGGAACAACACAAGTTCTCTCACTGGTCTGCAAATCCCCTCTACCAACCCTCTGTGATCCCACCTAGCACAGTTAGATTTACATTATAACCTCTACCTGCCTGACACCTTGAGTTGCAGCACAAATATGTGGTTTCCTGAAAAGTAAATTGAAGTATCAGGATAATATGAGCTTCTTACCTTAATGAACTGGTTCTCATCAGTGAATTACCTTAGTGGATGGTAGAGAGCAAGAGGGAGGACATCAACATCCAAGCTCTATAGTGTGGTAAACCCACAAGTTTATTCTCGCTATTGCATATGGTAGCACTAATCTATTTGTTGGTAAGGAAGAATGATAGGAGGTAAATTATGTCTAATGTTTATGAGTGTTAATGAGACTGGGCTACTAAAGGAACTAAAACATATATACATATTGGAACTAACTATTGTATTTAACCCCTTTCTCTAAAGAACATTTCTTTTTTATTCATTCGGTAAATATTTGCTGAGTGTCAACTATGTGCCAAAAAGTACTCTAGGCACTGAAAATTCAGCAGTGACATGATGTGATTTCCATGTTAGAAGTGTCACTCTGGCTTCCATGAGGAGAAAAAACATAGGGAAACAAAATTGAAAGCAGAGGAGTGAGTCGGGAAATTATTTCAATAGTCCAGGAGATAAATGATAATGGCTTGAAATAAGACAGTAGTTGTGGAGTTAGTGAGAAGTGATAGGAGTCGGGATACAGTCTGAAGGTAGAGCCAACAGAGTTTGCTGATGGATGGGAAGAGATGTAGGAGAGGCCTGAGCAAATGGAAGAAGAGGAGTGATATTTACAAAGGTGAAAAACTGAGAGAGTTTTTGGAAAGAATCAAGAGCTCTGCTTTGAGATGAGTGTGTGATATGGAATGGACAGTTAAACATATGAGTCAGAAATTCAAGAGAGAGGACTGTCTGGAAACATGAAGATGGGAATGGTTGGCAGGTGGATGGTATTTGAAATTGGGTGTCTACATGTGAACAACTAGGGAATGAATTTAGAAAGAAGAAAAATTCTAAATCATTGGGGCACTCCAAAAACCTAGAATTTGATAAGAGAATGGGAGCTGGAGAAGACTGAAAAAAAAACTGGTGAGATAGGATGAGAACCACGAGAGTTGAGTGTCCTGCAAGCTAAGTGAAGACAAGTGTTTCAAGAAGGAGGGAGAGGTCAACTGTGTTGAATAAACAGAAAGTAGAGCAAGATGAGAAATTAGACTTGACTATTGATTTGGCTACAGAAAGTCATAGAGAGGCTGACTTGGATGAGAGCAGCTTCATGACAGCTATGAAAGTCTGTGTCATGGCTTTCTTCGAGAGTGAGATGTGAACTGGTGGGAGCAGGAAATAGAAAGTTTCCAAGAAATTTTCAGTGAAAGAAAACAGATCTGAGGCAGAAGCTGGAAAGGCAAGTTTGGCTAAGTGAAGTGTTTGTTGTTTGTTGGTATGCATTTAAAGAAGTTGGGTTTCTTAAGGTGGAGAAAAGGAACAATGGGTTGGAAGTAGAGAAACAAGAATAACTATCCTGCCTCTTAGCTAGGGCCAGTGTAGGAGAAAACAGTCACCAAGTGGGAAGTCTCTGTGGGAAACAGTGTCCTCCGGGAACTGGCAGGCTGGGGTTGGGAGGGGTGGAACCTTGAGATGATGGACAGACTTGCAGAAAAAAAAAGACTCTAGAAAGTCTGAGCCTCTTCTGTTGAAAGTGTGGTCCACAAGACTGTAAAGAATGTTGATATTGTTTGACATTATATTCCTTACTTTGTCACTTCCAGACTGCCTTTCATGTTTATTTATTATGTTTTAGAGTTTAAATAAATTTGGGCCAAAATAGGAGAGACAGAAATATGATATACAATGTGATACAGCAAGGGTCCTAGAGGGCACTGAGAAATTAGAATATGTTTGTATTAGATTGGGAGAAGGAAAAAGTCCGAAGGAGACTGAATTCCCCATGAGGCAGGAATGTGTAGTGTTCTAAGAGGTAGAGGCTGAAGGATATAAGGCAGCTACCATTAAGGCAGAAAGAACATCACGTGTATTTTTTCTCTTGCCCATCTACCTTTTCTAAGAGTGGGGAGGATTAGGCAAGGGGTTGGAAAGTAGACATTTAATAATCAAGAGAACATAAGAATATAAACTTTAATATTCCCAATGATTTTGACTCATTTTCTTTTACTGCTAATAATTAGCCATTTGCATTTTCCACGTTTATTCTATCCTTTAAAACTCTACTGTTAAAATACGAGAAAGGAATTATACTTTGACCTGAGACCTTACTGAATTCCTTATAACTATTCATTTCATATTTCTTTGGCTCTTCATCTCATCTTTTCTACTTGTTTCCATTTCTCACTTCAAACAGAGTGAGTGGAATTGTATAAAACTGTTCACTGGCTTGGATAAGAGAAGTATAGTACATATAAGGACAAAGATTAAAAAAATAGATTACTCACAAGTAGAACAGCAATTTAAGAACAACGAATTTAGCATCTAAAAAAAAATCAACACTAGCTTTTCTTTTTGGAATCTTCTTGAGACTTCATGTATGTTTCATTTCTCTCAGTTTTATTATGTGTAATTTGATAAAAACCTGATTGTGCCTGGGGTGCATGAATATCTCTGTAGTCACTTACATCGCTTAAAGTCCTCAGATTACATTTTATTTCTGATATTCCAGTATCATATAATGTAACTGTTTTTTGTTCCAGTTACTAGGGTGTTCACTGAAAGGATATGATAAATAAATGTGTGTTTCTCTTAAAGCTAAGGTTAATGTTGAATGTTAATAAATTGTCTTTTTACTCAGACATGCAGTTTGTTACCAGTAGCATCGTAGTGTTCTTGGAAAACACAACCACACATCAGTACCTCCGGCTCATCTCTTCACTGTACCACCAAATGGAGTTGCAACTTGCATATTTCAGATAAATGACCACTTGCTGCTGAGCCAGATTGTTAATATTTTCTGACTGGGTCAAAGCCGCCTCATGTTTAAGAATCCTGAACAGTATCAAAGTAAGAAGGAAGGTGAGGCTGGATAACAATTTTACTATTTTTCCCAAATCTTAAGGAACTGCTGGCAACAACAAGCCTTGCAAAGAAGAAACTGGCATGTCAGCTCCAACCATTTAAAAAAAGGAATCCCGGCTCAGGTGAAAATCTTTGAAAAGTACAGCCAGAAAGATCAATATGACTCAACAGTTTCCTAACCTTACCTCTCCTCAGAGAGAAAATTACACACAAAGAAAGAAGACAAATAGACCACACCCTAAGAAACTCATTTAAAAGACACCTCCAGCCAATTTGTGGGAAAGTGAAAGTAGGACACCAGGCTACCAAGACCTCCAAGTAAGGTGTCCCTCTGCTTCATCCCACTCCCCAGTTACTCCAGGAATAGAACAAATAAATATCACTTAATGTTTTCCCCTCTCTAAATTGTAGGGGGGCAAAATAGAGCTTAAGAAGAGAAGATGGAAATACGAGAAATATAGACTTGGTCCTAACAGTCTGTTGAAGCTAAAGTTCGGGGCTGCATTCTGCATTAGGAAAAGATAGGAAGCTTGAAACTTTCCGCCAGAGAACATAGATATGAGCCCCAAATTGGCACAGACAATTATAGGAAGAGGGACAAACATTCATTTTATATCAAAGCTGAAGGAATATCTTAATAAGACTATTGTGTTATAAATGAGTAAGAGAAAAAAATACATGGCAAAGCCTCAATTTTAAAAACATCAGCACACACACAAAAGAAAAAGTAGAATTAAAGAAACATATTATTTAAAGGATGAATACAGAGCCTCATAAGGAAGCAATCATAGCCAGAGAAGAGAACTTTCCCTACAAGTGCCTGCTACAATAGAAGAATATAAAAAACAACAGGAATTCAATGAGAGACTTCAAAGATGAGATGAAGAAACAAAGGAATCAGTAAAACTGTAGAACTGAGAAAAACAATTAAAGACCAAAATAATACCGACAAGAGAAATAAATGCATTGCAAATAGCAGTAAGCAAACTGAATTCTTCAGAGTACAGAAAAAAATTTTTAAGAATATAGGAAAAAATGCAAGTCAGCCCTGAGAATGGTGGTTTAGGAAGAACCGATTCCCCACAAGAAAGAAGCTACATAGGAATGTAGAACAGATGTTAGGAAGGCAAAACATCAGAAAACCTCCAGGTCACTGCATAATGATAAAAGTTTAAATTCACTAAGAAGATATAGCAATTTGCAAAATATGCAAATGAAAACTTGGGTGAGCTATGGAAAAATTTGACAAATCCATGGTCATAGTGAAACTTTTCAATATGCTTCTCTCTGTTATCATATAAAATGTATAACATAGCGTAATATAGTGGCTCAGTCAATTAAGCATCTGACTCTTGATTTCAGCTCAGGTCATGATCTTGGAGTCCTGAGACGGAGCCCCGCATCAGCTCCATGCTCAGCACGGAATCTGCTTGGAATTTTCTCTCTCCTCTTTGTCTGCCCCTCCCCCAGCTCATGTGCCCTCTCTAAATAAATAAATAAATAACATCTTTAAAAACTTATAGTGCTGGGCGCCTGGGTGCTCAGTCGATTAAACGTCTGCCTTCAGCTCAGGTCATGATCCCAGGGTCCTGGGATCAAGACCCATATCAGGTTCCCTGCTCAGCGGGGAGCCTGCTTCTCTCTCTCTGGCTCCCCCTGCTTGTGTGTTCTCTCTCTCTCTCTCTGTCAAATAAATAAAATCTTTAAAAAAATAAAAATAAAAATAATTAATAGTGCATAACAGTATAATACCAACAGTATAATATAATATAATCCAATACAAAAAATACAATATAAAAATATGCTATCAACCATATTCTGTAACCACAATGCAATTAATCAGTATCAAAAATGTAAATGAAAATTCCCATATACTTGGAGAACTTTTTTAAATTATGTCTAAATATATCATGGGTGAAAAAAATGTTCACAGATATTTAAAAATACTTTGGGATAAATAGTAATGGAAATGTTATATATCAAAACTTAGTTGATTAAAAAGTGTGGTATTAAAAAGACTTTATTAAAATGATTATATTAGAAATAAGAAAGGCCAGAAATTCATGAATCGGATCTAATTTAAGAATCGTTAGTGATGGAGGAAGTTACAAATAATAAATATAGACTTATGACCAGTTACAAATATTAACAAAAGGCTCATAGAAAGTTGCAAAATAAATGAGGACTATGGATAGTAGTCCTTTCTCCTAAAGAAAGAGGAGAGAATCTATTTTTTCCTATATACTTTTCTCATGCTAATTTATATAGGAATTTATGTAGAATAATTCTTTGCTGATAACTTCATAATTTATTCTATAGCTTACAAAATACCAAGATGTGATTCTAACTACCCCAGAGTAAAAAGGAACATTACCTAGAAAGAGATGCAGAAGCAGATGAGATCTGGGGCTTCCCCTTTGAAGACAGAATATGTGAGTTTTCATTTGAGCAAAGGATAGTTGGGACACCTGGGTGGCTCTGTTGGTTAAGTGTCTGACTCGATTTCAGCTCAGGTCATGATCTCAGGATCGTGAGATGGAGCCAGCCCCATGGTGGCCGTGCATCAGGCTCTGTGTTCAGCACAGAGTCAGCCTGAGTTCTTTCTCCCTCCTCCTAAGCCCCTCCCCACCCTCTCTCTCTCAAAAAAAAAAAAAGATAGCTGAATTATATTAAGTGTATTGTTCTTGCTTTTATGTCATTCTTATTCTTGTTTAAAAGTTTGGGTGTGGGGGCGTCTAGGTGGCTCAGTTGTTAAGTGTCTGCCTTTGGCTCAGGTCATGGTCCCAGGGTCCTGGGATGGAGCCCCGCATGGGCTCCCTGCTCGGCGGGAAGCCTGCTTCTCCCTCTGCCACTCCCCCTGCTTGTGTTCCCTCTCTCACTGTGTCTCTCTCTGTCAGATAAATAAAAATCTTTTTAAAAAAATAAAATAAATGAAAAATAAAAGTTTGGGTGTGGGAAAAGTTGGAATGGATATTGAGTAGCAGACTGTGTGCTTTGTTGACTCATTCAACACCCATTCCAACTCACTTCTAGTTTGCTTTCCTGGTTCGCTAAAGATTATATTTCCTAGATACCCGTCCATCTGGGCTTCAAGTAAGTGATCTGCGCTTTGTATCTGTATAAGACTTGGGCTTGGTATTAGCAAGAAAAAAGGCAGCAACACATGAAAGAGGAAAAACTTGGTTCTTTGTTAGCAGGTGTGATGGTTCATTTACACGTCAACCTGGCTAGGCTACGATGCCCACTCTGTAGTCAAATAGTAGTCTAAATGTTGCTGTGAAGATATTTTTTGGATGTGATTAAGATTTATAATCAATAGCCTTTGAGTGAAACCGATTACTCTCCAAAATGTGGCTGAGTTCATCCAATCAGTTGAAGGCCTTAACAGCAAAGACTAGGGGTTCTCATGAAAGAAGCAATTTGCCATCAAGACTGCAACATAGAGACGCACCAAACTGCTGGGTTGCTCTGCAGATTTCAGATTAATACTGCAACATTAAATCCTACCTGAATTTCTAGACTGCTGACCTGACTTACAGATTTCAGAATTGCCAGCTTCTACAATCCCACAATTACATGAGCCAATTCCATAAGTAGATTGAGAGACACAGAGACTGAGACAGGCAGACAGGTCACAGCAGAATGGGGCGTTTTGGCTAGAACAGTCCAAGGTATGCATGAGTGGGTATTTTGATCCTTATATTTCAGCCACGCCAAACTAACAGGCTTCAGATTCCTTTGCATACATTTCCTCTTTTTGGAATGCCCATCACCTCACACCTGTCCATGTCAGCTGAAGGACTCCATTTCACACTCAACTATAACTTTCTCTAGAATAATTCCTTGAAACTCTAACCAGTGAAACACTCTTTTCTATGTGCACACAGAGTACTTTTTTTTCATGTTTCTATTATGGAATGTATCTTATTATTACAATTATTATTTTACATACCTATCAATTCTCTTGCCATACACACTAGAGTACGAGCTTGTAAAGGACAGAGAACGTATGCTGGTTTTTTGTGTTTTTTAAAATCTAAAGTCTTACTTGGAATATAATAGTTTCCTGATGCTTTGTTGAATTAATGAATGACTGAGTGATTCAATTTATGTAGCAGCAACAATTTTCATGCGTCCCAGTTTCTCTTAGTCTGGGCATTCTTACTGACTCCATGGCAACAAAGTGCTTAAGTAACCTCAGAGGCTATTACTCACTCCCAATAATACTCACCAGCAGAAAGGGTCATGCGTAAAAGCTTTCAGAGAAAACACAGAGGTAAATAGCTTGCTAAATCTATGTTGCTTATGTTAATCAAATGCTCACAGAAATACATAAAAGAATAATATTACTCATAAACAGTCATGCATTGGACTCCCATCAGCTTGCCTCTAGCTTATTTCTCACTAGTTGCCAAGATCAAAGCCTTCAGAATCAAGTGAACTTGAACTCAGAAACACACCTCCATCACAAACTAAGGTGCAGAGATCTTGGGACACTTACCTGACCCCTCCGAATTTCACTTCCCTCATCTAGGAAACACAGCTTATACGTACCTACTTCAACAAAACATCGTAGAGTTAGGTGTGTAAAATAATTACCAGTATCTGGCACATAATAAGCACCAAATAATTGTTAACCACATAGATTATGATTATTGTAGTATATAAATTAAAGAAGAATTTATAGAGATTAATGCCTGTGAAGAGAGAGTTTTATAGCCCACTGATACATCTTTAAAGCACATCTGATTGTGGAAACTATACCCATATCTTAATTATATGTAAAAATAAAATGATATAATGGGTAACACGGGGTCAAAGGGTAATGCCTTTATCATACGCTGACTTCATATTTCTTCTCTGTGGACGGAGGTGTACTATTTCATTATTTCTTATCATATTCTTGATCGGTTGGTGAATAATCTGACACTCCCTCTACTAACAAATCCATCTACAATATTTCATAGTCACTTGCTCAACAATAGGCATAAAAAGACAACAGTTATATCTGGAAGAAAAAGAACACAAGAAGGCAAAGCTCCCCAGGCTTTGATCTGCAAATGTGTCTTTGACATACAGTATTTTGGAAGCAATGGGCCAGATTATCTTTCTACTGAGATGGTCTAGGCATAGTCTTCCCTAAAGGTAAGAATAACAAAATGACCGATTACATTATTTTTACCTGCATAGTTTGTTAATAAAATTAGGGATCTCAAGAACACCTCAGTCTCCTCACCATCTAAAAGCACCCTCATAAAGGCGTTTGCCATGTTTGTAATTTTAAACCAAAGTGTGAGCTTACTTGATTACTATGTTTGCAGTAACTACTTTATCGTTTCCATCTAAAGTAAAGCTGAAAGAGCATACTGAAGGGATTTATAGCACAAAACATGAAGTCATCCTTCTGTTGGTATGCAAATTCGGGAGTTTCTTGGATGAAATCTGAAACTGGCCACCATGCTGACAAGGAAGGAACAAAGAGGCAGACCACACAGGTAGGTGGCAGGTTTAATAAGCAAGGGAACTTACATACAAGGCTTGTCTTGGGCATTAGCAAGATGGGTAGATTTCCACACCTGCCCATCAGAATCTTAAAACTGTGCATAGAAGCTAGGTTCTGTCATTTATTCAGTCCAGATGGTCTCAGCAACACACTGCTCTCACAAGACTGCATCCTTGAAAACGAGCTCCCATGGCGGGAACAGTGGGCGGAATGTTGTACATTCCAAGAAGAGGGGAGGCTATGAGGAGCCTCTGATTGCGGAATCCAGCTCATGAGTCAACCAGAGGTCATGTTTCCCTGATGAACTCCTCCAACACCTTCCCTCTAAGAAGCAGATAAACACAACTAATTACTCTGAAAGAAGAGATTTTATGAATAACTTAAGCAAATTAAAAGCAAACTGAAATCAGGCAACCACTACATTAAAGAAATGACACTTTTTTCTTTCTGCTCATTAACCTGGGTGCCCACAGGTATTGACTGGCATATTTGTTCTCCTACCAGCCTTTTTTTTCTAGCTCTAACTAAGTTAAAGTTCAGTTTTAAAGTATATACTCCATTTGGATGGAACATGCAAGAAGGGGGATAATCTAATTGGTATGTCTTTTGAACTGTGCAGATTATCTGGGAGGAAGATACGGCAGTAAGAACAATGAAGACCTTTTATTTAGTACCTATTACAATTCTAGGAAGAATTGTAATTATATAATCTCATGAGGTAGGTGTTATAAAACCCATTTTACAGATGATATAACTAATGCTCAAAGAGATGAAGTCAACTGCCCAAGTTTTACACATGTAATAGATAGCAGGGTTAGGCCTCAAAGCCAAATAGGCCTGGTTCTAAATCTCAAGCCTGTATCATTAATGTCCTTTAATGAATCCATTGTGCCCAGTGGTTGATACTTCTGAGAATTATCTTTCAATTCTGAGAAACTAAATGTATAATAATTTAAGGCAGACAAAAACATATTTCAAGTCTTACATGTCTTAACATAAGCCAAATAATCCAAATGTGTAAGGTCTGCTGAATGAGTCAGAATTCAAGAAGTACGTTGATACCCCCATATATGGGCAATAAAAGTAAAGACATATATTTAGTGCACTTATGTTAAAAACTGTCTTTCAGGGCGCCTGGGTGGCTCAGTCAGTTAAGCATCTGCCTTCAGCTCAGGTCATGATCCCAGGGTTCTGGGATCAAGCCCCACATCAGGCTCCCTGCTCAGCGGGAGCCTGCTTTTCCCTCTGCCCCTCCCCCTGCTTGTGCACGTGCTCTCTCTCTCTCTCCCTCTCTGTCAAATAAATAAAATCTTTAAAAAAATTTTTTAAAAACTGTCTTTCTTTGAATATTTATCATTACTCACAAAATGATTATCTCTAATGTCAGTACTGGCTAATATGCCCACTATCATTCAATAAATATTGACAATACAGTACATGCTGAGTAATGGGCTAAGCTCTGAAGACTCTATTAGAGAACAGAAGTAGACGTAGCACCTGTCCTCAAAGAGCTTAGAGCCCCATCAAGGTGACAAATCTAAAGTTATAATTATGGTTAGTGTCATTAGAGAGAGTTGCACAGTGCTATAAGGGTGGGTAAGAGGTCATGGTCATGGGTAGCTGGGTCGAAATTTGAAGGAAAAATAAAAGTTTATCAGATGACAAGGAGACAGAAGAGTTTTCCTGATGGGAGGAGAGCAAAGGCCCAGCGTGAGAGGGAGACAGCTTGATAGGTGTGAAAGACTGAAAGAAGGCCAGTCATGCTACAGGATTGAGATGGGACGAGGGACTACTGGAGAGGGGAGTGGGCCAGACCACTCAGTGCCCTTGACCTATGTTTAATAATTTATTTTTAAACCAAAAAATAATTTTTAAAACACTGGAGGATTTTAAGAGGGAGAATGGCATACTCCAGTTTGCATTTTAGAAAGATAGCTCAGCTAGAGTATGCACAAGCAATCTGAGAAAGTCCAAAGATAAAGCAGACAGCCAATAGGAAGACCATTCTGTTTAGTACTCTCTCCTAGGCAGTAGGTCATGGTAGCTGCTACAAAGGTGGCAGTGGGCACAGAAGGAGAAAATATTTAAGAGATGTTTAGTAGGTACTTAGGAGGTGCAGGAAGGATATGGAGGCAAGAAAGCAGAAAGTCTCAAGGTGAATTCTTAAGTTTTGGGCCTAAGGGCTGAGCAAAGGATGTTCCTTCTAAGATAGAGGAACTGGAAGAGAATCACCTAGGGAGTTAAACCATTAGTTTTTGGTGTGCAGATTGAGACTTAGATGAGAGGTCAAGTGGGTCATATGGACATAAGAATCCTCATCTCAAAGGAAAAGAATAAGTGAGCCATGATTTCTTGGGAAAAGGATGCAAAGCTAGAAATGTGACGTTTTTACATGTTTTTTTGGAAACAAGGCATTTATGTCAAGAACATTCATTCATGTATCTGATGTAAAACTAATTCGATTATTTTCAAGTTGGTTTCATTGATGGCCCTTCGGGGATGCATTTGGTTCTGGTCTCACGTCTCTTTCCATTCAGTTGCCTCCATTGTCTTAAGAATAAACTCTCTCCTTAGAGTCCATGTTAACTTTAACTTATAAAAGCTCAACTCTCTTTGTTCTGAAAAGTTGGCTGAAGAATGAAGGGGTACTAACAAGACATGAAATAATTTCTCTATATTAGAAAGTAATTATTCAAATTATGATTAAAGAAGACTTTCAAGTTTAGTTATCAATCATCAAATACCATGTTTCTCTCTCTTCAGGAATGTTGGAATAACTTAAGGTCTAACTCATAGTTATCACTATAAAATACTATTACTCAGATATAATTCACATCATTTTAAAATGATTGGGCTGTATGACACTCTTTTACCAATAATCCTCTGTCTATTTTGCAGCCTTCCAATTGTTTTTCATATATTTATGTACCATATATAATGTATATATGTGTATATGTTACACATATATACATCACATTGATAAGATAATTCACTTGTTATTACAATTAGTTGAAATTGACTTTTAAGATTATTAATTTACAAGTGTTATCTCCACCTATATTAACATTTTAAATTAGCCCTATCATTTTCTCTATTATTCAGACGGAGCAAACTTTGGGTAGAAAAATGGAAAATTCTCTCTTAGACACTCCTCTAGAGGAAGAAAAAGGCAATTCAGAGAGATCTATAAAATACGATTGAATAATTTGGATTTATCTGGAGTTTTCACTAGCTGTAGGAGCCTCAGAAGAAAGGCAGTTTCAGACATTTGGGCTATCTTAAGCAAAATGGATTTTTTAAAAATCCTAAGTATCATCCAAAAAAATAGGATGATCCTTCCACAAAGCTCTAGGGTGAAGGGAGATTAAACACAAACCATGTTCTCTATTAATCATACATTTTCTTAGATCTCATCTTATACTCATTTTTATCACCACAAACCATTCTTTACACACCTGCAAGCTGAAAACCCCTGAGATAGTCCACGAATTCAAATAAACACAAAGATTGTCTAAAAACAGGGAAAAGTTGCTTCAGAGGCTACTACCTAAACATGTCACTTTAAGGAAATTCCAGGAATTTCCATTACCCCTTATCAGATGCTATAGATGGCAAGAGATACCATGCCCCCCAGCTCCTCCGCCTTCACCTTCTAGTGAGGTCTCACAACTACCAATCATTCATTTAGTATTTACTAATTCATTTACTACAAAATTAACTCATTAATATTTTTAGCTAATGTTTTCTTTGTACATATGATGAGCTGACCACACATGAGATTCTGATACTAAAATAGTAACAAGATGATCCCTCAAGCATCAACTAGAAATAAAAAGAGATAATGAACACCGAACTGCATATATATATATATATATATGCATATATATATATATATATATATATTGCACAAATACCATGCAAAACACCATCTGAGAGGTATGCACAGGCTTCGGCGAGACCAGAAAGTGGCCCTTTCCCCCCCGGGAGCACACATGGCTGACTATTGAAGGATGAGTTTACTTCGCACCAATTTTAAGCAAAGGGGATAAAATGAGGAGATTTTCATTTACAACAGATCAGTCTGTCAGCAGCGTGGAAGATGACAAGAGCAGAGAAAGACGGGAGGGAGCTCCGCCAAGAGATAAACAACCCCGTGAAATCACAACTAGCATAACAAGAAAGGAAATACTAATTTTAGCTGGAAACATCTTAACAGCACAGGCTGTTTAATATGTTAATCTAGTCGACTGAAGAAGCAGGATCTGTATCTTAATGTCTTGGCAGATGCTTGCATTCATCTCTCCTTACGAAGTACTACATTGTGGAGACTCATGGCAGGGAGCATAGAAGAAGGAAAACAGGCAAACTCAAGTGACAAGGCGTTTGTGCCTCACATCTTTTCAACTTCAGGGCCACCTCCTGGATGAATGAGCTTACTCAGCCTGGCAAGGGCTCAGCCAGGCAGGCAACACAGAGAGCTCATCAGACCCACCCTTTGAAGCTGCCATCCAAATCCAAAACACCTGTGGCATGGCAACCAAACTGAATTCCAAATCAGTCCTTTGTAAAGGAGAAAGTAGCTGTTTAGGATAAATACCTTTGTGGGGATTCACATACTGCAGAAAATGAGCTTTTTTTTTTTCTTTCTTTCTTTTTTTTTTTTTTGGCCAGCTCAAGAAATACTGCCGTATTCAGACAGCTGTAGGCTACAATAGGGAAATATCAAGGCTTTCAAAGCAACAAATTTCTACATTCACATCACAGTAACAATCCCATAAAGGATGCTGACTAGGGCAGAATGATCTATAAAGTTTTCACATGCATATTTCATTTCTCTTCATTTGTTTTTAACTCCAAATATACCAAGTTATTTGGTGCAGGTGATGGCGGCGGCAGTGGTGGTGGTCTGTGTGGGAATGAGTCCCGCTGTTGGTTGTAATATGAGAATAGTTAGGTATTTCAGAAAGACTGAGGGGTATAATGGAAAGTACACCAGCTTGGGGAGTTGTGTGAACTTTGAACCCTGCTGCCATACTTCATCTTTCCAGCAACTAGGGCACTTTCTGTAGCTTCCACTTCTTCAGGTGTAAATTGAGAGTCATCAACCTTTTAGGGTTGATATCAGGGTTAAATGCATCAAGAGATATAAAGGCATACAATAGAAACTCAATAAATCCTGCTTTTCTTTCTGCTACAGAATTTAAATGACAGAAACAATCTACCTTTACTTTCAGAATTGCGATTTTCAGATTTTAAGTCTTTTTTTTTTAGCCTCTTACATTTTGTACTTGCAGAGCTAAGTGTTTGCCCTGACTGGCTTAGCTCTTTCCACACCCCCTCATCTGCACCCAAGACACACACCTACCCACACCTCTGCATGGTGTTCCCATGACACCTCTCACACTCTGCCTGCTCTTCTGCCCTGGTGGTTCCGTGGGTCTGGAAAGCCCTTTCAGCAATCTTCACCTAGTAAATCTTACTCATATTTTGAGGAACTCAAATCGCACCTTCTCAGTGGAATCTCCCACATCATCCGGAATTCATCGCTGCTGGCTCTGTGCTCCCACAGCCCTTAGTCTCAACCTCTAGTACTGCACTTAACACATCATGACGTTCTGGATGTTTCTTTCTCTCTCACTAGATGGTGAGATGTTAGAGGTGAGGCACCCTGTCTTGCTCACAGAGCACCAAAACTAGAACATGGTGAAGGCTAAATAAATGAGTGTCAAATTGCTTTCACAAAGTTCATGCATGGGGTGCCTGGCCAGCTCAGTGGAGTGTGCGACTCTTGATCTCGGCGTTGTGAGTTCGAGCCCCACGTTGGGTGTAGAGATGACTTAAAAATAAAATCTTTAAAAAAATAAAAAGTTCATGCTTACGGGTAAAGCCACCACACCACACCACATTTATTACCCCTTTTTCCTAGCTGGGCTTTTCGGGTTGGAGAACATTAACAATACACTTTTCTACTAACATAATATTTCTTTAATTTCCCTTAGGAAAAAATAGAACTTAAGTAGTTAAACTTAGATGCATTCTATAAACTATGTACTTATTAGTGCTATATAGCATTCTGTCCTTTAGAGATTTTCTATAATAATGTTATGCTGGATCAGTTATTAAGATAGGACAGCATGCAGTTATAAACAATTTTTTCATTATGACTGTGAGTTTTGTTTTTTTTAAGATTTTATTTATTTATTTGACAGAGAGAGCACAAGCAGGGGGACTGGCAGGCAGAGGGAAAGGAAGAAATAGGCTTCCCGCTGAGCAGGCTCCAGCCGAAGATCCTGGGATCAGGGCCTAAGCCCAAGGCGGGTGCTTAACCTACTAAGCCACCCAGGTTCCCTGGCTGTGGGTTGTTTTGTTTTTTTTTTTCCACTTTCCAAAAACCCTACTTCAATTTCTGCAGTACTATAGGGAAAATGATTTCCTTTACAATGACTTATTAAGCAATAATTAATTATACTAATTGTTCCAATTATTATAAATCTTAGCCAAGGAATCCATATTTAATAGAAAACAAGAGTCAAGCAAAATGAAGAGGTATCCAAAATTCCAGATTCTAGATAACTAGTCTGAATATTTCATTATATATCTTTCTAGACACTTTCAATGGAAAATTAACATAAATTTTCAAAAATGGGATTATGATGTACATCCCATTCTATAACAAGCTTTTGTCACTTAATAATATACCGTGAATATTTACATTACATATGCAGGCATACATTATAGGGATTTACAAAAATGTAGTTAGCCAATCCCCTATTATCAAAATTTTATGTTTTCTATTTTTTCTACCATAAAAAAAGTGCTGCAATGAATGTCCATATATATGTATCTAAGCAATATTTGTTTTAAGTTATTTGAGCTATAGTGGAATTTCATTTCCACTGCAATTTCCATAATGACCCTGATTTTTAATATATGAACTGCTATTAATTATAAGAAGCTTGGGCCCTGGAAATAGCATCACAAGGTTAAGATTTTTTTTTTTTAATGTTAAGCATGTTACATACAGCTCTTAGGCCCCCTTCCCCCGCCCCGTTTTTTTACTTATAATTAAAAACCATTGCCAGTTATGAATGCTATAATTAACTTTGACAATGCATTTTTAAGACATCTAGTTTCAATCTGGTCTTTAGCATCACATGAGTTATAGAATTTACACAATGGTAACCTAGAAGTTCATTAATTTTTATCATTTAAAATGCACAGGACTCACTCAGAAAGTTTTATCTAATTTTTTTTCTGTTTCTGTTGATTAATTTTTAATTTTTATATTATAAATACAAATTGTTAGTAGTTTTCAAATACCTGTATTATTAAAATTCCTGTAGGAAACATAATCTTTAATTGTTATTCCAAAATTGTTTAAGCTCTAACTTCCCTTCCGACAATCATTCTTACATGTGATTCTTAATAATGCAAGGTTTCTTGGGAGCACGATTGTATTAGAACTGACTTTATTCCTAGACATAAATCTACCGAGTAAAGACTAAGCTCATTTTAATACTTTCAATACATAATAATGATTTATTTCTAATGCTGCTCTGAAACCCAGAAGTACCTGTGAGGGAAGCGTAGCATCTTAAGTCAGCAAAAAAATGTGGCAGAAAGGAAGCACAAACGTGGGAAGCCAGTCACTTTCAATTATGGAAGGGAAGGAAACAGTTTTTAGAAAAAAGATAAAATTGTAGGAAAAAATTGCAATGATTTTAAAAGTCCAATCATTGCTAATTGTTTTCTCTAAGACAGTAGTTTGTCTAATCATTTGCTATATTTTAATTTTGGTCATGTGTTGAATCATCTCGATATTATATTCTAAGATACCTCATTTTGGTGACATAATTTTCAGGGAAGTTATTTTCAAGAAAATCTGAAATATACCTTAATGGGGATAATTAGAGCAGTAAAGGTAGTCTACAGAGAGTTACTGGGTTTTTTCCCAGAATAAGTGAAATGAACTGTTGGTTGCACAAAGTTTGTAATTGGCATTTACCTGGCATTACACTCTAGCAAAACTCAACCTGAGATGTCAAGTTGAGTAGTATATAAAATCCCAAACT